>NW_017728947.1:93178846-93223277 GCF_001723895.1 Crocodylus porosus
TTCAGACCTGG
Source organism: Crocodylus porosus (assembly GCF_001723895.1). NCBI lineage: Eukaryota > Metazoa > Chordata > Crocodylia > Crocodylidae > Crocodylus > Crocodylus porosus. The sequence continues at coordinate 93,178,858 of NW_017728947.1, forward strand.
CTGACTGTTCTTCCCAGCAGATGTCCAGGACGTTCAGGTCCCCCATGACTACCACATCCTTAGCCTTCACTTCCTGGTCAAGCTCTTCTCCCTGGTTGGGAGGTCTGTAGTAGACTCCCACCATTAAGTCTCTTTCCCCTCGACTGCCTTGTACTCTGACCCACAGCACTTCAGAGTGCCCCTACCCTGACTCCTTGCTAATTGATGAGGATGTGTATTCCTCCTTAATATAGAGTGCCACGCCCGCACCTCTCTTTCCTATCCTGTCCCTCCTGTACAGCCTATAGCCCTTGACATTCACCGCCAATCATGCGTTGAGTCCCACCACGTTTCCGTAATCCCCACTATGTTCGGGCTGGTGTCAGCCAGCAGGAGGGTGAGTTCCTCCTGCTTGTTACCCATACTACGAGCGTTTCTGTAGAGGTATTTGAGGCCCCCTAGTCCCAGCATTACCCTGGCCCCTATCTCTTACCTGTTTATTTGCTTTGCTCATTGGTCTGGGCTGGGCTGTAGTTGTGGGTGCTGTTTGGTCTGGCAGTCTGATGTTTCCTCCACCCTCATCTTCCCCTTGACACATTATGAGTTACCCTATGAATTCCCTGCAGTAGCTTTAGATGATTATGGCCCTAATTTAGGAAAGCAATTAAGCACATCCTTCCTTATTTAGAAACCATTTAAGATCGGGCCTACAGTTTACTAATTTCAAATAACTTCAGTTCAGTTGTTTCTGTGGTGGGCTTGCTGGCAGCAGCCTGGTGTGCCGGTTTCGAGGAGGCTCAAGGTGATTGGTAGGGCATTTCCCCTTCCCCACCAATCAGGTGATGGCAGGGAAGAGGCTTGCCCCACCCCTACCCAGGGGCAAGGTGAAGACCTGGACGAGAGAGGGAACTAACACCCCCTATCTCTGATTGGTCCATTTACAGTCCAGGGGCTGAGCCTCTGGAGAGGATAAAAAGGCAGCATGCTCAGCACATAGGCAGCTGCAATGAGGGACAATGAAGAGGGCTAAGAAGAGCTGACAGAAATGGCCAACAGGGTAGAGCGGTTGCCTCAGAAGAGCCCAGAAAACGCCTTGCTGGACAGGAAGTGGCAAGTGACTGCGCGCCCCCCCCCCACTGTGATGGAGTGTGGCGACAGTGCATGGATCGGTGCATGGAGGATCTGGGAGTGGACCGAGACCCTGGAGCTACATGCAGCGGCTCAGGTCTCTAACCCTGGCATGAGGCTGGGCGCATGGTGTACAGGTCAGTATACGGAAGGTCCAGGAACAGACTGAAACCCTGGAGCTGCACATGATGGTTTGGGTCTCCAACACCAGCATGAGGCCAGACACACGGTACACAGGTCAGTACATGGAGGATCCGGGAGCAGACTGAGACTCCGGAGCTGCACGCGGCAGCTCGGGTCTCCAGCCATGGCACAAGGCCAGGCATGCAGTATATAGGTTGGTACATGGCGGGTCTGGGAACAGACCAAGACCCTGGAGCTGCATGCAGTGGTACAGGCCTCCAATCCCTTCCCCCCTTACACAAGGCAGGGACTAGTGGTGCCCGGGACAGTGGACATGGTGAGAGGGGGCCACCAGTGCATGAGACAGTGCACAGGGACAAAAGAGGGGCAAAGGGCAGGAGAGACTTGAGCAGCTGAGGACCCCCCTGCCAAGGGAGGAGACGCACAGGGAAATGAGTACAGCCTCATCAGGCCCCAGAGAGTTGTGAGTTGCTGGGGAAAGGATTCCCACAGGGGATGAGTGCCCTCCTACTTGGTGGCAAACAGCTGGGAGAATCCCCCTAAGGGAAGGAGGGGTCCCGGGTTGAGAGCTGGCTAGCTGGGTTATTTGAGTGGGTCAAGGGGTGCAGCTGGGATATCGGGGCGCCCATTCCTTTCATCTGGGGCCGTCCTTCCCCAGGGCATCAACATTGCTTCAATGCAGCTTATTGCCTTGTCCATTCTCCCCTCAACTCTGCACCTCATATTTTGTGACCTCTGTGCCCCATGCTGTGTGAACCCTGCATCATATGCTTTGTAAACTTTGCACCCTATTAGAGTGTAAGACTGCATAACATTTAATGAGACCCCTGTTTTGACTACTTGATCTTTTTTCTGTGTATAGAGTGTTTGCATAGATATATACCATATATTGCCCATAGTTCTTGTGTTATATGCATGTATAGGTTAATATTATAACTTTTATATCTTATTAAATTTGTACATAATAAGTTTATTATGTGTCTTGACCTTGCTCAATAAGGAGAGGAGGGAAACTGTGTACAGCAGGCAGTTTCGCCTCCCACAGTGCATCCGCACCTGCTACCATCCCTTCATTTGAAGAGGGGCTACTTATACGAGTACCATCTGGGTTACTTTTCATAGTTGTTAGGAGCTGGAAGGGACCTTACAGATCACCAAGTCCAGCCCCCCTGCATTTGGGCAGGAAAGACTGCTGGGATCAGATGACCCCAGCAAGATGGGCATCAAGATGCTTTTTGAAGATCGCCAGGGTGGGTGATTGTATGACCTTTAGGCGGAGCCTGTTCCAAACCCTCAGCGCTTGATTTATAAGGAAGTTTTTCTGTATGTCTAGCCTAAAGTGACCCTCAGTCAGCTTGTGTCCATTATTTCTTGTCCTCTCCTGGGGGGCCTTGGTGAACAGATGCTTCCCCAGGCCCTGATGTATGCCCTTGATATACTTATAGGCTGCCAGCAAGTCTCCTCTGAGTCTTCTCTTCTCCAGGCTGAATGGCCCCAAGTCTTCCAGCCTCTCTTCATATGACCTGGTCTCTAGGCCACTAATCATGCATGTGGCCCTCCTTTGGACTCTCTCAAGCTTCTCCACATCTTTCCTGAAGTGCAGCACCCAGAACTGGATGCAGAACTCCAGCTGCCATCTCACCAAGGCCGAGTAGAGATGGAGGATGACATGCCAGTGTTTGATTAGCTCTGCCAGCTATGGAATTGCATTGGTGGCTCATGTTCATTTTGTTGACTATCATGGCACCCGGGTCTCATTCAGATGTGGTGCTAGCAAGCCTATAAATGTGTTGTAGATTATTTCTCCCCAGACAGAGCACTTCACATTCCTCCGTATTAAACAACATCTGGTTGAGTTCTGTCTACCTCGCAAGCCTGTCCAGGTTGGCCTGTATTGCCAACCTGTCTTCAAGCATGGCTACACTCCCCCATAGTTTGATGTCATCAGTGAACTTTGCTAGTTCACTTTTAATACCCAAATCCAAATAATTGATGAACGTGTTGAAAAGCACTTGTCCGAGTACAGAACCCTGAGGGATACCACCGGTCACCCTCTGCTATAATGACTCAATTCTGTCAGCTGATAGGGTCCTACCACAGAGCCAGTTACCTAGCCACCAGACTGTAAAGTAGTCAAAGCTGCATCAGCTGAACCAAACATTTAGGCAGGATATCTCATACTTAGGGACCTACTGAATTCAAGGCAGCTGACCTCTCCAACCCCAATTTCTCAGACAGAACATAAGGCCTGGCAGCTATATCACCAGCAGAGCATGACAGCCCCCACTCCCCCTACACATACCTCTGATTGGCCAATGGGTCCCACTAGCCTTGCTCCTTGCCACTGATGGGCTGTGAGGGTTGTATTTTATGGTCCCGGCCCTCGCCACTGATTGGTTGTGGGAGCTGTCCATCATACAGCTCCATCCTTTGCTGCTGATTGGTGGAGAGGGGTGGAGGCCACATGACAGGTAGCGCCTCACAGCCAATGAGCAGCAAGGGGTGGGGACAGCAGCAATCTTGCTGGCAGCCCTTTGAGGAGCAGCCCCTTCTCCCACCTTACCCATCTCAGAAGGCTGCCACAGTGCCCTAGGGACTGCTGGTTCCCTCTGGGAAGCTGCATTTTATTTTCTGTAAGTTTTCTTCTTTTCCCTCACAGATTTCACAGGCAATGCTGGATTTCACAAAATCCACAAAATCACAATTTCAGTAGGTCCCTACTCATACTTAGGGAACATATATACTTAGAAATCTGAATATAGTACTTTTTTACTTTTAAAGTACTTTTATAGTACTTGTTTACTTTTAAATTGCACAAACATAATTATAGTGGTTAAAAAACCCACCCTAAGGAAGACACTTTTGTACCAGTACAAAAGGGCAAATGAGCTTATTCCAGTTAAGTGAAGCAAATAAATCATGTTTAACACTGTTAGTAACATTTGCCCTATATCAGGACATATATTTATGCATCCACAAGCCATTTCAGTAAAGCCTGGAGTTTTATTTTGAGTTCAGTCAGATGATACCACCTCCACCAGTAGTCTAAGTCCTGTGCTGATATTGCTCTATCAGTACAATGCAGCACAAACGGGACTGTTACAAACACTCCTCCATGTAGGCCAAAAAGGATAATGTCAAACTGATATCTGCAACTTGTTTACTTTTATGAACAAGTAAGGAAAAAAGGGGAAGGACAAGTTAAGTTTTTTTTTAAATTACTAACTAATAAATATGTCTTATAAATTTTAGAAATAAATTACTTATACATTATATAAACAGAAAAAATCAGGTCTGATTTATAACTATTTTCCTTAACGCTAGTTCAGGGATGCCATTCCCACTATTTTATTCCTGTGAGGTTCTTCACCATTACCTTAGGACACATAATTAAGGACAAACACAATCATCTCATTTTTTAATTATGACAATTGTTATGGATCTATGTAAGATTCTGAAGACTGAAAGTAAGTATTTTGTAATTAGTTTCCTTAATAACAAAACAGAGTGTATTATAATGGCTAGAGGTAAATTCTAGAGGTAAATCTCCCAATTTATCTTGATGACAGGCTTCTCTTTTTAGAAACTCTCTCCCACAGCCTATATAAGTGGATATCATTGACAGCTGATCCATGGTAGACACAGGATGGAAATGTGAACAGAAAGGCCAAGATTATTAAGTAACCTGTGATAACTGATTGTCCCTTTGGCACCCCTAAAGGATCCTGATTTTTCAGAAGGAGCTGGGAACTCACCTTTTGAAAATCAGCTGTCTATAAGGAGTTTCAACTTTGGCACAGAAAACAGATGCATCTGTGAACAGGGTCTAGAACAACGATGAATAAAATATGGCCTGCAGGTTCTTGGGGTGCTCCCTTCAGCCAGGGACTCTAGCCAACATTTCCATCTACCTTTCCTGCCATATCTTGTTGTTGTCTCGGTAGTCTGGTTCCTAGGAGCCTTGCTCTGTGTCCATCAGCTGATGGCCTAAGGGACCTCCTTGTAGATGCAACCTCCTACCTCCCCTTTACAGATACTCCATACCTCACACTTTCCCCAGGCCATTGTTGGACCTCCTGGGCCCTAGCCCTCCCCTAGACCCATTCAATCTTAGCTGGGATGCTGTTAGCCCAGGAGGAGCCTATCTTTACATCTACTTGCCATACTGATAGGCTTCCTCCAGCCCTGGCCTATGCAGTCTTAGCTGGGTTCCTCTCAGCACTAGCCCTGCCTTAGGCCTATTCAGCCTCATGCCCTTTTGTCTCCCTCCACACTCCAGGACAAGCCATCAATATCCATGCTCATGAAAGCAGGTTCCCCGCACATCTATAGGAGCCCAAAGAGATCAACAGGGAACCAACCAATTTGAAGAAATGCTAATTGCTGGGTCATAAAATCTGCAGCCATAAATTCTTGTCCAGAATGGTAGTCTGGCACAATATGCTTTATGACATCAACATTACAATAAATTGCCTCAAGACATTTAAGTGGATATTGAATAAATTATGCATTAGTTAAAAGCATTGAGAGTTTTCTTGTAAACTGCTGTTCAGATAAGGAATTCACTGGTGTCCTGACAAACGCTAAGGAACTGATTGACTGGAGATTGAAGCTACTTTCCCACAAGAGAAATAACTTAGAATATAACCTCCCTCTCCATCCCCCCCCCCCACAAAAAGGACTGCTTCATTATGAGGCCAGAGATGAAGCATTAAGATAATGCAGAAGAGTACTGTAAAGTCTATTATATTTAGGTTTGTGTGCTATGTTGCACTCACTTGAAGAAATGTTTTTATGAATTGGGGAACCTGAAGTACCTTTTCCCTGGGAATTGGCCAGAGACTTTGAGTGCATCAGAGACTGTATGTGGTTAGAATAAACCAGGGGGTCTGGGAAGAGACCACATGTTGTTTGTTTGCATGGTGATACATGCTTATGATGATTGACTCTTGCCACCAAGAAGCTTGCCCTGGAGGACTATGTATGATAAATAGGGGCTGGAAGCCTATAAAAGGACACTGAGGAACTAGGAGTGTGTACAAAAATTACCTTTTTTGTCATTTAAAGCACTTTAGTTCTTAACAGAAGTGCACAACTTTACAGCACTTTAAAAATGGGTACAGTGCTTTAAATTAACCCTTGTTAAATTAAATATTAAATTTGAAGTGTATTTTACATTTTAAATAACTTCATACACTGGACAAATTTCTGACCAGTGGAGAAGCCCCAAAGAGGCTGCAGAGCACCTCCTGCCTCCTAGCCTTGAAAGTACAGAGAGGCTCAGGGGCCTCCCCACCAAACACTGCACTTTTGTCATGTTTAAGAGCACTGTAACTTTATAGTGCTATAAGAAGTGCTCTATATTACACCACTGTAAAACATTCATGGAGCACTTCTGTATACACCCTGTGTGAGGAGCTAGTTAACCCCAAACCCACTACAGGCATATAGTGGGATTGATAGCATAACAAGAGGCAGGGGGCTGGACCCAATGATCATCTGAGGTTCCTTCCAGCCCTACAATCAATGAATCTGTGAATGGAAAACTGAAGACAGGAAAACACTACTTAGACGTAAGGCACAAAACCTTTGAACAGTAAGGTTGAAATACTGTTGAACAAACCACCAAAGGAAATGGCAGATTCTCATCTCTTCATGTTTTCAGATCAAGACAGGATACCTTCCTAGATAGTATACATTAAATAAGTACAATTTAGGCTTGCATCAGACAAATAATTGGGCTTGTTTTTAGGTAGCTGTGTGAAATGTAATGGCCTAGGTTGTGCAGAAAGTCAACCAATGATCTAATAGCTACTTGTAGCTTCCAGTTCTATGAATCTGTATATGTATTTTCACTATGGGCTTCAGAATAAAATTCTTATTCTGTCATGCTCACTCATTTCAGAAGTAAGTTCAGACCATCACCCCTGAGATAATTGTATTGATCAAATAATAATGACAAAGTCATTGCAATTGATGAACAAGGGTGAGGGCAATGGGAATAAAAACACTGTTCATCTTTATTCATCAGACTTTCTGGTTCTTTTTTGTAACTGCCTATATATGTCTTAAAAACTGTTCTTAGGGCTTCACACACAATTTTTGCTCCTATTGAGGTTGAGGGCAGCAAACAAAAGGGCTATGATGAAAACAGCATCTGAAAACTTTCCTCTGTGTGTCATTGTGGATCTTTGCAGCAACTGGAACAAGAAGCTCCCAAAAATGATGTGTTGGCATTAATGGTTAATGGAGTGGGACATGCTTCTCTGTAATTGCTGGCTGTCGCTGCTGCAGTGTGCTGTGGGCCTTTCCAAAGAGACAGGGACCACTTTAGCATCCACATCAACAGGCCTTCTCAAGCTCTGAAGACACTTCAGTTCAAAACAACAGTCAAGAGCATTGTATAAGTTAATTGTGCAACATTTACTGGGAGTGGGAGAGGGAGGGGAGAACTCACTAAAAATGAGCATGTACATGATATAAAATTACAAGTCTTGGCAAACAAGACTAGTATAAAACAGGGATCGGCAATGCATGGCCTGTGGACTAGATCTGGATCTGGCCTGCAGGTGTGGGGCTTCAGTGGAATTTGGTGGAGGGGGGGCTTCTGCTGTGGGCTCTCTCCCTATGTTGGTGTAGGATCTAGCACCCACCCAGCTGTGACCCAAAGTGAGCCATTCCAGCCTGCAGCTGGAAAAGGTTGATTATCACAAGTATAAAAAAAACCTTAGCCCTCTCCTCTCCTTCTCTTCCTGCCCTGCCTCCCCCCTGCCCCTGCAAAGAACCAAATGTAGTAGTCTGGGGAGGCTACTACAGCGACAACGGGCCAAGCTAAGATCTGGGGTGAAAGTCTACAACTTGAGTGTTGTCAGCTCCCATTTTCATCAGCTGAATTGGGCCCATGGATTCCTTGATTTTAAGGGTGCCTCTAGACCTTCAGGTAAAGGCATGATAGGATCTGATGTGCTATCCACAAAATTGCACTTCCTGCTATGTCACATGTGCATGGCAGGAGGTGTGATTGCGAGGTCCAGCCTCAGATCCTACAACACCTTATTGCTGGTGCAGGGGGAGCCTGGGATCCCCGTACCAGGCTCCCCCTGCACCAGCAAGTAGTAAGCTTGGAGTACAAGTCCCATGGAGTACTCCTGGGGTGGAGAGTCCTAGCAGCCGCACAGCTTTCTGCCCCGACAATGCATGGTGCACCCCTGTGGCTGGGAGCCCCATCAGCTGACAGAGCTCCCAGCAACAGAGGCATAGATCCTGCTACACATGCAAATTAAAGCTTCTATAAAGTCATTACACATTTTCTTTAACTTTATAGCTGGATGGACCTTTTAATGGTGTGATAAGTTACTTTGCACATATAACCGGTCTAAGTTAATTGTGCAATTAACCAAATCATTGCATACTACATGTAACATGTAGAGATGGCCTAAAAGTATTAGTGCTCAGAGACAGGACAAAGCAGCTGCAAGCCACAAAAGGTCAACAGTATTTTCATAACATTAAGCTACAGGAAGCCCAGAGGCAGATGAGCTAGTAGCATCTGTGAAGACCTCAAGTTTAAAAAATGATCTCAGGTTAAGAGATGGACTGATAATTTCAGCATTCTGAATGATGCCCTTGGCACTGGGAGTACAGGGACATGACATGGTAATACTCTGTATTACTGAGCAGTTCCAGGAAATCCTGAACTCCTTGTATGGAAAAGCTAAAAGTTACTGAAAAGGTAAATGATGCCAGGATCCACGTTTCCAGCACAAAGAACAATTTGTGTGGCTCATCACTATAGGCATTTACACATGTAATCTGGGAGAAGGGGGGTGGCGCTTTAATTAGAGCGGATCTGAGAGCCAATGTAATTAAAGCGTGTGGAGTGTCACATGTATCAGCGTCCCCCTGCTGAAAAATGGTGACAGGGACACTTTAATTAAAGCTCATCAAAAGTGGCCCTGGTGCCTTTTTTAGCACAGGGAAGCTGATTCATGTGATGTGGGAGTTTGCTGGAGCACGGTAATTACCATGCTCCAGCAGACTCGATTAACTGAGTCTGCTCTGATGCACTATAATTACGGCATGTTGGGTAACCCTCTAGTTCACCCCTGCCCTTGTTTCACACAAGCTCTCTTATTGCAAGGGGGGGATCAGTTTTCATCCCCAGTGTTCACTGTCCTTGTTGGCACAGTGTATCTATACCATTGTGGCAGGGCACTGATGGCACCTGCCACTTTTAGGGCCGAGCCAAATAGCTTGCAGGTACTTGATTGCGGCAGCCATTTTGAAATACTGGCTGCCTATATAAACAGAGCAGATTGTTGCTGGCAGGCCAGGCAGAAACATTGCCTGGCTGAACTGATGAATGGAACATCTTCAGGTAGGAGCAAACTGCACCCTGCCGGGAGTGGGTGGCCTGTTGGGGCTCCCAGTGTTGCAGAAGCCTCCATGAAAATACCAGACCAGTTACCACCCCAGTGGAAGCCAGGCTAGGATGCCTTAATAACCCCTAGCCCCCACATCACTGTGGGTAGCAGTTGGGGCCAGGCCCAGCGACAGCCCCTGACCCTGCCCCCCACGGGGGAGCAAAGCCCTGTAGTCTTAGGAGGGGGCAGAGATGCGGTGCCCCAGCGAGGGGGAAATCAGAGGGCTGGGAGCCTGGTGTGATGTGCATGAGTTTGTATAGTTGCCCCGGGGAGGGGCCAGGGCAAGCTTGGCTCTGGTCAGGTAATTGACTGGCCACTACCCCAGTGAGGGTCACAGGAGAGGCCCAAAAGATGGTATGCCTGCCACCCAAGGTGTAAGCTAGATAAAACCTATGGCTAAAGGGGCCCACTCTGAGAGGGAGCAAAGAGGTATAAGTTGTTGATGCATGAAAGGGGATGGAGTATGAGAGGCCCGAGGGTGGTATGACTGCATGTGTCTAAGGCCTGACAACGAGGGCTCAGCTTGGTCTGGCTGTAAGCTGGGAGCATTATGTCACCTGGATGCCATCTGCAAGGCTTGGGCTACGGTGTAGGGGAGGAATGGAGCTGCAGATGGTGCCCCCTAGCTTTGGGAAAAGAATGGGCAGCCTCCTGCCTTATTAGAACCAATTATGAAACAACAAGGCATGGCAGGAGTGGAGGCGGGCAGTTGACTCAGAAACAGGTGGGCGGGCCAATGGCAGACCAGCCCCAAAGGCCCCTGTTACAACCATATTAAGTTTTTGCTGTTTCAGGGCCCTCAAAACACTAAGCATAGCACAGTGCAGTGGTGGGGACACTGTCTGCTAAAATACCCACAAAATCTCAAGCTGTATTCCCTTTGTTTAAATAAGGCAAATAACCTCAGGGAATTTTCATTCCACTGGAGCTTTCCCGTGAAGCAGGCACATTCGTTTTGCTTCACCACCATCTGCAATTTGTTTTTCTATCATTTTTCCCGTTGATTGTTGCAATCCAATTGGGCACTTGCATCCTTACAACCTGTTCTCACTTTGCCCTGATGGCCAAAGACTTAAACTGCAATGGATCTGGTACAATCAATCTTCTGCTTCTCCAGAGTTGGAGACCATCTTGCTTAAAAATAGCCATAATTATATTTCTTGCTTACAGGTGGTAATGCATAGAGGCTGCAATCAAGGTTAGAGGCCATGGTGTTAGGCACTGTACAAACATCATGAAGAGTCTGCAATCTAAATAGATGGGCAAAGGGCTGGAAGGAAACAAGAGGCACAGAAATGGAGTGATTTGTCAAGGTTGCAAAGCAGATTTTCAATGTCCTGTGTATGTAAAGTCTGAGCCAGTTTGATCTTGGCCAGTTTATGTTATTGAATCATTTCCTGCAGTCCCTTTTCACTTACCTAGAGCACAGGTATCGAACTTATCTAGTTGGGCTGGATGAGGGGTCCAGGGCTGGTCCACACATACAGACTGGCCCTGCACACTGGGTTCAGTGTCCAGGGGTGGTCACGTGTAGGCCCTACATGCAGTGCACACTCCAGACCAAACCTGTGCACTTCATGCAGCACACACCTTGGACTGGCCTGGACCAACATGTGGGGCCAGTCTGAGGCCCACAGGCAGCACCTCGGCCTGGATGGCAGGGTTCAGTGGCTTGGATCCAGCCTGTAGGACATATCTTTGAAACCCTGAGCTAGAGAAAGCTGCACATATTTATTACCTGTACTACCATTGTGTCTGGGAGCAGTATTCATAGATGGAGACCTCATCATGGGACCGCTGTACTAACATAGAACAAAAGCAATGGTTCCGGTCCCAAAGCACTTGCTAATTTAGACCCTGGACACACAGTAGATTAACACTGGTGTAACTTGCAGTGATTTTTTTTTCATTATTTTAATTTTTTACACTGATGCAAATTACACCAGGGTCTAGAACAGACCAACAATTAGTTATCCCAGGGCAGCTGTTACAGTGGCCTCACCACTAGGTAGTGGGGAGTAGATATGACAGACTGTTTGCATTAGGTAAATGGGCATCCCTGATAACACAGTACTTATGCTGGTGAAGTTGCACCTGTTTATTTCTATTGCTGTTTTTTCCTGGGTTAAATCTACAGCAGATTCCAGTAGGTTACAGTGGTGCAGAGGTTTACATTGTATCCTTTTTTTGTTTTGATTTTTTTCCTTCTTTTTTGTATCTGCACAAAGGTTGTTTCCATGTATGTGTGCATGCCTAACCTTTGGCAGCTCTTTCCACTTGCTTTTGCAGACAGGTCAACCTAATTTTTTTTTGCAAATAAGTAAACATATATTTTGGCTTGTAAGAGTTTATTTGGCACCTGAATTGCCAGAGATTAATTCCCAAACTGAAAAGCTCTTGGGAAAGGAACTAGAAGGAAACTTTGGAAGTGTTACAGAAATAAACAAGAAAGAAGTGGGTAGTCCTCTCTAATCACCTGTAAGGAGAAAAAAAAATGACTTACAGGAAAATATCAACTCTCCAGTTTGCAAGGTCTCCAGATGATCTGGGTTCAAACTGCAGGCCAGCAGGACCAGGTGCTGTTATCCAGATTGGTATTCCATACAAAGAGCCTGTGGTTTCTCAGTCTTCTTCCTTTTGACTAGTCTGGAGACAGCGAGGCACCAGCTCTTCCTGGTATTGTGATAGCTTAAGAGAAACAAACCTCTTTTGGTATTTACCTATACCTTCATGGCTGCAATTTCAGCTTGCTTGAAACCCCACTACAACAGGCTGCTCTCCAGAGTTCATCTGAGCACATGGGGGAACTAAAGGTTTAGATCCAGGCAAAGAAGTGAGTCTAGCCTGTGGGGGCATCTGGGGCACTCCCCAGAACACAAAGCTCAGAAATGGGGAAGCTTGAACCCCGACTTTCTGTAAGTTCCACAGAGAGCCCATCCTTGGAAAGCCTTCGACTAGCAGATACAATTCCCTCCACAGAGCTTACAAACAAGATATTGAGACTTACGCTCTGCAGTATAGGTGCACATGGTAAAATGCATATATTTCATAATCAAATTTTCCTGACACTTTCCAGTGTGTAATCAGTTGTTCACCCAATTGTCAGACAATCCAGGCTGGTGTTTTCCTCCGAGTACTTTTATCTAGGGTAAAATATATTTGTAAATCTTTTAGGAAAAGAAACCAGCTACTTCTGAGAGTGAAGAATGCTTTATGCTTTAATCCAAAGTAAAAAGCTGTACACCTGTTTCAATGTTTGTGCATTTTTTTCTGTGGTTATCTTTTTCCCTACAGGACCCAGGCCATACGCAGTGCACTGAATGGATAATATTCTGGGAATGCATTTGGGTTGCATGATAGAGGCTACTGTCTGGAGGGAGAGGGACAGAAGTTTCACTCAAGCCAGTATAAGTGATCAGAAACCAGTCCAAATCTGTAACACAACAGACGTTCAGTGCACATGAAATGGTTTCAAAATGACTGAAACTTTTTAAAAATAAACCTGGATGAAAATAAATCGGACTTAACCAATTTAGGTTAAATCAGTTTATTGAACTTCTGTCCCAGATCCCCTCCAGATTCAAGCTGTCTGTCCGTATGTGTTCATGTAGTTTTAAGAATGTTTCAGAACGCGTATGAACAATAGGGTTGCATTACACTGCAAAGCAGCATAAAGTTAGGATTATGTATACCTGTGCAATCTTATATGCAAACAATATGTAAGAACATTTAATGCCAAATAACTGGGTATGGAAGGCGGCTAAATACTTTTAAGAGTCAAATCTTCTGTAGTCATATTCTACACTAAGTATATACATTTAGGAGTGAAAACTGACTCAAGGAAGATTATGATGTTTATTCATGTATCAACAATCCACAGTTTTTTGTTAAATATATTTAACAGAGGAGCCTATTTGTAGAAGGCCTTTTACCATTTTAATATACTAAAATATACATCAAGATTGGTGAACTTATGATCTAAAAATAGTTCTCAAACATGTATTGAGGGTACAAGTACTTTAAGCAAAAAAGGAAGATTAAATATTTAAATTCCCTTCAAGAGTGGTTTCTGATTTCATAAGATTATACAGGCTTTACACTAGCAAACTATATACAAACAATGCCACAAAACTACTTTGACTACAAATATGTAAAAAATATACAGATACATATACACAAACCATTCCTCTTTTGTCTAAGCTGTATTAGCTTTAAGAAATCCAGTATAAATGCACAATTAACATTTTAAACTAATTTTGTGATTACTTTATTATAAACAAGATTAGCAAGATTTAAAGCAAAGTTAAAACAGCAGAGACTGAAAACTAGACACAGATTAGAACTAGATGAAAAGATGCAGCTAAACTGACTTAGTATCTACCATCCTTATGTTGAAGAAGCTTATATTGCTGTGAAATCTGAGACATTTAGGAATATGTACTAATCTAAACTAACTTCTGGATTTCACTGTTGTTTTGCAAATAAACATATTTGAATGTAGTTGAAATAATTCAGGTGTCACATTTTCAGGTGTCTGGAACAAGTCCAGCAAAAAAGGAATTTAGCTTCTTGATGCCATCTTGCCATTAAATGGCATTTTGTTCTATCAAGGAAACCCATCTCCTGTTAGCTACATCAGACATTGAAACATGGATAAAATAACCAGGAGCAATTAAAAGATTAACCCCCACACCCATGTTCTTTCACTGATGGAAGATGAATACATCTACCATCCACCAATGTGTGGAATCACTGATGACCTATCCTAACCTCCTGAATCAGAAAGCAAGTATTGAATACACTGCATCATTAGAATTGCATTCCGTCCTGAAATTTAGCAGCTTTCAATTAATACGAGAAAGTCTCCTCTGAGTGGAAGTGGTCACAGGTTCTTTTCAATCCCAGGCGAGGTGTTTATAAAGAGGCTCTCTTAGAAAGACAGAAAAGCTCTCAGGTAATTCCAGGACACCTGTCACTAGTATTCTACATGCCAAGAAGCTTAAGAAAATGAAGATGACAGTTCTAAGCCTGTCTCTCTGGACAACATCAGACTACACAATAGTAAAGATAGTGTCAGTTGACTCAATAACTTTATTGAGTTTTTGTATGGAAAAAGGCAAAACATCAAGCTGTGTACATTATTTTACATCCATGTGATATGTAGATTGAACAGATTGCACCTGCTTATACTCCCTAAGAGTCATGAAAAATGTTAGTAACTAAACTGGAGTTTTTACAGTGGAGAATTCAAAAGTCTGATAACCCTGTGACAAACCTCCTCATGCTAATGGAGAACTGTAGCACTATATCTGTCCACTCCTGATATATCATCTATGATGCAGGGAACTCATTTTGTAAAGTACTCAACACTTATAGTAATGTACAGTATATCTGGTGAATCCCTTTTTGTACATGTTCTACAATTTTTTTTTGATTGAGAGCATAGATTGTCCACATTTCAGAACATCTTAAGGGGACACTGTCTTAATTTAAACGTTGTTATTCTTGTTGTAATATTAAAAAATTCCCCTGCAGCATTCATAACACATTAGACAGTGCCAATTGCCAACTTGTGGCAAACAAAAAAGTAGCAAGGGGACCCTCTGTACATTGCATGTGATGGACTGGGAAGGTGGTAGGCAGCACAGTGGCAAACAGGACAGAGCAGAAAACAGAGCACCGGATGAGGCAGGGGAGGAAGATTAGAATGGCATTTGGGAAGGGCGTGGTATTTACTTTGTGGTATGCCTGTATAGAGCATGTAAACCAAGCAGCTGGCCATTAAAAGACTGGTTTCATTAAGCAGTATGAATGAAATGTAAAGACTCAGACAATAGAAAAAGTGAAAAGTGAAGTTTAAAACTGTGCACTATTAACAGACCGCAAAAGAGGCAGCTTATAAAAATATACTATTTGACCTTGACAGCATGTCTCTGGATAGAAAATATATTCTAAGTGCATTACTGTAAACTTCGATCATGAAAAATTTGAAAACAAAATGAACGACTTCTTAAGTTCAGCTATGTAAAAGAGTTTATGTATATGACAGATATGCAGAACTATGCTGCTATGGAGGTAGGATATACTCCAAATAACTGGGCTACACCTAACCAGCTTGGTTTCTATGCTGGAATATTTCTAAGAGAAATCATGTAGCCTGGTAATAGCACATAGTAACAACTAATGCTGTACTATATAATGATTATAACTGTTAGCATAAATCCACTTAGTGATGATGCATTTAAGAGGCACCAAGTGGTTATTGGTATAAAATAAAGAAATTGCCAAATATTGATTAGGTGAGGGGAAACACACACAAGATGCCACAAGCATTTTTATTACAGTACAGTCATTCATGCTATTAATCTTCAGGTGTTGTTTTTTTAATTGCATCTGCTCAGTTGGGACAAGACAACCAGTCATTTGAACAGGAGTACCACAATTAAATGCATTCTTTAGATATAAAGCAAAGCCAGCAGTATGCTGTTCTGATCAAAACATGGATTTTAACTGAACATCTGTTTACGAGAAGAATGTTAAAAGTAGAAGTCAAACTGGCAGTTTTCTTTATAGGTTGCTCAGCTATAAAGTCACTCTGCTGTCCTTCAACTACTACTTAGGAATGGGTAGCAAACTGCTAGGGCAAGTAGGCCACGGTTCTTCCTCTCCATCCAGCAAGTACCTTTTGCTATTTTCCATGAGGGATCATGCACTAAGTGCAGCGTTGTTGCTGGCAGGGAAAAAAAAATAAGGGAGGAAGGCCCATTCCTTGCTTAACACCTTGAAAGCTTCTTAAGCATTCCTTTCTCTAGCAGAGAACTGCATGTAGCAAGTCTGCACTGCTTCTATTTGGCAAGGACAGCAACTGTATCAACTGAGGGGTTAGCTAATCATCCCCCACTCTCAAACTGTCAACAATTGGAAGGATTTTCCTCCCCGCCTTCTGTCTCCCCAACTTGTTACAGAAGTCCAGGTATAGGGGGTTTACTCTACAGCTCATTCTCAGCAGTTTTGCCTGTTCACCTACTATCCATACATCATCAATAGGATCTGCCCAGGCCCTGCCCTTAAGTGACAATTGGGAACCTGGAAACAATGTCAAGATCAATTCTGAGTTTTTGTTTCTTCTTTATGGATCTAACAAACATGGATTACCCGCAATATTAATTAGCTTATTTTAATTTATGTCCCTTCGTGACATTTAGATAATCAACACTGTACTAAAGGAATTTTTAAAAATGCCATGTTGTTAGAGTGCCATAACACTACTGTGCAACAATGGAATCTTTAAATGAAAGGTAGCTTATTAAAATACATGCTACGTAACATTTTAATTATTAAATGAAATATTGTTACTTGGTTTAGGGACCTCATCTTGCCAAGAAACTCCTCCTACCTAACACAATACTGTAATAGCCTTCTATTTAAGAGTACAGCTATTTTCGGCATAGCTGTTGGTAGACAAGAAGACAAAGAAACTGGTACCTCTTTTATCAGGAGTAGCTTAAACAAATGTAAGACATCTTATTCTGTGTTCTGTTTTTTAGGGTCTTCATCTAATGATGTCCCTTTCAATAATTTGCATAAGTCTCTAAACCACATAAAAGGATAATGCACATTACATTTTATTAACACTATAAAAAAAGCACAATATACAGGCATATTCTTTAAAGTGCAACGCAACAGAACATGTCTGCAACATTCAGGTTCTTCAAAAACCCACAAAAAAATAGGAGTTTGATATTTAGAAGGAACAATTCTTGTTCAGAAAAAATGAGTCTAAATTCTGAACAGTTACTGAGAGATTGCCCTTGTTTTATGTCTTATACTAAAAGCAATGTTCATCACCACAAAATCATAAAAATCCTATCTGCTTCCATATCATGGCTTCCTGATCACATCACAAGTTAAAACTTTTATCTTTCAGTTACCAAAAAGCATCTGTGGAGCCCTTTATTGAAGACAGTTTGAGCATGCTCAAGAAAACATTTTAAAATATATCTAGTGTGACCAAATGGACTGCTGTTAATGACACATCAAATGTACCAAGGAAAACATGGTAAATGAAATAAAGCAAGCATGTCTTTAACTTGGCAGCAAATGGTCCACCATATTTGGCACTAGCTACCAAATGGTTTGGTAACACACAGCATGTCCACAAGAAGTACCACTTTGCTTTTCATTGCTGAAGTTTTTGGTTGGATGTTCTGCTATCAAGTTGTTTGAAAACCTCTTCCGTTCCTGAGATGAGCATAATGAAATGAGTTCCATCTACAGCTGCCATTTGGACGTCATCTCTTATACTCCCAGCCTCATGCTGAGCCAGATTCAAAATATCAGTCCTCCCCAAGACGCCATTTTTGAGACTCTTCTTGACGTACATCTGGCCTGATTTGGTTTCGCATTCCACCTAACACATTTGATGTTGCCTCTGTTGCAACGATGAGAGGCTTCACGACAGCTGGTGGAATTTGGCGGAGGACTCCTCCCACTGCTCCAGTTACCCCTCTGTTTTCATGCTCACGAGCAGCAGTTTCGTAGATGGTCTGGGCAGTATCTGTAATCCCCTTGAAAGATCAACAACGAGTGGTTACCCAAGAGAAAATCCACCCCCCTTCTAATTTTGTCAGTGATTTAAATTACTCAGCAGAGATTATTTTTGTGAATTTCATCAACAGACTATACCTACACAGTTTAGTTTGGGTCTAAACATTCATTTTATCCAATACTTACTAAAAGTGTAGGAAGAACGATCTAATATAACTGCTTATAGAATTTCTCAGGCAGCGGAGGTAGAAGCTGCAAGCAATCAGCGTAAAAGATACTTTTCCAAGCTGACTGCGTTCACTGAATGCTTCCCCTCTCAGTAAAAGCGATCTTACATCCTTTCTTCACTCCATAAAGATCACTCCAAATAACAATCAGACTAAAAACAGTGGACATTTACTTATGGAAAATATCGAGCATGCAACTAAGCTACAAAACAATAGCCACAACTCACCTAACTGTCCATACTTAAAACGCATCACAATCCACGACTCATACATTTGTTTTATGCACAGGCAATTGCTTAAATAGTAAATACTGAAAGTTAGTGCTAAACATTGTCAAAAGTTAGTTTTATATCCTTCTGAGGTATTTGATATTCAGTAGGAAAAGAAAAATCTGTAAAATACAGTTCATTAAATTTACCTCATTTAATTGATTCCCTTTTCAGGCTGCCCTGGTTTAACGATTTTTCTCAAATCTTCTCGCAAGCCTTTTCTACACAATGAAGTCTACCAAGCCAGGCTGCACATTTCAAACTGATAGTCTTATAATTTCAAAACCATGTTTTAATACCATTTTACATATAGCAGATTTTGCAGTAGCAACTTTTAAATATGGTTTGGAAAAAAGGAAAAGGAAATAAGCAGCATTTACTCATACCTCTTTTACCACACTATAGGCTTTGGCCACACCTTCCCGCAGATCTACTGGCTGATGAGCCAAGCGATAGCGAGATAATCGCTTCATCTTTTTTGTCTCAATACAACTAGGGCCTGGGGAAACCATATCATAAGCAGTTTCTGCAGCTGCCTAGGGATTAGAAGAGATGAAAAATAAGTTAATAGAATCATAACATACACACGATCACATACCAAAACCAGCCCAATTTATAACAACTGCAAGGTGGACAGAATACTAGGAGAATTCGGCTATTTTTTTTAAGAGTGAAAAATAACATTTTTCATGCATTCCTCCCTTCTCAACTGTCAGAACACTGGGCAGCTGTAATTTAAAGAGAAACTACAGTCTTAGAATATTTATATTACATCCCAAGACAGTCTCTTTTCTTTCATAGCCTAAATTACCACACACAAGCAAAAAAGAAGGAAATTAAGCCTTACCCCCTCCCCTCTCTCATCCAAGAGTATTGGGACAATAACACTTACCTAGGTAGAGTAATTTAATCAAGACAATTTAAATAACTTTAAGAAAAGAAATCATTAATTAAAATTGGGCTGTGGCTTTGTAAGTTAAGTTGGAAAGTGTGTCATTTCAGCTTGAAAGTTTATAGTGAAATGGTTGTTTATGTTGTTATTACTATTAAGGGATCTTTCAGAATTTTAGAAAACTGAATAGTCAAAAATAAAAACACTGAAAATCAAGGCTCAGCTCCTACAGATAGCTAAGAAGGTGAATAACTTGACTCGCATAAATGACAATGGACAATTGAAGTCAGCAGTAAGTTAAGCATATGCAACATTTGCAGCTTCAGGAACTAAAATTATGTAGTTTTTTTTTATCTGAGGCATAAAACTGTTTTCACTTTAAAATAAAGTTACTTTGATGTTTACTGAAGTTATAAAGACTTTGGAAACAGTGGTAAACAGTCTCCATGTCAAAAGAATTTTAGATTATACAAACAAAAACTATTCACTTCAGCAATTTAAGGCTGTAACATTGAAAAAATAACAGCCTACCAATATGCAAATAAAAATCATGTGCATTTAAAAACTTATCCTAATCCATTTTCTCCCATTCTAGCTGTTTTATTAGTGTCAATGTTTCTGCGTTGCAAGTGTTTCAAATTATATCAAATGACAGCAAATTTTACTATGCCAGGGCAAAGACTGCCCTTTTTGTGTGCAGCACCCTGCACCCAGCTTTACCGTGTCACCTAGATCATAACTGGGGTATTCAGTTGTTCCCTATTACTACAATTTGCCCTCCTTTGTCTAACCCCAAATATAATGCAAAACACACCTGTATAGTTTGAACCATCCTGTTTGTTAGCTCTAAAGCTGCCATTGCAGTGGAAGTACCAAAGGAAGCTGCTCCTCTTTGAAAGCCTCTTACAATACGACCATCCTTTCGGTACTGCTCTATTGGTAGCCACACCAAATCCTTCAGACCTTGAACTGAAATTACCGACAGAATGCCATACTTAGTAACTTGTTAGATAAACTCTCATACCTTCAAGAGGCACCTCAAATCTGGAGGCACACAAAATCTGGAGAGACAGAACTGAACTCACCTAACTGTACTAAAGAATGCATGGGCCCTACTCCTCCCAGGATTCCCGGCAGCTGGTTTTTCTTTATATCATTAAGCCATTCAGTAATAGCATAAGAGAATAACTTATCCACACCCAACAAACTGAAACCAAACAGAATTATTAGTATTACGAAAACAAAAGATGACGTATTTTGAGGCACATGTCTGTTGAATGAAAAGAAAAAGACATTTTTTTGACACTAGAGAAATCCAGGTTAAAATGCCATGCTCTGCTACTTTTGGAGGACCCAGTTTTTTGTCTAAGTCTCATCAAATAAATTACAGAATTCCACTTGGGAGCATCAGTTTAAAGAGTTAATGGGCAGGAAGAAAGCTTGTTGAAAATCTTGACAGATAAGCAATATAGCTCCATGTTACTTCTTTAGGCTTTTATTCAGGAAAACACTTCATTTTAAGGCTTTAATGTGACGGTCATCATATACTGAAGTACTGGCCTTAATATGGATATGTTTTTTTACCAAATCATTTTAGTAAACTGTCAGCCCCCAAATCTGCCAAAGTCATAGCACCAAATGCCTTTAAACAAGACAGCACCCATTAAAATGAAGTTTCTGCTGATAAAATAATTGCAAAAATGTTTTAAATTTTAACTATACCTAACTCAGTATTTACTTTTTGTCTGCTATATTTAGTTACAAACAATATTTACATGCAATTTGCAGTAAATATTTCACACTACAATTATGCAAACTTACCCATGTCGATAGCAGAGTCTCTTCAGCTTCAACTCTGAGCAATTTAATTGAGCAAGACCGATCAGAATCCCAGCTAAAGTACCCTGAAAGTTAAACACTCAGTAAAAAAACTTTGCAGTTGGGAAACAACTAACCGGATCACACTCAAATATTATTGTATACATTTCATAGGTCATAGAGTACGAAGACTGAGCAGAAGAGACATGCAACTTAGGTGGTATAAGAGGAATCTATGGATGGTACAAGGCTCTCCGACAATTTGGAAGTGTGTCAAGGAATGCATCCAAGGCATCACCGGAATGCTTGTGGCCACTTAGGCAGGGCTCTTGGCCTTAGTCACCTTGGCCCGAGCTGAATGGAGGTCAATTATATCCACTAGACTCTATCCCTCTGTTCTCAATTTAATTAGAAAGTAGGACAGGGAAACTAACTAGTTCAGAGAAGCATGAGGTTTTGTAGACAGCAACCTAATTAATCAGATACTACGACTGGTTCATGACCCTACCTTTTCCCTAACTTTAGACTAAACATAACTAACCATCTCTCTTCTCAATTTAAGATTTCAACACCACTTAATTTTATTGAACATTTATAGGAATAATGTTTCAAAATTGCTCCAGATTACATCAGTAATGGGCAGGTGGCATAAAGAATAACTCAGCCAGTGGAAAGAAACACAGAAGCATTAGTTGTGCTTTTATAGTCTCAGTAGTGTAAACAAACCTGATCCATCGATACGTGTTTGCCATGGTAATCAAGTCGTATTGGAACTTCTGAGGCAAATCGAAATTCTCTGAAATTTACAAAGGATAACCAATTAGAGAGAGAGAGGGGGAGAGAGCGAGAGAGAGACAGAGAGAGAGGCAAATTAATCCATTTAACTGGAAAACCACTATATGAAACAGAAATAAATGCCTCTCATGCTATAATTTACATTACTTTTTTTAAAGGCATAAAATCACTATAGTGTCTAGTACCATGCACATTACAGTATGTGCCAACTCTGTGGTCCTGTAAAAATGTAATGGAAAGGAGTTTGATGTTTGTTTCAATGATTTCAAATTCAAGCTAATAATGTAATAAAACTGTTTATAACTGACAGATCTGAATATTCAGACTATCAGGAAGTCACATCTGTATTCTTTCTGAGTACTGCACCAGTACAAGAGTACCTGTAAACCATGGGTTTTCAACCTTTTTGGGTCAGTGTATCCCTGGCAGCCAGTCAAGAAGCCAGGAGTCCCCCAACAGCCAGATGAGCAGGGGGATGGGGAGAGTGTGTCCCCCAGTGATTGGGGGGCAGGTTCATATACCCCTGGTTGAAACCAAACCTTGCCCTCATTTTCATCAGTACAGCTACCTCCACTGGATCTAACAAGTGAAATTAGGGCAGTATTTGGCCCTCCAACTGGAATTTAGCTAACAGTTCCATTGGTGGTACACAGAGTAGCACAGAACCATGCTTACTCTCCCACAGCTTGATTCTGCCATGCTAACAGAAAGACAGTTCATTGTTATACATACGCTAGCCAATTGCCCATCAAGGAAGACAGACTTCATAGGAGTGTTTACATGGCCAGCCCCAGTTTTACAATGGGGTGGCCATGTAAACACTCCCTCCGCTGCTGCCACCTCCTCCTCCATCCCCTGGTGCAGGGACTCCCTCCCCGCACCCACCTCTACCTCCTCTTCTGAGCAGCAGGGCTTCTCCCCACCTCCGTGCCTCCCTTCCCTCCCTGCCGGCTGTTGGTGATAAAAGTTGTGGGGTGCATGCACACAAGGCAACCCTGCCCTGCCAAGCATGGAGGGGCATCAGGGCCAGGCAACACCACCACTGTGACCACCCCACCCCCCATTTGCCTCCTCCCACCCCGTGCTTGCCCAGGCCTGCACAGCCATTTGCTGCCCTCTCAGCAGCATAGACACAGTTGATGAAGAGCATTAAGGACAGACAGACTAAGCCATTTTCACACACACACACACACACACACACACACACACACACACACACACACACAGTTCTGTTAACCAGCATGTTACAAGCTGGCATGGCTCCACTAACCACCATGCCAACTTGTAAGATAAAGTCAAACTGGAAGTGCCCACTGTGGCACTTCCGGTTTCTCTGAGCCTCCCAGGCCTGGGGCAAAGCAGCCTGCACTGCCAAGCCCCCACAGCCTGGAGGCATAACAGGCTGCGTGGGGCCCACCTTCCTGTCCCGCAGGGCCCGTGGGAGGAGTGGCAATGTGGGGGGAGGGGTGGCCCAGACATGGAGGGAGAAGCGGCAGCTGGGGCCACTCAATTAATCAACATATTTTGTTATCTGGCATCGCCCATTCCCAGGGGATGCCGGATAACAGAGCTTTTACTGTATATACAGATCTCTCTCTCTCTCTCTAAATAAAGATTTCAATATGGCGCAGAAAACTGAATACGGTGCAATTTTTATAGTCACCTGTAGAACTCCTAAATCTCATTTCATAACATTTTATTACTCTAAAACTCCTCTACCCCATGGCATGATTTTTCCTTGCATCTACTGGTTGTTATACCCCAGTAAGATTAATAGAAAATTTTCCATGTACTTTGCAACTCTACATAAAAATATTAGATGTAAAGCAAAATAATTCTTGTTAATTCTAATTGAAAATTACTGTAATACAATATTTTAACATAGTAATTAAAATGGCTGAACAGTCACAAGGCTCAAAATCTTTGACTAGAACTTACCTAAAAAAAATTGGTTGATCCCCATATGATGCCATTTCATGAGAGAAATGATGGTCATCTCCATTAACCACATCCACAGAGTCAGCACTACCATTTTGGCTTGATTGTTTGTGTACTGTGAAAGAAATGACTGGACTTGGGACCTTGGAGTTGCTGAAATGCCTGGGTAAGGTACAGGTTACATCAGCACCAGGAGACTTTTTCACTGAGAGAATAAAAGTTGCATAGAGTAAACAAATAATTAATAATTTTTAATTTTATTTTCAAGCAGCCAGTACAATATGCGTTTTTTGTCTAATGAAAAGGATCCATGTTGCTGGATTTAATTTAAATGGTCTTCCTATGAATACTGGATTTCCACAGGGAGAATAATATTTATAAAATGTTCTTAATATGGGAAGTGCCCACATTATCCAAAATTACTTAAAAGAAAAAAAAAAAAGTGAGAGAGATAATAAAATTTCACCTAGTCTCTTTGAGAGACTGGGTAAAATGCTCAGACCTTCAGGTATATCTTTGCATGTTCATAACATTCATAAAAACTCTAGAGAGCATTACAGTCTAGACATTTCTGGAAGCTACATCAACAATAGTAGAAGATCTAATGCTAGTTACAAGTATGCACATACTACAATGTACTCAAATGGGGAATACTTGTTAAAAAAAGAAAAAATCCTTAATTTCTCACTGCTGGATTGAAGTACTACTTTGATGTGTCACAAAGTTCATATCGCTTGTATATAAACCTATGACAGTTCTTCTCCAAGACTAACTTTAAATTACTGATGCACTTTAGGAGAAAAGGAAAGGAAGCACACATTTGTTTTGTCCGTCTATACATTCTGTGAAACATACATGTTACAACAATTTCAGTAGTGTTCATTAACAGCGTTACAGTTTTGGGGTGCCTAATTTGAAAGAGTTTTTGCCTGCTTTTAATAGAGACTGAAGACCTGTGTAAATACCCACAAAACTCAAGAATACAAAATTAACAGACCCTTCACAAAGCTCCGTAGTTGTTTAGCTACATGGATTAACCATAATGTACTAAGACACACAGACATGGCAGAGTCTATGTGTATTTATTCATAGATATGCTTGAAGAGAAAGAGATTACAAGCAAGAGTTATAGCATTAGATAAATAAATCTACCTTCTGGATCTGGTGTCATTAATAGTTCCACTTCTGAAGAAAGGCTAGTAAAAAAATCCTTCAGAAAAAACAAGGCATCCTAAAGTAAAGATATATGATACAATCAGGCTAAAAGAATACAAATCACTGTAAGTCTCTGAAACATACTATCCACAATCCTGTATTTTTTTATTGCTGCACTGAAAAGGGGGACACACTTCAGTAGCCATCTCAAAATCTCTCAGGTGTAGAAGGGACCATTTCAGTCATTTAATTGAGTCCCTTAGTTTTACAAGCAACAACCTTACATCATTCTTCTGACAAAATAATAAAATGTTCATTTCAAAACCACTTAGGTGTTTCTCTCTTCACTGCCCTATTAAAAGGCTGTTTCAAAACTTTAATCCTCTGAAGGTTAGAAACTTTTTCTAAATTTCTAGCCTAAAATTATTCATGGGCTGCTTATACACATTTGCTCTTGTGCAAATGTTTTTTTAGCTGCTACACTTTTATTCCCTTCTTGGTGTTAATTCCCGAGTCATCTATAGACAACAATCATATCCTCTTCTCAGCTTTTCTTGTGCTAGGCCTAGCAAACCAAGCTCATTTATTCACCTCAAGCATAAGCTCTCCATTCTCTTGGCCATCCTCAAAACCCTTCTTTGCACCAGTTTCAGTTTGAATTAGTTATTTTTAAATATGGGTGTCCAGAGCTGTACATAATATTCAAGATGAAGAATCATCAGTGTCACTGGTGTTATTAATAACTGGTATTATTCCTTCTTTAATTCTAATTTCCCGAAAAGCTTTTAGAACTTGTACCGTTCAAAGGGCACAATGATAATTAACATAATCACTAGTGTTTTCTGCACAACCAACCTGGTCAATATTGAGGCGAAGTGGCATTAATGACACTCGTAAACAACATTCCTGTGGTGATCTGCCAGACTCTGGACGGACATGTAATGCTTTAACTGTTAACTGCAAAACAAGTGAGAAAGAGAGAAACTCAGCACACTTAAAACAATCAAAAACTTCGGACCATCAGTCAATACAAAAATGTTTACACTGCATTCATACCCTGAAATGTCTACAACCCCTATCCTTCTGACCCAGATCCCATTTGCTAATTATATTATAAAGGGAATAATGGTCAAGTAATTTATCCTGGACTTTAACATGTCAGAAGATTCACAGGAAACCTACAAATGTAAATTCTCTACATTCTCCATTGAATCATGTTCCTGCAATGGAACTTCAAATGTACACATACAAGGTAATGCATGCTTAAAAGTATGAACAGATAGAGGAGTTTAAATAATCTTGTGCATAACTATACACTTCTAATAATAGCAATGTCTGATAGATTATTAACGGAATGGATTTTGCATTCATTTCTCTATTGGCAGGATATTAAGATAATAGCCAGTACTGACAAACGGCCTATATTCTTACAATGTTTCATGAACTCACTCCCCCTGTTCTGCAACACCTAGAAGCTACTTAGACCATTCTCAGAATGAAAGTGTTTGATTATAATAACACCCAAAGGACAAAATTTCACAATCGTACCATATTGGAATGTGCTTTTCTGGGCATTTCCTTACTGCAGTAGAGATACATAAATTTATTCATCTGTGATGTTGCCAAGCGATCCCTGATTTCCAGGTCTTGAACAATAAAAACCTGCCTGGACACTGGCTGCTCCAGTAGATTGGATTCACATTCTGGCCCACCTGGAGGGTACACCTCGTGTTGGAATTTCACCTTGTAACAGAAAGGAAGAAGGACATAGGCAGCTTGAGTGCAAGTGAACTTTCACAACGGGCCTGCTCCAGTGACTTGCATTCTCACGAAACTCACGCTCTTGCTTGCTCTCCCTAGCTAACAATTTTCTTATTTTACATCACTTTCTTTTCTTTCACTCTAGCTCCTCATCCATACTGCTTACAGCTCTAACCCTTACCCCTCACATCTCAGCCAGTGTTCTTTCCTCCTCTCTCTGCAGACTCTAGCAGCCTCCCTTTCATTAGTCCATCTCTACAGCAGTCCCTGAGTAGCCCTTTTTTCCTACTTGGATTCATTTAACTCTCTTCCCTTCTATCTTGCAAATTCTAGCTATCTCCTTGCCTTCCAATTACTGCAGCAAAGGAAGTGAAACAGAGGCCTCTGAAAAGCATCTCTATCCAGGATACTTGCAATAACATTGTGGATATTAGCAATGCAGATATCAGTTAGGGATGTAAACAGTTAAATGACAATTCCACTTATACCATTTACTGTTTAGCAACCTCTGTCAGGAACAGCCCTGGCCTACTACATCTTCACTGTGCTCCTAGTGTTGTGCAGGTCCAAGGCCACTGGCAGACAGCAAGGCACAGGCAGGAGGCAGCAGACACGGCTGAGCCACAAGGGGGGTGCTGCCCAGTTGCGGAGCTGTAGCTTCCCCTCCCCCCCAACAGCAGGGGCTGGAGCTGTGGACAGAGCTGCAGCTACAGACCTATCTTGTGCCCAGATCCTGAACCCACTGGCATGGGGAGGAGGAAGATGCTAGGCTCTCCAAAAGGGTCAGTCAGGGCCTTACTGCCACAGCAGCAGGACTTCCGGCCGTGTGGTGGGTCTGCCTGCCCCTGCCTACAGCAACAGGGCACTGGTAGAGTAATGGGCTCCCTCTGCCCCCTGCTGCACTAGTACTGCCGTGGCCTGGACCTGGGAGGCTCCTCCATGCTGCCAGGCCAGCGGCCAGCACCCCCCCCCCCAATCTCACCACAGAGGAAGGTTTTTGAGAGAATTATTCTGGCACATGTCCACAAGGGGCCAGCAGGGGAGATTATGCTTAGGGGCAAACAACATGGGTTCATTAAAGGCAGGTCCTGTCAGACCAATCTGGTGGCCTTCTATGAACACGTCACCAAATCCTTAGATGCAGGGGTAGCAGTGGACAGTCTTCCTGGAATTTTGGAAGGCCTTCGACACTGTCTCTCACCCTGTTCTCATTAAAAAACTGGGGGACTGTGGTGTCAACACCTACACAGTCAAATGGGTCGCTAACTGGTTGGAGGATCGCACCCAGAGAGTGGTGGTGGGCAGGTCATTTTCAACCTGGAGGGATGTGGGCAGTGGGGTCCCTCAGGGCTCGGTCCTCGGGCCCGCACTGTTCAACATCTTCATCAGTGACTTGGACAAGGGGGTAAAAAGCACCCTGTTCAAATTTGCTGATGACACTAAGATGTGTGGGGATGTGGCACCAAGTTATGGGGAAGTGTGGTCACATTTGAAGATAGGTTACAGATGCAGGCAGATCTAGATAGGCTAGCGGGTCAGAACCAAATGAAGTTCGTCATTAAGAAATGTCAAGTGCTCCGCCTGGGGATGAACAATCCCCTACACAACTGCAGGCTTGGCAATGCCAATATGACCAGCTCTACAAATGAAAGAGTCTTGGGGGTAATAACAGACCACAGCATGAATATGAGCCAGCAGTGTGACTGTTGCTAGCAGGGCAAATAATACTCTGGCACGCATCAATCGATGCATCTCCAACAAGACCAAGGAGGTGATCCTTCCAGTTGAGAAGACCCCAACTGAAGTACTGCATCCAGTTCTGGGCGCTGCACTTTAACAAGGACATTTTAGAACTTGAGAGTCCAGAGAAGGGCCACCTGTATGATTAGAGGCGTGCATGGCAAGCCATATGAGGAAAGGCTAAGGGACCTGGGACTCTTCAGCCTGAAAGTGAGAAGGTTGAGAGGGGACTTGGCAGCAGCTTACCGCTACGTCAGGAGAGTACATCGGGGACTTGGGGAACAACTGTTCACCAGGGTGCCCTTGGGGAAAACCAGGAGTAATAGCCACAAAGTCCTGGAAGACTGTTTCAGGCTCAAATTAGGAAAAACTTCTTCACAGTTAGGGTGTCCAGACTGTGGAATAAGCTCCCTCCAGAGGTGATGCGATTGCCTACCCTGGAAATCTTCAAGAGGAAACTGGACAGTCATCTTGTTGGGGTCACCTAACCCCACTTGTCATTTTTCCTGCCTGATGCAGGGGGCTGGACCCGA
The DNA here is from genome assembly GCF_001723895.1 of Crocodylus porosus. NCBI lineage: Eukaryota > Metazoa > Chordata > Crocodylia > Crocodylidae > Crocodylus > Crocodylus porosus. The sequence continues at coordinate 93,208,207 of NW_017728947.1, forward strand.
TGATCTTCCAAGGTCCATTCCAGCCTTACAACCTATGACTCTATGAATCTACGAGAGGAACACTTTAACACACTAAGCCTTAGAAACAACATGTAAAGCATCTGCAACAATTTAAAAGCAACCATCAAATTCTACAGGATCATCAGTGAAATATTAATTTGGAACCTCTAACTCTTTGTTTTCTCCTTTTTAACAGTATGACAGATTCCCAGAAAAGGATCGTGTCAAAGATGCTTTACAAGGCACTGGTAAAAATGAAGAATAGGTTCTGTTATTTAATAGACAGATAGACATATTCACTTTAAGTTTCATCTGAATTGCCTATAGCTAATGACATTTTTCTTAGGGTAACACTTACACATTTAACTTCCATGCTAGAGCTGAGTTTATGATTTAAAAGTAACTAAACAGCATTAATTCTCAGGGACACATTTAATTATAGGGACATCTACTGGAAGGGAAGCAGCAGAGCCCAAGCAGTTCAGCAAATTCTTGGACTGTGCTGGGGATAACATTTGGTACAGATGGAAGGCCAACTACTGATGAAGCTCTTCTCCACTTGCTGCTCACAAACAGGGAAGAATTGGTTGAGAATGTGAAGGTGAAAAGTAACAGTAGGAGACAGTGACCATGAAATGATAAGCACTCAAGATCTGAAGGAGAGGAAAGAAGGAGAATAAAGTAGAATAGACACAGGACTTCAGAAAAGCAGACTTTAATAAACTGAGGGAACTAGTGGGTAGGATCCCCTGGATGACAAGGAATGCAGTAAGCCATATTAAAGGGTACCAAGCAAGTTATTCTGATGCAAGGGAAGAATGGGAAGTGCAGCAGAAGAGCAGCCTAGCCAGACAGCAGTCTCTTCAATATGCTGAAATTCAAAAAGGATGCTACAAGAAGTAGGAACTTGGACACAGAACTAGGGACAACTATAAGAGTACTGTGTGGACATGCAAGAAAAAAATTAGGAAGTCCAAGGCATGATTTGAGTTACAACAGGTAAGACACATACAAAGCAATAAAAATAAATTCTACAACTAATGTAAAAAATAAAACAACCAATGAAACCACTGGTCCCTTACAGAATGCAGAAGGCAAGCCAGTTATGGATGATGCAGAGAGGGCTGAAGTACTTAATGGCTTTTTTCTTCTGTCTTCACAAACAGAATAAGCCAATAGATGAGGACAGGAGTTAGCAAAGATAGGGAAGGAGACAAACAGCTTAGAAGAGAGGAAGAACAGGTATGGGATTATTTAGAGAAGCTAGAAGTTGGAGTTAGCAGGGCCAGATGGGATGCAATCTACAGCAGTGAGGGGACTGGCTGAAGTAACTGCAGAGACACTGGTTATCACGGAGGTCATGTGAGGTCCCAGAAGAATAGCAAATACAGTGCCAATCTTTAAGAAAAGGAAGAAGGATCCAGGGAATTGAAGACCAGTTTGACCATGATACCAGGAAAACTCATGGAGTAGGTCAAGGAATCTATTATGAAGCACCTAGAGGAGAACAATAACAAGTGATGCCTGACCAACCTGATTTCTTCCATAATAATGTGTCAGGCTCTGTGGATTGGAAGAAAGAAATAGATGGGTTATACCTTGATTTTAGTAAGGGCTTTGATATAGTCTCCTACAGCATTTGCATTAACAAACTAGGGAAATACAGACCAGACATAAATACTATGACATGGATAAAAAACTGGTTGACTCACTGGCTGAATTGTGCTAAATGAGCAGTCATAAATGACTCGATGGCTTGTGGGATGTGGTATCGAGTAGAGCTCCCCAGAAGTCTGTCCTGACTTTGGTACTGTTCAACATCTTCATTAATGATTTGGGTGATAGGACTGAGTGCATGCTTAGCAAATTTGCAAACAATACCAATTTGGTTAGAACTGCAGACACTCTGGAGAGTAGGGCTGTGATCCAAAATGACCTGCGTAGACTAGAGAAATGGTCTGAGATCAACCAGATGGAATTCAACAAAGAGAACTGCAAAGTCCTACACTTGGGAAAGCATAACTGCATGAATACAAACTACGGCATGAGTGGCTAGGATGCAGTACTGTACAGGAGGACCGGGGCGGGGGGTGTCACAGAGGAGTATAAGCTGTATATGAACCAATAGTATGCTCTTGTTAAGAAAAAACCCCAAAAAACAACATACTGTGTTGTATTAACAAAAGCACTGCTTATGAATCAAGGAAAGTGATTCTTCCCTTTATCTGGCATTTGTACAGCTTCACCAGGAATGCTGTGTCCAGTTTTAGGCCCCACACTTCAAGAAGGATGTGAAGAGATTGGAAAGAGCGCAGCAAAGAGCAACAAAACAATCAGAAGCCTTGGAAGTAGGATTTATGAAGAAAGACTGAAAGAACTAGAATGATTTAATCTGGAGAAGACAAAGGGCATTTGGTAAGTCTTCAGATACTTGAAGGGTGATTACAGAGAGGATGGAGATAAGCTATTCTCTATGGCTGCAGAGCACAGGACTAGGAGCAATAGTGACAAGTTGCAGAAGAGGAAATTTAGGTAGGAGATTAAGAGGAACTTTGTGATTACAAGTGTGGTCAAACATTGGAACAGGCTATCTAAAGAAACTGTGGAATCTCCATTCTTGGAAGTTTTTAAGAGCAGGTTAGACAGACGCTTGGCTGGGATGGATGCGTCAGGGACGATCCTGCCTTCAGCAGGGGGCTAAATTACATGATGTTATGAGGACCCTTCTAGCCCTATTCTCTATGTTCCTAAAATAAGAAGGTTAGTAGTGCAAGTTTTCTCCTCACAATAATTACTTGTAGTGGGAAATGGTAATGATGATGCCTGTAAAGCGAATAACTGAACATCAAATTATGAGGCTTAACTGACAATTTTAACGATAACATTCCAGGGAAACTGCCAAAATATCTTTAATAGATATTTCAATTTACAGTTAGTAATGTTGTTGCCATGATAGTGGGTAAACGCTGAAATTTTCAAAATAATGCATCACCTAAGGAGTAAAAGCAAATTAATATTCTACTTCCCTCTTCTGAAGTACTTTCCTAAACAAAACAGTTGAACTATGCCAACCATGTAACATGGCACACATAACAAAGTTCTAAATTGATCATTCACATATTTGTTTTTAAATGATTTCTGCATCTAGATAAGCCTTCTAGCTTCGTGGAGTCACAGCTGATCATCAGGGTTTATAAAGATGGTGGGATACATAACCTCCTGATACACAGATATAGGAACGTACATTGTTATATCAACAGATTTTTATCACCTTACCTTACTTAACTGTATTTCCATCAAGAAATCTGGGTTTCTTCTTCTTCCCCCACATACAGTGCTACGTCCATGTTTTGTTGGTGTGAGAGAAGGAGAACTATGAGGACTACTGGAAGAAAAAAAAATACAATTTTTTTCAATTAAAAATGAAACTCAGTTCATATCATGACCAGCCACACAAGCAGGCACATTTTCCTAGATTTTACTAAATATTTTTAGTGTTAAAAAAGAAAAAAAATTGCTGTTTCTTTCAGCTAAAAATGTATTTTCTCTTTCACTATAATGAATACATCTCTAGGCATTTAAAAACATTAATAAATGAAGGGGTCTGCACTGAATAAGTTTTCATTTCAGATCACAAAAAAAAAACCCACTTTCCAAGCTATCCAAAATAATGTTCACTCTTCCATTAGCTCGGATAATGTCCTCAAGACAAAATTCATCTATCACAACTTCATGCCACGCTCATGTCCAAGACCTTCTCATGCAGGGAAAGCCTGGCAGAGTACCCTGGGTTGTCAAGTAATTTTGAAAATAAACAAATTTAGACTCATTCAGAACAAGAGGTAGGAAAAATACATTCCAGAATTTTAACAAAATATTGTTGAAAAAAATGCAGCCTTTAATTTCAATTTCAGTTCAAATGCAGAATCTGTGGATCTGAAAAGGAAATATTTAGCTACCTAAAACACTTACATAAAACTCTTAGCTGGAGAAGTAGGAGGTGCAGGCCCCAAATCCTTTCCTCCATAGAGATGCCAAATAAGAGAGATTTCCTTCACAACATAGCGTACCAAAGGGATAGGAAAATGAAGAGGGGCTTTGCTGGTATCTGTTTTTTTTACAGGCTGGCTGAAATGGTTTTCTTTTACTACAATGGGATCATCAACCATTACTTTCACTACAGGCTCCTCCTCCTTTTCCTAAAAAAAAGTTGAAGAAAATGAAGAAAGGAAGATACCCGAGTGAAGAAAATAAGTTTTTCAACATGGAAACAAACCAGAGTCCTGCTTCTGTATTATGATGATGGTGGAACACAGCTCCACTAACTGCTGTTTTGGGAATGACTCTATGGCCCCTAGACTAAGTCCTTGGTGAGACACCCAATATAACTAACAATTAGACAAATAAACCGAGAAATTGATAGCTCTTCTGGCTATGCAGCATCTGGGTGTGAACCAAGTAAAGCAGGGGTGGGCAAAATGCAGCCCACCAAGCCATTCTAACCAGCCCACAGAGCCCCTAAAAAATTTAGAAAATTAGTATTTATCTGCCCCGGCTGCCTGTCATGCAGCCCTTGATGGCTTGCCATAACTCAGGAAGCAGCCCTCTTCCCAAAATAATTGCCCACCCCTGAAGTAAAGCTTTCTTCCAATCAGAAGCCTAGCACTCATTCCAGTTTGTGCAGTAGGCAGCAACCCGTGAGCTGTAGTTTATTGGAGATAGTATAAGAAAATTGAAGATTGACTATGTTTTAAGTTAACGTTCTTATCTTTCCATCTGCCCAGTGACTTCCCATTAGCAGCCATAGACAAATCAGCAAGAAGTTACAAACTGCACAGGTCTAAAACGCATTTTTTTCTCAATTCAGTATACACCTGGATTTCCTAATAATATTAGGAGCATCTTACAGACACAGCAGCCTTGGGTGCAAAGAGAATGCAGAAGTCATCATTTTCAGTAGGTACATCTCCCATTGCCTCATTTATCAAGTGGTGAGTAAAAGAATAAGTGGGACTTGGTTCTTGTGAGATGTTTCCACTTTCATCAGGAAACAAAAAGAGATCTGAGCAAGATGGCTCTCGAGTTTGAGATTTCTCATTCAAAATTCCTGGAAAATGAAGAAAGGCATTTTAATGTAAATATCTCTGTAAGATGCTACAGATTGTAGAATTAACACCCGGGAATTTGTACCATATCTAACTCGAATCTAAGTTGATCTTGAATTTAAGACCGCCCTCCAATAATTAGAGTCTATATTTTTAAAACCCAATAAATTAGTACAATTTTCCAGTTTTAGAATCTAATTATTGGAGAGTTGTTTTAAATTTGATCCCCACCCCCCTCCATCTTCCTACTGCTACAGCAGGGAAAGCAGTGGTTAGTGGGAATCAGACAACTGGAGGGAGTGAGGTGGCCCCCTTGCCCTCTACCTCCCTCAGTTTTCCCCCTGCAGCTTTCCTGCCCCTCCCTGATACCAGTTCTTCCCAACCCAACACCCCCAGATCCCTATAGTCTCTGCCACATCCTTCCTACTCCCCACAATCTCTATCCCTTCCCTCCTGCTCCTCAGGTTTTGCTACTTCCCCTCCCCACCCCGTTTACTGTCAGACACTGCTTGGGATGTGCTCCCTTCCAGAGCACAGCACATGGAAGGGCAGCCCCTGCAAGCCATGCAGCAGTATCAGTGCTGCTGAGTGGGTGGGCAGAGAACAGAGTTTGTAAGTGATCCGTGCCTGGGAGGGAACCCAGCCCAAGCCAGAGCTGAATTGTGCCTGACAATGGAGGCGGGGTGGGGGAAGCCGCAAAAGGCTGGTATAGGTCTGACTGTAACCTGAGCTCAGACGTAGAGACACAACAACTGCCTGCCTCACCTCCCCCTCAACTTTATATGTGAATCTAAGATGAGGGGCTTTCATCTCCATGCTGACTGGAAGAAAAAAAACTCATCAAATTTGAGTCAATAAGGTAAATAATGGTTCGAATAGTTCAAAAGTTATCTAAAATGTAAACACATCAGGAACAGAATTTGCACATTATATGGCTAATTCATTCCTAAAATAAAATTAATCCACTAAAAACCTCAAGACAATTTAGTAGCAGTCATCAGAGCTATATCTTAATTTTATAATTCTTGTTCATCATCTTGCTTAAAAAGGAATGAAAATTGATGTCTTCCTTTAAGATCAGACAAGAGAAACTTGATGTCGAAAGTTAACAGATAATAATCAAACGACTCTTGACAGCGATCTCTGACACTCCATTCCTTACCATGTACTTGAGAACAAAGCTATGCTTCTTTCCCATGACCTTATGCAACACAGTATCTTTGATTAATTGCAATCTTGATTTAGCGCTAAATTGCACAGAAATAATAATCCTCCAATGCAGTTAATCAGTTTGTTCTTTTTGCTAATACTGATTGTTCCTCCCTACACAATTTTCCTACACACAAGTTCTTTCTTTGATTCTACAGATTCCTCCACCTCCTGACCTGCCTCTACAGCTCTGGAAGGACCCCTGATCTCTGATTCCAGAAGGGGCCCAACCTTTTTGGCAGGCATAATGCAAATTACCCCTGCACTCTTCAGAGTGCCATTCTGATACCATTCCCTTACCCAACATGCTGCTCAGCTTTCTGCTTCTGCTTCCTGCCCTGTGCTCCCTACCTCATCTGCCATTTTGTTTTCTGCTGCTTGCCTTATTTACCATTGTGCTGCTTGTCCTCTCCTTGATCTGCTGCGTGACACATACAGAGGCTGCCAGTGGCACCTGTGGCACATGCATACCATAGGTTGCCACCTCTGTCCTACTCCACGTGGTATATCTCACCACTTTCCACCTGATAGCTGTTATTTGTCACCGTCAATTCCCATAATGTCCAGCATCCCAAAAGGCTAAGTTAATGGCTTGCTGTTCTAGCTGCTTTAAAACTTAAGTGATTTCTTAAGAATACTTGCATTGAAAGTGAGAAATGTGGCACTCAAAAGATCTGAAATCACAGAAGTGCATTCCCATCCTTGTTAGCTGAGCTAATGTACTGCACCAAATGTAGGACTTTCAATTCCTATTTTCCTTTTCAAATAGGTCACTATATCATTATTTGTACAACGCACAAACATTGGAAAAGAGGTATGGAAGGAATCCTAACGTCTGGAATTTCCTGATCTTTTCAATGCTTGATTTTCTACCTTTAAGTCTGCATTAACAGATACCAGTATTTTGTATTAAATTCAAGTTAATGAATTAGTACTATATTTAGTACTATATTAGGAAGCTTTGCCTATGTTTCCTAATTACCCCTACCATTAGATTGTGGTTTAATGGGGGAAGCAGCTTGATGGATCTCAATTTCTTCCATAGCATCACTCATCAAATCACGTAAAATCTGTTGTTCTGCTTCAGCAAGGACTGGTCCTTCAGAAGATGGTCGGCTAGAGGCATTTGCCTAAAAGCACAAGAACTAGACAAAGTTATATTATGAATTAACTTACAACCTGATGCACAAATGTTTATGAATACACTAGTGTAAGATCAAGGAATGGAAATTCCTTTCTTTAAATGAAAAAGAGTGAGCAGCAACTAATCTTTAAATTAATGGGGGCCAAATTTTTTTGCAGACATGCCAAAAGTTAACCCTACAACCTCTCTATGTGCCACTACAATCCCCTTCCCCTGCCCAATCTGATTTCTGCCCTCAGCCCTGTGCTCCATACCCACCCTGCCCTTCCCAATCTGCTGCTTTGCTTCCTGCTGCCTACCCCATGCTCTATTTCTGATGTACTATTATTCTACATTCTGCTTCCTGCCCTATCTGCCATCATACTGTCTGTCCATTCTCTGATGTGCCACATCCCAAACACAAGCTGCCTGCACCACTTGTAGTATGTGCACTGCAGGTTGGCTGCCTCTGCTTTAGATGACCCATGCAGCAGATTCCAGCAACTATTTTGAAGATTATAACTAGGGACCTATTGAAATCAAGGCAGGCAGCTGATCTCATAAGCCAACCGAGGGACCATCTGCCATTTTTGCAGGCTAACTGCAGTAGTCCTCCCCCGACCCCACAGTTGGCCTAGGAGCCCCCATTGGCCCAAACCCTCACTGCTAATTGGTAAGGGAAGTTCTGTCTGTTGTGCAGACCCTCCCACCATAACAGACTGGTGGAGGGGGCAGGACCACACGATGGGCAGCCTCTCAGTGGCAAGAGAGGAGGAGCAGCCATTTTGGCTGCTCCCCTTTATGCCAGTGGCTCCCCGCTTCCCTGAGCAGGCTGCGCAGACAGGCTGCAGCAGCCATGAGGACCACTGAATCTCATGGGAAGACAGCATTTTATTTTATTTGGGGGGGAGGGGGAGGAAAGGGGGTGGGTGTTGCAGATTTAGTGGACAATGCCTCATTTTGTGGTTTCCACAAAATCTGTAAATTTGCGAACTGAGTAGGTCCCTATTTATAACACTGCTGCTGAGTACAGATGTGCATTGTGTTATAGAGATGTTTGGGTACTACAGTATTTGAAAAAGACATAAAATGGCCTATACTTACCCTAGAATCTCTTTGGAATGAGTAGTAAGTATATCACAATGATATTTCAAGGACTTGTTTTTACTGCTTAGAGGGCACATTTTGATTGCCAAAAGCAGTGGAAAAATTACTTAACCTATTATGTGGCCTTAATTTCTCTGTAGCAATTTCCACTTTATTCTTTGGAAAAGCCTTAAATAAAGTATTTGTAATCGTTATCACTACTGTGGGCAGTAATGTTGGAAGCATTACTTTGCCATTTCATACCTTAGTTTTCTGCTTGACAGCTCCAGATTTAACTTCCGTCTTACTAGGTGGATGCAAATCCCCATAACATGCAATATATTGTATAAGATTCATTAGTGCAGCACAAGAGTCGGAGCATGTTCGGATATGGATTATATCACTGGAACAGTGTAGCTCAAAGCGTGGTTTTGTCTAGGCAGCAATAATAGATAATAAATACATAACAGACTGCACAGGACCATCTAGCCCAGTATCCTGTATTTAAAATGACAGATAAGAGAAATGTGTCCAAGTACGATAACCAGAATACCCAACTATATCCAACACCAATGTAAGGTCCCATATAATCACCAGCTGCACACACATTTAGATTAATTAGATTACATAATTTTCTGACCTGACCTGTTGAAATAAAAGATTTAGGAACCAAATCATACATTACTCTGGAACCTGAAATGTGGTATGACGATGAGAGAAATGATTTTTTTCTAAACTTAAAAAGGAAGGTTTCTCCCTCACCATAATTACAACTTCTCAAAACTTTTTTAATATCAAAATGCAGGTTACAAGTGTTTATCATTTAGGATATGTTCTTAAAAAAGAGAAAAAAAAAAGACTTACTCTCTCCTGATCAGAACCAGGTTTTATTGCTGTTATGGTCAATTCCAGTAGTCCCATATCCATAACACGAACATAATCTGAAAGACACAAAATGAGTAATTAAAAAATTGTTCATTATCAAGTATTACCTTAAATCCTGTTTCTTTTTTTAATTCCACAGCCCACCATCTATTAATCTGCTAAATTATATAAATGAGCAAAAGTTTTCTGTTTTGTTTTGTCTTTTCAACACCTTTTATATTTCTCGGTTACTTTGTAACATAGGAGCTCTCTAGGTTCAGTCTGCAGCTACCTCAATTTGTTTCTGAAGCAGAAGTAGCCTTAAGGCCCCTAATTTAGAAATTAATTAAAAGGCACCATTAGATCAGCTATCCAATCCCAACAATTGCACATCCTGCCATGGCACAGATGCATGGCAGGACTGGCTATTTTAGGAATCAGGTGCGAGATCCCAATTGTGAGATCCCTTTCAACTTGTCAGCACAAGCAAAAAGATGTGCACAGTTTAGCTCTGCATGGGGCTGCCCAGCACAGGGTTCTGTAAGTACTAGGCCCAGCTCCCCCGAGCAAGAACTTGCAGAGCTGTGTCCTGACATCCCCACACACAGGGCTCCCAGGCACTTGACTTTGAACTTGCTGAATCAAGAGCTCAGTGAGAGACCCTAGTTTTCAGCCCCTTGTTCCCTACGCCCCCAGTTAGAGACACTACCTTGTGCCTTTCCATGTGTGAACAATCATCAGCGTAAGCAGCCCTGAGTCTGGAACCAGGCCTGGGCTGCCCCATTCCAATGTCAACAATTAGCCAGCATGGGGAAAAGGCATGTTGCCATTTGTGTTGCAATTACCACACAAATCATGCTATAACTGTAATTTCTGTCAGAGGCCTGAAATATCCTTCTAATCCTGCAGGTCTAGGTCAGCTGAAGGCCAAAGCAGAAACAGCACAACCTGTTAAAGGTGGGGAATAGGTGGAAGAGCTTTGCTATACCACCTGAAGATTCCCATGTCATACAAAATCCTCTACTAGCCCCACAGGTTACTTTTTTAGCTTCTTTGTACTACCTTATAAGTGCAAACTACCTGGATCAAGTGCCAAGTACTGAACCCCCGTGTGCTTTGCAAATAAGAATGGGTTAAAACATTTCACCCATGTGAAGTATGTAATTTTACAGAATGCAATGATGCCATGATCAGGCAAAGCGGCTGTCCAAAAAATCTCACAGAATGTCTTAACCAGTGAAAGACCTCCCAGCTACCAGGTCCTGATGACATGGTGGACATGACTACGCATGAAGTCATCAGTGTATTAACCAAGATCTAAAGTGACATGGAAAGTCAAGCAATTTGTTTCACTCCAAATTCTTTAAAACACAAAATTCAAATGTGAGGGAGTCCAAATGAAGCTCTTTTGGAAGGTGTGGATTTTGTTGCATCACAAAATAAATGTACTCACAATATAAGTTGGGACTGCAAATTACTACTGAAAGAATACCTGTAAAAATATGAAACTACTAGGATGATTTTCTTGTATTTTACTTAATTTCCTGCAACAACAATTAGACTACACCTAAGATTTAAAAAGAAATTTTCCTTTCTACTTCTTGAAAAAGATGGATGAAGAAGTCACAGCTGTCATCCAAAGCTGAATTACTTCCCATATGTAATTTTTAAATATATAATTTATTCCAAGCTAGTTTATGAAGCATATCAAGTCTACTTCAAGTTTATTAATTTCCTCTGGAGATGATTCAAAAGTCAAAACAGGGCAAAGATTACCATATCATTGTTATTCAGTCACATTCCTTAGTTTCTATCTAATTATCTATTATTTGATTCTCATCATAAGGGTTTGTGAGTCCTTCATAATTCTAGAAGTATTTATTCTCATAAGCCCCCTCTGACAGTTAATAATACTATTCTCATTTTACTGATGGGGAACTGGGGCGCTAAGAATTTAAAGCCCAGCACCACAAAGGGACTTAAGTGTGGAAATACAATTAGAGACCCCTAATTACTAGGGATGCGCAAAGTGGGCAGTATTTGATTTGGATTCGGCCCAATTTGGGGGACAGGGATTTGATTTGCTGATTCGGATCGCTGTCCCGATTCAATTCGGCTGAATCTGAAGATTCGATTACGATTCGGAGAATCAGCGATTCGGCCACAGACGCAGCTTTTTTCTACATACCTCAAGGTGGCTCGTGAACACTGAGATGGTAGGGCAGATGGAGCATCCCATGGGAGCGTGGAGGGAGGAGGGGTGTGGCCCCTGCGCACTTGGCAGCAGACCCAGAAGTGGACTGAACTACTTCTAGTCTACTGCCAAGGGTGCAGGGAACCCCCCACACCTCCTTGCCTTGGAAATTGGCTACGGAGGGATCCGGGGTGCCCCCCCAGACCCAAGAGGCACCAGTTGCTGAGCTGGGGTGGGGGCGGTCCCCCGTGCACTCCAAAGTGGACCCGGAAGTCCTTCAAGTTTAGCTTGGGCGTTTGTGCAGGAGGGCAAATGGGAAGGCCTGAGGCCCTGCCAGTGAGCCCCTAGAGCAGGCAGTCCCATCAGTAGCTGGCCTACCAGCAGCATGATGCAGATGGGCACATGCCACACCCAGAAGGTCCCTCAGAGTCTGCGGCCTCCCCCTCTGGCACTTCTGAGGCCTCCACCCAGATGGAACCCATGGTTCCGGGCTCCACGCGGACGGAGTCCCTGGCTCTTGGCCGCCTGGCATGTTTCCAGGGTCCTGGGACCGAGAGCATGGCCACGTCCCCTTGCGGGGTTTGCTCCACTTTGGAGTCTCTGGGGCACTAGAGGAGCTCCAGGCCGCAGTCCAGAGACTTTGTGCCATCAGGGATGGCGAGCAAGGAATAGACTCCTACTGCTAGGCCCTTCACCCCCTGGAGGCGGAGGGTAGACCAAGATCATCTTCCAGGACAAGGGAGAACTCAGGGATCTCCCATACTGTCCAGCCAGGGGGTTGGATCAAGGTGGTCAAGGGCCCGAAGGCCTGCCACACCAAGGTCCCCTCCCCCCTGGGGCTTTGCAACAGATACAAACCTCTTGCAGCTGCAGTAGAGCCTGAAGAGATGCCAGCTCCTGCAGGCAAGGGAGGATCACCTATCCCTACTCTCCCTAAGACAAAATGCAGAGTGGTTGTTGTGGGAGACTCCATCCTGAGGGGGACCGAGGGGGCATTCTACCACCCCAACCCCCTAGCTCGGGAGGTCTGCTACTTCCCAGAGGCCCGCATCCAGAACATAGCAGAAAGGATCCCAAAGATTATCCAGCCCTCTAACCACTACCCTATGGTCTTTATCCATGTGGGCACGAATGACACAGCTCAGAGCAATCCAAGCCGGGTTATGAGAGACTCCAGGACTCTGGGAGCAGGGCTTAGGGGTGCAGGTGGTCTTTTCCTCGCTCCTCCCAGTTGTGGGTCATGGGCTGAGAAGGGAGAGATGGGTTGAGGTAGTCAACTAGAGATTGCAGCACTGGTGTCAGCATGAAGGCTTCGGCTTCTGTGATCATAGCCCGCTTTTTGGTGAGGGAGGAAGTGGGCTGCTGGGAAGAGATGGCCTCCACCTCTCCGTTGGGGAGGAGGCTCTTCTCAGCCAGACTGGCTGACCTGCTCGACTGGGCTTTAAACTGCCGGGGTATGGGGGGAGTACCACCACTGCAAACCCACTGGACAGCTTTTGGAAACCCAGCAGGCTAAGTCACTCAAGGGAACCCACCCCTAACCCAGCCCCACAGTGATCTGTAGGGAAGGAAAGGGCCCTCAATGGGACACTTATGTGCCTGTACACCAATGCCAGGAGCCTGGGGAACAAACAGGAGGAACTGGTCCTTCTGCTAAACAAAAAGGATTATAATCTCATAGGGATAACAGAGACCTGGTGGGACTACACCTATGACTGGGCCACAGGTATAGACGGCTATACCTGGTACAGAAGAGATTGTGTAGAAAAAGAGTGGTTGCTCCTGAAGGGAGCGATTCTTGGAAGCTCAAGCAATATCTATCCCATCTCGGAGGAAAGGCAGCAAAAGGCCACAGCAGCCCCTTGGCTCTGCAGGGAACTAGTGGACCTCCTGCGTCTAAGAAGAAAGACCTATAAAGGATGGAAGGCTGGATCCACCCCAAAGGAGTACTCTGCACTGATCCGTATCTGTACAGAGCGAGCCAGAAAAGCCAAGGCTGCGACTGAACTCCAACTCACTACAGATACCAAGGACAATAAAAAGTCCTTTTTCAGATATGAGGGGAGCCAGAGGAAAAGCAAGGGTAACACTGGACCCCTGCTAAACCATATGGGTCAAATGACAATTGACACCCAAGAAAAAGCCAACCTGCTTAATGGCTATTTTGCGTCGGTTTTTCACCAGCCCCAAGACAGCCCTGATCGATATGGTACGGGATGGCCAGAGTGAGGGAGGACTGTTACCCATCATCAATGTTGACCATGTGAAGGAACACCTTGAGAGGCTGGATGCCTTCAAGTCAGCTGGCCCAGACAGCTTACACCCCAGGGTACTTAAGGAGCCAGCAAGCATCATAGCTTTGCCACTGGCATGGATCTATGAGAACTCATGGCACTCAGACAAAGTGCCCGAAGACTGGAAGAAGGCTAATGTGGTGCCAATCTTCAAGAAAGGGAAGTAGATCTGGGGAACTACAGGCCCATCAGCCTGACCTCTATTCCAGGAATATTAATGGAAAAAATAATCAAAAAGACCATTCTTGACAAACTGGCTGAAGGCAACTTCCTGAGGGACAGCCAGCATGTGTTTGTTGTGGGTAGGTCTCGCTTGACCAATCTTATCTCCTTCTACAACCAGGTGACATATAACCTGGACAAGGGAGAAGTAATTGATGTCATATATCTTGACTTCAAAAAAAGCTTTTGATCTGGTATCCCACAATCATCTTATAGAAAAACTGGCCAACAGCCACATCAACTGGCTTCAAGGTCGGACCCAGAGAGTGGTAGTTGACAAAAGTGTGTCATGACCAGTGGGGACCCCCAAGGTTCCGTCCTTGGGCCCGTTCTTTTCAACATCTTCATTAATGATGTGAACATTGGTTTCAGAAGCGGGCTAGCCAAGTTCATTGATGACACCAAACTTTCGCGTAAAGTGTCCACACCCGAGGACAGGATGGTGATCCAGGCCAACCTTTACAGGCTCAGAAAATGGGCAGACAAAAACCTGATGGCCTTCAATGCTGAAAAATGCAAGGTGCTCCACCTAGGGAAGAAAAACCTGCAGCATGCTTATAGCCTTGGCAGTACTATCTATGCTTGCTAGCACCACGGCCGAAAGGGACCTGGGAGTCATGATAGACCAAGATGAACATTACCCTTCAATGTGATGTTGCAGCCGGCAAAGTGAGCAAAACTCTGGCTTGCATCCATAGATGCTTCTCTAGCAAATCCCAGGATGTCATCCTTCCACTGTACTCGGGCATGGATCAAAGGGAGCAGGACAGCACACAAGCCTCTGTGGCTCACCAAAAGAATCCAGGAATGTCTCCTTGCCAAAAAGGAGGCTTATACCCAGTGGAAAGAAGGGGTCATAACCAGGGAGGGCTATTCTGTAGTTCCTCGGGGATGTAGGGGGGCAGTTAGGAAGGCCAAGGCAGAGATGGAACTGGGACTAGCTTCCCAGATTAAGGACAATAAGAAGTGTTTTT
>NW_017728947.1:93223377-93268764 GCF_001723895.1 Crocodylus porosus
CGGACTAGATGATCTGCTCAGGTCCCTTCCGACCCTACAAACTATGAAACTATGGTGAGGCCGCAGCTGGAGTACTGCATCCCATTCTGGGCTCCACAATTCAAAAAGGGTGTGGAGAAGCTTGACAGAGTCTAGAGGAGAGCCACGCACATGATCAGAGGGCAGGAAATAGGTCTTATGATGAGAGGCTGAGAGCTATGGGACTCTTCAGCCTCAAAAAGCACAGGCTCAAGGGGGACCTGGTGGCTGTCTATAAGCATATAAGGGGTGTGCATCAGGATCTGGGGGAACACCTGTTCACCAGAGCACCCCATGGGATGACAAGGTCAAACAGTCACAAACTTCTCCAAGAGTGTTTCAGGCTGGACATAAAGAAGAACTTTTTTACAGTCCGAGCCCCCAAGGGCTGGAACAGACTGCCGCCAAAGGTGGTGCAAACACCTACTCTGGACTTCTTTAAGAGTCAACTGGATATTTATCTTGCTGGGATCCTGTGACCCCAGCTGAATTCCAGCCCCTGGGGCAGGGGTTTGGACTTGATCTTCCAAGGTCCCTTCCAGCCCTAATGTCTATGAATCTATGGCTGAATGGTCAAATCTCTCTGAATCAAATCGAAGGCTTCCGATTCGACTCAGAGAGATTAATGGGTCTCTTGATTTGATTCAGATTTGGAGATTCGGCTGTCGAATTGGGCCAAATCTCCTCCGAATCAAACCAGCAACCAAAGCTTGGCGCAGCCCTACTATCTACCAGGATATAGACAAAGTTGGGGTGAAAGCACCTTCAACTCTTGCTGTTGAAGTACTGCTACTGTGTACAAAAGAATGCAATATTCATAGGACTAAAGCAGGAGCAAAGAAGAGGGATGACGACATGGCAGCAGCCCAACGATGAAGGTATTCTCTGGGTAGGGGAAGTCCTGGATTCCAGCCCCTGCTTTCAAAGCTGCTTGTCCATTTTATGCAGTGCCACTCTAATGAAGATATAAGCAGTCCCTAGAACAGGGATTATTATCAATCTCAGACTAGTCTCATGGTCAGGACATTCTGCTGTGAGATGGGAGCCTGAACTGCCTGAATTTTGGAAAGTTTTCTAAATCAGGTCTGCTACTTCCTTACCACTGGGCTAGCAGAATCTTCATATGAAATTCACCAGAAAAGTGACTATTTGTTTTTATATGACCTTAATTTTGTAAAGGTTTTTGATGTCCTGACCTACTATTTTCATAAAGGCAGGTAAATGTTAAATACTGATAAACCTGGAATAGAACCATAGAGAACAGGACTTTTATACCCTGTTCAATAATATTCACTTGCACACACAGCTCAAAACTGCACTGGCCTTTTCTTCCTGTATACTACACTACATACTCAGGCATTATTCATTGTTATACTATACCACATCTCTCCTCCAGTAGCCTCCAGAAATCTTTAAAAAAATTATACATTTGTTTAAATTAAGACATTATAATACATTTTGTACATAGCAACTGTTATATTTCTGAAAGTCTTACCCCTATGCATATTCACTGCAACTGTGTTACACTTGTCTGACAAATGTAAAGCAGCCTCATCTAGGATTATTCTATCGAAAGAAAAAGAGAGAAACTGAAGTTTTGAGTAACAACTGCATCTCACATAAACACAACATATATTATCTTAAACAAAATCAAAATATATTTAAAACATAAACATTTACATATTTCATTGTAACACTTCTTAAAAATTCAAGATTTACAAGAAAAAATGTATTTCAAGAATTCGCTAAGGCCATTTACAAGGCTACCACAATAGAAATAGGCCAAATCAAAATAGTTTTTAAATTCAAGAAAAATACAAGTGAAACATTTCTTAACTAAAAATAGAATAACCATGACATCCATTTAAGAGCAGCAATAACAAGTAAGTATTTTCTTATTTAGTGTAGTATCTGATGTAACCATCTCTTGTTTTAGAGATCTGATGATACAATCTCTTAATGGCGCACATACAAACAGATGATTTTTTTCAGTATCTCTCAAGCATACTAAAGATGCCATGACAAAAGTGACCAACAATGGGATGAGCAATTCAAAATGGGTCCTGGGGAGTCAATCCAGGCACATTACAATCCAAAGCCCAGAACAGATCTAAGTGCCAGGTGAACACTTTCCAGCTAAAAGATAAAGATAAAAGCTATACTAAAAGATGCAAGCTATACTATTCAAGTGAGCATCTAAATGTATACCTGAGAGTAGAAGAAGACTTATCTAATGCAACACTGCTGGAAATGCTGAAAGTTTCAACGGTAAGCAGAGATCTGATTGGCAGAAAGATAGGTCTACAAACAAAAGGGAGAAATAAAATGTTATCATTTTCTTGCACTTTTGAAGTACAAGTCTTACAATTCTTGCTCAACCACAGTCCCTCAAGTCCTAAACTAGTGCCTATCCTCTCATTAATAGCCCTTAAAATACTCAAACTGTAAGTAATTATTACAAGTTTTCAATTTTCTTTAAACTAACTTTCAGAAATACCTACCAATATGTAAACTGAAACATTCTTAAACATTCTTAAAAAGCATCCAACTAAACAGTAACAGTAGCATACTTTCATTTAATGTACCTGTAATCAAGAGCGCAACTCCACAGGTGAATATGAAAAGTTGTGATGGAAGCTGGAGGATTATATCCCAAAACAGGCTCATCAGAAATGTTCAAAAAACATAAAATCTAAAAATTACAAAAATATTATTATAATCCTTCAAACTATACTAGTTTAGTAAATAATCATGCATTTTAAAGAAAGAAAATCCTTAAGTGAGAAGGTGCAAAATGAAAACAGTTATACAGGAGAACAGAGGAGATCCCCAAGCAACAACATTTTTTATTTTTAAATTGAAAATTATTTATATATTGGATTCAGTGAATGGTATGAAACTGCTGAACATAATCCATCTTTAGGTTAATGCTATCTCCCATCCAAAGCCACAGCGTAGTTTGAACTCAGTAATTTGAACCTCTGGAAGTTGGAGCAGTTGGACTTTATGATGGTCACTGAAAAAGGAATTGCAACAAATGAGATGGGAAATGAAGGCATAAATAAGGAGGCGAAAGTGTAGCAATATTACTGAGTTCAAACTACATTCTTTTTGGAAATTCAAGACAGAAATTAATGTCCAAAAAGAGCCACTACATTTCTAAGAACAGAATGAGACAGTGATACTTAGTCAAACAAAAAGCTCAAAGGCCTAGATTTTTTTTACCAAGGGTTAGGGTCAATCATTAATTTAACACTTACAATAGTAAAACTTTAATATCAAATCAACAACACTCAGTTCTCTGACCTGTTCATGCCAGCTTAGGCCTGAAGGCAAAACCCTGTGCTGCAGAGTGGCTCCTCTTAGTCCTACAGCAACTAGAAATTCCTGCACAGAAAAGTTTTACAAGTGAGTTTATGCAATACTGGGGTGCATTACTGTGAACAGATAAAACAATTGTACAACGAGGAAGGACTTACCTCTGGACAGCAAATCTGTTTTAACTGTTTCAAGTGTTCGTCCTTTCCTATAGTAAAATAAGCTAAATCAGGGCAACTACCACTGAAATGAAAGAACTACTAAAAAAAATGTGATTTAGCTTTCACTTATTGTGGGACAGGAACAAACACATGGAACAATTATAACAGATCAGCCCAAAATGCAAATAAGCTTCCTTCTTCCTCCTACCCCAGTTTTCAATCAGTATAACTGTTGATCTTCTACATCCCATATTAGTTCAGACTTGAAATAATTTCAATAGGTGCAAGATCATGTCCAACTATGAATTCAGGAAGAGAGAGTTTCAGAAAGATAGCACTATGCTAACGACGTACCAATATTTATACTTTTAAAATCATCCACAGATTATGTTTGAAGACTGTATCAAGAACATTGTCATGTTGTGCACAGTAATACGTAGACTAAAAAATACCAAGAAGCTTCATCAAGAAACTCCAGACCTCCCTCCCCAAACACCTGTATGTCACTGCTTGAACATGGAGCCAAAGTAGAGTCAAGGAAAGGCAAGTCTAGATAAGGGAAACGTGGCTAATTGAGCATAAAGTATTATCCTTTAAAGAAAAGTCATACAGCCAGTGTCAGGAAATATACAAAGGTTGCTGTGCTGCTAAACGGCACACACAAAGTAATATGACCATAAGGCATATTAGTATGGTTGTATAATATACCTAAAACATTCAAATTTCAATAACTACAAAAGCAACAGTTTATAATAGAAATTTGAAGTTATTTCTGTCTACTGATAGGCTTTACAAAAATGTATGAACACTGTAAATCTTTTATGCAAACTGAAAACACCTGGACAATACATGGAAGCTAATCTTTGGAAACACATACCTTTGTATTGCTTTCCAGTTTATCAGACTGGATTTTCACGGCAACAGAGAGCATACTTAAACAGTCCATTCCCACGCCATCTGGAGATGGCCTGCAGAGACCATCTTCTTCAGAAAAATAAATGGTAGGTTCTAACCAATGGGGATGTATCATACTAGGCAGGCGTATCTCAGATGAAAGAACAGTTCCATCGACCATACCTGCATAGAGATTGTAGTCAGAAAATTGTGATTTAGATAAAGCTAATGGAAATCCTTGTCCCTTTTCCTGGCTATTATTTTAATTATAATTAAATATAGTCAGCAATGCACAATTAAAGCTGCGGATCCCACTGGAGAGGTTTCCAATGTTCTCCAACTTTTACAACAATCAATAGCAATTAACTTTGCCATATTATTAGCAAAATAGAAACCAAAGATCAAACATGAAGACAAGGAAAGCTTCTGTTTGTGTAGTGTTTCTCCCTAGATAGTGATAGTTAGGTTAATGTTATACCTCTTCTTCTGATAATGAAAGATGGTGCCAGATGTACTTCCAACCCTCCAATGACTGCTGAAATACAGATCTACACACTGATGGTCTCTAAACCCCACTTCCATTAGTCTGAAGTTACCTGAAGAGGAAATCTTATAGCTGATAGGTCCATTCTCTTCCTCTTGAAACAATGAAACTATCAGCCATGCAGACTACTTAAAATTCTCTAGTGTCTGACTGCAATTTAGGTAGCCAAGAAAGAACTCCGCAACAGAAGTTTAAAGGGTATGGACTGAGTTTTTTGGGTTTTTTTGGAATTACGCACCAATTAATAAGTGGGGGAAAAAACATTTTGGAAGACAGAACAGCTTTTGAGGATAGGCTGCTGGAGGCCCACAAATCTTTTAAAGGCCAACAGATGCTGAAGCAGTTTTACAATAGGTTTCCAAAGCAAACATAGTTACTATTATTTTTACTTACATTACCATTGTTCAAAGAAGCCAGAGTCATGCAGCAGGACTCCATTACTCTAGATCCTTTACAAACAAAAAGATTTCCTTGCCCAAAAGAACTTAAAATTTTACCACTAGTTAGCCTTGCATCAATTTTTTATGCAATGAAATGTTAATTTCCTACCTTGATGATATAAACTGAGGCAGCTAGAATGAAGACAGATGTAATGTTTGTCTTCAAAACCTTCATATTTAGTCACAAAGAACAATGAGCCACTCTTAAACTCAAACCAGAATTCACCATGCTTTCCTTCCAGTATATTTCCATCATCTTCCTGAAGGAAAAGGAAAAAAAAAAAAAAATCATAAGAGAGATATCACAACTTGTGGAAATTTTGTTGTCATTTAGGATATTATAATACAATGTACCACTCACTACTCTTATATCCATATTTAGTTTCTCAGCTCTAATATGATGCAATTATGTTAAAATATTACAGAACGACAGTAACTTAAGTTACTTTAACGGTACTATTAAGATTATGATACTAAGACACTTGAAGGATGTTCATACAGCTTTTAAAATTTTTTTCCTGTTTGTATAATAAAATTTCCAAAAAACAATAATGTAACAAATGGCATGAAAGCTGTTGGACAAAAAAAGTAATACCATGACTTATACACCATGTCTGGAAGAAAACTCAGCCAGATTTAGCTTGCCATTTCCGGCATCTCACCTTTACATCTGTGAATATTGACACTAATCCATGGTTAACATTTAACAGAACAGAAAGAAAGCTCTGTGTGTTCTTGTTCTGTGATTCAAGCTTCTTCTTCCTGCGTGAACGATAGTTTGGATCAACCGTAGAATAATATTGCAGAGTTTCCTCCTCAGATCCACTCTCATCATCTACTAGAAAAAAAACAATAAAAAACGGCTTGACACTAACATGCCCACAATAGCAAAGGCAAGTATACATTATTTTTCCATCTTTAATAAAATTCAGTTTCACAAGAATATTTCAGTTAATATGAAATGCTAATAAAAATTATTTATATTTATTTTTTCAAGATGTGTAATTCCTTTACTGCACAATGCAAGCTTTCCCCTTATCAACAATAGTTTCAGCCAAGTGTGTCTTGCATCTCTGTAGCGCAAAAATATTTAAAGTATATTACCATAATGTATTGCAGATTTAAATGGACTAAAGCTGTCTTTATTAAAAGTATTGATCAACTGGC
Source organism: Crocodylus porosus (assembly GCF_001723895.1). Taxonomy (NCBI): domain Eukaryota; kingdom Metazoa; phylum Chordata; order Crocodylia; family Crocodylidae; genus Crocodylus; species Crocodylus porosus. The sequence continues at coordinate 93,229,920 of NW_017728947.1, forward strand.
TGGCCACTGAGAGTCCAACACCATATGAAATATTTTCAAATGTTTCTACAGGAGACGGGGCTGTAGGTTCCCACAATAATAAATCATTGCTGATCCTAGAAAGAAAAATATGTTATTACTACATTGATCATCTGACTATTTTTCCACTTGACTTAAAGCTAATTGTGTAACAGTCCCTTGCAGATTTCATACTACACAGCCTGTAAAAGGATGGGGAAAAGTTCAAGAGCAAAACTGGAGTAACATATTAATAAAAAAAGAGATTAGATGTCATTAAGCATGAAACTAAGCATAAAATTCTGCTCCCTTTATTTATTATTATCTGATTAGATGCATGCAAACATCAGACAGCGAGTTCAGTATTTAGTGGAGTGGTACAAATTCTTTAAATGAATTTTGACCTTGTTCAGTTATTATATTCTGAAGAAATTATTGTGATTACTTCCTAGTGTCCAGGCAATATGCAAGGGGGACAATTTCTTGGCTTGAGAAAAAGTCTGTTAGAGAATCTGAAAAAAGATTTTGCCTGAAGCAGAAATGAAGTTTTAAGCAAAGAGGCCCGAGTAGTTAATGCATGGTTCAGTTTACTCAGAGATGTCATACTTGTGTGGGGTGGCTGAATTCAAAAGGGCACAGTATCTCTAATTTTTCAAAACTAAAGTTAAATACATTTAGTTTAGTTATATGCATGTCATTTGTTAATTCAATTTTAATGTTATTTCTCTGTAGAATCCAATAGTAACTCCTATAGTAATGTTTTTAACCTTTCCACTCATCATTTAACTTCCTTTTTAATGGTAGTGTTAAAACCACACAAATTAAATGCATGTTTTCTTTCTTCTGCCTCAAGCGGTCTGTGAAGGGAAGAGAACCTAATGATGATCTATATATGAAGAAATATCCAGGAATAGTATGCAAGTGTAAGCACTTCAAATAAAGGGGTCTTTGGCGAAAGCAAAAAATGAGTCTATTTTCTGTTAAAAAGATGTGTCAAACTATTTTGCATGGCTGGCTACTTAGCTAATGGTGAGGGATAAGACTTAACTACATTTCTGATAGCGTAGGCAGAAGGCAAGGTAACGGTGCAACTTAAGAGATTAACTGAATCAGAGAATCAGTGAATATCTGATTCACTTAGTCTCCAAGATGTAACTCTACCCTGTCTTCTGGCTGAATAATATTGCTACCACCTCTTTCTGATAACTTAGAACACCTTTTATAGAAAACCTTACATTCTTACAGAATGATGCTAACATTATATAACACATTAATTCCTGCTATGGCTACAGATTTAACTGTTCTTATGAACAAGCACACTAACAAAAATACAGGTCATACTAACCAAGCAAACTAATATTTATACTCGCCTATTGTAAAGTTTCTCATAAAAGCTCTTGTTTGGCAGTGTTAAGTGAACATTTGGTAATGTAAGTTCCAGTACATAATGAGAATTGCTGATTGCTTTTTCCTGAAATTCTGTCATCTCAGCTGCATCTCCTGGCATGACCATCTGCAAAACAAAACCAAACCAACCAAACCAAACAAAAAACCTGTCAGAAAGGCTATTCCATTTTATCTACAGTAAGTAAGTCCATCACCTACAATAACATTTTTTTTTACCTCTTCATTTTCAAACATGACCCTACGAGAAGAAAAAGGGGAAGGCTCTGGTCTTCTAAAATCACAGACATCCTTGAGAGAATGAGATCCTCCTTCCTCTTCCTCTTGAAAGTTGCCATCTCCCTCTTCTTCTTCTTCAGGTGCTATCCTTTCCAGAATGGAGTGTACAGCTAGTGGGTTTATCTTAAGCACAATCCTGATATTGAAAAGATCATGAAAAATGAAATGTTAGAAAAAAATGCCAAGAAATATGTCTGTGCATTTTTGTGAATCAGCCTGAATAAGCATATATACAGGATAATATACTGAAATACACACATTTCTTATTACATGCATCTAGGTACCATGATGCAAAATAAAATATGACACTGTAAACTTCCATCCAAAAAAATGTGTCTGGCATAAAATCAAGGAGAAAGAGAACATTCAAAGTGCATGCTGAAATTGCTTTTTTAATTTATGTAGCTACATCTGTCAGGCCTTCATGGTATATCTACTACTAGCTTATACCAAAGTGAACATTAAGTGTTCTCATGTAATATGTAAGATAAATTTAACAGACACAAGAATTTCAACATTAGGTCAAATTTTCTGGCTTTGCACCAACGATTTAATACAGGGGTATCAAGCTCATCTACATATGGGACATATGAGACCCACAGGCCAGATGAGAGTTCCATGGATACGGCCCATGGGCCATATCTTTGACACTCCTGGCTTAATATGTATAAATCAATCTCCTGTGTGACAGTTTTACTTTACTCCCTGTATTTATCAATCACTTAAAGAAATAAGAGGATAAGGGAAATGATGACTAGGATACAAATGGATTAAATTTTTAAGTTTTTACATGACAGGCAACTCAAACTCTAAGAAAAGTCTATTTTGTTAACCCCCCTCCCCCCCCACAAAAAAACCCCAAACCTCCTAAATGGATTTAAAAGCATACATCAGTAACTAGGGCTGTCAAGTGTCATGTATCTGGCCCTAATCACTCATTCCCACAGCTGATGTGCACCCTCACACATCTGGCTGCACTGCAAGAAGGCAGCATATGCACCTTTTAGCTGCTTGGGGCTAATACATTACTTACTGAATATGAAGCCTCGCTGCCTTCACTCCCAGTCCTCTCCATTCTGAATTCCAGCCAGGAGTGAAGTAACACCAGAATAAAGTGAAGAGGTGAAATACTGGCTCCAAGTTCCCCCATCAGTCAGCTGGTCTAATCACCATGCTGTTCTATCCACCTAATTCATATCAGCTGCCTAGGTATTTAACATACACTCCCCTCCCAGAAACCTAAGGGAACTCTTCCGTGACATCCTAGTAGCCATCTGGCCAGGCACAAGCAGGTATCCCAATTAAGAATACCAGGTACCTCAATTAAGAAAAAATAAATAGGAATAACAAAAAATTGGGCCCTCTCCTGATCAATATCTAAGCCTTTTAAGGCAAAGGAATGAAGCCATGAAAGACAAGCCATTAAAAGGTTTTAGTGGAGGCAGCAAGGCTGACAGCACAGATGTCGTTTGATTTCCTGATGGCTAAAAATTTAGAAACAATTGAAATCCCACCACCTAACATTCCCCCTGCCCTAAAATGACCCCTTTAGACTCTCACATTGCCACTTCCTTGGCCCAGCAGCCTCTCAGCTGTTTTCCTGTGTAATTGTCCAATCACCTAGCTTCCCCCTCCAAAAGGGAGAAGACAATTTATGATTTATTCATCGTCTCAGAGATCATTATCCACTAATAAAGGTCTTACGTTTTTTCTGAAGAAGGTTCCACTCAGTTACAGCGCTCAGTAGCAACACGTTTTTACTGATCTTGATGTGGTTAAGGCAAATATCACACAGGCAGCTTGAGTTGGTTTTAGAAGAAAAAAGATAGCAACTAAAAACCGTTACGTTGAAAAATGAAAGGTATTATTTTACCTAGGCCAGTCAAAGTTGTCAGAGGTTGTCAGATCTCCATCTATGCCACTGCATACTTGAAAAAATTTTACCAAAGATTCTGCTTTGTCTTCTTCAAACAAGCCTTAAGAGAAAAGTATATGGAAAGGTTAAATGTTGTCAGGTCAGAGTCTACTCACTCATCCACTAAAAAGCATCAGAGTCTGAATTATACTTATGGTATCACTACACTATGTTACAAGTGTTAGAATTTTCCTCTACAAAACAACAAATGATTGACAAAGTGCATCTCATCTCTAAACAAACTTACACCACGTAGGATTAGTCCCCACTAAAAGCAATAAAGTTTTCTGAGCATCTACCGATCCATTAAGCCACCAGTTATATGCTTTATTTTAGTCTTCTTTGGGGCTTTCTTGTAAGTGAGATGCTTACTGGAAAGTACTGCCTATTTTTTTTTCCTTAAGGAACATTTTGGAGTCTTACAATCTAGCAACTCAACCTACAATGATCGTGAGTGGGAAACCAATTTGAAGTGTCCAAGCAGTATGAAGGCCCCGTCTTACAATTGTTTTGTAACAAGTTTTTAAAATTCATGCTCCCTGCTTACACCTTTCATTTTACAAAAGTCTTGAGAACTACAAAATTCTATCAACTAGATGGTTTCATTTTGGACATGTTCCATCCAGGTGTGAGCTACACTAGCTCTTTTCACAGCTTAATCTGAAATGATAATTTTTCAGATTCAGACATTTTTTAGCTTTAAGTTTACTGATTTTTTTAACGAGATGAGACAAATGTTTTTGTCCAAACCAAACCAAGCTAAAGCGTAGAATATTTGCTGCTCTCAATACATTTGGGAAGTCCTGAACAATACTCTGCAACACCATAACATTTTCAGTGGTCACATCTTATTAGCCAGCCAGGTGGAAGGTAAGAAAGACTGGCACCCAAGAGACCAGCTGGTTCAGAGGCATGAATTTTCATAGTTGATAGCCTATTCCATCAGATTCTATGAATGGGCTCTCCAAGTTTTTAACCAACCTGTCCAAGTCCATGTACCCTTCAAGTTCATTCATAGCATCTGATGAAGTAGACCGTCATGCTGCTCTGAACCCCATCTAATTTGTAGCACTACAAAACAAAGTGCTACAGGCAGCTCAACCTTCAAAATGCCCTGGTGGGAAATGCCACAAATTCAGGACACTCTCTAGCACAAGGTAAGAGGGGACTACTCTCTAGTTTGTTCTCCAGGGAGCTTTAAGGGGCTCCCAAACTAGACAGGTTCACTGACAGGCTTGCAAGCCCTTTAAAGTTCCAGGCTCCTAAGCAGCCCCAGAACTGGCTGAAACGCAGAAACTCTTTAATGTTCCCAATTTTCTGGCAGTCTTCTCACCCCTGCTGGCAAGCAGGGTTGCCTACCTCATCCACCCACCTTATCCAGAGTGATGCAAGGCTCCTGAGGCAGTATGGGCTGATCAGGGGTCTCTGCCCTGATCAGTCTCTGCTGTTGCCACTGGCACTGGAGGCAGAGGTGAAGGGACTTCCTGCAAGTGGCAGCAGGAGCTGATGAGGGGTCAGGGGGAAAGGGAGAAAAAAAACCCTCATCAGCTCTGTTGCTGCTTGCAGGGAGGATTTTGCTACACCTAACCAGGGCTGCATCTCCACACCCCAGTGGGTTGGGGGAGCAGTTCTGCTTGCTGCTCCACAGGACCCAAGGCTGGAGCACCAGAAAGTATCAAGGACACACGAGTAGCCGAGCACTGGGAAATGGTTCCATGGTGCTGGGCTGTTTGCATACCTGGAGAAGCGCAGGTTTCTCCCACTAGGTAGCCCCTGCCCCAGCAGTTCCACCCCTATTTTTCCAAAGCAGAAACAGGGACAAGGCAGCCTAAGTGTCTCTGCCTGCTCATGCCAGGAGGGCTAGCAGGGAGCCAGCTGTTCTCCTTCTCTCCCCTCTCCAAGCTAGGAGGACACACAGCAGAGTACTGTGGGATTGTTGAGGGAAGAGCTACCAATCCCAATGCTAAACTTGTCCCAGCACAGCAAAGAAACTGCTGTTTAAATCAGGCACTTCTGTTGTGAATCTGCTCATTTTGTGGCAGATTGGCCATGCTTTTCCCAGGACAAATCCCTTTAATACTTTACATTTTACCACTTGTGGGACATGCACAAATTTCCGATAACAGCAAATGAACATCTGAAGGGCCTATGGTACTCTACTTCTGCCTGACTTTAGACTTGCGTGACTAGCCACCTCAATACCTTATTAGCCAGAAAGTTTCTATTTTGCCTACAAGTCTCAATATATTTCAGCTAGAACTTGAGGCCTTAATTATAAAATAAGCAGCAAGAAAAAGACACCATGCTTATTTGAAAATTTGATTCAGCTTTGTGTTTCCCTAAGACACCCACACTGATTTCTATTGGAGTTTATTACTGAAAATCAAAATTGCCCTCTCAAGGCAGGCAGAAATTCTGAATGTTTCGGTTCCCAAAAGATCTTTGTCTCAACTAAATGGCTGTTTTGTAATAAAAAAATATATATTTAGCACTAGCATGACAACTGTATTTCTTACCAGTTAGCTCCTTAAAGGTAAGCTCCAATTTAATTTGTTCTGGGGTTGAACCTCCTATAAACTCAGTCTTAAATTCCATATCTGTAAACTCAAGATGAAGGATCTCCTTCTGAAGTGATTTTCTAAACCATGGTCCTCTTTCCTGATCTGACCGTAGATCAGGTATTGGGAAGCGAACAGAAAGATCTAATGCTGGTGCTGTGACTTGGACTGAAATTCTATAGTTTGCAGGTGTACGTGAATCATCCAGAAAAACCTCAGTAAAGGCTTTATGCTAAAAGAAATGAAATGAAAAACAAATTTAACTAGAGATGTAGCTTTTAAAATAAAAGCTATAGAAGTCGAAAAAAAAATCACAAGCCTCTTCACCTACTACTTTAAATGAAATATACACAAACTGACTGCTAGAACTGATACTCTTAAGATTTTATACAGCTAGTTATAAAAATGAATTACCATTAAACAGTACAAAACTTTCGGGTCATAAATATATAGGTAAGGAGTTTGAAACTGAGAGCAATTCCTTCGATTCATTCCCTGCTGCTTTTTGCTCCACCTTAAAGTCAATTTTGGAGAATATTTTTTTACAGCAATAACCAGCTTCATTTCATATGGAGTGATGGCAGTATAATTAACTAACTGCATGCATCCCACATTACGTCTTTTTCTAAACCAATTTGCCCACTAAACCCAATTATGTAGAAGATATCGTTAGCCCATCTGGCAGTCTACTGATAACCTTGAACAGAGACAAACAAGCCTTTCTAATTTGTTACCCCCTCTAGGGAGATGATGGTTATTACTATTATTCTTTCAGTCAAGCAACGATTTGGATTAAGATAGTACACAAAAGATTATCAATTCAGATTAGGGCTGATTAGCACCCAGAACAACTCAAATTACTCAATGATTTTCTGGAAAGATAACACATTAAAGACTTAAAATTCCATCTCACTCTGTAGCTAGATATCAATATAGATGTGCTGTTATGAAGCTAATTCCATCTTTGCATTTTCCACTTGCAACTGCCAAATACAACCAGAAAGCACACAAATAAATGACAATGTTTACTCACCAGACTAATGTGTTTGTTGTAAGAAGCGTACATGTGAGATGCCATCATCTCCACCGTGGTCAGTTTCTGTGGCTGAAGCAAAGAATTTAGTCTGTCCACAATACTGATGTCCAGTTCACAGAACACTGGATTCAATTTGACTTGCAATTCTGCTTTCTGTGGAACAGAGCTCAGTCTCCCTTGACTACCCTAAAAAAACATACACTCTCAACATTATAAAATAAAAACCTAAAAAGCCAATACTGAGGATTTTTGCAAACAACTTTCTGTGCAAACTACTAATATTAAACAGCTGTTATATCTTTAGAGGAAAGATATTATAGAAGAGCATGAACACAACACTTCAAAGTCATTTTTTATTTCCAAGCTTACCTGAGGCCCTCTATTATCTGAGTGTTTATAATGGAGCTGAAGGCATGAAGTAGGATGTGAATCATTTTCTCTCTCAGAATGAAATGTTAGCAGCTTCAAAATAAAAAAGAACATAGTTAAAAGTAATTAAAAGATCTTTTGCCTTTAAAAAAAGAAAGAAAGAAAGAAACCGCAAGAATAGGAAAGGGCAAATTCTACTTAAAAGCAAGAGAAGGAACCCCACAGCCAGACGAACCATACGGCCCCGGCACAAGCTGCAAGCCAATCCAGAGTTAAGTTACTTGTTTGATGGCTACAGATCCAATATTTACAAGTTCTGATTTTGGTATTATTTAGAGCCTTGAACCTCACATTTGAGGTTACAAAAATGGGTGTACTCAACTATCAAAACAACAGCAGAGAGCAGAGGGAATACTCCATCTGAATGACAGCCACTAGGATTACTATCAGAAATGCTATATTATAGCTCACCCTCAGTCTGTGAAAGCCTGAGGTGGAATCAAGTTAAACATCACTTAAGCAAATCTATTTGACGCTTAACTGGCTGATGCATTAGGCAGCACTGTTTGTGAAATTTTTTCAACCCAATTTCCCCAACTATTTTTTTTTATTTTACATTTCTGTCATACTAGATGAGCTCTTTGGTGACAGAATATGAAACCATCTTGATTCATGAGCAGAGCTTTCAATTAAAACATAAATCAAATTTTAAAACCAGAGAGTCAATTTTAAAACCCCAGAGGCATTATAACACACAAAAAATCATTTAGCAATTGGAACCCTTCCAAATATAAGACAAGGACTGTATCCTTGAAAACATCTCTACTTAGTTATTTCAGTCACTGAAATGTGCTTAGTTAAGATCAGGTAACTTTAATTACCTCTGTATAATGAGGTTGAACGGAATGGGAATCAGTAGAGAAAAGGCATTCCAAAAGTTCCATTTTCCCAATGGATAAATCTGTACTGCAACATCGAGATGCAGACCTCTGTCTTTGTTCATAAGACACTTTGATGCCACTACCTATAAATCTGTTATGAAAAATGAAAGTATAAAAAATGTAAAAGAAAAATGTATATATAAATAAAAATATGGATAACTACAATAACTTTGATCATTCATAAACTGTTGATATAACTCAAAGAAATACAAGGATGACTATAAACAGTTCTGGCATTAACATAAAATATTGGAATCCACCTACTCTGTTGTTTGGTCTTCTTTAGTGCTAAATACCTAAAGCTTAGAGTGAAAAATAAAATCCTTATTTTTTATTGCCAAGCCGTGATATAAGAGTATTGTGTCAAAGAAAAATTGCTTCCTAGCCTTTTGCAAATATCGTTCAAATTTCTTCCTTGCCCTATTATCACATTTTGCATAAATGTGAAACCACATTACAAATAACAAACCTCCAAATCACTTTTGTAATGAGTGTATTCCCATAAAGTGCAATTGTTTCTAAGGAACAAAATATTTGAAACATCTTGATTTATTCCTCTGCACCATGTAGATTTGGTTTCATAACTTGCTCCTTGCTTGATCCACCTTGCCTGAAAAGACATCTGAGTTATACACACAGTTCTCTCTGGTATTCTGAATTTTGGATCTCATACTGTCCATGACTATTTTAAAATCTAATAAAAAAGAATATACTCATTACACTTCAAGTATTAATGGAAATAAGTTATCAAAGCTTAGCCAAAGAATATTTAGTTCTTTGTTTGCTCTATTAATTAACAAATAAAGTTGTACCTAAGGTGGTCATGAGAACAAGCCTCTGCAAACACTTCCCGGAAGGACATAAAATCTTCTGTTGAAAACTTAACTGGATCAATCTTTTCTATTCGGGTAAAGAAATCCGATGCCATTGGTGTCAAGGGGTTAATGTTCAGTGAAGTTTCAGGTGGCGGTAGAGGGTCAATATGAAGTACAGATACTGAGAAAGTCCCCACAGCCAGTCTAAAAAGTAGCTCAGGTCTGGATTCATCCACTGAAACAGATCGGGATGGAATGGCTAAAACAAAATTAAGTTAAATTTGTCACTGAAAGCTATTTGTCAATAACAGCAAATATATGTAAAACATTTATCAAAACATGGAAGTCTTCAGTACTATACAAACAGTGAAACACAGCTAACATACAAATCATAATAAAAAGCAAATGTATCCTACAGACCAAATCCAATTCCACCTACTATGCACCCAAGTATACTTAGATCCTTAAGTATGATCCTACTCCATCTAGTTAGAGTCTCTCAAATACTGTTAATGCACATACTCTTGTAATGCACCATGATCTTAACCTTAAGACTAAGTCACAAAAGGCAATAGAGGAAGTTGGTTAGGGACTCAGGCAAGGTGGAACAGGATTGCACATAGACACCTACATCCAATTAGGCACCCAATGGATGAAATAGAATCTGGGCCTTCGCAATAAGCTGAGCCTCTATTTAAATACAGGAAATTAACACTTTTTTTGCTGAAATTATCCTGCTTTATCTCATTGGTAAATTTGGCCAACTCTCCCAAACAACTCATTTCTGGTCTAACTCACTTCTGAGAAGAGAGACTGTAGGTACTTTTGTGATAAATTCCAGCATCTGCATATATTTCTAAAACATACTAAAGAGAGAAAAACAATACATTCTGAGGAACCAAAAGAAGAAAAGGACAGATGACATTTTAGCCCTCTTAATTTTTATGTCTTCATATCAAATTTCAAAACAATCAGTAAAATAATCCCATCTAGTGTTACAAGGTGACTAGGAAGCAAAGCATGTGTTTTACTTACAAGTCCTTCTTAAGGGTGGTTGGTGAACTATATTGGGTGTAAGTGATGAACCTCTTGGTGGTGGCGGCTCTTGTTTATTCTGATCAAGAAAATCACCCCAAGTTGGCTGAAGCTAAAATGAAAGATAATTAATCTGACACTTTCATAACACAAGAGCTCACAAGCATCAGTCTAACACAAACAGCAACAGAAAAACAAAGAAAAAATACATCTATACAACCAACAGCAGCTTTCCGGCATGGTACTTTCATGGTACATTAAACTACAGCATGCCTAGATTACATATCTGGTGTCAAACTATGTTCTTGAGTTCTATCATGATTGCACACTTCTGTTTTTGAAAGGGGGATAAAAGTTTCCATCTGAGCAGGCTTATGTTCTGTTAACCTAGGGAAACCAAAACTGCCTTCTCTGGCTCCTAGTCAGCAATTAACTTAACCACGCGCTTAATGACTAAACAGGGGTGATCTTAGCTGCAATAATTTTTTGTTGGGTTATGGGTTAATTTACACAATATCACATTTTGTGCATTTTTATTTGATCTCTGGTCACATAATCTATATTAAAAAACCTAAATGTGAAGCTGGGAGAATATGGGTATTACAAGGGTCTGTTACTAATAAAGGATATAACAAAGCTGTAAGAAATACAGGATACATTCTATTTTTGGATTTGTTAACCCCATCAAAAATCAACATGCTGAGAGTTACTTAGCATCTTTATTCCTTTATGAAAGCTAGGGTGTGATGCTGGCCATGTCTATGCAGTGAGAGAAGCCATGCTGGCTCTGCACACACTGGCTAGGGACAGAAATTACACATAAAACAGTATAAGTGACTGGAAACCGGTTCAAATCTGTAACACAACAGAAGTTCAGTGCATATAAACCACTTTCAAAGTGTCTAAAACCTGTTTAAGATAAGCCTAGATGGATGTAGCATGAGATTTAACTGCTAAAGGTTAAATCAGTTTACTGAACCTCTGTCCCAGAGCCCCTCCAGATTCAAGTTAACTTACAGTCCCCCAGCATACCAGGATGCTTTGCACCACCCCCACAACCATCACCCCTATCCCTCTTCCAGGGTGGACAGGCTAGCCTTGGCCCAAGCTGTCTGCCCCAGCAGAGCAAAGAGGCATGCTTTAGTGCCCCTCAGACTCAGGCTTGAGCCACTGCAGGCATGTGGCTACATTTCTGGAATTAAAAGTGAATGTCTTTTAACTTCCTTACTGGTTCAACCTACACAGCTTAGATTAACTTGTGAAGACAATCAACTCAGCCTCAAGCTTTTTGACTGACTGTACTTAGGCACTAGCTCGTGAACCAGAAACAGTATAGCTGCCCGAGTGCACTACTGAGGGTGGGCTAATAGGCTTCCCTTCTACATAGTCTCCCAGCTCAGAAGCTAGCATGGACAGAGCTGCTTGCTCCGTAGACATGTGCTCTATGTCAATAAATGCATACAAATTTACAAGATATTGCAATTGGAGAATGCTGTGTGCATGATTTAGTTCATATTTTCTAAGAATTTTGCAGTAAGATTTAAAAAGGAAAGAAAATATACAATATGATTAAGTTGAAAAAAACATTACTCTGGAAAAATATTAATGGTTAATACTATACCACTGTAGCACTCAGAGGAGATCCTGCTGGGGTAGTAGTGTATGTACTAGTTAAAGACAGGTCTAGATCCATAGTTGGTGGGTCTCCAAGAGGGGGAAGAGAGGAAAGGCTATGAGACATGTCCATATCAGCCATTGAGAAGAAAACTTCTTCTTCTAAGGGGAAATTTAAATACAACCAATTATATGTTCTTTTAATAACGAACATTATTTCTAGTTATCATATGTAAAATTAAATAACTGCAGAAACAAATTAAACTAGACAACAGATCAACTAATGTATTATTTACAACATTTCATAAACAGACTATCTTCCTGGGGCTTAATTATAGAATCATAGGAAATAAGGGTTGGAAGGAACTTTAGGAGGTCATCTAGTTCAACCCCCTGGTTACATACACACACACAAAAAAAACAAGCTTCCAAAAAGGGTGCATGATCAAGCCAATATGAAAAATGTAATTGTGGCAGGCTTGAAAAATGTAATTGTGGCAATGTGGTAAGTATGCACAAAATATAAAATGTCTGCATTTTTTCAGTCTAATCATGTTGATAAGACTGCTATAGATGCTCTGGTTAATAAAGTCTAATGCTGAATCAAATATAAATTAGCACCTACAAAATCAGCAGTTAAATTCCCTGATTTGATATTATAATTAATGATAGATCATACAAAGTTTTATATGAAGTTCTATGTTATGTTCTAGGGCTGTGGGAAATTTCAGCACCTGTTTTGTTTCAGAGGTGTTTCGGGCCATTTTGGTGCCTGAAACACTGAACCCTAATCGAAACGGAAGGCTCTGAAATATCGCCAAAATGAAATGAGGCATCTGAAATGTTTCGGAAATGTTTTGGAAAATTTTGGAATTGGGCTTGCAGGGAAACAGCTGTACGCTGCTGCCCTACCGTGCAACTCTGCTCCACAGGGAGCAGAGATCCACGCTGGGGGGGCTCCTCGCCATCACTGCCTGCCCCACACTGCCCCGATGATATGGGGCTGCACAGGGTGGGCAGCGGCGGCAAGGAGACCCTGGGAGCAGAGATCTGTGCCTGCAGAGCCAGGTCATGCAGCAGGGCAGTGCTGGCCCCTGCCATGTGACCTGGCTCTGCAGAGAGTCAAGATCCAGGGTTGCGCGGGGCGGGCAATGGTGGCGAGAAGACCCCGGCACGGATCTCTGCTCCCTGTGGAGCCAGATAACGTGGCAGGGCAGTGCTAGTTCCTGTCATGCGACCTGGCTCTGCAGGGAGCAGAGATCTGGGGCAACGTGGGGCATGCAGCGGTGGCAAGGAGACCCCACCAGAGATTTCTGCTCCCTGAGGAGCCCAGTTGTGTAGCAGGGACTAGCAGGCTTGCTTGCCGTTCTATGCTGCATCCCTGCCCCACGACCCTGCATGACAGGCATCAGAGATCTGTGCAGGGGTCTCCTAGCCTGCACAGAGAGCAGCGGCCCTCCGCCAGACGAGCTACCCACAACCCCATCCTGCTCCCCGCTGGGGCTCTGCAGCCCCCAGCCCCAAGTCCCACCAGGCTGGGCAGTAGGGCTGTACAAAACTCATAGCCCATTTGAAACAGATTTGGAACAGATTCAGGCGAAATGAAACAGGACAGTGATCCAATACACCAAAATGAATCACTGCCCTCCAAAACGGCTGAATCAAAAAGTAAATCACACAGCCTTATTATGTTCCTCTTCCCAAAAGGTTAGTGTGCTTTAGTACTGGATGTTCAAAATTATTTTGAATAATGTTGCCTAGTATGGAAGACAGCCTAGTGGACAACTCACCACGGCTAGAAGGCGTTCTGGCCGTCTCTGTCTCATAAAAGCTCTGCTCAGATGATGCTCCTGCTGATAAAGAGTCTTTTCGCAAGTAACGCTTCAACTCCATCTGAATACGATACTCATCTTCCTGTTGCATTGGTCTGTTCTTCCTATCTTTATTTGACAATTCTATCCTACTGGGGCTTTCTGAATTCAAAGAGAATATATGGAGAAATAGTTTCTAATTTTCTTCCAAACCTCCAACAGAAAACTTAAACAAATAGTGAGACAGTTACCATATTTTCATAAGAAATCACTCCAATTCCCAGCCCCAATTAATGAAAAGAATGGAATAATATTTCCATCATTCTTCCAAGAGTTCAAATTATGAACAAAACTGATACAGTAATTAGATTTCCAGCAGTGGGAATACAGCTAGCTATACATGATGATGTAAAATGAGTTTCATTTTTCTTAAAAAAGGACTATATATTATATGAATAATGAAAGCATCCACTACTATATGAGGCAGAATAAGATAGAAAAAGTGCCTAAAAGATAAACTATCCTGCTTCAGGACATAAATTACTATTCATATGAATATGTGGATTAAGACAGATATATGGAAAAGCTATTTCTTATAGGATCACAGGAACCAACCAAGTGTCTGTCCAACCTGTTCTTGATAGTTTCCAAGAATGGAGATTCCACAACTTCTCCAAGTAGCCTGTTCCAATGCTTGACCATCCTCATAGTCAGAAGGTTTCTCCTAATCTCCAATCTAAATTTCCTCTGCTGCATCTTGAGGCCACTGCTCCTCTCCATCCTTTCTGTAGTCTCCCTTCAGGTATTTGAAGACCATTATCAAATCTTCCCTCAAGCCTCCTCTTCTCCAGATTAAATAACCCCAATTCTTTCATCTTTTTCCTCATAAATCTTGCCTTTCAAGCCCCTAATAATTTTTGTGATTCTGCATTGGACTCTCTCTAAAATGTCTATATCCTTATTGAAGTGTGAGGGCCAAATCTGGGCACAGTATTCCATGGGAGGCCTCACCAGTGCCGAACAGAGAACAAGAATCACTTCCCTTGACTTGCAAGTGACACTCCTGTTAATACAACCCCGTTTATTTTTGGCTTTTTTTTGCAATGAGAGCACACTGTCAGCTCATATTCAGCATAGGGTTCATTATAATCCACAGGTCCTTCCCTAAAATACTGTATCCCAGCCAGTTCTTCCCCACTCTGTATTTGTGCATGCAATTATTCTGTCCCAAGTGAAGGCTTTTGCACTTGTCCTTGCTGAATCTCACTTGACTGACTGCTGATCATTTCTCCAGTTTATCCAGCTCATTCTGAATCCTAGCCCTGCCTCCTCATTGTCTTTAACTCCACCCAGCTTGGTATCATCTGCAAATCTGCTAAGCATGAACTCAATTCCATCATCCCAATTATTAATGAAGATGCTGAATGATACCAGACACAAGACAGACCACTACTGGGGAACCCACTTGATACCTCTGTCCAACTAGTTATTGAGCCATTAATGACTTCTTGTTGAGTACATAAGCTAATCTGTAGCACTGAGGTCTCCCAGCCAGACCCCACAATTCACAAGGGTCTCTGCATCAAGCCCAGCTTATCTCACACATCTCCCACCCAAAGCCTTGACCCAGACAGGCTCCTGCTTAGCCCACCTCTCAGGAAAAAACAAGTTGTTCATGGTTACATAGTTGACAGGACTAATTGTCTATTATTTGTTTCTTGCACCTTTCAGTGAAATTTTGATTCTGGTCACTTGGAGACAGGGTGCTGGACTGATGGTTCAGTTTGGTCAAAGAACGCAATGAAAAAATTGTAACCAAAAGGTTTCTTGACTAGGATATTACATGTAAACAGTATATGGAAAAATGAAGCTGCATTTTTGATTTGGGCCACTAGAAATTAATGTAATAAAAATAAATGAATTTTTAATTCATAATCTGTTAAAGCAATTTTTAAGCTTCTACTTAGAGGCCTGTTTGTTGTACAAAGTCTCTTTACTGCCCCTCTCAAATACATATTTAACATTAATATAGGGTTTACTTGCCTGGTCCAGCAATGGCTGCTAAAATGTCCAGCAGAAGATGTACCTGCCTTGGTGACAGGAACAGGTGTATAGAATCTATCTGTCCATCTACATCCAACTTAAGAAAAAAAAGAAAAAAAATCTTTATAAATATTCAAAGTTAAAAAATATTCCTTAAGCTTCCTTCATCAGCTACTAGTCATTAAGTATTTCACAGAACTATTTTACATGGCAATGGGACTAAAATCATGAAACAAAAATCTGGAAAGAAAACTCAGAAATATTATTAAAAAGTTAATAGTTATTTGTTTAATAATCCCTCAATGATGTCAATGTGAAGCATATTTTATGGACTATGGAAAAATATTAAAATTTCTTGCTTTTGGAACTGAACAGAATATCTAAAACCAGTAATAAAACATGATCAGACAAATACTGTTGAAATCAGCTGATATGTTATTCAGAGGCTCTCCCACTAGTGTTTCACAACATGAGGCATGCTAAGAATGTTGTGCTGTGTTCTCTTTAAGCAGCAGATCACCAAGAGAAATGTTATATTGAACCCTCAACTCAAATCTTGAACTAAAGAGTTTTTTCCTCTTGCCACCTTTAAATAATGGTCTAGAGTAGGTAATCTCTAGAACTCTTGGATGCAATAAAACCTGGCTGTTAGTAAATCTAGAGCTCATTACAAGAGCTAGTAATATCTTGTGACTATTTACACATTTCACACCAAGTATATCTATGGTATCTTCCTATTCATCAACTGCCCATTGCTAAATACCAGCATTTAGTCCAGTATCCAGTATTTTTCTCAACTAAACAAATAAAAAGCTTTAAAATGCAGCTACCAATTGCAAGACAAGTTTCCCCATTGTAGAATCCTGAAGTTGTTTCTGCTCTATGTCTGTTGTGTTCGTTGGTTCAACCTACTATATTCTATTTAAACTTTGAAATCTTTTCCCTCATTTTTCTTCTGTGTATAGATATTTGAACGTTATAAACTCTAAATGTGAAACAATACATTGAACAGAAGTTTAGAACCAATTTTATAATTAAAATGAATTAGAATTTTTATGCAGATATGGTTATATATCTACTTAAATGCCTATAAAATTGAAGTACTATAATTTTTTGGCCTTTATTTTTGGAAAATTAAAATAATATTTTAATTAATGTAATTTAAAAGTTACGATGATCGGATTGTAATGTTAACTTTAATCAAAAGTTGCAAATGTACACATTCTCAAATTCATTTTAGATTATGTACTGATTAAATTTAATCATTTTAAAAACTTCAAAATAAAGTGTTTCAAACCAGTCATTCAGACTCCATCCTTTTATTATCATTTTAAAATCTGGTACCTCTATTACATGAAGGAAAAAAACAAACAGGTAACAACAGGACTTTCCATAAAAACAAATTAATCCTCTTAGGAATTACAGCAATACATGGAATTAAACCCGTCTCTAAGATACAGACTCTTCTTATGAAACGTACATCGGTGTATCTATCACTTGTACTTCTAAGTAATTTAAATAAAACAACCAAATGATTTACTGTCACCTCTCCTACTGCTGCTTTAGGACTTGTGAGTATGAAAAGATCAGCATGCTTGTCTACTAAAGAAAATAAACTCCGTATATATATCAGTCCAATTACTTAATTTTGAGTAACTCCCAAGGTAATTGCACATTTGTAAACAGAACAAAATTGCACATGGTGCTTAGACATTTATTTCCATATATTTCACAATGCATTTCTCCATAATCTTTTCTAGTCAATGGTGCTTCATATTTTTAGATGCAGGCAATTTAATTTAGCAAAATTAAAAAGACAATACTACCAACTAAGGCCTTTCAAATTTTTACAGGTGATAAACACACACACTTGCTTACCTCGTTAATTTAGTTAACTAACATAAAACCATGGCTGACCTTAGCTCCAGGAAGTACTTCATTTTGTTTTAAGGTAAGACTCAGCTCCATTCTCCCAATTAGCCTACTAATCTGTACAGGGTCAGAGGGAGGAACTTCTGGCAAGTTTCTTGTTAATTGTGGATGTGGCTCATACACAATTTTTGGGTTCCAGCTAGGTGAAAGCTTTGGTTCGGTTGCCTTTAAAATGCAAGGGGAAAAAAGCAATTAGTCTGTATTCTATTCTTTGTCAAAGTAGTATGCATATTTATGACAAATAAACCTAAAAAGCATAGAAAGGGCAAATACATTCACATAACTAGAAATCTGATGCCTGCCCTGACAAACATTTATTAGCAAATTTGAAATAAATAAGCAGAAGCAATCACAAAGTGTTAAGCCATTTATAGGAAGTGATACAATCTTTCTTTAATAGTTTTTCCACAGTTCAGTTTCCAAACAAATTCCAGTGTTATAAACCCCATTTTAACATACTGTGAGTTTGCTCTTTAATACTCACCATCGTCCCTCCTACAAAATAGAATTATTTGATCAAAGAGGTTACCAGTATTTCTCCTACAAGTTCCCAAGGGTTGCTGGGCTCAGAAGCTGGAGAACTACTGATCAGCAGGAGTTAAGAATGCACTCACTACCAAAGCACTAATCTAAACAGAGTGCATTTTCTGTATACTTTATTCTCTATATTTCTTTATTAGGCTACTACTTAGATATGTAAGCATACAACATCTTTCATCCTTAACTTTACATCTTTATATAATTTATTGAATTTTACCAACGGCGTAGCTGAACACACTGGTGAGGACTTTGCTGATGCAGGAAACTCATCCCAGAAGAAAGAGACGCCTGAGAGTTGAAGTAACTTGTGAGCAAATGCTGTGGGCTGATGTACATTAATTCCAGAGCATTCATCAGCAGTTTCATCACAGTACATAGTTCTGAGAGATAAAAGCAAGGAAATAAGGATGGAAGGGATGGCATGCAAATGTTCTACCTTATATCGCACCATTTAGCCTCTGTTCTAAGCTTAAATGTGTTCCTTCTTTTCAGACTATTTACAATGCTGCTGATTGTCCCAAAAGGAAAAACACTCCTCTCTGGGAACTTGAACTTCTAGGAGGACACTGTTACATACAAGTTACACCACATTTGAGGTGAATTCATCCTACAGTGGATTCTTAATACTTGCTGTGCAACCTTATCTCAGAGTTAAGGACTCTGCTTTATTGTCTTTTTTATTTGTTTCCACCTGTAAGCATGTTCCCTTGCCTCAGAACTTAAGAACATTTGTAAGTGGATGAAGTAAGAACAGAAAAAGATGTCCAAAGTCTTAATGAACAATTTCAACATAACACTTTCTTTTATGTCTAAAGGATTTTTGTTTGATTAAGCAGAAAATTGACAGACCTGGAATTAAGCTATATTTAGCATACACCCAAAATTCACTTATCTTGATTTTTGAACTCACACAAAATGAAATTTCCTCTAATAAAATATGTCTGCATAGCCTAAACCTTGGAACAACACACACTTAAAAACAAAGTTAAACCCCAGGAAAAGAAAACCTGCAGTAGGAATAACTATTTCCCTTTTTTTCCTTAGTACCTCAAACACTTAAATCATGTTTTCTTAAAACACTATGTAAGCATAGCTTTTTAGTACATAGAGGGTTATATTTTTGGGAGGTGGGGGAGGTGAAGAACCTAGGAAGGCTGGATAGTTGCTTTTACTGCTAAGCTCTCTCTTTAACTAGACTCAGCAAGTCTTAAGTTAGTAACTTTTCATTTGTTTGGGAACTCTAAAACATCAGCATTTCAGTATAAGTAACAGCAGTGTTATAAGGGAGCGACTGTTATACTGCGATAACATAACACCACCATTTAAATAAATTACGCCATAGATCAAATATGCTAAATGAATATCTTTGCGACATCTGCAATTCACAAGTTATATTGCATTAGACGTGACTGGTTCTGGCATCTTAAGAAAGAAAACAAATAATTAAGATTTTGTAAAACATTTGCTGGTTTTTGACTTTTTTCTTAAATGAATAATGACTTGCAAAAGTTCAGTGTCCAAAAATTGAGTTTTTTAAAGACCCGAGTTCCCCCTTCAGACCATTCTTTGTAACTGCCTGAGTTAACAACAGATGCTGCTGGGTGCTGAGCATTTAAAAAAAAAAAAATCAGCTCACTCAGCTGCCTCAGTGAGAACTATATAGTAGGGCTGTGCGAAAATTTGGTCGCTGATTAGATTCGGTGGAGATTTGGCCTGATTCGGCAGCTGAATCTGAACTGAATCAGGAAACCTTTTACTCTCTCCAAATCAAATTGGAACCTTCCAAATTGATTCAGAGAAATTCGATGATTCGGACATAGACACAGCTTTAAATGTTTTTCTACATATCTCAAGGTACCAGGTGGCTCATGAATGCTGAGATGCTGGGCTGCATGGAGTATCCCATGGGAGTGTGGGGGTATCCCCAGCATGCTTGGCAGCAGATCCGGAAGTGGACCAGAAGCACTTTCAGGTCCCCTGGGAACCCCCCAGCTCAGTGACTGGTGCCACCAGGGTCCCCCCATGGCCGATCACCAAGCCAGGGACAGGCAAGGGAGGGTCCCCCCCCCCCACGCACTAGGTGGTGGACCCGAAGTACTTGGTACCTCGAGGTATGTAGAAAAAACTATGGTCGAATCAGCACTGAATCTTCAGATTCAGATTTGGCTGAATTGAGTCTGGACAGTGATCCAAATCAGTGTATCAAATCACTATCCCTGAATCAGGCCGAATCCAACTCCAAATTGAATACGGCCCATTTCAAACACCCCTACTGTAAAGCACTATTATGTTTAGTAAATCTGGAAATGTTCCGAAGACTGCAATGTGAATAATCTTGATAAAAAGTGGGTTGGAAAGAGTTTACCAAAAAATTTATTACATTAAAATTAAACAGCGCAGATGATGTGGACGGTGCTCTACTGTATAGGGAGATATGTATAAGAGCGATACAGCCTCCTTTTTGTTTTCCAAGTTGTAAAAGGAATATTACCTTTCTACTCGGATTTCAAGTGCAGATCCACTTTTAGAAT
Source organism: Crocodylus porosus (assembly GCF_001723895.1). Taxonomy (NCBI): domain Eukaryota; kingdom Metazoa; phylum Chordata; order Crocodylia; family Crocodylidae; genus Crocodylus; species Crocodylus porosus. The sequence goes on from NW_017728947.1 coordinate 93,250,740, forward strand.
TTTCTGGCACATGTTCAATTCGCAACACAGTATCCAAAAACGTAACTTTCACTCTTCTTAGAACTGCAGTGAGAAAACAAGATGACAATATAGGTACAAAACAAACACAAAATCAGTGAGACACTTTGCCAACTTACATGAAGAAAAGGAAAGAATGTTCCTTTTCTTCTTTGTCTGAAACCTGATACTTATTCATTGGCAGAGTTATAATTAGATTTTAATATAATATCAAGGTTTCAGATGAGAATCTTGATTTCTACTAACAACCTTCTGTTTCTTTCAATTAGATATGCATAAAACTCAAGTGAAATCAAGACTAAAACTAATACCATGCTGCATCAAGGTACACAGTGTATTTTTCTTCAGATAAAAATAGTACAGAAGGCTCTTCAAGCAGTTTTTTTCATTTTAAGTCTACTAACCTAAATATTGATCCTGTTGTCACAGGCAGCGCTGAATTGGAACTGCCAAAACCAAGGTATCTTTTAAGTCAATGAAAATAAATGTCCAGACTTATACCAGTATTAGGCATATAAAACCTGGCCTCGATAAAGGTCTTGCTCAGCAAAATGTAGAAATAGGTTTTTCTTAACAGTAGTTTTATTTTCTTTAAAATAAAAGTACAAGTCTTATCCTCTTCTCCAGTTTGTAGGGGTGCATCAGTAGAGACTTTGAGCCAATACAGATAGCCAATGTTTAAGAAGGCATATCGGCCAATACCGATCTGATTTCTGATACACAGCCCAGCAGCTTGAAGAGCAGTGTCCAGCTGATACGTCTGTTGTGGTGGAAGGAAGGGTAAAAGGAAAGGGGTGGGGGGAGGCAGGCACTGCCCATCCAGGGTGAGGCAGGGCACAAAATGGAGCTTCAGCTTGTGTGAAGGGCATAACAGGGGATGGTGGCAGCTCCCACCCTGCATTCACCCTGGGAGGGCATCGGGGGGGCGTGTGCCCCCAGATCTGTGTGGGGCAAGGGTGGGCTGCCACTGCAGGCTGTCAAGCTCTTCCTGGGTGGGAGCTGGGCTGGGCTGTGCTTGGGATGGACAGTGACAGTGCTGGGAGGTGGGGGCAGCAGCCAGCTGAAAATTCACTGTAGCCTCCCCCAGCCCCGCCGCCTGCCCTTCCCCCCGCCAGGAAGAGCCCAGTGCATCCCAGCCCAAGGGGCACATGCCGTGGCTGTCCCATGCCCCACCCTGGCTGGGCAGCACCTGCCCCTGCCCCTAGGCCAGCCCCACTCCCCCCTCACTGTGGAGGCCTTGATCTGCTCCCCCTCATGCTCCTTCCCCCCCCCACCTCCTTCTACCACAACAGACTTACTAGCTGGATGCAGCTCTCCAAGCTGCTGGGCTGTGGTCCTTGCTGCCTATGTGTTGCATCGCATGCATCAGGTATTTATTGGCTACACTCAGGGAAAAAAGCTGATTTCTGATGCACTCAATTTTCTTTATATCAGTGCCAATCCAATATTGGACTGATGTATTGGTGCACCTCTACCAGTTTGTAATGTTAGGAGGCAGGGTCTCTGCTAACAAGTTGTAGAAGCCATAGCAAGTGAGCTCACACTTCTGTAATGCTGTAACATGGTGGGATTTGATTTAATGTAACCCGAGCTGTTCATTTAAAAGTCACAGTAAGGCATACCTGTTTCAATAGTTTCTGCAAACTTCTCAAGCCCTTCAAAAGGCTGAGATCCTTCTCCTTGTTCATCTGTCAATTTTTGACTCAGACACTCTTTTGCAAGCTGCATGCTGCTGGTCATAAAGCTTGACCAATACATAGGCTCAGACCCAGATGCTGTAGAATAAAGTAATTCTTAATTTGGCTGTAGAAGTTATAAACACAACAAAACAGATGATACAGATAAAATAGCTATCTTCAGGGACCTACCCAATGAAATATTGTTCTGTAGCTACCTTGGTCCTTGTTTAGTCTAGAATATAACATTTGATATTAGCAGGTTAGCTAAAACAAGTTAATGTGTTTTAGAAGTATAAAATGGAGCAAGCACTCTGCCTTTAACAAAAGCTGCACCACTCAACCTTAAAAGTTTAATGCATCTTTTCTTCATTAGGCTTTTAAAACACTCTTAACATCACATTTTTAAATTTTAGTCTGGAGAAACCTTAGATGGAAGTTAATATTGTTACAATCATGTTAAGTAGTAGAAGCTTGTCCTAACCTAACCAGCTGCCAGAAGATAATCAACAAAGGTTTAGTGCTACCACCTAATTCAGTGTAATGTTAGTATATATTAAATGGAGACCAGGCATATTACTTAAGTATAAAAAAGGGGAAAAAACAGCAGCTACCCAAATAAAGCCAACCTGACTATAAATATGCTGCTTCTACTCTCTGTCACAACAGAGAGTATTTCATATGGGGTCAGGTATCTAAATCTTTTAAGAAGGATATCAATATATATATTTCCTCAATTACATAGCTTCGTGGAAGAAAAAAGCAAACATATAGCCAGGAAAAAATAACCCCACCAACAAAAGAAGGCAATTTCTAATAAGGGAAAGAAAAAGCACAAGCAATGACAATTCCTTCCCTTTGTCTCCAAGAAACAGTGGCTCTCTCTTTCCAAGTGAAGAAATAATGTAAAGAATCACTTATTACTGATGAACTGATTTCCAAATAGTCATTATTTTTTGCTTAAATACTAAATTCTAACACCAATATGAAGGTCATGCCACGTATCTGGTCAGTCCTATTACTCACTTATTCTTGTAAACTGTTTAGCTTAAGGCCTTGTTACATGGCGATTTTGGACAGCTCCTGGAGTTCTTAACCCCTGGATTGTCCACACATTAACACCTGAAACTAGTTTTAATCATGCTTTAGATACCTTAAAGTTATGCCACTCCAGCCTAGGTTTCCCTCTGATCCATGTTACCCATGTTACATTAACTTGTGGATACTCTAGGTTACACATTTGTATAAACATCCCCTCACACTTCCCCCACTGGCCCAGACAGAGTCCACTGCCCAGCCCCCGCCCCAGCCCCCTCCCCCCGCCCGCACCATAGAGCTCTACTCACTGCCCTCCTCCCCCTACTTATTTGTGGCTGCTCCTACTAGCTGTTCCAGAGGAGCAGGTAAGGAAAGGTTAACCCGCCTGACCAGCCTTCATTGCTGCTGCTGCTCTCTGGGCAGGCTCAGCCTGAAGCAGAGCAGTAGCCCAGCAGCAGTGGCAGCACAGGGGCAGGGCAGACAGGTTAACCCTCCTCTGTCTGCTCCCCCATGACAGATAGTATAGTCAGGTGCAAACAAGGGGGAGGAGGGCTGTCAGGGAGCCCTGGGGGTGGTGCGGTAACTGAGAGAGCCCTAGTAGGCAGGGAGCTTGGAGGAATGGGAGGCAGATGGATTCTTACCTTTAGTCCTCCGGGCCCCTGCTGGCCTGAATGTGCAACTGCTGCAAACTCAAGCTAGCACTAACACTGATCATCACTTGTGCAGTTCACAATGTAATGTGTAACAAGGCCCTTACATTATCAAGTAAAAATTGCTCAAGCCTTAGTTCTAACAAAAAAAAAAAGAATGAAATTCAGGAGAACAAAAACATTTGTCATTTTGTTTAAACTATTTGAAGACTATTTGCAAAGTAGTAGTAAAGCTCATGCTTTCTCACAAAGCTCATGCTTTCTCACTTCTATACGACTTAAAAAGGCAAGGAAAAATGTTTTTCCCTTTCCTCCATACAAAATTCAGGTCCTCTGTAGTCTCAAAAGATGCAACAGGATACAGTACACTATACATATTTAAAAAGTTTAAATAAGCTCTAAGGATGTTTGTGTAACAGTTTCCATTCATAAACAAAACTGCCTCAAGTTTTCAACAAGCGGTTTAATAATGGATGACAGCAAAGTATTTTGGGCAGGTTAAGTAATGGTTAAATTTTAATCAGTACCAGCTGAACTAATGTAGTACCCATGCAGACACAGACAAGTTGAAACAGTCCAATCAGTCCTTTGTGCAGTGTTATTAAACATTAAGCCTGAATTTTAGGAATAAAAGTATTTATTAATATTATTGTAGCAACCAAAATATGCTAGACAGTAAGTTAGCACACAGAACTGGTTGAAATAAAACTGTCATTATAATCTCTTAACTTCTTAATATTGTTGATAACCTTCAGTGAAAGCCACTGACCCATGAGATCATAAAATGAACCTACCTAGACGAGGCCTTGGCCTGAAGACCATCTCTAATCCTTTCACTTCTAGTGCACAGTTATCCTGTAGCAATGACCCCCAGGGAACGGACAAAGAAATAGTCTGGATAAATCCCTCCGTAACTTCTAGAGGTGCATCTGCTGACTCCAGGATCTCATTTAGACACTAGAAGAAAAAAACTCTAAATCATGCCCATAACTGTGAAAATTATAGTCACTTACTGGCAGCAACATCTTTAGCATCTGATAAAAGGCATTAAATTAACACATTTAATAGACTGGCAGTTTTCTTGCATTTTTGGTTCCAGGAGTACAACATATTACACACTAAAATTTTAACAGAATAGTATTCTATCTGCAGATGTGTTTGTGATCTATGCAACTACACTGTTCCAAAAAATTTCTCATTTTTAAGAATATTATAGTAATGAAACAGAAGTTAACAATTCCTTTATAAAAATCACACTAAATTTTAAGAAAGGCTGATGTGGACCATGTTCCGTAACAGCTCTCCTGGTAGAGACAATGACTGTACAGGTATTCACTTAGAGCACATACCAACTGCCGATGCTTCCTCAGCCTGACTAAGGGTATTTAGACCAAAAGCTTGCAAAGAAGATTATTTCCAACTTTATGAGCTGGTCTAAGATATTAGATTTACCTAAAGAACTTTGTCTGCAGGTGTTCACATAGTTCCCATTGAAACCAAAATGGTGATTTTGGGACAAAAATAACCCATCTCCAATCAAGTCACTCACAGAATCATAGAAAATTAGGGTTAGAAGGGACCTCAGAAGCCCATCTAGTCCACTTACCTGCTCAAAGCAGGACCATCCCCATCAAGGTTTTGTCTACCCAGGTCTTAAAAACATCCAAGGATATTCCACCACCTCTCTACGTATCCTGTTCCAGTGCTTTCATAGATTTCATAGACATTCGGGCTGGAAGGGACCTCACAAGATCATAGGGTCCAGCCCCCTGCCCATGGGGCAGGCAGATGGGGTCAAAGGATCCCAGTAAGACAGGCATCAAAGTGCTTCTTGAAAGCATCCAGAGTAGGTGCTTGCACCTCCTCTGGGGGGTGTCTATTCCAGGCCCTGGGGACTCGGACAGGAAAGTTTTTCCTTATGTCCAGCCTAAAACGGTCTTCTAGGAGTTTGTGACCGTTGGACCTCGTCTTCCCTTGGAGTGCCCTGGTGAACAAACGTTCTCCCAGCTCCTGATACTCCCCTTATGTACGTATAGGCTGCCACCAAGTCACCCCTGAACCTTCACTTCTCCAGGCTCAAGAGCGCTATGGCACTTAGCCTCTCCTCATAAGGCCTGCTCTCAAGTCCTCTGATCATGTGTGTGGCTCTCCTCTGGACCCTCTCAAGCTTCTCTTCACTACCTTCCTCATAAGAAAGTTTGTCCTACTATCTAACCCAGGGGCAGGCAATTATTTTGGGCGGAGGGCTGCTTACTGAGTTTTGGCAAGCCATCAAGGGCCGCCTGACAGGCAGCTTAGGGTGGATAAATATTAATTTTCTAAATTTTTTAGGGGCCCCATGGGCCAGATAGAATGGCCTAGTGGGCTACACCCAGCCCATGGGCCACATTTTGCCCACCCCGATCTAACCTAAACTTACTTTGCTGCAACTTGAGACCATTGCTCCTTCTTCTGTTACCTGTTACCACTGAGAACCCCCCTCCAGGTTGAAGGATGCTATTAATTCCGCCTCCCTGCCCCCAGTTTTCTCTTCTCCATACTAAATAAACCCAGTTTCCTCAGCCTCTCTGCACAAGTCATGTACCCCAGACCCCTATTTTCGCTGCCCTCCACTAGACTCTCTCCAATCCTTTCTGTAGTGGGGAGCTCAAACCTGAACACAGCACCCCAGACGTGGCCTCCCAAATGCTGAATAGAGGGGAATAATCACTGCTGGCAACACTTCTGCTAATGCAGCCCACTATGCTATTAACTTTCTTCACAACAAGGTCATGCTGTTGGCTCATATTCAGCTTCCTGTCCACTGTAACCTCCAGTGTCTTTTCTGAAGAGCTGCTGCTTAGCCTGTCAGTCCCAATCTGCACCAGTACAAGTTTTTGCACTTGTCCTTATTGCACTTCAGGAGATTTCTTTTGGTCCAGTCCTCCAATACATCTAGGTCTCTCTGAATCCCAGCCCTACACTCAAGTGCATCTCCTCAGCTTTGCATCATATGCAGACTTGTTGAGGGTGTAAACCAGCCCATCTTCCAAATTGTTGATGAAGTTATTGAAAAAAACCAGCCCCGGGATTGACTCCTGGGGCACTCCACTTGATATCAGCTGCCAACCAGACATCAAGCCACTGAGCCCAACAATCCAGCCAGTTTTCTATCCACCTCACAGTCCATTCATCCAACCCGTACTTCCTTAGCTTGCCTGACAGAATATTGTGGGAGACTGCATCAAAAGCCTTGAGAAAGGCCAGGTATATCATATCCACTGCTCTCCCCACATCCATAGAGCTAGTTATTTCCTTAGAGATTTCCTGAGGACCTGCTCCAAGATTTTTCCAGGGACTGAGGTAATGCTTACCAAAATGGAGGTCCCTGGATCCTCCTTTTTCCCTTTCTTAAAGATGGGCACTATATTTACCTTTTTTCAATCATCTATGACCTCCCCCGCTCACCACAAGTTTTCAAAGAAAATGGCCAGTGGCTCTGCAATCACATCAGCCAACTCCCTCAGCAACCTTAAGTGAATCATGTCCTATGGAAATGTACATATTCAGGTTTTCTATACAGTCCCTAACCTATTCTTTCGCCACTGATGGCTGATCACCTCCTCCCCAAACTGTACTGTCAGGTGCAGCAGTCTGGGAACACTGAAGTGAAAAGGGCATTGAATACTTCAGCCTTTTCTGCATCCTGTCACTAGGTTGCCTCCCTCATTTAGTAAAGGACCCACACTTTCCCTGATCTTCCTCTTGTTGCTGACATACTTGTAGAAACCCTTCTTATTACCCTTCACATCCCTTGCTAGCTACAACTGCAACTGTGCTTTGGCCTTCCTGATTTCATCCCTGACTTCCAGAGCAATACTCTTACACTCCTCCCTAGTTATTTGTTCAAATTTTCACTTTTTGTGTTTTAGCTTATTGAAAACTTCCTGCTCAGCCACGCTGGTTTTCTGCCATACTAGCTAATCTTCCTGCACATCAGGATGGTTCATTCCTGAACTCTCAGCAGTGGCATAGCATGGGTCTCCAGCTCCTGGGGGCCAATGCTTACATTTGCACCCATCCCCCTTCCACAGCAGACTGCAGAGCAGGGGAGGAGGGTGTCCCCGGCAGCTGATCACTTTGGGGAGGGGGGCAGCAGCCAATAGCCAAGCCTGGAAGTGCTGGCAGTAAAACTGGAAGTGCCAGCAGGGGAGCAAGCATCCCCTGGTGGGCCTGGCTGGCACACCCCCACAAGCCAGAACCCAGGGACATGCCCCCCGACCCCATCACTACACCACTGACCCTCAGTAAGATTTCTTTAAAGTACAGCTAACTCTGCTAGATTCCTTTTTTAATTTATGACAAATAACGCCCCCCCCAAAATAAAACTGTCTACAAAATCTTCTAGACTGGTTAAAATACATCGATATAAATTACTCCTTAAATTAATTCAGTGCAACTTTCTCATGTGGACAAACCACTGCTCAGTTCTATACCTGTAAGATTTGAGCCATGTGCCTCAATTGTGCAAACAAGCAGCCTGACTTTCAGCCATGGACAGTCCCAATGGTTTTAATTTAACTAGTAATCAAGGTGTCAAAGTTAAATAAAGGTGTAAGTATTTGCAGGATTGATAGCTTACAAGTCACTATTAAGGTATGCTCAAAAAAGGTTCTGAATGCATTTATTATAAGATGTAATCTTAAAATAAAATGTGGTTGAAAACAGGCTGTTAGAAACTTACAGAAAGCAAGAAAAAATATGTTATCATTCTTGTGTCTGCAACTGTCAGTTCCTCTCTCTAGACCTTTGCTTTAACATAATTTTTAACCATAAATCTTTCTTGCTTCCATTCTTAAAAATCTGTTTTTCAACCGTGTTCTGCTCTTTTTAGTGTCTGTGTTCCAATATCCAAAAAGCAATGGAAATAGTCCAACGGATTAAAACAGAAGCTGAATCAGTCCTTGAAATGGTTTTGGGAGGTAATAATTTGATTTCTCAAGACATGATTGATCAAGATTCAATATAGCTCAAACAGCATCTTGAATAATTGATCATTTATTTTAAACTTCAATCAAGAGCATGTAATCAACAGCAGAAATAATTAGCATGCATTAAAACTTGCTAATTGTGTAAAACAAGGCTTAAATACAACCTATGGTATTTCAGAAGTATTTTAGCTATCTAGTACACATATTGTAACAAAAGCTACATATCAAAACCACTTTTGCATGAATCTTTTTTCAGACTTTCTCTAACGCTGTCTTCTGGAAACAGAGGAAATCTTTTTTTTTTTCTTCTACCTTTCCTGCTATATTTAAAGCAAATTCTTCTTTACTATTATTGAACAGCAAAAATGCAAGTGAATGTTCTTTACTGCTAAAACCATTCATAAGAAAAAAATGAGCATCTGCTTAGGAACTGAATGATTCTGGATAATTCAAAAATAAAATTAAAAATAAAAACCCCGAACATCCTTATATTTCTGTTTGAGGAATTTCCAACTAAGTATATAAAGAATAGATGTGGATGGCATGCAGAATTATACTTTGAAAAATAACAGCATAAGTAGCAGCACAAAAAAGCATTTAGTATATTTTTTAAGTCTCATGACCTAGGAACTAAATTTTGATTTTTTATTATACGGTGCAAGCCCTTTGGGGCTAACAAGGCTTTGTAAGCATATTCAAAGCCAAAAGGTTTCTCTCTGTATTCTAGAAACACTGAGACAATCTTATGAACAACAGGCAATATGTTCAAGTATTAAGCTAATAGCCAAAGCATCCACAAACCAAAACTAAAATAACATAATTTGTCTACAGCCTCCTTGATGATATATAAATAACAAGTTTCAAATGGCTAAGAGGAAAAACACAGCTGTAGCACTTCCACAACATCTGCTTTTGCAATTTTGTGTCATGCATGAGAAAGTTATATCCACAGAACAGAACATACACTATTAATTTACAAGCTAGAAAGCAAAGCCTGGGAAAAAAAAGCTGTTCTCCAAGTTTGATAATTAAAATAATAAATATTATATGCATATTCTACTAAATTCCTTTTGTATGCCAATTCCTTTAAACAAATTTGGAAATCATGGTGTTTACAGTCCAAGTATCGTATAGTGAAACTAGTAAATAATTTCGATTTCCACTAGAGGGCACTGTCATCTAATTAAGACTATCATCCGTTTTCCTGCCACCTCACAAACCGGAAAGAAAAAAATAACACTTAGCATTTGCAAAGCATCTTTCATCTGAAGTTCTGAAAAATTCACTTATAGTTATAAAGCACTTGCAATACTCCTAAGTAGTAAGAAAACAAACCACCTTACTCACACACATGCAAGATTAGATTTGTAAATGAAGGATTGTGACCATTAAACAAAACCAGATTCCAACAGTTCACACAACAGGAAATCTTAAAGCAGTCCATTACATTATAGCCTGTAAGAGTGATCATCCAAAGCTTTCCTGGCTGCTAAAAATAGGCAAGAGTTCCTGACTCTCATACTTACAGAAGTCAACAACTCCTGGGAAGATAGCAATTTATCAGCTTTGCAAAAATCCAAGTATTCAGATCTGTATTCTCACACCATGAACCTTCCCAACAGCTGCCAATGTCTATTTTGTCATTTCTGAGCAAACTGCTTTAACTGTTTAAAACTGTTTCAGTTGCCTTTATACAAGAATCTGTTAAATAAACAACTTATGTTCTGACCGTTGTCAATCTCATCTTAGCCATGGATATCTACCTAGTTTGTCATACAACTCTGTCTCTAGAATTTCAGAAGTCAAACACAAAATCCTAATAATTTGTCTTAGGGTCTGTGCAGTTATAGGTAAATGACACTGAGATTGTGAGGAAGAACAGAAGTGGATGCTGCATCTAGATAGCTCTGATGAACAACCACACCTCTCTCTGTCTTCCAAACTGTCACCTACGGTGTCCCACAGGCCTCAGTCCCTGGTTCAACATTGACATTTAATATTACAGACCATGCTGACACACCCAACTATCGCAACATAGAAGAGAAATCAGGAGGCAGACAATGACTGGCTAACTATTCCCAAATCCATGGAATCTAAAAGCAGGCAAAACAAGCAATGTTTTGAAGAGAAGGAGACAGGCAGACAAGGTTCTTTGGGCAGACGTGACATCTTTTATTAGACCAATAAAAAAAAAAAAAAAAAAATCACATCTACCCAAAGAACCTTGCCTGCCTTTGTCCTTAGATCAACACACCTACAACCAACAACCCTGCAAAGAGAAGGAGAAAGCGTCCTGGAGAACTACCAGGCTGTCCCCCATTAGAGGACAGCAGCCCCCCCAGTCCAAGAGCGAGAGTTGGGTGCAGACCACTCCGTGTTACTGGACTCTTTAGACCAGGGGTTCCCAAAGTCTGTGCGAGCAAGGGCACATTTGAATTTAAAAGAAAAAGCAGCAGGCACCAATACGAATATTAAAGTTTAGAATTTAGATCAATCCGATCATTTCATCCATTACTTAAAATTGCATTAGATCTGCAACTTCAAAATGCAGCTTCCCTTTACTTTGTATTCTTTTGAAGTTTTATCCATAGCACCCAGGGACACCCCACTGGGAACTGCTGCTTTAGGCTGTGTCAGTAAGTGCCTGTGTAAGGGCTGCAAAGCTTTCAAGTGGTTCAGCTTCCCTACCTACCTTCAGCAAAGCAGAAGCCAACTCCCCTGAGTTCCTGGCATTTGCTCACAAGTCCCTCCTCTGTTTCAAGACTGAGGCCCCATGTTTTGCACCGCTCCAGGTGGTTTCTCTGCACAAGCATGGCCCTTTGTGATTGTCACAACATCAGAGTACCCTCCATTCACAGCAAGTGGCAATGTCCACCCAAATCAAGCCCCCACTGCTCCCAGCTCCGGAAAGGCTGCATCCAGACGCAGCTGTGAGGCTGTTTCAAGGCCGTACAGTACCTAGCTGGGGCTGCCATGGCACCGTCAGCTGTCAGCCCACAGGGCTCAGGGCCGCCTGGCCCAGACCAGCCCCTGCCTGCCCCCGGCAAAGCCCCATGTCTTGGCTCCGTGCCCTTCATGTCACTCACGTTTTGCTTGTACTGAAACCAGGGGCAGAAGAGAACCTCCAGCTGCAGCCCAGGGCCCTGCTTTTACTGGCGGCATTGCTTACCCACTTGTCAAGCGGGACCTGTGCCAGGGAACCGGTGCCCTGGTACAGGTCCAGGCTGAGCTGCTCCAGGCTAAGCTTCTCCTGCAGGAAGTGGCCGAGGTAGCGCTGCAGCAGGTAGCGGCAGGCCCGCTTCTTGATGGACTCGGAGAAGGGCCACGGCATGGCGGCTGCGGCCGGGGGCTGCTCGGCCCCGCTCGGCACCAGGCCCCGCACCCCTCAACGACAGCGACAGCGCGCGATCACGACCCGCCCCATCCTCACACCGATACCGAAACCACCGCCGTCTTCTCGGCCCCGCGCGTCGCCCCTCCCCACGCACCGAACCTGCCCGCGCGCCCCCAGCACCCCCCCCCCAACCCCGCACCGACCAGCGGTGACGCGCGCAAGACCGGAAGTGACATCACAGCACGGGGGAGGAGCGGCGGAAGTGTGCCGCCAGTGGGTGGGGATGAGGCGGAACAGGGACGTCAGACTTTTCAGACGCCGTCCGGCCGTGGAGGGGTGAGGTGCGTCTGGTCTGCTTCTCTCTCCCTCTGGTCGAAGGGCCTTACAGACCCACCCGGGAAAGCGGAGAACCTCAGAGCTCCTGTGTGCGAGCGTCTCGGGGTGGAGCCGGCAGGGGACGCTCTGCGAGCTGCTCCGGCAGCGTCCAGCGGGGCTCGAGTACTGCGGCTGGGGTGATGCGGCCCCGCCGGCCTGGGAACGCGCCGGGCGCGGGGCAGCAAAGAGCTGTTGTTACGGGCGTGTTGCCTTAAGCTTAGCTAATCCGCTTGGCTCCCGGAGCAAGTCTCGGCTTGTAAATAATCTATTAGTCACTTTCCTTTTTGGCAGCGACCGGGGCGGGTTTGGCTGCAGGCAGCATTTGGTTGCGCAGCATGCTGCGGACCGGAGGGATCTTGTTTAAAGCTAAATCATGATGTTTGGTGGAGAAGTGTCCCCGAAGAGCCGCGGGGGAGGGGGAGTGATTTAGTGAGCTAGACGGGGACTTTGTGGCTTAATCTGAATGGCTCATTGAACAAAACTGTGGCCTCTGAAAGACCTGATTGATCTTTGTTTTCTACAAGATGTGTCCCTGGCAGAATGAGCTGGTGTCACAGTGTGTCTGTTTGCTTATTACATCGTTCATGGTGCAGAGTTGGCTTTATGGACTGATGACACTAAACATGGGATTTCTGCTTGCAGAATGGAGCTGGATCCCATGGAGCTGTCCAACAACACAGAGTTTGAAGAGGATCCTGAATATAAGGATTTTGAAGGAACTGATGTGAAGGATATGAGACTAGAGGCAGAAGCTGTTGTGAATGATGTACTGTTTGCTGTCAGCAACATGTTTGTGTCAAAAAACCTTTCCTGTGCAGAGGATGTAGCATATATCAATGTGGAAACCAGGGAAAGGAACAGGTATTGCCTGGAGCTCACAGATGCAGGACTTAGGGTAACTTTGTTTGTTTATCCTTTATAAAGCTTCTTTGTTTAAAATAGACATGAGCTGAAAGGAATCTAATAAAGGATCTCTGTCACCAGAGCATTGTAATCTTTTCCCTTCTGCCTGTTTCTGAGAACCTGTTTTATGCTTTCATGCCTCCCTAGGAAGCTGAACTAATCATTTTTTCCCCAAACTAAGGGAGGAATATAGGAAGTGTCTTGTTTTGTTTTTTAAAAACCTGTGCAGACCGGTTAGGGTGGTAGCTGATGCTGGAGAAGCTTGCTGACTTCCTGTATTTCAGTCTTTGGGTCCCATAGCTAATAAATGCAGAAGGTGTTGAGAAATGCATAATATTAAGCTACTAAACACTTTGACAAAAAAGTTGCAATTTATTTCTTTAAACTCAAATATTTATTTCTGTGCATGCAACTGCTGTTCAGGTAATTTAAACTGCTTGGGTAAATACCTGTTGTAAGGATTTTCCCCAAAACGCAGATAACCCAGTGTTTATTAGTATTCTCAATCTTTGAGGAAGGTGGGGAGAGGGGAATATATTGGAGATGGATTTAATTGAGTGATTACCAAGGTCCCAGGTAGAAAAGGACTTTGTGTTTTAATATACTAATGGGTTTAGTTAAATTTTGTGATTCCCTTATGTTTCCTGTCATGATATGACTTCGTTTCATGAGGAAAATGTAATGCTGGTCTCCTTACTGCAGGTGGTGGGCTATGCTTTTGACCAGGCTGATGATAACTTACAAACTCCATACCATGAGACTATCTACTCCTTATTGGACACTCTTAGCCCAGCATATCGTGAAGCTTTTGGAAATGCACTTCTACAAAGACTGGAAGCTTTGAAAAAGGATGGGCAATCATGATTCAAATGATGATGAACATCTCTTGAGGAAGGTTTATTGCATGTAAGATTTCTTAGTAAGATGTTTCTTCAAGTTATCCTAAGCTTCGGTTTTGTTTTGTTTTTTTGTATAAACTTCTAGGCTTTTATCATGCAGTAAGACTTAGCTGAAATATTGCTACAGTTGATCTGTATAGATAACAAAGCCATTTATGCTACCTTGAATTGAGATTGGAGCCTTTTTTTAGTTTAATTTTTACTACAGATAATTAGCTAAAATGACTTGCCTTCTACACAGTTTGAAGAAATTTGTTCTCTTTGCAATGCACTGTTACTTATTAAGATATTTCTTAACTGATGCTCTTTAAATCTTGATACCATGTATGAAAGTGTTACTGCTTTCGTTATTGTAACTCACCTAAACATTGAAAGAATATATGAAGTTCTGAACTACTTGCTTTAGCTAATTAATGTGAATTGCTGTTATGCTGAGAACAAAATTCTCAGCACAATTTTTTTTGTGCTCAGCCCTGGAAGCTCATAGCTTCATTGACAGAACGCACAACTTTCACCAACATTCTGTATCAAAGAGTAGGTGTCTGAATTTAAAGGCAAGACCCAGTATTATTCAGTGTGCCCGTGTATGCCACAAACTTTAAAGTAAGATGAACTGTTGGCATATTCATATGTCATCAGAATCAAAAACAAGTACAGGAGTAAGCCAGGATGTAACAGGCTATACTTAAAAACAACTTAAATCTGCTATAATGAGATGTTCTGTGGGTTTTGGAACATTTAGGTCCATTTACTACTCCAAATGCACTCTTACATTATGTACAGCATAGCTTTTTTGCTTTGGGCTTTACTTCCTATAATGCAGTACTTCAGCTTTTCCCATGTTTCTTCTTCCTCCTTATCTGTATAGCGTCCTGTCTTAAAGAACAGTAAGTATGCGATGTAATGTTGCATTGCATGTTTCACATAGCCTTTGATTTTTGAATCCAATGTTGAACTGGAAAACCATATTACCTATATTTTCTATCTTGTAACTAGAGCACAACTCCTTACAAGCTTTTTGTGCTACTGTAAGTTTTCAAGTGCATATTGAATAATAGACTAACTAAATACAGCTGATCTAAGGTACCAGTACTATGGAACTAACCTTCTGTAATATCATACAGTTTGTACATTATTCAGTGTTTTATGCATCTCTCCAAGTATTTCTGTTTTGTTCTTTCAAGCTAGGAACAAAGTGAGTGCGACTAGAGAGAGAGGGGATTAGATCAGCTGGTACAAGCAAAAATACTCCAGAGACTTCTGTGGCATTAGACTGACTTACACCAGCTGAGACTAATCTCTTTTTAATTGGAAGGATTAGTTAATGTAGTTGTGCATTTATTATAGTGTTCATAGGTGGTGCTTATAATTATGACTAAGAAGACACCTGCAGTCTAACATTTCTGCGTTCAGGTGCTTTAATCTTAATATTTTCATTGAATTTTTTGTTTTAGGTCAAAACATTTTCATGTTAATCTGCTTTAAAGTTAATGTATATTCTCAGGCTTTAAGAGTTGTTCAGATGTTTTTGCACAATTTTTTGTGGCATGTGCTTACTCCTCTGTGAGGAAAATGTACGCTGCCATGTTTATATCTGAATAATTTTACAACTAATGTACCTGCTTTGTATTATTTCAATGATTAGATAACTAAATAAATGCACAAACATGTATGGTCAGCTTTTTCTTCTTGTGAAATAAATTTTACTTAAGTTGTGCATATTTAAGCATACTTAACTGCAAGTCCAAGTAAACAAACAAGACCTGTGGTGGTTTTGTATACCAGCATCTCAATGCTTTAAAGTAGCTGCTGAATAGAATAGTGATATATGACAACAGAAAAAGGGTAATGTAGGGGAAAGCTCTAGAAGCTCACAGGCAAATTTCAAAAGCAGTAGTGGATGATTAGTAATTCTTCAACATCCAGTAAAATGGATATGGAAGAAGAGTGCAGTGACTGAACTCAACAGTAAACCACAAAAGTATTTTACAGAAAATTTGTTTCTTCTTTAAACAGCTGAGTAAGAAACAAGACTGAGATACTATAAAACAATCTTAATCCTTAATCATTACACTTAAAACTAGGTTCATGAATAGATGTGCTGTCACTTTTTAAATTCAGATTAATTACTTCCAAGACTCCAATTAGCAGTGTCTAATCATCTAATGAGTCAGTGCTGTAGGATAACTCTTCAAAAGCTGTTCAGTAACATTTGGAAGAATGCAGTTACTCAGACACACACAGATGGTGTGGTGCCCTCCTCGTGACTGCTCTGTATTGTTTGAACTCCACTTATGGTTGGAAAGCTGCTGCCAAGGAGGATATACTGATTCAGAGCTGCAGATGCATAGCTGTTAGGGGCTGGAAGGGACCTCCTGCAATTATCAGGTCCTGCCCCTCTGCAGTTGGGTAGGGAAGACGGCTGGGATCATGCCCCCAGCAAAGTGCATATCAAGACATTTTCTGAATATCTCCAGGGACTGTGCCAGCTCTGGGCAGAGTCTGTTCCAGACCCTCCACACTCAAATTGTAACGCTTTCCTCACTTCATCTGCATAGTGAAAATATATGAAGTTGTAATGTGACAGACATAACACCTCAACATAACTGAATTCTTGAGGGCAGCAGGAGCTTGGTAAACAACCGTTTGCTAGGGAAGACCAGGGCCATTGGATACAAACTCCTGGAAAGCTGCTTCAGGCTTAATACCAGGAAAAACTCTTTCACAATTAGAGCGTGGAATAAACTCCCAGAGATGGTGCAGTCACCTACCCTGGAGGTTTTTAAGTTGAGACGGGACAGTCACCTCGCTGTGGTCCCCTAACCCCAGTTGTCTTCCTGCCTAGAGCAGGAGAGGGCTGGACCTGAGGATCTGCGGGGTCCCTTCCAGGCCCTGACAGACTGTGAATCACATGCACTGAAGTTAAAGTAAGTACCTCGTCGCCGGGCTTTGGACGCCGCTCCGAGCACAGGTCCCGCACGTGCAGCTCAGCACGGTGAATGCAAGTGTTACCAAAGCCTCTCCAGCACCCTGTGAGCGGCGTGTTTCTAGACCCCCCCGCCCGGCTCCCCCTGTAGTTACGGAGGAGCGCTGACCCTGAGAGGAAAGAGCCGGCTCCTGTCCCTCCGCGCGGGGGCTTCTCAGTCCGCTGGGCCCGTGCCAGCTCCTCGGTGCCGTCCACCGGGTTGCGCGGGCAGAGCTCTTCCGCCGCTGCGGCAGGGCAGGGCTCCGGCGCGCCGCCGAGGGGCCGCGTCCTGGTCCCGGCTGCAGCCCCCCCGCGCTGTGGCCGCGGCTCCGCCCCCTCCGCGGGGCGGGGCGGGGCGGGCGCCGTCTCCTAGGAACCCAGCGGCTTCCCGGCCGCGGCCATGGCTGGGGCGGTTGCAGGCGCCGCGTCGGAGGCGGCCGCGCGGAGCTGCCGCGTCTTCCTCAACCACCTGGACTCCTACGGCGGCGGCAACATCGGCAAGGTGGCCCGGGGCCGCCCACGGGCCGGGTCCCCAACCCAGGGGCTGTGGTTTGCAGCTCTCCTGGCAGCAGGGCTGTCTGGGGGCCAAGGAAGACAGCTGGGCGGGGGGCTCCTCTCGTCACCCGTTGAGGGGTAGTGGCTTTGCCCGTTGAGGCGCTGTAACCTGCCCTCCTTTCTGCTCTTCCCTTTGGGCCACCAGTATCTGTCCAGGTGCGTGGTCGGGGCCTCACTGGAGGAGGTGGTGGAGGATGAGGAGGAGGACGATGAGGCCAAGTCGGCTGGAGAAGCCAGCAGCAAGCCGAAGGCAGGCGTCTATCAGATCGTGGGGACCCTGTCTCAGGCTGGGAGCACGAAACCCGACTTTGCTGAAGAAACGTACACTGTAAGTGGCAGCCGCAGCCATCCAGGCAGCAGCTTAGCAGGGGTCATTCACCCCAGATGGATCTGCCAGGACTTTCATAGACATTTGGGCTAGAAGGGACCTCGGAAGATCATCGAGTCCAGCCCCCTGCCCAAAGGGCAGGAAGTCAGCTGGAGTCATAAGATCCCAGCAAGGTGAGCATCCAATTTGCTCCTGAAGGTGTTCAATGTGGGTGCTTGAACCACCTCCAATGGCAGACTGTTCCAGACCTTGGGGGCTCGGACAGTAAAGAAATTCTTCCTTATGTCCAGCCTGAAACGGTCTTGTAGTAGTTT
>NW_017728947.1:93268864-93318335 GCF_001723895.1 Crocodylus porosus
TGCAGGACCAGAACAATGCAGAATAATTCTCCTTGGAGGTGAATCTCATCCTCCATCCTTTGTAGGCCTTTCTTTTTAGCCTCAGGAGGTCTGCTAGGTCCCTGGAGAGCCAGGGGAGCTGCTGTGCCCTCTTGCTGCCTTTCCTCCGAGATGGAATAAACTTAGCTCGTGCATAGAGGGTCGCTCCCTTGAGGAGCAACCACTCTTCTTGAACTCCCATCTCCCTGGGGTCATGGTCCATTAGGACCTGACTGACAAGCCTCCTAAGCTTGTCAAAGTCAGCTTTCCTGAAGTCAAGGACTTCTGTGTTGCTGACTGACTTGCCACCTTTACAGCGGATGGTGAAGGTGATCACCTCATGGTCACTGTCACCCAGCTTCCCATTGATCACTAGGTCACCGATTAGGTCATTCCCAGTAGCCAGTACCAGGTCGAGCAGCGCTTTGCCTCTTGTTGGCGCATAGACTTCTTGAGTCAGGTAGAAGTCATGCACGCACAATAGGAAGCTTTGCGACTGCTCAGATTTTGCTGAGTGATCCTCCCACGAGATGTCCAGGTAATTGAAGTTACCCATGACAACCATGGTCCTGGAGCATGTGGCCTCAGCCAGTTCCTGGGAGAATTCCCGGTCAAGCTCAGGACTTTGGGTGGGAGGTCTGTAGTACTCCCACCATTGTGTCCCCTGTGTCATGTTCCGCACAGATTTTAACCCAGAGGGTTTCCAGTCATCCACCCTGGTCGCCAATATCAGCTTGCAAGTGTAAGACAGACAAATACCATCTGTCACTGAACAACAAGTGCAATGCATTGAAAATCAGAAATGCGGCCTTTGTGTTTGGTCCCCTGGCTCTCCCTGCATCCTTTCCCTATACAGCCTCATCTGCGCACTCATGGGATTTGAACTCAAGCAGCGCTGCTTGACCTTTCTTCTCTGGCAGGTTGGATAGGCATTGCCTGGTCCTCCTGCGGGCCAGCCCCTGCTGGTGGTACTGGTCTGACTCTTGGGGCAGACATGGCAGTCACCATCAGGGCCCTCAGAAGGGGCCTGCCCAGCCCTATAGGGGGAAGGGGACTTGGCTCGACACCAACCCAGCCCCATGCAGGGGAGAAGCATGGTCCGTTCCCAACCCAATGCAATCCCAGTTCAGATTCAAGAAGGGAGGGTTGTGAACCAGAGCCTGGGGCTTGTGGTTTGGGAAGTTGATAGCAAGGAGGGTGGTCATATTAATGGGCACTGCTCCCCTGCTGCCAAATTTCCTTATCTGTGGGGACCCCCACTGGCCAGACATCATGGCTCTGCAGGCTGCAGTTGGCCCACAGGCCAGAGGTTGAACACCCCGATCTAAAGAATACTGAAATTAATGGAAAGCCTGAAATTAAACTCCATGTCTACCCTTCCCATTCATTTATGCATTCTTTTTACTTTCCAGGAATAGTTATTATGTAGGTAACACTAGGTGTGCAACATCCCTAACTACTTAGAGTCCACTGTTTTTAGTAGTGACTGTGTCATTTGGATGCCTCAATTTTGGCTTCCTTTTGTGAAGTGGGGTGCTTGTAACATTATGAAAGTAAAATCCCTGTGTCAAGTGAGAGATGCAACATCATAATGACTTTTTGAAAATCTTGAACTGAACTTCTGTTTGGCTGAATTAACCAATAAGAACATGGATTTTTATACATGCAAGCACTGCAGCACCAGGTGCTTTGAGACGTGCGCAGCGCTGCAATTCTTACAGTTGTATAAGCAGTGAAATGCACATCAGTGCTGAGAAAATGGCAGCAGCATGCTTTTGAACTAAAACACATCAGAGGTGCTTTAGTTCAAAAGTGCACCACCACCATTTTGTCACTTTTACAACTGCATGTGGCACAGATCAGGACAATTCACCTGAACTCATTTGTGGAGCAGACTCGATATTTGAGTCTGCTTCAAAGCAGCAGATCTCAGGTGCATTGTGGGACAAAAAAGTGTGTATAAATGCCCATTATGACTGGCACTGTTTAGCCCCAACACAATGCTATATCATTTGTGCACTGCAAAATATTTTACAAATAAGAATAAATTGAGAATGTCTTTACATTTAGAAGATATCATAATCTAGTACAGTGATTCTCAACCGGGTTGCCATGGCACCCTGGGGTTTCTTGAGATGCTTTTAAGGATGTCACACTATCATGGCACTGTGTGATGTGCACATATAATTTACAAGATAAACCTAGAAGTTTTAAATAGGAATCTTTAGCATTAAAGCTGTAGTCTTTCTGAGTTCTTTGCAACAGAAGAATTGTTTTATTATTTTTCTGTACTGAAAGAACAAATGAAAACTAGGAGCAGGCATTTTTTGAGGGGTGCCTTGACCTTAGAAGAGGTTGCGAATCTCTGATCTAGTGGGTAGTAATGGGTCTGTTTCCTTGGTAGTTGAAATTCTCTTCTAATTCTGATAACAAAATTCCTATGATTTTTTCTCATAATTATACATATGGTCTATTTCTAAATTTCATCTTAAAGACAAATCCTTATGCCCACACACTGCATCTGGCAGGATTTAAGCCTTAATATGATTTTGTTGTGTGGATACAACATTATGCATATTGCAAAAAAATGCTGGAGCATTACATTGTTTTAAAAAAAGGAACCATCTTTCATTCTTTTAATTTGAAAAGGCAGAATAATTTCCATAATGTTTAGAAGTCTAAATACTGAGACTGTCTTCATTTATTTTTCATGGAGTTATCAGATGCAGAAGATCAGCCTTCTAATGGAATTGTGGTTGCAATCTTAACCTGGGTTTACATAAAACAAATCCTCTCCACAGGGCTAAATCTGGAAGGCGAGCCCTCACATTTTGGACTCAAAGGTCTTTTACACCTAAATATCAGTATGATAGCTGTTGATTATCAATTTTAGGAGTACTTTTATAGTCAGTCAAAACCATAAACAACCAATAGAGGGTCTTCACACACACACGTACTTTTCAACTTTGTTTTTACTGAAGTGAGTAACCAAAAACTCCCCAAAACACCAAGAGCAGGATATAAATAAAGAACAAGTAAAAACTGTAAAACAAAACAACCCCCCCCACCAAATGTCCCATCTTAAAAACTCATCCTAGTAAGTTGATTCTTGAACTTTGTTAACTTGTGTGCAAAAAGTAAATTATTTTTCATATTTGAATCATACTGGGACTTCTTTATTGCTTTCCATCTAAAGGGAAAGTTTAGAGGAAGATGGTGGTTCACTAAGAAGTCAAGTAGAAATTTGATAGTGAAAATTCAAGATAAAAGGAAAAAGAATTGAGTAGGGGAACTTATTCTTCTGAAAAAGGTTTTATTTTTTTCCAGGTTTCTACTCGAGAAGAACTCTTAAGTTACCTGCTTGAATGTGATGTCATTATATATAATATCACTGAAGATGCAGATCAAATTGAGGAGGCAACTTGGGCAGCTTCTGGTCAGTACGATCAGTAACTGAAAAGGAAATTGTCATACAGCCATTAGATTTGGCCAGTCATTTAATCTCAAAGTTGCAGTTTTCTATAATATGAAATGAGGTTCCCAGATGAAGAAGCAGTCTGGGCAAATGGTGAAATCTGAATTGCTGCAACAAGTATCAGATAGGACATGTGTACTGCAAAGAATTTGGCAAAATTTTGATCAACTCTTGCACAGAGGTTTTCAAAATATATAAATATACATTTAAAATGGAAATATATGAAATCAACATAAATTTTATTCTGGATTATGTAGCAGAATATAATACTCCATCAAATCATGTTATTTTGTATTTTTTGCAAAAATATCTCAAACCATCAAGATAAAGTCCTTTTCAATTCTACGCTTATTGGTCTTTTAGCAGCAAAGAAATTAATCTTTCACCAAAATGTTTTACAGGATCTAGATTGTAATCACATATTAGTTTGAACATAGAATTAATTCTGTTTATTAAATACTTTTATTTATTCTACCTGTATATGGATTTACTCAGCATTTTGCAGGGACAGTGCAGTGCAGCAAGCAGGGCCATGAGGCGGTGAAATTGCTGTTCTATAGATCCTCCCCTTACGTGAAGATGCTTATGGAGATTTGGAATCTTCTCTAGTCTCTCATGGAGAAGCCTTCATGACTTAATTAAGGGCCTTCATAACCTTGTCCACTACCCAGTTCACCTAGCCACTACTTAGTTCATTCATTTCTGTTAGAAACTGAGTGGAAGCTTTGCACCTTTGTGATTCAAATAATGGTTTTTCAAAAAAAAAATTACTTAAATCTACAGTTAAAAGTAATCTAGCCTATTTTTGCAACATATGCCTTATTGCCAATTTGATTATTTTCCCTTTATTTTGAAAGTATTTACAAAACTCATTTTACTGGGTTCAGCTAGAATTGGCTCAGATGAAAACTTGTTTTCAAGTCCTGAAGGATTTATCAGCAAGGATGCTAATATTTAAGCACCTCTTAGAAATTGTAGATTAAATAACAGTTAGTGCTAAATTAGAATTTCTGCGTGTTTTAAATAAAGGAATAATAGATTATAGAAGCAACACATCACTTTAAGAAAGCACAGTTAATCAAGAGGCTCAAGCAGTGGTAACATAACTCCAATAGTGTGTCAGGATGCATTTGAGATTCATAAATCTGATCGCAAAATAACACTTCTTTTTGTGTTGTTTTACTTCCATTGTTAAGGTGGTTGGCCTATCATATTATGTATTAATAATATGTATTAACTATATATTAGGTACAATGAATAGGTGTCAACACAATAATACAGTTTCATCTGGAGCTATAACATGTTGTATCTATATTCATAAGATACTGGGGGAAGGGTTGTTATTATTATTATTTTTCATGGACACTCAGGAGCAGTTCTAAATTTTTGGTGGCCTGAAATCCTACTTTTGCTTCACATAATACTGGCTATTTAATAATACTCTTGCATTTACAGTTTTAGGTCTAGCTTGCATCTCATTTAACCTAGCTCCCAAGATTCACAAAATCTTTATTCTATCATCTTTTTTTTCTCTTGAAACCTTGGGGAATAACTTTATCATGATACCCAAATAATAAATGTTTTTCTCTAGTAGTAGAAACAAGGTAAATGTACTGATATGACATTTAAAACAAATTAGACACCCCCGCTAGTAGTCTAAACATCATATCATAATTATTAGGGTGGGAAACAAATACATTTTACCTTAACTTAATTATTTAGCTCTGGATTAAAATAAGGCAATATCACAATAATTCTGTAATCATTCTGTAACAAAATAACATTTTAATTTTCTGTTGGTATCTCAGTGATTCATCTTTATTGACTGTTGTCTGTCATATATGAAAAAATATCATTAATAGATTTTTATTCAGGATCTGTTAATTCCTGGCAATTGAATTATTTTATATTTAAGTTATTAAACAACAAGAAATATGCTGTATATAAAATCAAGTAAAACTTGATTGTTATAGTATATGTGTTGGTATGGAACATTTTAACTTGAAAGATTAAATACAGTCGAAGTGCTGTAGCCAACAGTAAAACTCTTTGTTTTTATTATGCAGCACTATATGCAGAGGTACAACATTTTGAGAAACAAAAGATATTCATCTTACTTTCAACAGTAATGACATGGGCACGAAGCAAACCTCTAGACCCAGTAAGTGATGACAAAAATACTCATTTTCACTGAATCTTTCCAGATAAACACATCTGTTTAAACAGAGATATTTATTGTGCACCCTAATTATAGGAAATATCGTCAATATTAACAAGACTGCTTACACGCTTGGATCCTGGACCTGTGTCATTGTTAAGTTCTGGGTTTGCCATATATTGCATATATGTGGTAAATTAATTTGTGTAAAGTTATGCATTTATCAGATTGCAGGATTAAGAAAAGAGAGAACCATGTATAGTGTTTTATTAAAATCCCCATTTCTGATTTTTTTCTGAAATTGATGCTAATATGAAAAATAAATTCCATGGTTTTGTTATGCTTGTTTTAGTTACAAGATCAGTATATTTTAAAATGATTGATTGATTTTTTTTCCCAGGAGATAATTTTTGAGTTACTCTATTGTTCGTACTCTAAAAACAGGGGTTTTATAATATGTAGCATTAAGGACATTTAAAATAATTTTACATACTTTTTAAAATGTCTTGATATAGGTATTTTTAACTGATTTATTTTTAGTGAAAGTCTGTCTTGTTTTCCCTCTACAGGATGATCCAGAAATTCCTTTTACTGAAGAAGATTACCGCAGAAGAAAGACTCACCTGAACTTTATGGATCATATAAATGCTGAAAAAATGATTCTTAAACTTGGAAAAACTGTAAGTATCAGAAAAGAACCCACTTGACTACAGTTATTTCTTTGTACTTAAATTGAGGAATTACAAATTTATAATAGCAAAAATTACTTGTGATATTTAATAGATTTTCAAACTTTTATTAACCCCTTGATTTTTGGGAATAAGCCTCAATGGTGATGATGTGAAAAATACAAGCCTATTGAGAAGACAATAGGCTCTTTAGAAATATAAATGTATTTTATAGTAGATGAGCCTTTGTTTCTGTTGAAACTTATTCTTATTTTTCTTAAGCACTGATTAAATCACCTGGACCTTTTGATAAATGTATTTTTTTGACTCATCACAACAGAGATGAAACTTAGGAACTTCATAGGAGAGAAACAAGGGAGCTGAAGGATGGAGGAAGCAGGAGGAAGAATTTAGATTGAGTAATTTTAGAAAAATAAAAGCACATAAATGTGTAACTAATAAAATGTTAATTACAGTACTAGGCTAATAACATTTCTAATTTATATACTTAGGTGTTCAGAAAGATCTGTTGTGGTATGTATTATATAAATACCTTTATCACGCAGTAGATTGCTCATAGTCAGGCTGCTGTGTCTGCATGGAGCCATAGTGGCTAGGGATAGACGTTCAAAAAGCCTGAGCCTGAATTGATTCAATCTTTGCAAGTTAGTCTAACCTGGCTAGGCTAAATCACTTTGTAACTGCACAGACATCCCCTCTGGACTGAAGAAATTCAGGCTTGTCCCTGTAGTGGCTCCAGCTAGAAGCCAGGGGGCACTAGAGCAGCCTTCCCTTCACTTCCATAGGCCTGAGCTGAGGGTGGGGGCGGTCAGGCCTGGCAGGATGCTGTGATTATTCCCCACCACCCTGAGCAGCCCAATGCAATTTGTATCACCCCTAACTCAGTGTTTATCAACCCATTAAGAAAACAAAGCCTCTCTCCATTAACTAATGGAGCTTTTCTTAAACAGCTCTTCCAAGGAAGGACATTAAGTTACCTATTGATTAGCTCCAAAAAGCCTGTCTGCCTTTGTCATCTCCCACAGCAGACTGTAGCCAGCGTGTGGTCTGCTACCTAATGCTGAAGTGTCTGCATAAGCCAGAGGGTAGGGGGGAATAATCCTGCTTAGTAGGGAGAAGCTAGGTAGACACTCTGCGCCTACATGTCTCTACCAGAGCACTGGCCAGGGAGCAGAGGGGAGGGGCCAGCCCTGCCCTGGAGCAGAAAGCCCCACCCAGCCCAGAGAGCATGCCAGGATGCTGGGGGAGTCTGACTTATCTTAAACCAGCAGGGGGTCTGGGGCAGACACTGCATAAATCAGTTTGACCCAAATCAGTTAAGTCTGATACTATGTTCAACCGGGTTTATCTCAAGTTGGTTTCAGCCATTTTCAGGCTGGTTTATGTGTACTGAACATCTGTTCTGTTACAGGTTTAAATCAGTTTCTGATCCCATAAACTGGTTTGTGTGTAATGTCTGCCCCTAGCCAGTGACTTTAAGCACACTCATGGGACATGAGGACCATGGAGAAGGCTCTGTAAGGAAGTAGGATTCTGCAGAATGAGGTCTACAGTCAACCCAAAACAGCTAGGCCAAAATACTGTTTCACTTCAAAGCGTGTAAGTGCTACTTGCACTTCTAAATGTAGCTACATAAAGGGGCATTTTCCTTCTACTCAGGAAGGTTTTAGATCATATTTCCATCTGTGCAGCTAGACTTGTCCCTTGAGCATGCTAGTCAGGGATCTGCTATGGCCATGTGTTCCTTAGTCAGTCAAGTTTTAAAGACGGTGACATTTCAAAATAAAGAATATATTTATTATTGAGTGAGTGTGGAATTCCATTTGCCCTTTCCATACAGAGGCATTGACACTAGAAATCATACTTAGTTTTTTCATGATGCATGACAGCACGTAATATTAGCAATGGTATGATTGGGACAGCAAATACTTTATAAAGTGATTTAGAAAGCCAAATGGTAAATTGCTTTTATTTGCCCAGTATAAATGTTATAAAATTTCCCCCAGACCCATGGTACTAGTGATATGAAGGTTACACCTGTGTCTAAAGTATTTGATAGTGGCCTTTAAAAGCAGTAGTTAGCTGTGTTAGTCTGAAATGAGGCAGAAGACAAGGTAGATTATACATTATTGATAGACTAAATAAGAGATGAATAAGCATTTGTAAGCAGCAGCTGATTTCATCTACCTTGTATGATGTATCTTGAAAGAGATAATAGTATTGGACCACTGGTCTAAATTTGCTTGGTCATCTTAGGTTTTGAATTCCTACTTAAGTAACAAATAATTAGCATATGATTAGGTCTTAAATGTTTGCGTGTGCAAGAGAAGCCCTAAAACAGGTTACAATGGCTAGAAGCTGACATCTGCTGGTTTTAATGAATATTGCACACATGAAGTGTTCTCTTTGTCAGTGACCAAGTATTAACTAGTTATTAAAATTATTTACATTTTGAATACAATATATTTGATAGTCACAGCTCTGGACAATACAGTCTCATGCATGGGACTTTTCAGAAAGGCTCATTAGCTCATATGTTTATGGTAATATGACATCTGTAATCTCCTCCAATTCTGTTTTTTCCTGATGATTATTAAAACCTGTTGCAGTCAGTTGATGTGAGAAACATTTCTAGAGTTTAACTATATAAGAATATAAAATATATATATATAAACCAAGTCTGATTTACAGAGCATTGCCTCTATATAATCAAAGACTGACTGGTAGTATTCCAAGTATGATACTGAAATGCTTTAAAAATAATTTCAATAAAAGCATTATTTTTCAGGATAGAGAAAATAGAGACTTTCGCAACTTTTTTTGTTAAATTATTTTATAAAGAACCACAATGCTATCTATATGAGAGAGATGCTCTCCAGCATGAAGATGGCTAAGTAAGTTTTTATTGGCAGAACTTCAAGTGAACCAAATATGCACTTGACAGTGAAGAGAAGAAAGTCATGTTCTCTGTTTTGAAACAGATTTTCAGTATGAGCATTTCTGGAAATTTATATAACAAGGGAATACTTCAAAAGATTTATCTGTAAATTGAGGCTCCAAAAAAAAAAAAAAAAAGAAAGAATTTTATTGCCTTAATCACCTTTTACTTGGGTAGCATAATAATTCTACACACTGGAATCCTGATCTGCATGCAGTTTTGTCAGTGTATTTGTTTTAGTTAATCCATTTTTAGTACAATTATATTAGTACACCACCCAGTATGGGCACTGTTATTCTGCTATAAAAGTGTTTTTTACTGCTATAGCTTATTTCCCTTTTCACATAGAAATAAACTATACTGGTATAGTCACATTTATAAGCAGTGAAAATACACTTGTTTCTAGGGTGAAGACAGAATGGGGCAGGTTGTCATACTACATTATCTTTATTGATATAAAGTTGAAATGCTTTAATTATATGTAGTTCATTGTTTTTTAATATACATAGTTTCCAAGAGAATGTAGAATGGGGATGAAAGTATGTAAGAGTACAAGTGAAACAACTTCTCATACCAGTTTATGCATACTTTGCATCTAGTTTTTACCAGAAGTAAATGCAAGTGTAAGACTGAAGAAAGAGGCCTTAAACTTTTATTTTCAGAATCATTCCTGAAACCAAGAAGTCAGCATGATTTGTCCTGTTCACTTCTTTTACTGTATAAGTGTCACAGAGTGGGGTCTTAGGGGTGGCCGTGATCTCCTCTAGTACCCCCTACCAAGCCAAGTCACATTAAAGCACCCTTGTTCTCACCCACCACGTCTTGATCTTTTATATATAAAAGGGAGGCTATTTTTCATCCCCTTGGACATAGTGCTCTGTTGTATCCTGACCCCTGTTCTGTACTGTGTGACTTGGTGCACCCCCAGCCTTATGGGCTATGCATGGCTCTAAAAACCCCCTTTACCACGCTCCAAGCCTCACCGATATCCTGGACGTTGTTCAGTCAGCCTGGCTCTCTGCACCTTCTCTGGCTCTCCACAGCCCTCATCTCTTGCAACTGCACCCCACTGGCACTCAGACCTCCTCACACTGCCCCCTTTGCCCTGGGGTTACTGCAGCCTTGGGGCTCAGGTGGCTGTAGCCGTGCCTGGCCCCAGCTCTCCTCTTCAGGGTCTCGACCCCCTGCTGGGCTCAGGCAGCCTCAGCCTTACCTGGCCTCCAATTCTCTGCTCCCCTTCTCAGGGCTGGGGTCAGTGCACCCCCAAATGCTACACCCTCTCTGGTGCCAGGGTCCCCACACTACCATGGAGCCCCTATGAGGCCTCTTCAACCCCTAATAGCCTCACCCAAACCACCAATTGTAAACCATAAACAGAAAGCTCAAGCCCCTAGGCTGCAACATAAATTCAAACCACTCAGCTATCACATTAGTCCCACCACATCAGGGGTGCTCTATCTTTCCCCCAGTCTCAAAGCTGTACCTGCAGTCTAGCCTCACCTCTTTGTTCAATCCAGCAGAGCTCCTTCCTCTATGGTTGCTGGCAGGGAACTGCCTGCCTGGCCTCAGCCTGTGCTTAAATAAGAGCCAGGCTCAACCTCTTCTGGTCAGCTGACTCACCAGTTTCCCTGGCAACCCACAGCTGTGCTTCTTTGTTACTACTGTGGCTGCCCTGGTAACCAGCAGCTGGGCTCCTTACTTGCTTCTCCACAAGCAGCAGGCACCTCAGTGCCCTGCTACAATAAGTTATCTTCATTTTCCCCTTTGACACTTTCTAGAATTGCAGTTCAAATGTTGACAGATTGGTTCTGATAGCAGTGTCCTTTCAAGAAACTATATTAGCAACATGCTCGCTCCCTCCACAATGATCAAGCTGGAAGCTAGACAGATTCTTACTTTAAGTTATGTAAATGAAATAAATATAATTCAAAATAAAATTCAGTGCAAGACAACAAAATTTCATTTACAGAATTTTGAAAAATTATTTTTAATAACTTTTGATTTTACTTCACAGCACAAACAAAAATTTTCAACCTATGTTGTTGCTTCAGGACTTCAGTATGGAGCTGAAGAAGGAATCTTGCATTACTTTTTTAAGGTAGACTTTTTCATGACAATTTTAAGGAAGGTTAATTTACTATTGCACAGGTCCTTAAAGCAAACTTCAAAATTCCAACAGTTTTAAAGTGTAGGAACCAATCAACCAAAAAATGTTACCCACTTAAAAAAGGAAGACGCTTCTTGCCATTTCCCTGAAGTGTGGTAAACTGTTCTGTCTGATACCTCATATCCTTCAATAAATAAAAGCTAAACCACAACCATTTACCATGTCAGTTTTCAGGAGTAAATTATTTCAGTTTAGCTTTCCTTACTCTGTGATTAAGGTGAGCAGCTGAAACATTAGTAATGGATCAGCCAGTGCAGATCCACAAATGATAAGTCCTCTCCCCAGCCCTTTAAAGTAGTATAATTTTTAAAGTATTTTCAGGGTGATGTTGTAGTTTTGGTAGTTCAGGAAATAAGCAAGAGGCAAGGATTTTTATGGATTATATCTGTTATTGGATCAACCCCACAGTAGGGATCAACTTAGATAAACGTTTGAATGCAGTGCATTCTTAGTCGGTCCAAAGCCTAAGTAATATAGGTGTAATATCATTACAAAAAGGTCTAGGTCTGACCCAGTGCCTAGTGAAGTCTGTTCCCATTGTTAAGGGCAATATTATTAATTTTTTATCTGAAAACTTATTCAGCCTTCATCTAGTTTTTGAATAATATCCCAGTATTAACTAAACTGATGGAAACCTATCAATCTGGGTGTCAGAGTTGCCTATATGAAGGATAGGGCCAGGAGGTTTCTGTCCTTTTCTTTTCCATATTATGTAGATTTTTTAAAAAGGTTTCTTAGTCTCTTTTTGTAGTTAACATTTAGAGAATAGAAAATAATGGCAAAAAACTTGCTCAAACCTGAACAGTATTGTTAAATGTCATTTGTTTCATGCTATGGTGGCAGCTGCCTCTTGCAAAAGTGATTGCTTTGATTATTAAAACAGAAAAATATTCTTGCTTTTACCAATAATATAAATGTTCCTTTTTGCAGCTCCTACTAAATATGAACCTTTCCTTCATTTATATTAATTTTCAGATAGCTTGGCTTGGTGAGAGTCCTGCAGTACCAGTTTTTGGAGTTGGAACCAATTTTCTTCCATTGATTCATGTTGTTGATTTAGCAGCGTGAGTATGCATTTTAGGTATGGTCTGGCCCAGGAATGCTTAGATATATGCCACTGAGGATTTCACTCAGCTGCTGACACGGGTTTTTTTAAAGCTGTATTTTTTAACATGTAGTTACTCCACAGATGAATTTCACACATTTTAAGTCCACCTTTTCTAGTATCTAATTGGCATCTGGGAAGTTATACCCATTTGTCTCAATGAGATCATGCATATATCAGCTTTTTGTATATCTTCTTGAGGCATTGCTCTTCATTGCTGGACTGTTGTAAGAAAAGTAGGATACCTGATGTTATGAATCAAAATCTATGCTCTGGAAAATTTTCCTTCATTTTTTACATACCTTTTGTCTTTAGGGTGCTGTTGTATCAGACTTCATGTTAAAGACTCAACATATTTTCTTCCACTAATGGTCATTGATTGTACTTGCTGCAGGGTGATACAAAATGTAGTGGACCATAGGCCAAGGACTCACTATCTTGTTGCAGTGGATGAATCGATACATACTCTTCAAGATGTAATTAAGGTAAGAACTATTTTTTTTTTTCTCTAAGCCCTTAGATCTTAGTTAGAAATTCCTGAATTTTCCCTAAATTATCTGACACAACAAATTAAGTAAAAGTAGTATGGAAATCCAGTAGAGTTTGTGTCCTTTAAAAAATACAAAAAATGCCTAGTCCTATGGTCTTTATTCAGATTTAGATTAAGAGGGGCCTGAAAAACAGGTACAAATGAAACTTTGTGTTTTCATGCAGTTCACTGTACTGTAAAGAATCAGTGGGTTTTTATTTCTTTTTTCCCTTGTGTTAGAATCACAGAAAATTAGGGTGGGAAGGGACCTCAGGAGCTCAC
This sequence comes from Crocodylus porosus, assembly GCF_001723895.1. Taxonomy (NCBI): domain Eukaryota; kingdom Metazoa; phylum Chordata; order Crocodylia; family Crocodylidae; genus Crocodylus; species Crocodylus porosus. The sequence continues at coordinate 93,282,226 of NW_017728947.1, forward strand.
CTATTCCAACCCCTTGCTCAAAGCAGGACCATCCCCAACTAGATTATCCCAGCCAAGGCTTTGTCTAGCCGAGTCTTAAAAACCTCCAAGGATGGAGAGTCCACAACCTTTCTGTGTAACCTTTTCCAGTGTTTTACTACCCTCCTAGTGAGAGACTTTCCCAATGTCTAACCTGAACTTCCCTTGCTGCAACTTGAGACCTTTGCTCCTTGTTCTATGAACAATGTAGCTCCATCCTCTTTGGAACCACCATTCAGGTAGTTGAAGGCTGCTATTAAATCCCCTCTTGGTCTTCTCTTCTCCAGAGTAAATAAGCCAAGTTCCCTCAGCCTCTCAGAGGTCATGTGCCCCAGCCCCCTAACCATGGACTCTCTTCAATTTGTCCACAACCTTTCTGTAGTGGGGGACCCAAAACTGGACACAGTACTTCAGATGTGACCTCACCGAATAGAGGGGAATAATCACTTCCCTCAATCTGCTGGCAATGCTTCTACTAATGTAGCCCAGTATGCTATTAGCTTTCTTTGCAACAAGGGGCATTGTTGGCTGTTATTTAGTTTCTTGTCCACTGTAACCCCCAGATCCTTTCCTGCAGAGTGGTTTCTTAGCCAGTCGGTCCCCAGCCTTTACCAACTGGTGCAGGGGATTGTTCCAGCCTAAGCGCAGGACTTTGCACTTCTCCTTATTGAACCTCATGAGATTTATTTTGGCTCAATCCTCCAATTTGTCTAGGTCACTCTGAATCCTAGCCCTACTCTCCAGCATATCTGTTGATCCTCCCAACTTGGTGTCATCTGCAAACTTGCTAAGGGTGCACTCTATCCCATCTTCCAGGTCATTGATGAAAGTATTGAACAAAACCGTACAATTATGTTGTATGAAGATACTGTATTCCTTTTTTCCTTATGTACCTTGAAGCAGAGTAGTCAAGATGAAGCTGCAGTGAAGTAGTAATTTGATGATTTTTTAAATAATTTAATTTATTATTTGAAAGTACTGTAGAAATAACTTGGAACCTATTTGCCTGCTACACTCTCAGTAATGAAAAATTTGACCACAACAATTCTCTACTTGTAACTAATAGCTCTCAGAAACTTCACTGGTTGTCTACAGGATTAAATATTTTGAAAATCCTTTAGTGGGAGTGTTCAGCAGTGAAGATACTCCATAAAAGGAGTAATCTATGGAATTAAAAGCTTTGGCACACTCCATCTATAGTACAGGTAATAAAAGTTGTTGATATATAGCCCCAGAAGAGGGCCAAACAAATTCTCTAAGCTTTCATGTTCTTCAATTTGCTGTATGTTTCAGAAATCAGGATTATTTTAATACTACAATGTTAAATGCAGATTTCTATACGTTATATAAGTTGAGCGTACAAGATTTTTTTCTTGATTTAATGTGTGTATGATATTGTTCTTTAACAGTGCATCAGCAAAAATGTTGGACCAGGAAAAATCCAAAAGATTCCAAAGGAAAGTGCTTTCTTAAGCAAAGAGTTAACAGTTAGTATTTTTTTCCTTTTTCAAATAATTTCTTTAAAGCAGGCATGTGAAATGAAATACCATGCTCTTTTCTTATAGTTTATACCAGCATAAGGATATAATGGAGAAAATTGTCAAGAGGAGGGAATAAACTACATTTAGATGAATAAATAAAATGAAAGTGCTAAATTATACACCTAATGTTTGAGAGCTGTGCAGAATTTTGGCTTCAGTGTTATCCGTGTTACGGATCTTGAGGTCCTCCAGTGAGGTGCTGAAGTCGGTACTGAGTTGAGGATTCTGAGCATTAACAGAAAAACCATAAAAATGGAGCCTCCACAGGAGAAATCAGTTTTAAACAGTAATGTGCAAAAATTACTTTTCTAATTAAGCTCTAAACACAGAGGCTCTGAACCATTTTGTGTTTAGTGCAAATAGCTTGGAATAAACTATGCATATGGACAATACATGGGGTAAAATAGAGAACTTGGGTAAAATGCTATGGCTTGTATTATAGTTCCTTGAATAGAAGATAGATTCAGGACTTTAAAAAATTGAAATAATGATTGTAAGTTCATGGGTTTTAGAAACAAATTGCATACAAATAAGTAGTTCTGTGGCTGGAAGAGATGTATACAAGAGAAAAATCATATTAAAAATGATTATTCGTGTGTTACTAATGACATGCTAGATTATTAAAGCAAAAATGGACTTTAAAATGGAATTATGTTGGTTAGGGCCAACATACTGGATTGCCCATACTTACGGAAATATTTAAAGTTAAACCTGTTTTCATTTAAATTCTTAAAATTTCAAAAATTAATCCATGAATATGGTGTTCTGTGAAACCAAATCTCACTTCCTGTGCATCTATTTTTTAAACAAAACAAGACTTTTGAGATTAAAGCATGTTGCAAAATAAGTTAACATTAAGTAGGGAACTGTGTAATAAAATATACCTTTTTTTTTTAGCAAATGCAGTTGGATATGTTGCTTGTGAACCTGCGAATGGAAGCGATATTCTTGAAAGAGAACTTCAACATTAAGTGGGTTGCTCAGATGGGACTTGTGGAGAATATTGAGACTGTCCTGAAAGAATACAAGCGACATCGAGGATTACTGGTAATCAGTTCCTATATATTGACAATGTGCGCTTCTGTTTCTTTAAAAGAGAAATATCTATGTTTGTTTAACTACAACTATTTGGAATACTTGTAAGAAATACAAATGAAACTGACAAGTACAATATACTGGACACTTAGGTTCAAACAAGGACTGAAGAACTAAAGAGAATACAAGATTTACAGTCATCTGAAAGGTTATTTCTATGGTTCCTAGAGTTGAAACCCAGCAGGTAAAAGGACCTTCTTAATGGAAGAACTGTTTCATTCTATTTAACTTTTATGTGATGTACTATATCCCCAGTGTATTTGGTTTTGCAATGCCACTAGATACATCTGTTACTCATGGTTTTTGATTTTAAGATCAATGACTAGGAAAGTAGTTAATATTATTTGTATTCTATGGCTAAATACATTAATAGATGATAAATCCATTAAAAGCTATTGAACAGAATGGTTGCAGATGTTTCCTCTGGCATCTCTTAACCAATAATTGTCGGTGATAGTAGAGAGAGTATTGAATAAGGGGATGGATTACTCGAGAGATAGCCATCTCAATGTTCTCCTTCTGTAGCATCCACTTCTACAACTGTTGGAGCCAGGATACTGGGCTAGATAGACCATTGGTCTGACCCAGTATGGCACTTCATATGTTCTTACATTCTTATGGCTATAGCCAATTCAGGAAAATCAGTTACAATATATTTATCTCTGCATTTTGTTTCAGCTTGTAATATGGGTAAAATAGTAATATTTAAACTTTTAATTAAAAATATTTAAATGTATTTCATTGAATGTGAGATTTTACTACATAATGTAGAAAAATTCTAGTATCTAGGTAATTAATATCATTTAATATTTTGTCTGTAAGCATGTGAAGTTATCCATACGTGTCTGTTGTGGACACAATGTAAATATGGAAGGAGTGAATCTTGTTCAAACCTCCATTGGTTCAGAAGATCCAGAACAAAAGGAAACTAGTATGATGCATTGGAAATCCCTATGTCCCAGCACAGAAAGTGTTTGCTGGACTGAAATGTTAGATTTGTGACTACAGGGATACATGAGTGAAAAAAATAGAACACTAAATTAAAACATCAAATATACTGATGTGGCTATACAATTCGGTCACTTGCAAGGGAAAAGTATTGAAAGTTATATTACTGGTGTTTCACTGCCTAGACAACCAAATAACTATACATTGTCCAGGAAAAGAGTATTTTAGAGAGATTTATATTTGCATATATTTTAGGCCAGATTCCTTCAGGATCTGTTAGCACAGGTCAGAATTTTATTGATGTTAGTTGTATTATGCAAAGACACAATGGTCTGTGCTAAAAGAGTCTGATGCAGGATGGTGAGATTAGGAGATACTGCTAAGAGTTGCATTGTAGCTTTATACTTTTAGCAAGTACTTACATATAGCCCTTTATCTTGGTGTTTACATCTGGCCCAGATGGGTGGGCAATATACTTGAGACCTCTGTGAAGGAAAAAGCAAGGAGGAATGTCTCCTAACTCTTGATTTTATTGAATTGCAGCAAAGCCACTCCATGACTACTATACTTGCTTCAGAGCTAGTATAGTCACTGTTTCTGTCTCCTTCTGTGTTGGGATGTGAGAGAGACCAGTGGATTTTCAAAGTAGTATATCTACTGTAGTCATTATCCTGGAAATCATTATCTCAAATCCTCACCTTAGGCCCCTGGCCCCCAGTGCACCAGGGTTTTCCAAACTTGCGGGCAGAGCCAAGGGCTTACCTCACATGGCCTAATCTGTCATAAAATGATTGTGGGTTCTAAGCTGGAAACAAGAGGAGACATCCAAGAAGAGAATTTCTATGTTGAGGATATGGACAAATGTGCATTTTAGCCATTTAATAGGGGGAATTAGTACACACCAGCTGTTATTCTGTAATTACTTACCTACCTCAACCTGTAGTAATATACTTTACCTAAATTGCCCGTACCTTGATCCTAAATAAGGAGGTGTAAAATTGAAGTGATTTTGTTCCATTTACATCACTATATTATTATGCAGATGTGAGATTCATATTGTAACAGTTTGCACTGGTATCCTCTGATATTGAGACAATTTTTCCATCTATCTAGACTCTGCGAGTGCATTAATAAAAAAAAAGTCCAATTTTACTACCATTTACGTAATCACTTATTTTTGCTATTTTAGAGAGAAAAACAGTTTTAAATACGAATACTCTCACAGTTTGGTTGAATACTTTTGCCTTTGTTTCTTTTCTAGCCAGTCAAAATTTGTATCCTTGGTCCTCCTGCAGTTGGAAAATCGACTATTGCTGAAGAGCTCTGCAAGCATTATAAGCTACATCATGTTAAAATAAAGGATGTCATTTCTGAAGCAATAGGAAAGCTGGTAAGTTGGTACTTGCTTTTCGAGATAGTGATTTATTCAGTCTTCTGGGTTTAAAAATGTAAAATGTTTTAAATTAAATATTTAAGAATTCTTACAGCCCTGTGATTTATCATTCAAAGAGTGGCCGCATGATACAGTCACCTTCTAGCATAAAGTACAGAAGAGTAAGAATATCCTTGTTGCATTAAAGATGTCTAACCAGCTTTTGACACTATTCCCTTCTTTCTACAGTTTTCTGTATCTGTCAAGTCAAATATATTTATAAACTCTGACTCTTAAGTGCATTTTGTCACATGCTGAACTCTAGGTAGGTCCTGAGCTTTCATAATTACTTTTCATCTTAAGTGAAGATTGATCAGTATCTCACAGTATAGAGCCCTAGGTGAAGCATGTATATGAAAATAAGTCATAGAGTGAGCGAAATTTTGTCCTTTGCTGTATCTGTGTAATACAAACATCAGAATTTGGCCAAAATATTTTGGGGGTGTGTGTGCAGGAAAAAATTACTGCTTCTAAAGAAGTAACAGAAGCTGAAGAGATGGGAGAGGAAGGAGAAGAAGAAGAAGAAGAAGAAGATGATGAAGGAGGAGAGAATGTAGAAGAAGCTCAAGAACTTCTAGATGCAGTCAAAGAAAACATGGAGCAGAATGGAGGTAAGGTACACAAGAGGTGCAGAGAGAAGTGCAGCTCCCTGATGTAACTGGAAAATGCTTTGCAGGAAGTGTTCTGAGTTACAAGGATCCCCTGAAACAAGCAGAAGTTCACTGTGGCTGCTTGTAGATGTTAAAAAAACCCATCCAAAATACACTTTACTGGAAGAAGCAGCATATTACTTTGACCTAGTTCTGTAGCATCTGTATAGATCAAGAGTTTCATTGGGGTTTTTGGGGCTTTTAGCTAAAGCTGATTCAATCAGCTATTAGATAGAAGTGCCAAAAAAGCCCCACCAAAGTGCCTGATCTATACAGACTTCAGGTGAGCCAGGTCCAACTAATGCATTGCCTGGCCATGCACTGGGCTTGGTGTGAGAGTGTGCTCAGTTTAAGGTAAAGCACCTTTTTATTTTTTAAACACCTGCAAGCAGCTGGTTTTTTCCAGGGGGAGGGGAATCTAGCTGCTGGCTGTAGCCTGCAGCCAATTTCTCCTAGCAGGGCCCCTCCTCCCTGTGAGGCTTCAAAGTTTTCAGAATGGGAGGGGGAAAAGGGAGCAGAGGGAGCTCATTATAGGGGTTCCCCAGCTGGCACTTGAGAGTGGGATGAGTGAATTGGAGCTTCCCCCACCTCAGGGTGGGGGGCATCAATATACCTGCCCTACCCTCCAGTGGGGGCTGAAAAACCCCTAGACTAAACTCCCTCCTCTCCTTTCCCCCCCTCCCATTCTGAAAACAGTAACAGGCTGGCGGGCAGGCAGACAGAAGTTGTGAAACATCTTCATCTGACCCCTCATGCAATGAGGGTTCAGATTTTCACCCAACAGGCCATTTTTAAACTGTCTGCACCCATGCAGTCGTGTTTGGTCTTAGCTATAGACCACTTTCTGTGGCCAGATGTGGTGGACATTGCCACTTCTGTCTGCGCCCAAGTACTGAAAAGCGTAATCTGGCTTTTAATTAACAAATGTAATTTCTGTATCAATGAAGGAACAGAGCATTAGTTTGTCTGCTCCATTTGGATTTATAAAGCCCATTGAAGGCAAGGGACATACACTCTGAATTTTTATCAAACGCAAGAACCAAGTCAAATGTGTCCAATATTATTTTCACTTCCCTTTGTGTAATCCCTGAAAGGACCAGGGTTATACAAGAGCAACAAAAGACAGATTTTGACTCAGTGTACCTATTAACAATTGTATGCTTTTTTAGATATTGAAAAAACTTCTTTAATGGTAGCATTTATATATTTTTACATATCATCTTTACCTGATTCCAAGACAAGATTTTTTTTTCCTATTTAACTATTAGGGGAAAAAAGCCCCTCATCTTGGAATTGAATAGGAGAAGAGGGCCAACAGCTGCTGTGGCTCCAGCTTCAGCTTCAACCCTGAAGCTACTGCCTGCCCCCTACCACATCTGAACCTCTGCCTCTCTCTCTGCCCCACAGTCTCATGTCCCTGAACCCTTTTCCTTGTTTGCCCTCCACCCCTCACCCATCATACCCTGCTTACTTTTGCTCCATGCTTCCAGGCTCCATCCCTACTGCAGCCCGGGGCATAGAGCATGGCCCCAGCCTGGTCCTCTAGCAGCCGTGTTGCTCTAGGGCTGGCCTGGGGCTAGGCTCCACATCCCAGGCTGCAGTGGGAATGGAGCCTGCTAACATGAAGCAAGAATAATGGGCAGGGGGCAAGAGAAGGAAGGAGGGATAGGCAGGGGGCAGAGGCTCATTAGTGGGGGAGACAGAGTGTGAGGTGGGGAAGCAACACAGAGGGAATACAGAGAAAGGAGGTAGGGAGGAGATGGGAGGACAAGGGCTCAAGGGTGTGGGGGGAGCAGGCACAAGGTGGGGTAAGTGCTGAGGGGGGACAGGTGACAGGGGGAAGCTGCCTCGCCCCCCACCACCTGCCTTCACCACTGCTTCCACACCACCTGCCCCCTATCACCTGCCAACCCACTGCCTCTCTCTTTGCCTGCCCTTCCTACCACTGCTTTCCTCACTACAGTGGTGGTGGGGATGAATTTAAGATAACCCTCCAATACTTAGATTCTATACATAGAAAATTATAATAAACTTGTACATTTTCCATGTATAAAATCTAGTTGTTGGTGGGGGGGGGGGGCAGTCATCATAAACTCAGGCCACGGTGACCCCACAGCTCAGCACTGCTCAGTATATGTGTGTACTCCAGATACCGCCCCCCCCACAAAGGATCCATGTGCTAACTAGCCCCCCACTCATAACTGAAACTGGATGTTCTTGTCACAAGTCCTGAGATCCTCCAAAAATGCAGATAAAACACAGGGCAACCTGGTTTAGGTTTACTTCATGGAGGGTGGGACCACACTAATCATATTCAATGGGCTAAAAGATGGGCGGCAACATAGGGATTCTGGGTGAACTCTTTGGAGCCCCATTTGGTGATGTTTGCTAGACATTTAAGGCTGGTGAAAAAACAGGAATCCTTGGAAACGGGAAAGAAATGTGCAGCTCAGCTGTGGGAGTGAAGAAATTGAAATGTATGCTGTGTAGTGGCTCACTATGACTTGAAAAAGAGTCAGTACTGAGGGAGACTGCACTCAATAGCCACTACCATATAGTTTATTTAGGTGGTTTATACTAACCTATCCTTGTGGTAGAGTCTTGTTAGCATGTTTGTCCAATATGGGCCGTGTATTTTATAGTCATATTCAGTGTTAGCTGCATTTAGAATCAGCTTTATAGTTAGGTTCCAGTGTTGAGCATATGATGCTTTTAGCAGCAGTTTAGTGATAGTATATTGATGTATTTAATGTGGTTTCCTTGTATGAGAATGTAAGACAAGGGCCTTTTTCCTCATGCTGATTGGAAGGAAGAAAAAAACAAAAAAAACAACTTTGTCTTGTAACCATATTTTTTTCATTAATTATATGCTGCTTATCACTTCAGAAGTGAGAACATGTTTAATGTAATTTAAAATGTTGTTACAGATGAAATGGCAGCCAGTTCTGTCTGTCACTGTCTTTATTATTAGGCTTCTTTTCTTATTTGTGTCTATATCACTATGCAACCTTGGACTAGTGGATTTCTTTGTGCTTCATTTTCCCCATGTGTAAAGAGTAAATTGTGTTTACCATGTTTAAAGTCCATGGATGGAGCAAGTGCCTTATAATTCCAAACGTATTAGTCATATAATTCATTGGTATTTAAAGCCACGTGTGCTTTTGTCCTTGTGCTTCTAAACAAAATTAGTCTCTGGTGCCATTGCAAGGGGTTTGGCTTTTTTGCCCACACTGCACTTCAGTGGAAGAGGTTGTGGACTGTTGGGAAGGGATGGCCTCCACTTCACCTAGAATGGGAAGAAGCTGATCTACTTGACAGGGCTTTAAACTAAGATCACTGGGGAATGGGCAGTCTATCAACAGTTCTAGCCCAGGTCACACCAGTAACAGCTTAGGAAGTCGAAGGGAACCCACTCTGACAAGACCCCAAGGAAAGGTTACGTACCATCACATAAAGAAGCCCAGGGCTTCCCATGGCAGACTCAACTGCATGTACACAAATGCCAGGAGTTTGGATAACAAGCAAGAGGAGCTGGCTCGTCTCCTGACTGATAATGATTATGACCTTGTAGGGATAACAGAGACTTGGTGGGACTCCTCCTATGACTGGTTGGTAGGTATAGTCAACAGGAGAGATTGTGTTGGGAAGAGGGGTGGGGGTGTAGCTTTATGTCAAGGAGCAATACACTGAACTGAATTCATTAACTGTGTGCGAGGGAGAGGGGCCTAGGAGCGGCTGTGAACTCCCTAGCGCCCCCTACCATCACTCAAGGTGGACTCAGCACCCTCGGATTCTTGCCCGCCATGACTTTGATGATAAATAGTTTTAGATGGGAGGCTGCCTTTATTCCCCCAGTGAACGGTACACATGTTCCTGCCCCTACTCCGTATGGGGTACCTCTGTGCACCCCTGCCTTAAGGGCTATGCGTGCCTCCTTCCTCCCCTTTAGCACACCCCAAGCCTCACAGCTGTTTGTGGACAATATCTGGTCCTTGTGTCCCTATGCCCTGTCTGGCGCCCCTGGGCCTGTCTCCCCACCAGCGCCCCTAGCCTGGCGCCCCTGGGCTTGCCTCGCCCAGATACACTTTCAACACCTCGCCCCCTCAGGGCCTTTCGCCCACCTCTGGGCTTTCCTGTCCCTCTCGGGGTCTTTGGCCACGCTCACCGCCCACTCTGGGGCCTCTCTTGCCCCTCTCAGGGTCTTTGGCCGTGCTCACAAGCTTGCTGCCCCTCATGGGGTCTTTAGCCGCGCCCCCTCTGGGGCCTATACCGCGCCTCTCGCGCCGCGCCCCCTCTGGGGCCTATACCGCGCCTCTCGCGCCGCACGTTTCCCACGCTTGGGGCTCAGGTGGCTGTAGCCATGCCTGGCCCCTTGACCCTTTCTTGGGTCGTTTGCCCCACTGGGCAAACTGCCGCCCTCATGGGCTGGGGTCCAAGCCCCTGTATACCGTGCCACTGCAGTGCAAACAGTAGTGCCCCACTGGCACCGCTCCTGTGCCACTACTGGGCACCCGGGGCCTCCAGGTTATTGGGGAGCTCTCGTGAGGCCTCCTCTCACCCCTACAGCCTCACCCGGTCCTCTGGTTCACTATAACACAAGCCAAGCCCAAACGGCTGTAACGAAACCAACAAAGAGCCTTCTCGCTCGTAATGCAAACTCCAAGCCCCTCTAGGGCTCCCAACCCTACCTCCCTTTAGGGTGTTCTCATCCCTGGCATCATTGCAGCCAGTCAGCAAGGTAAGGCTGCCACCACCAACTCAGGCCGCTCAGCTCTGCCGCAGAGCTCCTGCTCCTGCTCCTGCGACTGCCAGAAGGGAACTGCTAGTCAGGCTCCGGCCTGGGCTGTTTGTAAAGGCCCGGCCCTGCCCCCTTCTGGCCACCTGACCTGCCTGGTCACCCTGGCAACCAGCACCTGAGCTGCCCTGGTGATTGACAGAGCTGCCAATCTCAATCCCAGTCACGGGGCACCTACGTGACCCCGTGACATACCTCCCCCCTTAAGCTCCCAACACATCGGGGGGAAGGGGCCTTCTGCCTCTCCGCGAGATGTCCCTTCCTCAGAGGATGTTGCCGTGGGTCCTTCCCTCTCTCTGGGTCTTGGCAGTATCTAATTTGTGGTGGAGGTTAAGGCGCCTCCAACTCGCCTTTTACCCAAGGCGCACCGCATGGGATTTCATGGGGTTTACCCGCCACAGGTAGCCCCCCCACGCTAGCTGACCTTGGTATAGCGCCTACCTCATCTGCCTCTCTCCGGTCCACTCTCCGGGATCTCCATTCCCTTGTCTCCGTCCTGTGTCCTTTCGGGGCGAAGGTCCTTTGGGTTGCTAACCGCTCGTGCCGGGCCTGGACATCCTGGAGTTTTCCCCATATCTCCCACTGGCAACTCCGTGCCCTATGGGCATCTTCTCTGCTCCAGAATTCCACCCGTCCCTGGCCTGTGTATCTTCCTTTAGGCCCTTTATAGATCCGCACGAAGGCCACCTTTCCTATTTTCTCTTCAATGCTTCTCCTGAGAAGCCTCCACGTTACCTGTTCGGGTATCCCGGCCATGTATAAACAGGGCCTTTTCCTGGGCACTGGTTTATACCCCGCTGGGTGCCTGTCACTCCTCCCTTCATGTACCTGTGCCCCCTTTTCCTTTTGGGGTGCCCTCACTCCCCAGGTCCTGTCCCCAGTCTTTCGCTCGCCTCGCTTTACTGGCGAGTCCCCTTGTACGCCGCCCTTATCTTGTGCTCGGGCTACCTTCCCCGGCTGTTGCGCTCGCTGGCCCAGACCCTGCAAGTGGAATTTCTACCACTGGGTCCACCTTCGTTCCCAGTACTCAAGAAGGGCTAATTGGGTCTCCTTCAGTAAGGCCTCCAGTCTTACTCCGGTGAGGCTTTCCTCCCGGGTGGTATCTCCCAACTGTTCTGATCCACCCGTCCCCTGAGGGCACTCTGGACCTTTGGTCCTAGGGGGCTTCCCTTTCTCTGAGCCTTGACTAAGTACAGACCGGAGACCCTCAACCTGCACCTCCATCTGTCTCAGCGCCTCCATAAGTGACCCCCTTTCCTGGAGTTCCACCTGATTGACCCCCACGTAGCTCCCTAATTGTTTCTCCAGCACTTTCAGCTTTCTCTCCAAGCTGGCTGGGCTCCCTAGGGTTTGTACTCCCTGCTCTGTGAGGTTCTTTTCCTTTTCTTTCTCAACCACCAGGAACCGGGGAGGTTCCCCGGTCGTCTGGCTGCCTACCTCAGAGAACTCCCGATCATCCTCCTCCAGCCTCTGCAGCTCTTCCCCCAGGGCAAGTAGTTGCTGTTGCAGCTGCCCTCGCTCTGCAATAAGGGATGTTATCTTAACCTGACTCTCCGCTAGGAGGGTCTCTAGTGTTTTGTCTGCTCCTTATCTCTTTCCGTCTGCAGACCCTGCACTTGCTCTCCTAGCTCCTCAGCCTGCCGGGCCCTCTGTGCTTCTAGAGCTAGCTGGTCTTTAGCTTCCCTCAGCCCCTGAAGTTGTTCTTTATCCGCGGCCAAGGTTGCCTCTCTATCCCGGCTATCCTTCAGGAGAGCCTCCAGGTACTGGACCTGTTCCCGTACCTGTTTGTTTTCAGCCTCCAGAGTCTGTATCCGGACTCTTAATCTCTCACTCTCCTCCTTATCTCTGAATCTCCCTTTCTCTTTGTCTGCCGTCAAGAGAGTCATCCTCTCCACCTCTTGAGCTATCAACTTCATATTCTGATCGGTTTGAATGTGGCCCTCCTCTGGCTCCTTTTGTAATAGGGCACCCAGGCTTTCACTCTGTAAACATCTCTCCTGGGTTTGCCCTCCCTGCTCTACAAGGCCCTTCTGCTTTTCGCCCCCGATCCCCGGGAACCAGGGCAGTTCCTCGGCCATCTGACTACCCATTTCGGACACCCTATGCCCGCCATCTCTGAGCCTCTGCAGCTCCTCTGTTAGGGTTCATAACTCCTCCTGTAGCTGCCCCTGATTTCCCCTGAGGCTCGCCTCTTTTGCCCGACTCTCAGCCAGGAGTGTTTTAAGCCTCTGAGCCTGCTCCTCGGCGCAGGTCTGGCCGGTCTCTAGGGCTTGTATCCGGGCTCGTAGTTCCTCATTCTCTTGCTGGCAACCGGCCAACTCCCTTTCTGAGGTGAGCTGGGATGTCTCGCCTTTCTCCACAACAGCTTTCACCTTTTCATACTGTTGCTCCCAGAACTTCCTCAACTCCTTGAGTTGAACACGGTTCTGGGTGATCTCGTCCTGGAACTGATCTACCATATGCTCGGCCTTCATGCCTCTCGCCCGCCAACTCTCCAGGTCCTCATGGAGGACTTTGTTCTGCTCCTCAAGAGCCTGGATCTCCCTCCGCAAGGTTGTTATCAAATCCCTAGATACTTCCAACTTCAGTTGTAACTGCCTTTTCTCCTTTCCCGGGGTTTCGCCGGCCTCGAGGACCTGGTCCCTCCAGCGCCCCACTTCTGCCTGCATCGCACAGAACTGATATTCTCGCTCCTGACTCCTTTTCTTTTCGCGAGCTATCCGTTGCTCTACTCTTTGCGTCCTCTCCGCCTCCTCCGCTAGGAGGCGTCTAATTTCTTTTGCCACCCCACTCTTTTTGCCCGGCGACCATTGTCGTTCCAGGGCGGCGGATTTTGCCTCCGCACATTCTCTCCAGATGTTCGCCACTTCTGACTCCTGCCTGAGCTGGACCAATTGCTCTTCCAGCTCCCCAAACATCAGTCGGCACACAAGGTCTTCCAGGTTTTCCCCAAGGCCCTCTAGGGCTAAATCCTCACCAGCCTCTTTCATTTCCATTATGGACTCGCCCTTGCTGCAGCAGGCTGAATAATGGGCATCCATGTCCCCAACCACATCCATCTTGCCCTAATCTCCTGGGTTCGTTTCCCCTCTATAGGGTCACGGGTTCTACCCCGCCCCATGCACGGCCGATTTCCCGGCCAATGCACCACTTGTGAGGGAGTGGGGCCTAGGAGCGGCCATGAACTCCCTAGCGCCCCCTACTGTCACGCAAGGTGGACTCAGCACCCTCAGATTCTCGCCCGCCACGACTTTGATGATAAATAGTTTTAGATGGGAGGCTGCCTTTATCCCCCCGGTGAACGGTACGTATGTTCCTGCCCCTACTCCGTATGGGGTACCTCTCTGCACCCCTGCCTGAAGGGCTATGCGTGCCTCCTTCCTCCCCTTTAGCACGCCTCAAGCCTCGCACCTGTTTGTGGATGATATCTGGTCCTTGTGTCCCTATGCCCTGTCTGGCGCCTCTGGGCCTGTCTCCCCACCAGCGCCCTTAGCCTGGCGCCCTTGGGCTTGCCTCGTCCAGGTACTCTTTCAACACCTCGCCCCTCTCAGGGTCTTTTGCTGCGCCTCTGGCACCTCTCGCCCCTCTCGGGGTCTTTTGCCGCGCTCGCCGCCCACTCTGGGGCCTCTCTCACCCCTCTCAAGGTCTTTGGCCGTGCTCACACGCTTGCTGCCCCTCACGGGGTCTTGGCCGCGCTCACCGCACCTGCCGCCCGCTCTGGGGCCTCGCCCACTCTGGGGCCTATACTGCGCCTCTCACGCCGCACGTTTCCCGCGCTTGGGGCTCAGGCGGCCGTAGCCGTGCCTGGCCCCTTGACCCTTTCTTGGGTCGTTTGCCCCACTGGGCAAACTGCCGCCCTCATGGGCTGGGGTCCAAGCCCCTGTACACCGCGCCACTCTGGCGCAAACAGTAGTGCCCCACTGGCACCGCTCCTGTGCCACTACTGGGCACCTGGGGCCCCCAGGTTATTGGGGAGCTCCCGTGAGGCCTCCTCTCACTCCTACAACCTCACCCGGTCCTCTGGTTCACTATAAACACAAGCCAAGCCCAAACGGCTGTAACGAAACCAACAAAGAGCCTTCTCGCTCGTAATGCAAACTCCAAGCCCCTCTAGGGCTCCCAACCTTACCTCCCTTTAGGGTGTTCTCATCCCTGGCATCATTGCAGCCAGTCAGCAAGGTAAGGCTGCCACCACCAACTCAGGCCACTCAGCTCTGCCGCAGAGCTCCTGCTCCTGCAGCTGCCAGAAGGGAACTGCTAGTCAGGCTCCGGCCTGGGCTGTTTGTAAAGGCCCGGCCCTGCCCCCTTCTGGCCACCTGACCTGCCTGGTTGCCCTGGTGATTGGCAGCTCTGTCAATCTCAATCCCAGTCACGGGGCACCTACGTGACCTCGTGACACTGTGGCAGTGAAGATCGTGTTGTCAGAACTGAAGAAAGTAAGAAGTGCCAGGGTGGATGCCCTGAGCACAAATACTTACTAAAGAACAGGACAGAAGTCGGGGAGCAGGATGCACAGAGGGCAGGAACACTGTGATTTATCAGCTCTTGTCAGTTCCTATTGGCTGGGTGTGGGACAAGGAGCAATCATCAAAAACTGCGCCCCGCAGCAACCGGAAGAGAGAGGGAAGAAAGTGAGTTTGAGAGAGACCAGCAGATGTAGGGAGAGGTCATTGAAGAGAAATGTTATTAGTAGATGTTTAGGATTGTGAATCCCAAAATATAACAAAGCCAGTAGGGAAATACAAATCGCCCAAACAAGGAACTAACATTTGCGGAATGGGGCTGAGGAGGGGAACACAACTAGGTTACAAAAAATACAACGTTAGCCACCTAAGCCCAAGGGTGAAGGGAGGTGGGGGAAAGGGAGGGAGGGTGTTCACGGCGCTGAGCGAGAAAGAAGATAGATGCACACAAACCCATACAATGGTCTTCAATGGTAGAGGAAGTAGGTCGAAGGAAGTGTCTCAGTCCATATAGAGTCTCATTGCAGGCGTCCTCTTTGGGTGTAGCGGGGTTGTCCATGGCTGAAGAATCCCCTCAAAGTGAAGTCCATCTGCTGCAGAGGCAGGGTTCACTACACTAAAGAAGAGAACAGCAAAGATCACCCCAGCAGGGGTAAAGGGACAAAAGCAAGGAGCTTTCTCCCTTTGAGACTTGAAGGAGTCTCCACGCTTACCTGAAAGTGAACAGTCAAGGAGAGACGATTGACGGGACCCAGGGATGGACTACTCACACCACAACCAACCAACCTATGGTGGAGAAGACAGCCAAACCATGACTGCAGACCAGGGCGTTTGTGCAATTGGACCCTGCAGCCCTCAGTGACACTTAAATGTTTAGTGAAAGGGGGCTCACCAATACCCAGCCTGTAAATATCCGATTATCAAGCATATTTTACAAGGATAATAGCTGAGTGGGGTGGCTAGCCTCCCTCCTTCTTTATTCTAAGTACATGAAGTCATGGCAGGAAAGTTTGGGCAGACAAGCTAGACAAAAATACTCTCCCATAAATCTGGGCAGGAATACCCTTAATACGCCCACTTCAGGGAGTCCTGATCCTCTCACCATGTGAATAGAGAGACATGTAGAATAGGGACACTCCCACATTAATCATGGAGGGCGTCTTGAGACTCTCTGGGTTAAAATATGGGAGGAACATGGGGAAGGGGATATACTTCTGGGGTCTGTTACAGACCTCCTAACCAAGAAGACCTAGATCTTGAATTCAATAGAGAACTGGCCAAGGCCACATGTTCCCAATGTATGATTGTCATGGGAGACTTCAACCTCCCTGACATCTTGTGGGATGAGTGCACAGTCAGGTCTGACCGGTTGTGTAACTTCCTCACCTCTACTGATGACCTGTACCTAACGCAAGAGGTCTATGGGCCAACTACAGGAGAGGCACTGCTGGATCTGGTCCTGGCCAGAGGGGACAATCTAGTGAATGATCTGAGGATCAAGGGCAAGCTTGGTGACAGTGACTGTAATCTGATTACTTTCTCTGTCCAACGCAGGTTGGGCAAAGCCCTCAGTAAAACAGAAATCCTCAACTTTGGGAAGGCTGACTTCCACAAACTCAAGAGACTGGTCAGTCAGGCACCAATGGACCATGGCCCCCTAGGAAGGGGAGTCCATGAGGAATGGTTGTTCCTAAAGAACTCAATCCTAAATGCATAAGGGAAGTCCATCCCGTTCCGCAGGAAATGCAGTCAGAGGGTAGGGAAGCCAAGGTCAGGCTAGCCACCGGAATCAAGGATAACAAAAAGTCATTCTTCAGATATGTGGGAAGTCAGAGGAAGAACAAAAGCAACATTGGCCCCCTGTGAGATCAAATGGGGCAGCTGACGTCTGACGCTCAAGAAAAGGCCAATCTCCTAAACGATTACGTTGCATCAGTTTTCCACCCAGAATGCAAAGCAACCAGGGCTCAAGAGATGGGCCCACAATTGACATCTATCAAGTGAGAGAACACCTCGAGAGGCTTGACATCCACAAATCTGCAGGCCCAGATGGATTACATGTAAGAGTTTTAAAAGAGCTGGCGGACATCACAGGATGCTCTGTGGCCAAGATATTTGAAAGCTTGTGGTGCTTGGGTGATGTCCCAGAAGACTGGAAAAGACCTAATGTGGTCTCAGTCTTCAAGAAAGGGAAGAAAGAAGATCCAGGGAATTACAGACCTATCAGTCTGACATCCATCCCTGGAAAGATCTTGGAGAAAATTATCAAGGGATCCATCTGCAACCAGCTAATGGAAGGCAACCTACCAAATGCCAGCCAACATGGTTTTATTACTGGAAGGTGTTGCCTGACCAACCTCATCTCCTTCTATGACCAGGTAAAACATTGCCTCAACAAGGGAGGCTAGGTTGATGTCATTTATCTGGACTTCAAGAAAGCCTTTGACTTGGTCTCCCATGATGTCCTCACGACCAAGCTGGGGAACAGTGGCCTCGACCATCTAACAGTCTGATGGCTGGGGAACTGGTTCCAGGGTTAGACCCAAAGGATAGTAACTGATGGGAACAAATCAACAAGGTTACAAGTGGAGTCCCCCAGGGCTCAGTGCTTGGGCCGGTACTCTTCAATATCTTCATAAATGATCTGGTTTTGGGTGGTAGATGTAGACTGGCAAAGTTCACGAACTACACTAAACTGTGGGGGAAGGCAGTCACACTGGAGGACGGGATGGGGATACAGGCCGACCCAGACGCACAGAGTGCACAGACCAAAATCTGATGGCATTCAATGTAGACAGATGCAGGGTATTCCACCTTGGGAGAAAAAAACAGCATCGTACTTATAGGCTCAGAGGTGCTACGCTCGTTAGCACTGCAACCGAAATGGACTTGAGGGTCTTGATTGACCACAAGATGAACATGAGCTCCCAGTGTGATGCCATGGCCATCAGAGCAAACCAAACTCTGGCATGCATCTACTGAGGCATCTTGAGCAAAACCAAGGACGTCATCCTCCTGCTTTGCTCGGCCTTAATGAGGCCACAGGGGGAGTGCTGCATCTGATTTTGGGCCTCTCACTTCAGGAGGGATGCGGATAAGCTCGAGAGTCCAGAGGACAGCCACCTGTATGATGAAAGGCCAAGAGAGCAAGCCTTACGAGGAGAGGCTGAGGGACACGGGACTCTTCAGCCTGGAGAAGAGAAGGTTCTGGGGGGACGTGGTGGCTGCCTATAGGTGTATAAGGGGGAGGGGATGCATCAGGACCTGGGAGAATAGTTGTTCACCAGGGCTCCCCAAGGGATAACTAGGCCCAATGGCGACAAACTTCTAGAAGGCCAATTCAGACACGATATAAGGAAGAACTTCTTTACAGTCTGAGTGTCCACGGTTTGGAACAGACTTCCCCCAGAGGTGGTGCAAGCACCTACTCTAGACTCATTCAAAAGGCATTTGGATGTTTATCATGCTGGGATCATCTGATCCCTGCAGACTTCCTGCCTCTGGCAGGGAGGATGGACTTGATGATGTCACAAGGTCCCTTCCAACCCTTAATATCTATGAAAATTGGGGTGCACATAAAAAACTGGTGCATGCTCCATCTTTTTTCCTTATATATATCTACATCTATATCGATATAGATAGACAGCAGAAGCTTTGTTATCTGGCACTCATGTGGAATGGGGAGTGC
Source organism: Crocodylus porosus (assembly GCF_001723895.1). Taxonomy (NCBI): domain Eukaryota; kingdom Metazoa; phylum Chordata; order Crocodylia; family Crocodylidae; genus Crocodylus; species Crocodylus porosus. The sequence continues at coordinate 93,300,856 of NW_017728947.1, forward strand.
TGGATAACCAAATATGCCAGTTACCTGAGAGGCTCGAACAGGCACCTTTGCCTGTTCGGGCTGCTGCCTCTCCTGTTGCATCCGGTGTGCCACCACCTCTCCCACTGCACTGCCACCCCTCTCACTGCATCAGTGTGCTGAGGGACAGGGAGGGGGTCCTACACAGGCTGCTATGCCCCGGGCCATGGGGGGTTGGCAAAACTAGAAGTGCCACAGTGGGCGCTTCCTGTTTCGGTTTTACCTTACAAGCCATCAGGCTGGTTAATAGAGCATGCCAGTTTGTAAGGTGCCGGATAATGCAGTTTTTACTGTATATATCTATCTATATAGATATATCTATATAGATATATATAAATGGGAGTGACTCATGGACGTTGCTTCATTGTTTAAAATAATGAAAACTTATACTCAAAATATTTTTACTACAATGGCTTATAAATATTTAACTAAGCCATGTAAAAGCTACATAAAAAGAAAGGGAGGGAGTTGAAGTCAGTTATTATGGGAGGAATAAAAAGCAGGACATTTGGTTTTATTTCTAGGACACTTAGTTTCATTGCTATATATTTGTTCAGTGACCTTGTTGAAGTCACTAAATCAAATACCATCTCAGTTTACCTATCTACAACTAAGAATAAGGCTCTCAAATAGGTGACAAAATAGTAGTGTTAAATGAAAGTGAAAAACATGAATGTAAACATTTTTCAAACTCAACATTTCTGTGATTTTTCTTTCTATAAAGGTTTCTGAGCACTTTCAGGTAGTCAGAGAAAAAATCTAAGTGTTTTAAGTGATATTATGTCACCATGCCCTTACCAATGCATTGTCCCAACATTCCTCATTTATTTTTGGCTCTATTGATTCCTTGATAATATAAACATTCTTAGAAATACAAATGAAAATACAAAAAAAGTCCTTCATTATATACCTAACAATTTGTACTGTATGGCGTTCTTAAAGCATTTGCCACACTGTTAATTTGTAGTGGGGCAAGGAGGTTTTTTTGACACTGGGAAATTCTAGTGTCAAAACAAACATGTTGTAGAAAAAAGTGGGGTGGCACATGCACTGCCCGAAACCAGAGTGTGGGTGGCCAGAGCCACACTCCAGCTGCCAGCCAGGCTCCTCATGCCCTAGTCAACTCTGCTGGAGTCCTGGGAGACCCCCAGGTAAGGCTTCTGGGGCCACCCCAGGTGCTGTACCCTACCCCACCTGAGCAACTTGCTGCACGCCAGAGCATGTGTACACGGGTGTTCCCTGGGGACGAGTTGCTGCAGCACAACTATGAGCCACTGCTGCTTGTCTCCCAGGAAATGCACATATGCGCTTTTCTGGGCACACCCCATGGCCACGTCTACGTGAGTGTGGACATTTGGTTCCCTAGGAACAACCAGCAGCTTGTGTATCTGCTAGTCATCCCAGGGGAACGCCTGTGCCATGTACCCTCTGGCACACAGTAGGCTACCCCAGGTGGGGTAGGGGAGTCTGGGACCAGCACTAGGTTGGCCTCAGCAGCCTTATCTGGCGGCCTGCCACTCGGAGCCTGGCCAGCAGCTGGAGTGTGGCTCTGGCCAGCCAGACTCCGGTTTTGAGCGGCATGGGCTGCCCCTGCATGAGCCACTCTGCTTTTTTTTTTTTTGCATGGGTTTTACAGACAATTAGGCTTTCTCAGCTATTAACACAAAGACTTTAGGATATTTCTGTGAACCTATTAGTAAAATAATTCAGATATTCATCCTCTCTATAAAGCAGATACAAGTTGACTGTATTTGAATGTATATGTTAAGTTACCTTTTGGATTTTTAGGTCGTTTAGATGATCATCATGTGATTAAATTCATGAAAGAAAAGCTAAAGTCTATGCCTTGTAAGAATCAGGGATATGTTTTGGATGGCTTCCCAAAGACCTATGACCAAGCAAAAGATCTCTTTAATCGTAAGTTTTGCTGTACTTGGTATTATTATTATTGTTGTTGTTGTTGTTATTAGGGATCTGCTCTCAAGTTCCTAAATCTGTAAACATTAGGGCTGCTTATACATGTGCTTGAAGGTGGCAGGGGTTTAGGAAGGTTTAGTTAGATCAGTTCCTGAGCTGACTGTTCAATTAAAACACCTCCCTGCCACATGTGTTAAGCCTGTGCACGTTTAAAAAAGGCCATGGGATACTTTATCTAAACCTCATTCAATGAAGTCTAGTTAAAGTATCCTGCGGCCATTTTAAAACATGCAGGGGCTTAATACGTGTGATACTACTTGATTATTTGAGTCTGCTCCAATGTGGTTTTGTTCTAATTAGAATGCCAACAAGCACGTGTATAGGCAGTCTAAGAGACGTAGCCATACCCTTGGAAGAGAGTTAGTATGAGTATGTCTGTCAGCACATTGAATTAAATGCCAACTAATTTTTTACGTTGACAGATTCTGGGGTAGCTGACAGGATCTTTGTCAGCAGATCTTCAGTTAGTTATGTACAATATAAAAGTCTATGTAAGTAGAGGATGTACCAGGCTCATTTTGAAGACTAAAACCTTTAACACTTTTAAATATTGGAACTTTGCCAACATTTCCAATTTTTATTTAAAAGTATCTAAATGTTTACTGAATTACTTACCTGCCAAACTTAAAAGTTTGTGGTTATGACTTGGATTTATAAAGTATTGGTATTATATAAAGGACTGACATTGTTACTAAGTCTTTTTCTCATTGTATTAAGTAGCAACTTGAGATGGCAATGTTAATTGTGTTTTACTTTTACTTTAGTTGAAGATGAAGATGAAGAGGAAGAGACCAAAGGCAAAATGCCTCACTATGATAAAATAATTATTCCTGGTAAGATTTGATATGCTTGCTTAAATAAGCATATTTTTAAAGAGCACTTTAATTATTAGCAAGTTTCAAAATACCACATTTTTCTTTCATTCCATTGAACAAAAATAGTTGCCTAACTGACATAGTACTGTTGCATCTTGTACTGGAAAGCAAATAAATTAATATCTAATTTATGTGGGGAAAATACCATTAAATACTAAATTATTACAATAGTAATAACTGCCATGTTTTGTTACTTATTCCAGCTGTGGTGGAATAATCATAAAAATCTACACCCAGATCTTGGCAGCTAAAACAATCAATTTAAACAGACCCATTTTTACTTTTTAGCACCATGTCCTGAAATATAGTATATTGCTAAATTGATTTTGTGTTTTTATAAAATTTTATATCTAAAAATGTACTTTTGGACTTACACATGCAGGGTCAAATCCCTTGGTTTCTTTACTTTCTTTAATTTCAGTGTGAGTTTTGTCTGAATTAGGACAGATAGCCATGGTACAGTCTGATTCTGCAAAGTGTTCAATGTCTCCAACAATACAGTGACCTACTGGCTTTACTGGAAGATGAAAACACTTTGCATTTTCTTCAAAACATTCTTTCTTTCTCTGATGGAATTAAGTGTACAGTGGTCCTTATAATCAATGTAACAAACATGTGAGCCGAGATTTTTAGGCAGGCTTTAACATTATGAAGATAACAACTTTTGAAGCAAACAATCTTTTTATATTAAATTGACACATTTTTAAGTGAAACTGTGAATAAATTGTTGTCATAGGCTGCAGATATCACTTTGTTCCTGGTAATAGATTTTCCACATATGGAGGTAGAAAAAACATTGTTCTGGAAAAAGAAGAAGAGCCATTGTCTAAGTGAAAGCTGTGTTCTTAACCCCGGACTGTGGTTAGAAGCCTGAGTAGGCTTGGAAGCATTTCTGTTTCTTTTCTGAAGATCTGTTTATAGTTGGGCTGTGTCTGGTTTTTCCCAAGAAATGAGATGTCACCTCCTGACTTTGTTAAACTGCTTCACCATCTTAGAGTGGCATTAAAAATCATACTAAATAAGAATATGAGAAAATATTATGATAAAGGAGGCAAATTAGTCTACACTAAGGCAAAAAAATCCTTTGACTTTTGCTTTTTGCCCAAGAAAAAATTGCCAGGGTTTATTTATTATTATTAATAATAAAAATATGAGGCTATTAAACTTATATAAAGTGAAATTGGTAAAAGAGATGTTTGAAAGCCTGCTTTTTTCCCTTCTGTCATTGTAGTGTAGGCAACTGGTATAAAATTATATTGTGTCGGACATATTTTTTTCTGTGTATTTCTCAACTACATGAAAGTTTGCTTAGGCAAGAGCAGATACATTTATGAAATTAAAAATCCCAGTATCGTAATTGATAGCTTGAGCACCCTTTGAGTACAATGAGTTACTAAGTTTTTCAGTGCGATTAATTTGAGTAGCGTGTCCAAGGAAATAAATCTTTTATAGTCACCTGTTTAAGGTATTTTGATTACTGTGTACAGTTCTCTTTTGAGCCTTAGATTTAGATTCTGTTACTGTTAGTCAAACCGTGAGTAGTCTATTGCTTCAGGATAAGCCTTTATGAGATCAGTAAGTAGGGGTGATAAAGGGTATTCTGTAGCTTTGAATTTAACTTCTCAATTTTACTGAAATAATAGGATTTTTTAAAGAATATTTTTATTTATTATTAAATATTAGTGAACTGCTATAATTTAACAGTTTCAGTAAGGCATTCCCCAATGCAGTTTTTATGGAGATTTGAATTCAATTTCTGTTCAGTGCATACTGATCTTTTCATTAGTTAGGAATATGTTACTTAAAAATAATAGATGCTGTAAGAAGAAAATTATGATATTGCCTTTAACTCTCAGAAATATATTTTTCATTACAGAATTTGTTATTTCTTTGAATGCTTCTGATGAATTCCTAAAGACCCGAGTAATGAATCTTCCAGAAACTGTTGTTGCTGGAACTCATTATACACAGGACCGATTCTTGAGATCTCTGAGTCTCTTCAGGGAATTAAACACTGAAGATGAAACTGTTCTTAACTATTTTGATGAACTTGAAATACATCCACAGTTTATAGGTATGTAATAGCAGTCATTTATATATAAACTGTTAGAAATATAGTATATTTTTCTTCCATAATTTTGCAAAAAATAACCTAAATATTTTTAGTGGAAGCTGTAGAACAAATATAAATAAGACTGTACGTACAGCATCACTGGAATATTCGTTCACTATTATAGATGGGAAAATTGCACCTACTCAGAAACTCATAGTTTATCTATTTTAGCAGTCCACTTTTCTGGATGTCCAGGTAATAGCGCTTTCCAAGAAAAGGTTGGTTGTGCATGCTTAAAAGAAAAAAAACCCAGAGATTGTGATTTTTTCTTTTCCTATTTTGAATGGCGATTTAATGTCATGCTTAGGTTACTGCAGTGTTTCATATCTGATGACTATTCCAGAACTCGTCAAAGGAGTCATCCTGCTTGTTTCTTTCAGATACATCACGTCTGTGCTTCACGATCTTCACTGGTTTCTAGTTGATTTCCATGTGCAATTTAAAGGGTTAATTTTCATTTTTAAAACAAGAAGCTTCATCCTGGTTACCTTAGCAACTGTTTCTGTCCTTGGATGATAATGCTACAAGTTGCAATCAGCTGAGGTGTACAAGCTTTCAGCTTTCTGTTGTAAACAGTAGAGGACTAATGGGAAGGATAAGTTCAGTGAGGGATCTTCAACTCAAATACTTCTGCTGATCCTATCTCATGGCGCCCTGTTGGTCCATCAAACTCCAGAAGTCATGATCTGTTGATCAGACAGAAAAGCCTGATTATTTCCTTATATTTCTCCTGGGGGAAATGTATTGGCTGTTTTAAGTTCAGTGGGAGGATTTAATTTTGTTAGAGGCTAGAGAAATTTCCTTGGTGTTCTTTTTTTATCATTGATCCAAATTACTAATTATATTTTACAATGATTTTACTATCAGCTAGGATGACCAGTTAAAAGAAGTTTTGTGTAAAATGTGGTCTTGCAAGTTTTTTTTTTTTTTAAATGTCTGCAACATGGTTAGAACAGAGAACTGGGTATCAAGATTTCTAGATTTTGTTCTTTTCTCCAGTGACTCATTAACAAGTGTGAATGTTACTTAAATTTCTTTGTCTGTTTTCTCATTTGCAAACTGGGGCTGACAACACAGGCATGTTATGTGAGGTGTCATTAGTAGCTGAGATTATGGAATAAAAGATTTTTTTATCTGTGAAAAGCAATGTTATAATTCTTAACAGGGTTTTGACTCTGAAGGTATCTGTATGTTTCCCACATTTTTTACACCAAATATTGATGCTAATTTAATCTTTTATTTAAAAAGTCAATTACAATGTTGAGGTTCCTGAGTATCTTTGCCCTCTGGCTGTCCCTCTAGCATGATGGTGGGGGTCTCTGTGCATCAAACTGATGAAGTCCTTATGTTTAGGGATGTTCACCTTCTTCTGTAGCTCTTTTCTGGTTCACAAGGGAATCCACCAGGAGGCACCTCATACCAGTAGCACTGTTCCACCTGGCTGTTTTAGGCAAGGTCACGCAGGCTGCAGTCCCTGCAAAGCCAGTTCAGGACTTGGATGGAAACCTCAGTGGTCAGTGGCACCCCCTGGACAGAGCTCACACAGCTACAGGCATCGGAAAAGCAGGCAGTGGCAATGGCTTTGGCACTGTGATATCTTCCAGCCATTTTGTTGATTTGTCTGCTAGCGTCTTCATCCCCTTCTGCTGCTACTTCCTAGAAAATGATTTCTTCCTCCTTTGCCTTCTTCTACTCAGCAGGCTTACAATAAAGGAAGGGTAAAAAAAGTAGCTGGGCCAGACTCCCACCTAGACTCCCCAGCCTGTTTCTGTTCTTGTGTCACTGACTCAGCTTTTTCTCTTTGTGTTTGAAAGATGTAGCAAAGTTGGAGGATCCAGAGAACAGAGTTCTTGTAAAAGAGATGATCAAAGAAATTGGGGAGCCTCGAAATTATGGTTTGACAAAGGAAGAAAAAGCAGAACTAGAACATAAAAAGGCAGAAGAACGCCTTGCCAAAGAAGCTGAAGAGCAAGCAGAACGGGATCGTAAAGAGGCTGATGAAAGGGCTGAAAAGATGGCAAAGTGGGAAGAATGGGTAAGCTAGCATATACGTTTGTGCAACTTAATTATTTATGCACTTTAGAAAATAACAGAAATGGGCTTTCTAGCTGCCTTAAAATTTTACATTACACAAAAATATTTGACTTGGGCCTGCCTCTTATACTTGGTTAGAATCATGCAAACTGTTTAAAAAGCATACATCTTCCCTCTGTTTTTTATATCAAATCATATATTTGGCTTCATATCACATCACAGAGTGCATTTTAATGCCCAAGTTAAAAAATCAAATATAGGTACACTAAAAACTATTTTTGTCACGCTACCATCAAAATACCTGTAAAAGATTTTTGATGACTGTGTTTTTCTTCATGGCTTATACAACTCCAGTGAGATTGTGCAAATACCAGAAGCAATCAGAGAAAGAGAAATGGGGGAAAATAACTTTGCAAGACACTAAATAAGCAGGGACAAGTAATGTTATAACCTAGGGCTGTCCAACTGGCATCTGCTTCTCCCACTGCAGTGGAGCAGGAAAGGCCCTGTCAGGGCTAGGGCCTGCATAGCCCATGCAGTTGGTGTGGGCGGGTGCCAGGGATCTACCCTGAAATCGTATGGCCTGTGTAGACTGTGACCGCCAGCTGCGCTGAAGTTAGACAGCCTTCTGTAACCTGTTGGGGCACGGCTTTACATCCTCCTGAGGATTCTGCCACAGGTTGGCAGTTTTCAGCTATACCACAATGGAACCACACCAAGCAAGGCTTTCCAGAAAGTGCACTGAATCAGAATAGGTCCTGTGTGCATTGACCATACCATTTTCTGGTCTAACTTTTGCTCTACTTTTGGACTGCTCCAACCAAAGATCAGGCTTAGGGGGTTATATTGCAGGTGTCTTGTGCTGTTTACAAAGTGTGCTATCTGGATGGTTCTGCAAATCTAAGGTATTAGAAGCTGTTAGCATCTCAGTAGGGAGCCCTATTAACAATGTTTCAGTTACCATGTTGATCCCATGAAATGAAAAGTGATTACTATGATGTCATTTTTTGCAGGTACTGAAGTAAATTGACAAAACTGAGAAAAATTCTTTCGTGGTGCCAAGCATTACTAACAATTAGCTGCTATTTCTTACTATTTGTAGCACTACACTATAATATGATCTTTTTAAAATAGGTAATGTTAGAGAGATGAGGTAGCCATGATGGTCCAGGAATTATGCAAGGTTATTTCGTAGGGTGATATCTTTTATTGAACCAACTGCATAATTGGGATAGTTAGACAAGCTTTCAAATGCAAGATGTTCTTTTTCAGACCTTGCCTTCAGAAACTTGTCTAACTCTATCCAACTATGCAGTTGGTTCAATAAAAGATTATCTCCCTAAGAAAATCTTGTTTCTCTTTTTAGAATAGTTATTTCTTCCTTAACTTCTTAATGAAAACATTGCATTTTACTCCCATATTACCTTGCAAAATCTTGATTATCTACCAATAAGAATTGATGATCTATCAATTATCTGCAGTATGAATTCTCAAGCTATAGAATCATAAGAATTTCCCTGCTAAATCAGACCTGTGCTCTGTCTGATTCAGCACTGTCTCTAACAAGGACCTATATCAAGGGCTTTAGATAAATAATCCTTGCAGTGAATGGCAATAATTTGTTTGCCTTGAACTTGCAAATAATTTAATCCTTGTCAATTTTAACTGTGGAAGATGTGTTCAGAATCTTAGATGGTAAAGAAGCAGACCAAAATTCCCATTATTCACCATGCTGTATTCTTTCTCTGCCCTTATTAACTGATACAACTGAATATTAGCAGTAATATTCTGCTAATGATTTGTTTTAAAGAAATTGCTACTGTTTCTAACTGATGCATTTTTTCCCTATAAGCCACCACTACAGATTTTAGCAAATGCTGTTTTGTTTAGGAATGAAATTTTATTTTCCAAATTCTTTCTTTGCTTACTACTTGTAGAACAAACATTTAGAGGAAGTAAAGAGGCAAGAACAAGAATTACTTGAAGCCCAGTCCATTCCACTAAGAAACTATTTAATGAAGCATGTCATGCCAACGCTTATGCAGGGGCTAAATGAATGCTGCAAGATCAGGCCTGATGATCCTGTTGATTTTCTGGTAAGAGTATAATTATGTTTTTCTCAGGTCTTTGATGTATTTCAAGGAAAAAATATGCTTAAAACTACAGCATCTCTTTGGTCACATAATGCATTATAAAGTAGATTTAGGGCATTGTTCCTTTCCCATTAACTTAGACAAGTGATTCTCAATTGTTTTAGAATTGAGTACCTCTGAATAGATTTGAGGCACCCCTCAAAATGCTAGTGTTTAGTTTTCACTTGGTTTTGTTTTTGACAATAGAAAAATAATGGAGCAATTCTTCTGTGGCAAAGAACTCAGGATTGTAGGGAAAGACCACAACAGGTTAAAAGGTTTTTAACACTATGGATTCCTATTTGAAATTTCTGGGTTTATCACATGAATCATGTTTGCACACACTTAACAGTGCTGTTAAGGCACCCCAGGTGCTGTGGCACTTTGGTTAAGAATTGCTGACTTAGACTGTAGATATATGAATGTAGAGGCAAAGTTTGAAGCATAAACCTAAAGCACGTAACACCATGGAAGCTGTGCACATACAAGCACATTGTGCATTGGAAAGCACGAGAAACAATTAGGCTCTTCACTGAAAGGTATTGAAAGCTTAAATTTGCCACCTTTGGGGCATGTTTAAATTGCTCACTGGGCTTTTTTCACATGTTCATAGCTTTTTAAAATTAGGACTGGTTGATTTGCCACAGGTTAATTTGTTCACATGTCCATGGCGCACGGGAGCAGAAATAAGCCCAAACACATTAATTTCTATAGTTTATGAAACCAAAGACCATTATGAAAAGTACAGGAGGTAGATAGCTAATCAAATGATAAGAAACAGTCTAGTATGGGCATCATGTCAATGCCATGTCAAATGTACTGCATGATGTTTTGGGGATGGAGTAGACCTCATCCCACCTCTGCCTCACCCACTCACTACACAGGTTATCTAGCAAGGTAAATGACTTGCCCAGATAAATTAGGAAGTACCTTACACAGTCAGTGCCATCTGTAAACATCCGACCAAGTTTATGAGTGAGCCCTAAAAGAGGAGGTTCTAAGTTGTGCTGATGATTCTTCCATTTGATATTAAATCCATAAACAAAAAGTATTGACTGGATAGAGGAAACCTCATCAAATGTTTTAATTAAGTCAAGGCTTAAAACAAATGCGTTACTTTAGCCAATAAAAAGTGGCTCAAAAACAGTGTTCTTGCATTGTTGCTGGCTTCCCAATGGTTTAGACCAGACTGACTATCTGTACAGAGCAAGGGGTGGGGCTTTTATCTTATTAACAGGTATCTTAGCAAAAAATGTTGCATATATTAAGGGAAAAAATGGGAAGTAAGATGTATGTGGTTCTGGATTTTCTTTTTGCAGAAAAAGAGGAGACAGCAGTGGGTCCTGTAGGTGGTATTGTATTGTATAAATAGGGATGTTGATAATGAAAAAAATTCTCATAGAAACTGATTGAATATCGATCAGAGCTTGCATCTGGGAGCCATTTAATATTTTCTCCCATTTTGTGTAGTCATGTTATCCAATACTCTTCTGTCGTTTGAGATTTGGGAAATACTTAACTTTTATCGTGTTGTTGTTTATAGGCAGAATATCTCTTCAAGAATAATCCTGAAATAGAATGAAAGAGTACTGATACATGCAACATCCTAACATAACTTCTAGCACTATTAAATACAAAGGTAGAACATTTCTGATGTATTTGACAATAAATATTTGAAACAATTTTTGTTTAGTCTCTTACGTATAATTTACACTTTTTTCTGACACTGTTACTTTTACGTTTGGCAGTACTAAAGATAGTATTTACTGCAAACCTTGTTGCTTAAAGCATAATAGTTGTAATGGCAAATCAGTTATAGTACATACTAAATTGAAATTGTGGGCTACAATAATCTAATAACACTTCTCCTTGAAGAAAGACTACTGGGATCTCCCTCCTTAACTTGCTCTCTTTAAGTCAAGTCAGTGATGTGGACCAACTGATGAACATTCTTGTCTTTTCCATATCCATAGTGGAAGGAGCCTTGTCCATAGCAAAGCTGTATAGCTCCTACCCTCCTGCCAAAGCAGCAAGCTCTCTCCTGTCCTCTGCTGACTAAGATATAACTAGGATAATACAAAGGATTTCAGTTTAATGGTTTGAACTTCTCTGTCAGGCAAAATGAATAAATAGGAGTTTTGATCTGGGCTTCATTCTCTCCAGCTGTCAGCCAAAAACACAGAGCAAGAATGGCCAACCTGCAGTGCACATGCTACATATGACACAGGCAGTGTATGTGTGGCAGGTGAAAGACCGGGGAGGGGACAGGCAACAGAATGACAGGTATGGCAAACAAGAGCCGACTGGGCAGGGAGTGCAGGATAGGAAGTAGAAAGCAGAGCTGCTAAGCAGGCTGGAGGAGGAGATCAGGGTGGCATTTGGGGAGGATGTGTGGCTAGCTTGTGGCACATCTGCCAAAAAGGTTGTGCCCCTCTGAGATAGAGAATGAAGACAGTGCTGCTGTATTCCATCAGTATGTGTTGCATGCTGGCCCATGAAAGTGCCTGGGAAGATACATAGTGGCTCAATATGATTTTGCCATTACTCTTCTATGCTGCTTTTTTATTATCAGTACTTAGTGTACGTCTCAGAAGACATTCACCGTATCTATGCTATTAAAGTTCAATATATTTTCCTAAGATTGTTGTACAGGCAGTTCTCAAAGACAAATCTGAAGTTTCTGGCTTGTTCACAGTTCAGTTTGTGACAGTAAATAGATAGCTTTTCTTCAGTTACCATCCAGCTGATTTTTTTGTAATGAATGTATATATTGCAGGGAAGTACAATCTTTATTGAGGTTATACTCATGTTCATCTCTAACCATTTTTATGAAACCAAGATGATACGAACAATTTCCTAAAGCACAAAGCATGCTGACTGGGGCTATTTGGAAAGAAAAGGAGAGAAAAAAGGTTTCTGGGAAGGACAATGACAGATCCACTGAAAACATATTTTCCATTTATTAGATGTCATACAATTTAATACAGGCATCCCACAAGCACAGGAGTTAGGGGTGCAGCTCCAGAATCAAAACTTTCTAGACCTTAAATGCTGGACGCTGCAAGTGGAAAAGGAACAGTGGAAAAAGCCCCAGTTGTACCCTGTTCACTCTCCCTGTCAGTATCCACTCCCTGGCACTGTGTCACACAGGCTTATTTGATGTGCCAAGTGGATCATGGGCTTCAAGCCTCCCTTAATAAGGAAGGTCACCAGGGACACATCAACTGAGTTCAGGGGCCAAATAAAGACAAAACAGGAAAGGGAGTGAGGGTCATAGGCTGATAAAAAGGGCGCTAGAAGGGGACACCACACAGAGTACATTGACTAGCGTTCACTGCCTCCTAAATGCCTGTGGACGCCAACCAGTGAAACTCCGCCCAGAGACGCAAGCACAGAGGAGTGACAGATGCAGCCCCAGACCCCCCTGCGTTCCCCACAGCCAGAGCCTCCTCCCTCTTCCATTAGATGGCCAGCTTAGCTCGAGCTGGCAGGAGCCTGACCAGGACGTCCCAGGGTTTGGTGGGACCGTGGATGGGGAGCTCTTAATAGCAGTGCAAGAAGCAGCGCAGCCAGAACCTTAGCCCGAGGCTCTGGAGGCAGAATGGGGGCTGCAACCTGTCACACTTGAGGCAGCTGAGCGCCAGGGTCCCCTCTGTTGGTAGAAGGGGCAGGTGCCAGGGATATCCCTAACATGCACTAGATGCATGCCCATGGCAATGGCTCCATGGAGGAGCCTTCCGGCCAGGTTCCCCATGCCAGCCTGGAATAGAAACTTGTCCACCCAGGACCCTTGCTCCCACCTCTGCCCAGGGCATCTCCACTTGTCAGGGCAGGACACAAGGATGCAATACAGAGCACCCATTTTAGTGCCGGGGGCAGTGGGCTGTTTGACCCACCTGGTACCTCCCAGCCTGCTTAAGTGGTGGCAAAAGGGTACTAGGCAAGAGTCTGACTAGGGTCTGACTCAGCCAATGGCAGCTCTTATGATGCAAGTGAGCGGATTCAAATGTCCTTAGTGTAGCGGCCGGGCTTGGGCACGTGGTGACACTGCCAGGCAGGGAGCGCGCACCTCCCAACACAAGACAACCACGATCTCGCGCCCCTGCACCGCGCAGGCACAGGCTGGCGGGCGGGCTCCGCCCCCGAAGTCGGGGGCTGAGCTCGAAGGCACGCCCCCACCCACCTCTGCCCTAGGCCCGGCCCAACCCAGCTTTCTGCGCGCGCGCGCGCCCCTGCCCGGCGTCCGTTAGCGCTTTGTTTTCAAACGTCCTTGCCGGCGCCGGCCGGAACTACATTTCCCGAACCGTCGGCCGGTCTCGGCACGAGAGCGCATGCGCGAGCGAGGCGGCGCGCTCCACGTCCGGGGGTGGCCACGTTGCTGCGTGGGCTCTCCCGTCCCCCCCCGCGCTGGAGCGCTGCTGTGGTAGCGCCCGGCCGCCATGTTAGGAGGCCGGAGGAGAAGAGGAAAGTGAAGCGGCGGCGGCCGGGCCTAGGAGCGGCTTCTCCTCCTGCCAGGGCCTCGCCCGGCCCGTATCATGCGCACGGCCTCCGCCGCGCGGGGGCACGAGTGACCGGTCCGTTAGCGGCGGGGGGAGGGCAGAGCGGCGGCGGCGCTGGAGAGACGATGCCGTTGTAAGTTGGAGCCGCCCGGGCGGCGCGGGGGCCTGCGCTTCGCTGGGCCCGGCCGGGTCCCTGCGCCACCCGCGGGGCCTCCCGGGTGCCCCGTGCGAGGCCCCAGCCTCGGCCCCTCTCGAGGCGGGGGCTGCAACCACGTGAGGGTGGGCCAGATCCTCGCGTCTCCTCCGCGCCGGGGCTAGGCCCGAGCACCTGTTTCGGGGGAGCCGCGTCCCCTCCCCCGCAGCACGAGGAGGAGGAGGGAGGCCTAGGTGTTGTGGAGGTGCAGCTGTTTGGGCTGTGTGACAGGCTGCGGTGCGCTCCCTCCACTCCCCAAATGCTCGCCAAGCCTTTTTATTTGTTAGACCTATTTATTAGATGGTCTGATAAAAGATATAATCTCTACCACGAGTTCCGATTCCTTCTTCCAGTCCTTTTACTGCCTCCACGGGGGAAGAAAAAAGCTGGGTGCATTTTTTTAAGCCCATCAAGCTAGAGTCCCTCCTGCCTGCTAACAGCTGCCCCTCATCCTCTTCCCCCTGCCCCTGCTCTTCTGCCTGCACAAGCCCTGAGATCATGTACAGCAGCACATTGAGGAAAGCATCTTTAATAAGCATCATGTTAGCTTTGTTTCTTCCTCTGGTGTCTGCTTTTAAAAGAGGCAGTTTAAGGAATGGGAGGCTTTCTGTGGGTCTGTTCTCACCTGTCCTAAGCCTGCCACTTGCATTGAGTTCCTTTTTATCCAAACATAGCGGATGGGGAAGTTAGTTTTCAGTGTTTTTGAATGACTGGGCTTGTTGGGGCACTGGAGTTTTTGATGGTGTTGAATAAAGATATACATTACAATAAAGAGGGAGGCAGTTAGTGGTGTTAGTCTGAAGGTAGACAGGGTGGCACCTTAGAGACTAACTTGTCTCCCTGTCATGTACCTGCCTTCTGCCCAGGTGTGTACAAGATCTTGCATATGCTGTCATCAAGGAAAAGGACACTAACTTTTTTTGATATTCTTTTATTTTTTCTTTAAGGGTCCAATCAGGACCCCCCTGTATGAGACACTAAATAATAACCCATGCAATTTCTGCCTCAGGTAAAAATATTAGGGTGTTGATAATATAACAGGCAAGCTACAGGGGGAATATGTATCGTGGGGGGGGGAGTTCAGACAAGGAATATTAAAGAGAAGTTTTGCCACCGTCTACTTGTTTGGATAGAGTATGGTTTTTGAGCTAATCTTTTTTTATGATTATCATTGTGGCAATAGTGAGTGAAATATATTTTGTTGGATCTGTTTCATTTCAATGAGTGTTTAGCAGGCCTGTAAGTTCTTTATAGCTAGAAGATGTGGTTTATGTGTCTAGTTGGTCTCTGAGGTTGATAATGGTGACAACTGATCAGAAATTGGTTTCATAGGATGGTTATTGTTTCAAGACAATGAAGTTAAAGAAGTATTTCTTTTGAATATTGTCGCTTCTGAATCCGTTTTTAAGCTGCATTGGTGCATACGTATGATTTAGGGGAGTCCTAAATGCTACGAATTTCAGATCATGTGCAGTGGTAGGTCTGCTGGTTGAAGTTATCATGCTGCCTTATCTTTAAAGGGCCTGATACTGATTTGTAAAAAAAAAAATTTCTGTACTCAAACCTGTACAAATTTCCCAGCTTATGGGTTGTGTTAACATATAACATGGAACTTTATGAAGTGAAATGTATGTTGGTACATTTACACAACTTAAATGCATTGCTATTTTGTTGTTTAGGAATTATTAGCAGTTTAACGAACCCTCTTATATTTAAAAAAACTTGAATTGTTGATCTCTGCTGTGAACTCTGTACTCTGTCTGCCTGATAAATAAAAACTTCAGCCTTTTTCTTTAAACTTCATGGCTGTGTGATTCATAAATTCTAATCATGGTACAAATTTATACTCGGTATACAGCCATGATTCCAAATAAAAAGTTATCACTGAATTTATAAAGTGTTACCCCTGACTTTAGTAGGCATGGGGAAGCTAAAATCCCATATTTTTTTGAAAGCCTTTGAAGCTACTTTTCACTGTGTGTTCATGTTTTCCTCCTTCTTTTCAATCCAGTGGGCCATTGTGTGCCCTATGGGCAAAGGGAGAATAAATCTATTGATATGAAAGTTGAGTAAGCACATTCTTGCGTATGGGTAAATACCTCTGGTTCTCTTAAATTGTTGTCTTTTGAGGGGTGTGTGTTGCTAAAATAATCCTGAGCTTTTTTTAAATTTTGTAGATCCCCATTTTGCAAAGCACTATATACTCTCAAATGTAAGAACGTCAGCCCCAGCGGGTAATTGCTCTTTAGTCTGAAAATATGTAAAAAGGTGCAACGTTGTGTTAAGAGTATTAAGTGAAGGAGAAACTCAAAGAATATAAGCAGTATAACATTACAGCTATATGGCACAGAAATGGGAGTTCGCACTAAGGTACACAAATGGGTGGGGGGTTGCTATTTAACAACATTTAAGCTAAATAATTTTGCTATGAACAAGTTCTACCTTTTGCCTTGGAAATGTATTCACAAAAAAGTGATGGAATAAATGACAGTGTAGGCTGAAACTGGAGACCAGTTTCTGCATTTAAGAACAAGTTCCAGTAAAAAGTTGTTTATACACAATGTATATTCTTTGTAATGTCAAAAAATAAGGTATTGGAAAAGTAAGAATCTGGAAATAGACTTTACCTTGAGCTGAGGTAAACACAGAAGTTGTATTAAGTTAATAAAACATCTTTGCAGTTCACTTTTCTTTTCATTTGTTCTTAATATTGAAGGTAGGCCTCTCACCCTTTTATTTCCCTTTATTTGTCTTAAATGAGAAATTTAAAAGCTAAATAATCTATTAATAATGACTAAGTTAAAGTCTAGGCTTTTAACTTAAACCTCTTAACACTCCACTATTTTATAGCACAGTTTTAAGTGGAATAAACTTTTAAATAAAATAATTGCAAGTAAGCTTTATTAATATAAAAGCACCAAGTTGTGGAAGGATACATGGGGTCGTATTTGAATGCTCATAGCTGATATTGTGTTAAAATGCAAATGAATACTGTCACATGTTCAACTCTTTTTACAATTAGGGTTTATTCTTGAATTCATGGTCTTATATAGCTACCTTTTGTTATTTTTTGGAATTGTTTTAATATATTATATCAGGGCTGTCCAGCTGCTGGCCTGTGGGTGACATACAGCTCCCAAAGAGTTCATTTGTGGCCCCTGGGCTTCTGCTTTACTGTGGGCTTCATATTGCTCTGGATTTTTCGTGTCTCCTGCAGCAGGGATGGGAAGCAGCAAGACAGTGCAGGTCAGTGCACGGGGCACAAAGGCCAAGTGCAGAGGTGGGGGTGGTGGGTACAGTGCAGGGGGACATCCACTGAGTATTGGATGGCCTGTGAACCTATGGCTCATCCTGGTGTGGCCCACATAGCACATGGCTTGTGGAGTCTGTGGGCCTCAGCCACTTGGAAATTAGACAGCCCTGCTTTATAAAATCAAGCTTAACTTTATTTTCTATCTTACTATCGTAACAAAATATGAAGCGTACCATTATTTTTGAGCCATTCAGATTCTATATAGTTTCATAGTTTCTAGGGTCGGAAGGGACCTGAACAGATCATCTAGTCCGACCCCCTGCCATGGCAGGAAAGAGTACTGGGGTCAAATGACCCCAGCAAGGTGTTCATCTAACCTCCTCTTA
>NW_017728947.1:93318960-93325024 GCF_001723895.1 Crocodylus porosus
ATCTAATGATCTGGTGATCTGATCGTAAAAGGCCACCAGGTTGGTCTGACAGGACCTGCCACTGATGAACCTGTGCTGGTTGCCCCTAAGCATGCAGTCCCCTGCTGGCCCCTCCTGGATGTGTGACAGAATAATTTTCTCAAACAGCTTGCCTAGGATTGAGGTAAGACTGACTGGCCTTTAGTTTCCCGGGTCCTCCTTCCTCCCTTTTTTGAAGATGGGAACCTCATTGGCCCTCTTCCAGTCCTCTGGTACCACTCCAGAGCACCACGAGTGCTCATAAAGCCGTGCCAGGGGACTTGCAATGACCTGGGCCAGTTTTTTTAGAACTCTAGGGTGGAGATCATCCAGACTGGCTGACTTGAAAACGTCCAGCCCCTCGAGAAGCTCCCTAACTAAATCCTCGCTAACCCTTGGCCTAGGTGTGCCTCCCCTGGGGCCCGAGGGGGGCCCAGCAGGGAGGTGGCTGTCCTGGTCCCTACTTAGGGAGACAAAGGCGTTCTGTCTGTGACCTTTTTTCTAAGCAGCAGATTGTAATTACGTGCCATGAGAAAAGTGAGAGCAAATTTAAAAGGCTACCTTGAGCCGATTGAGTGTGGATAAGTTTTATGTATGTGACTAGGTTAAGATCAGGTTCCTATGAATTGTAGACTGTGTGAGGGGAAGTAAGCACATATACCAGTTGATTGCATTTACACAGTTGTTGGTGTATTGTTCCATTGTCTTGTCTTAATGTTCAAGTTTTATTATTTGACACAGCTAAAAATTCAAGAAACTGTTGTTAGGCTTTTCATTTCCTGTAAAATTGTAGCAAAAATACAGAGTAAGTGCACCAGCAGTATGGGTTTTTAATTGGAACAGGTTTCTCTCTTCTAATATGCGAATTTCAGTTTTTGCAGTTCCTTACATTTTGTTAATGTTAATATAGTGTGAACAGTCCAGTTAACCATGTCAAGTAGGAAGGATTTCTGAAGGAAATAAGTTTCTGTCGTATGTAATGGGTGTTACTCAGGCTTGTAGTTCCAAAGAAGATACTTAAAATGTGAAGAAAACTGTCACAATTTCTCTGTCCCTTTTAGCCTTTATACTTGAGTTAAGGGCTCAACCCCCACCCATGTTTGATACTCCTACTGCTAACATGTTCTGTCCAGTAGAGTTCTGCAGTGCTTTTTGTGTGGATGCCAAAGCCCATAATATTTGGCGCACAAATTTAGAATAGGAGGGACCAATTTATAAGTTGGACAGGGAGCATAGGACAGTGAACAGAAAGCAAAGTGGCATATCAGGAGGGGGATTGGAACGGCACTTGAAGAGACATGGGGCTTAATTTGTGGCACACCTACCAAAACAATCAGCTCCCACTGATTTAGATGGTGTATCAGTTTGGTTCAGCTGGCTTACAGAATACCACAGAAGTTTTTCAAAGTATTTTAAAGCTGAGAAAAAATGTGAAATTGTCTTTGGCAAAAATGCAGCCTGGTGGCCTGTGTCTCTTCCTGGCTAACACACAGTAGCTGTTCCCCACAGACGCAATCAGAGGGTGAAAATCTGGTAAGAAAATACAGAAACATGGCATAAAGTAGTACATGTAGGGACACTTTCCTTTCAGCATACCCCTAAATGCCTTTTCTCTCTACTGTCTCCTCTCTTCCACTTCCTGATGTTCCTTCTTCAACCTGTCCACTTCTGCCCCTCATCTCTTTGCTCTGAAGATCCTGAAAATGTTACAAGCAATTCATATTGTGGGGTTTATACCAGAAGCTCTTTGATCAGAGAACACACACATGTTTTTTTCTTAGCTTACGCTCAGTCCCATTGTTCAGGAAACATGATTACAGTATCCTAACAGCTTACCAGAGTTGTTGTTCTTCCTACGTTTCAAAGTCAGCGTTTTCTGACTGTTCTTGTCAAGTAAAAGCTGAGTCTGTGGATTTTAAAGTACTCTGAAACCAGAAATTTCAATCTTCTAAAGAAAAGGCTTGCAAGATGTGGGCAGAACAGAGAGAGTACCTGGCATATGCTTTTTAAAAAACTGTGAAGATAAGGTTTGAAATCAGTTCATGGGTGTTTCTTCCATTCAACAACCATAGTATAACACCTAGAGGTGCCTTATTGTTAGAGCAGGAAGTATGCCTACAAACACTTTTCTTGAAGCAGAACAAGACAGCCTGTTTTGATTTGCTGTCTATGGGTATCAGCCTAGCATATGCTAGCCTGAAGTTATAAACTTTATCCTTTATGAACCCCGTTTCATAATTTTATGAGGACAGCCAGTGTGCAGCATGTGGACTACAAGTGGCATGCAAAAAATTGAAGGGAACAAGCAGCACAGTAGTAGATAGGGCAGGAAACAGAAAGCAGATCAAGGGGAAGGAGATTAGAGTGGTGCTCAGAAGAGTTGAGTCAAGTTTGTGGTATACTTGGCAAAGGCTTGCCCTCCTGATTTATGAAATTGAATATATGAAATAGTTGCCTGTCAGCAGGGGAATGAAACTATTGACCTTGTGATGGAAGGGACCTCCTATGTTCGTCAATTTTGCTTCCACTAAAATGAAGCATGTTCTATTTGCAATTCTAAGTTAAATTCAGATTGATTGAGATCAGTTTGGGAGAATATTGAAGGCATTCATAGTCCCATGTACTATGAAAATTTTTAAAAGAAAAATGAGTTATAAAATACTGTTTTTCTTTCAGATACTTTTTTCAGATTTGGTTCCAAATCCTACTCAGCACTTCCCTGAGGTACAGCAAATTTCAAGATGGTCCCAGTGGATTTTATAGCGCTTACAATATTTACATTTAAGCAGAAAGTGATGCTGAATCTTGGGTACAGAAGGGCTGCAGCTATAATTATGGAGGCCTAGGTAGCAGCTCTGTGGCTAAGGTAGCAGCAAAGCTTTCCTTTTCTCAAGGCCTTTGAAGTTTTAAATTTGTCTTCAGCCTTGTTTCCTTAAACAAAAAATATTTAGAATATGTCTTTTTTAGTTGGGTATTGCCTTTAGCAATCTTAAAATTCCTTAAGAGAAATTGGTATCATCTCTGAACCAGGTGTTCTAGAGTTCTCATTTTCTTTAAGCGCAATCATGTTTTCAATTGTGTGTAGATGATAATAGTCCTACAAAATTCTGTGTAGCACTATAAGGACAGGATGTTTCACAAACCCTGAAATAAAAGGACAGTCTTTTTAGCGCTTAGAATCTTAGATGATGTTAATGAACAGTATTAACTGTTTGCTGTATCAATTGCCGGATAAGCTAATGATGTGAAGGGTAACTAAGAGAGAAAGGAATAAAGCTTAAGAACACTTTGTTCAGCAAATACTTGTATTTTTTAATTGTAGCCGTTTGAGCAGTTGTTCTAAGAGTGACTTAATTCTGTTTTGACTGAGTGTAGGAGTGCTTGAGAAGGAGCTTGTTTTTTTTTTTTTTTTTTCCTCTTCCTTCCTTCATTTTCATAATGGAATTGAGTATATGTTATGGTTGTGCTTAAAGACTGGAAAGTAGATAGTATCCTTAGTAAGTTTTGTTTTGCATGGGAACTCCATCAGCTTAAATTGCTTTTAGAGCAAATGTGTTTGTGTGAATGAAATAGTAATATAATGGTTAAAATGTGTCCATAAATCTATTTTCTGCTTACTCAATACATGTATGTGTGCCTGACCCTAGAAGCTCGATTTTAAGTACTGTATGGGGAAACCTATGCATCTTTTAAGAGGTTTTTTTTCTTCACTTTTGTAAAGCTGTTTACCGCTCATGATAGTATTTGTTTTGGATTGCCTTTTAAGTGCAGTGTTGTTAGTAGTCATGTGGGAAGGAACAAGTACCATGATCTACCAAAGCTTTTTCACAAGTATGTTATAAACTGAAATATAATCTTTTTATCAATATACCACAAGTTATATGCGTAATTCTCATTTGTATTAGATACATTAAGTTAAAGTTACGGTATTCAACTTTTTTTTGAACTTGCTGAGGATTTAATTTTAGGCTAAAATTTTGTACTGCCTGATATTCTAGCCTATTGTGTATTTCATGTTTGCTTGTAATCTTGAATTTACAGCTTACTGCCTTCAAACTTTCAATCCAGACCTACAAATTGTCTTGTACTATAACTTACTGTGCAACTTAACTTGGTCAGTAGAATGCTACGTTATTTTAAAATAACATAACATAGTCTCAGATGAGGCCAAGTTCAAGCTAGCACAAGAAGGCCTAAATTAAAGACTGTATTTTGGGAGCATTATGATTGTACCTGCCTGTGCCAGACTAGCAAGTGCTGGGCGGTTTGAGACTGTGCTAACCAGGTTCGGACCTCTGCTTGTGCTGGCACGTTGAGCGCACTTCCTTTTGGGGGATTCTCCCCCCCTCCCCCCGCTTACCTGGCTCCCCCTGCTTACCTGTCATGTCTTAGTCTTAAAGGTAAATAAGGGAAGTTCCTAGTATGTCATGGACCACCCTTGAGTGCATTTGGTGTAGGCATTTCTTGGAGCTCTTCCTCCCCTACACCCTATCTATATGCCAACTGTGGTTTGTCAGCTGTATAGTGCTAGCTGTTTAAGATGCAGGCAGTCAGCCAGGCCTGGTGTTTTTCCCACCCTGACAAATGTTTTTATAAGAAGGGATGTCGTGTATATAATTAAGTTGTCATGGTAATATTATGAATCGAAACGAAACCTCTTCACCCATTAATCTGGTAATAAGAAAAAGGGAACTTGGGTCCTAATCCTCACAGTCTTTTGATTTAAAGTCCATCAGATCACAAAATCTGCAGTTAATTCACAATACACATTTAATTCGGTCTGAGTCTCTGTTGCCAAAATCAGAAGTGGCTTATAATTAGTCTTCCGGACTACAACGGTCACTTTTTAATCCATCTGTGCCCTGACTTACAGGAAATGGCCCTCCTGGCTGCATTGCTCCCAAATAATTCTGCCTCTAAGGCATTGACCTGATCCCAGGCCTTTCCTAACCAGTTCAGTCAAAAGACAGAAAATCTAAATAAGGCAACAAAAGAAAACAAGAAAAGATAGGCTGCAGTGTTCAGCCTTAGTTGTGCACCCTCTGGTTGTGTCTAGATATTGTGGTCCCAGATCCTTCTCCTGGGCAGCTATGGCACTAGGACAGTGGAGATACTCCTCTGGGTATCCCAGCTGTGGAACCTGCTCAGTGGCTTGCTGGTCGTGCCAACCTGTAGCTCGCGGCAGCAGTGCTGTTTCCCCATTCTTCTATCAGGCTGCTCTGCACAGGCTCTTGTCAGACATCCATGCCAGGAACTGGCTATGTCATGCCTCCACACCTCTCCAGCTTCAACGAACATGTATTTAAGAACCTCGCAGGCAGCATCGCTCACTGCTCTGCAACCTCTGTTGCTGCACCTGTATTAGGTAAATATTCCTTGGTTCCAGCCCTTACCAGGCTTTTGTCTGGATGTTTTGCAACTTTCCGATGCTTCCTGTTACCAGATTTGCCCGCTACTTTGGGGTGTGCTCATTTATTAGGGCTAGGGTCTTGGTAATTCTATCAATGTGCTGCTTGTGTTGCTTGTGTTTCTATACGGAGCTGTATCTCTCCCTTCTGCAAGCCCTCACCCCCAATGGAGCTATCTTGCAGGACTCAGTTCAGTGGGGCTGGGTATCTCCAGTCCCCAAATCAGTCATACACACAAACACACACAGATTAACGTGACATGCCTGACCTGGCCGGGTTGATTAGTGTGGACAGGCTGACACCCTCATATGCCAAAAATCAGTTCATCAGAGCAACAATAAACTACAGTCAGACACAAGCACACAGTTAAACAGAATACCTCTGAATCTGGCTGGGTGTCCAGATGATACCCTCATGGGCCAGCATTCAGTTCATTAGGGCATGTCTGAGCCAAACTGGGTCAATCAGCCTGTACAAGCAGATCCCCTTATGCATTTCGAACTCAGCACATCCCAATCTTTTAGTCTCTTGATGAGCAGACCCCACAGTATTTCTGGGCTTCACAGGGATCTTTAGCTTAGGTAAGAGGGACGTTGCTACAGAGCAAGTGGGGAAAGAGAAGTAAAGAAGGCAAAATA
>NW_017728947.1:93325444-93363722 GCF_001723895.1 Crocodylus porosus
ACTTACTTTTGCTTAGAGGTGTGTGTGTGGGGTTTGTAAATCCAGATTAGTACTGGTCTGAGAAATGCTGAGCTGGGTGTAAGGGTCGATTAGCATTTGGAACATAGCTTCCTTATCATGCAGTACTCCCCTGCTTCGTTGATCCCAGAATTTACTGCAGTTTCTGCTGCAGGTTTTCTGTTTAGGTTGTGGGGGTGAGTCTTTGTGAGTCAGACAGTCTGTGTCCTGTGTCAGGGTTCCCCAAGAACATGGAGCTGACAGGTAACATTCCCAAACGTCTCCCCTTGGCCTTCCAGTCCCTGGAACCAGTCACACCATGACAGGGATGTATAAAGAAAACTAAACCTGACCTTGGGAAAGGGGTCTTTGAAACATGTTAAAATCTGGTTGGAAAGACTTTGTTAATGAAATCATGCCAGCACAGTTGCTGTGAGTGGAAGTTCAGTAATTGGGAAAGAAATTTTAGGCTTGTTTTTGTGTCTGTTGCCTGTTGATGCTTAATATGAATGATAATATATTGGATATTAAGAGATCTCTTTTTACCATTTTATTAATGTGTAACTTTGAACAGTGACATCTTGGACAAATATATATATATTTTAAAGGTTCTGCTTTTTTGTATAGATAACACTGTAGAACACACAATAGCTCTTCTTCCCATCAAAAAGAACCTTAGTTGACGTTCTTGATTTTGGTAAAATGAAAATCCAAGCAGGTTTATTTTGTTGTTCCATCAAAAAGGCAAACTGCAGCATAAGATCAACCTTTGTCTGTCTACCTCACCAAACCATAGCTGTTTCTTGATATTGGGAGATGTTTGTTTTCTTATCCTTATAGCTGCTTTTGTTTTCTTTCCCAACTTTTATCAAACAAATTAATAAAAAATAGAATTTGCGAACTCCATTACCATCTGTAACTGCTTGGCATGTCACCCTGATGCCACAAATATTGGGAGACAAACTCCTTCAAGTTCTTTCTGTTTTGCGGAAGTGCTGGAAAATAATTATTTTTTTAAATGTTTGAACATATTAGTAATAGCTAAATTTAATACCTCTTAAGTGTAAATGTATAGGTCAGTAGACCTTGTTTACACTAAGAAATGGGATTTAGCATGGTAAATTTAAAGTACTTAAGCTACTGAAGCACTTTTATCTTAAACATGTGAAATAGCATATTCAGTCCTTCAGCAGATTGAAATAACTTTTTTTGCAACTGAAGTCTTGCAGTATGGTCACACAGTTCACCAGTACTAACCTGTTGAAGTATCCCAGGATGCACTGCTTCTGGGAGCTGTTGGGTATTCCCCAGAGGGAACTACACTAGAATTTGTAGTAGCACTTCTGTTACTACAGGGTAGAGACACTTTAAACTGGTTCCAAGAGTTAAAATGTGGACTAGTTGAAATTTATTTGTGGTTAAATAAATTAAGTAGCAGACAACTTTGTTTGGTTTCCCCTCCCCGCTTCCTGTTGAGACAGGGCTTCAGACTTTCTATAATGCACATTATTATATTTTAAAATAAGTTTAGACAGTAAATTAGCTTGGTGAAATCCCTACTGAGCTTCCTCGATTCCTGTTTCTGTCACCCTTCCTGGAGATACTGGAGTGTATTCATCATGCCAATTCTGGTGAAAATCTTTTCTCTTTTCTTTTCTTAGAAGGGATGACCTTTAAGGATATATAGAAACTAGGGGCTTCTGTGTGGTTTTAAAGGTTTTTTTTGTGTGTGTTCAAAACCCTTCAGTAAACTAGGTAAGTCCTTTATCTATTTGAAGACAAGGGTAGAACCATCATTGTGTATACTTCAACATGTACTCTAGTGCAAGTATTTCAGTTTGATGAATATGCTGCTAAGCCATTTTCTCTAGAGCTTCTGGTCCACTACTCTCTAGATTGAGTATGAGGCTTAAAAACGTATCTAGTGTCTACTGGCTCAAAAATGTTGTCCTAGCTAAGTCTATTCATCAGCCAGAATGCACCAACCTACATTCACCCTGTTGATTAGGTATCACTTGGGATGAAGAATCTGGTCTCCTGTGAGCTAAATTAATGGCCCAGTTAAGGCCATTTCATCCATATACAAACACATTTGTGTTTCCCTTCGCAGTTCCAGTAGTTTCTCCAGTATCTATTGATTTATGCTGTGTCCAGAGTAGGATCACATGAGGATTCCTATACATAGCCATTGTTTTGCAAACAGAAGGCTCTAAAGCAGGTATGTCAAATATACGGCCTGCCAAGCTGCCTGACCTGGTCTGTGAGTAGCTGGAGTGACCCCAGGTGCCAGCCCTAGCTCTGCCCACCGTATGTGACATGTGGGCTGGACCCAGCAACATGCCTCCTGTGTGTAGCACGCAGGGTCGGCCCATTACATGGGGAGCCTGTGCTGGATCACCTCTGTATGCTGACTCCGGGGTCTGAATCGGGCAGTGCTGGAACCAGTGCATGCAGCATGCACCCCGTGGTGGCCCCCTGTGCTGTGTACACAGTGTACCAGCCCTGGGGCTCATTGCATGCAAGTCCAGCATGGGGTGTGCATGGGCTGAATCTGGCACATACAGTATGAGGGTCTGGGGCACAGGCTGCATGGGGTGTCCTGGGTGTCTTGCATGCTTCATGCACAGTGAGCTCTGGGGCTGGCATGTGCTGTGTAGGATGTACAGGCTGGACTTGGTGGTGTGGGCGTAGCACGGGTTTGGTCCCAGTGCAGCTTGCAGACCAGCTCAGCGATTCCTCATCTGGCCCCATGGATCAAATAGGCTGAGTTTAATGCTCTAAGGCTTTTTACCTCCTGACCTGGATTCCAGCCTACCCCAAATCAAAGAGTAGAGGGCTAAGAAATGGGAATGCTCCTGATAGTCTGAAGACTAGCAGGAATTGGGTCTCTTACCTGCAATTACAAGAGGGGGCATATGTGTGGGGATGTCATCTGTTAATAGCACCTGTGCCAAGCAGAAGCTCTTTTTTTTCCTTGTTATTGTTTCTGACCCTGCTTAGTTACTTGTGCTTCTTTTCCGCTACACACAGCTCACTCAGTTCTCTTTTCCTCCTTTGACAACACGTTTTTGAAGGGTTTAACCTTTTTTGCTATTTTTTCTTTCTAGTCATGGTTTATAAAACACATGAACTAGAAATTGTAACTGTTGGGGAAAAAAATACTTAGAAATGTGATCAGAAGATACACAGTTCCTAGCAAAAAAAATTAGCTAGTTTTGATGTCTTGGGTGGAGTATGGTTAAGGATACCTTTTAGAATTTGTACACTGAAGAGTCTGCTTTTTGGATCCTTGAGTAAACCCCCTGTTCTTGTAACCTCAGTACAATAAACATTTTCCTTTACAAATATACATTTTGAAATGCCTGGTGTAAATTTGTTTTAATATTTAGATTAAATTTGTACCATTACACAGTTGCATGTGTAAAATTGGTTCAAATAATTTTGAAATGTATTCATTTTTTGGCTTACTTGTGAAACATTTAATTTAGTACTTCTAAATATCCACTTTTGCTGAAATGAGTCGAGAAAAATTTGGAGACCAAAAGAATTTAATTTTTTAAGCTAAGAGTAACTGAAAGAAGAAAAGGAAAATATAAGAGGAGATGCACTGCAAACTTACCTTTCATGGTAGCTGTCACTTGCTGTAATATAAGCGATACAAGTTAATCATATCTTTAGTAATGTGGATAAATATTTAATGAAAATACCAGTGTAGAACTGTTGTCTCTCCAACTTTTTGTGGTTACTAAATAAAACAGTTCCTGAAGTCCACTACTTGGACTAGTTGATTTGACAGTGTTACATGAGTCTTACATGTTCCTGAGAATAATATTTTCATCAAAACTTTTCTCATCAGTCATTCTTTTTTTCCAAATATAATAATTTTTTCACCTGAAACGTGAATTCTTGTTATTCACTGGCATTTAGCAATTCTCTCGTTTTTAAAGAAACTTCATTCTTGAGGTCCAGAGAACAGTAACATATAACAGGGTTGTCTTTATAGTTCAGTTATTAATTAATGAAGATTTTGTTTGGTAACAAACAAACTTTCTGATGCTTAAAGCAAGCTAATACAAATGGTAATATGTGATTTAAAGGTTTAGTTCTTGGGTGGTTGTTATATAGAATTCTTTGGAACTTTACTTTTGCCTTAATTGCACAGTATACAGACAGGCAAATAGGGATAAATGTCGGTTTCTTGAAGCTGCGCCTGATGGCAAATTTCATAGCCTCACTAGAGGCCTTGTTTGTGTGCATACATTACAGCAGCTTAACTAGAATTGTTTTAAAATCAATTAAAACTGGCAAACGCTTATATTGGCTAACAACTGGTTATATTGATTTCAGTTAATTCGGTCAATTGCAAGATAAGACGTGAGAGGCTTTTTTTTAAGGGACTTCACAACAGGACCTTCATACAAATGACTAATTTTGTTTTCTGAAAGTCAGAGTAGCTAGAATACTGAGAGATGACCTGCAGAAACAAAAATAGGCCTTTGCTATTTTTCTGATTCACTCTGCATGTAGGTAATCTATAAGGTGTTTTAGTCTGGTATAAAAATATAATTAAAGCTCTGTTAAGGTCTGAAAGATTGGTGTTTGGAGAGCTAATATAGTGATGATATATTTGCTAAAAATGAAAGGTCCACTTTTGTGGGGCTGAACAGTATAAAATGTAGGGGTGCACCAATAAAGATTTTCTTGGCCAATACTGGTAGTTGATGATTAACCAACCATATTGGGTGATACCAACCCAATAACCAGTTTACAGGAATGCAGCTGGACAGCATGGAGAGCAGCTCCCTGCAGGTATGTCTGTGGTGGGGGAGGGGACAAATTGATGCTCCCATGGGGGGTGAGGGAGTGGAGCTGGGGGTGCTGCCTAGCCAGGGCAGTGAATGGGACCTGGGATAGGGAGTGAGACAGAGCCAGGGCTACTTGTACAGGAGTTGGCACTTAAATTGTGTTGGGGGTGCTTGAACTAAAGCTTGCCGAATAAGCTTTAGTTCAAGCCCTGCTGCCACCATTTTTAAGTGAGGGAATGCTTTTAAGCAGAGTGGGGCAAGGATGGATGCCCCACTGCAGGCTCGGGGCTCTCTTCCCTGCTGCCATGCGCCCACTACTTGCCTGGCAGCAGGAGGCATAACTTGCTGCCACCACTGCTGCCAAACAGGCAGGGGGCGCGCAGCTGGTGTGGGGCTCTTGAAGGAAAGGCAGCAGGCCAGAGAGCCCCAAGCCTGCAGCAGGTAGCCTACATTCATTCTGTGCACAAATTGGGGGGGGATCACATTCTCCTCCCTTGGGGAGGTCTGCACAGGAAACCACTGCCCCTCCTGCACCCTCTGGATGAGCCATGCATGGCTCTGTCCTGCTCCCTGCCCTGGCCCCAGGTCCCATTTGCCATCCTGGTTGAGCAATGCCTCTAGCCCCTCCCCCACTCCCTCTCTCAGTGGAGGCCTTGATTCCCCCCCCCCCACGCCCCTTCCCCTTCACAGACTTACCAGCAGGATGCTGCTCTCCACGCTGCTGGGCTACCTTCCTAGCCACGTGCATGCATGTGGCTGCACGCTCTATTTATTGGTGACGTTACTGGCTACACCGGCCAATAACTGATAATGTTAATTTTCTTTTTATCAGTGCTGATTCAATATATTAGTGCACCTCTATTAAAGTATTGGTGAGTTATTGGTAAGAAACCTTTTAAATAAAGGGAATTCAATATTTGTCTTCCCCTTCACATATTTTAGAGCTCAGAAAAATGGGCCCACGCAGGTTTTAGTGTTTCTGTAAACCCACACTTGCCTATTCTTATATTTCAAAGGTGTAAAAAAAAAATTGGTAAATCATTTCCAGACTAGTGAAAAGAGGACAAACGCCCAGTTGTGGGTGAGAGAATATTTTCCCCTCCCTACCTCCAAATGCTCAAAGTACTATATTTATGTAAGATTTCTTGTGTCCTTGTCATAAACTAGATGTTTTTCCAGAACTGTACACAAGCAATGGTTCTTTCTGTCACTGCAGCAAGGTCCTCCTTTGCATAGGGCTCACCAAGGAATTGGCAAAAGAGCAAGTGCTCCATGGTCTGCGCTTCACTGCACTCGCATGTATTCAGGTCATTAGAGTAGACCTTTCGATCTTCCAGTTGGTGCGCACCGGCAGTTCAGGCATCACCATGTTGACCAGTCTGTATCGGCCCCTCTGGGGTGGTCCTCCTGAGGTTCCAGGTCCATTTCAGAGCATCTGTTTGCATGTAATCTTTCCTTCCATAACCTCAGACACACCATGTCCAGGGATCCAACACTGGTCACAAAATTATTTGGTTGGTTGGGGGTTTTTAAGCTGTTGGTTACCTCTGTGACAATACAGTGGATGTCATAAACAGTCTCATATGTATCTAAGACTGGCCAGTGTTGAATGCTTTTGAATAAATGCTGAAAAGGGAAATTGTTCTTGCACTTAAAATGTGCTAGTTAATTCTGTGTTCCTTCAAGTTTTATTTTTGTTTTAAAATACTATTACTTCAGTTGGTTCAGAGTTTTGTTGGGGGAGGTGTGTTAAATTATAATAAAACTAATAGAAAATTTGATTTGAAGCTCTGTTAACAATTTTCTTCCACTCCAAGAGTGTGAATGGTTTGGAAAGTTGGACTTGGTTTTGCTTTGAATATGAAAATAGTGATGTTCAAGCATTCTTTCAACCTATTTTTTTTAAAGAAGGAAATTACCAATTAACTGTTTATCTGAGAGGAAGACTATCAACTTAAATTCTGCACTTGGCAATATGATTTGTGCTCACCTTTGCAAGGAACCCAGTGGTTCTTCAGTGGAGAAGAAATTAAAATCAACTGCTGAACATTTGTAAAGACTTTATCTATGATCAGTTTTCCGGGGTTTATTGGGAGTGCATTGAATCATTTTCATGCACTGCTCTGGGAAGAAAATCCTAAGCATTTCCTTAGTCTCAGTTGTATTCAGTGTTATTGCTGTTCAAAACAACATAGGCAGTACTGTGCACAGAGGGATGCTGAAAGGGGTGAGGCTGAGGATGGGGTTTATTATTTTTTTGTACACAGTACTCTTCCTTTTGGCTTTCTCTAAAAGCTCTGTAAAATGTAGGGGCTAGGGACCATGCACAAAAACCTAAAACCCTTTTTGGGTTAAGGCGAGGTGGGGAGGGAAAGGTAGAGTAGACAAGTGTGAAGATGTAGATGACTGGACTTAGCTCAGTTTACAAGTGATGGTCTTTCAAATTTGCCCTGATGTGTATCAATCAAATGTATTTAAGATTTGTATCTAAACTGCTAACACCGTACTGATTTGAGTGGGTATAAGCAGAGGCAAAATTTGAATGCTTCTTTATATTTTTCCCCTTAACATTCTAAACTTAGACATTAAAGCAAAGAGAAAACGATTTTCATTTTAAAATACTTTGACTTCTGCAGTTTTCAAGTAGTGTTAACTTGATCAATAACATCAATTGATATTATTACTCTGACAATTTTGTCAAGCAATCCATAATTACAGGGGATTTTCCCCCCCAAAAGTATGCTGGTTATAAAGTGTCATTGATACTCTAGAACTTTTGCTTTTTGGCTAGTAAAAATGGATATAATTTTGAATATGTACCAGGAGCTGATCCAAGTAAGAATCTCCGTACAACTACACCTTAGTTGAACAAAGTAGGGGGAGTCATTTTAGTAAATAAACTTACCTCTAAATGACAACTTCATTTTTTTCCCCCCCTGGGATATGGTGACAGGTACCAATAGACTTTTATATTTTTCTTAATGTATTTGTCTTTGTGCTTGCTTACACTGTGATGAAAGAAAATAGCAGAAATTTTGTCATGTTTCTGGCAGTAATTTTATCTAATTACCTTTTTATTAGTCCACTCACAACCCAGGGATCACAACAAACTCAGCAGCTACAGAAGCATTATGGCATTACCTCACCTATCAGTTTGGCTGCTCCCAAGGACTCTGACTGTGTACTTACCCAGAAATTAATTGAAACGCTAAATCCCTATGGTGTATTTGAGGAGGAAGAGGAACTGCAGCGCAGGTGAGTAAGCACTAATGGTTGGTTTAAAACTTTTTACAGTTCACTTAACTGGCTACCTCAAACCATGTTTAAATTGGTTTTAAAATGCTCAACCTGAAGAGTTGATTTTTCTCCTCTTATCCAGAATATAGAGGGTCCCTACATTAAGGTTACCCTTGAATTTGACAGGATTTTGCCTTTTCCTTTCAACAGTGTTCTCTTGTAGTATAATTCCTGTTTCTTCCCACAGTTCATGTTAAAACTTTCTTAAACTTGCATCTTCTGCTGGCTCTGCTGCAGGAAACATGAAGACTCCAAGAGTGATAGGCAGGCTGTGTTTTGGAATTGATAGAATAGCAACCCAAAAACATGCAGCTGCTTAGAAACATATGTACAGGTGATTAGCACCTGAATTCCCAATTTGCTTTTATGGGCTCAAATTACTGAAATTTAAATAACTTAAAGTAGAAATGTTTTCAGAGTGATTCTATTTAATAGCTGTATTAAAATAGTATCTCCTGTTTAGGTATGCTAAAACTGTTATTTCAATTTTTTCTTATGGTGTAGTGATCAACATCATAGTAAAATCTCAAAGTAAATCAGCAAATAGTGAAATAAAAGCATTCTAATATTTTACCAACAGGATTCTAATTTTGGGGAAATTAAACAACCTGGTAAAGGAATGGATACGTGAAATCAGTGAAAGCAAGGTATGGGTGGATTTTCCATGTACTTACTTGCATTAATGCTTGCGTAAAGATACTGAAAGTGGGCAGATTCAGGAGGGGTGCAGCTACACCTTCCTGCTGCTGCTGCCACTTGTCCTCGGTACCTAGGTGTAGGAAGCCCCAGAACCGCCTCTTTCCAGCTGTGGGCTGAGACTGTATAAAGTGCCTGGCTCAGCAGGGGACAGCAGCTGCAGTGGGCAGGTTTCCTTTTCCTGCGCTTGCTCTGTGCTGAACCCCTCCCTATTCTTTGGCCTAGAGCAGGCACTAGAAAGAGAAACCTGCGCACCACCACCACTGTCCTTGGCTAACCTGATGGGGTGCCCCAGCGCTGCTGCTGCTTTGCTCCACCATTTCTGGGCTGCAGGGAGCAGCTGTCTGGAGGGGGATCCCAGTTCTTTTGGGAAGAGTGATGGCAGTGCACAGAGTGCTCCTTCCAGCACCTGTTTTCCTGAGGAGCAGGGACGAGAGGGGCAAGATAGGGAGCAAGTGCTGGAAGGAGGACCCTGTAAGCTACTTACCACTATTTCTGGCTGAGTCTGGCTTACAGTGCAGGTGTTTCCAACGGTCCCTGACTAGAGTAGGACAAGAGTGGCTTTGGGGCTCCCACCACCTCCCAGATGAACTGGAGGCAGTGGTGGTAGGTGGGTCATTTCTTTTCCATCCTCCCTATACCTTTTCCCTGCCCAGCTCCCCAGTGCCCTATGAAGGCCTTAGAGCTTCAGCCATGCCTTGCCCCCAGCCCTCCAGTTGAGGTCTGGTGGGCTGTACATCTCCCCCTCCGCTCCTCTTTTTTTCTTTTTAAACTAAATCCTGGATTTGCCTGTATATGTCCCTTAGGAAATGAGGTCAAACTCACTAGAACAAGAGGTATATCTTGTCAGAGAATTAACCTTAATGTCAATTCAAATGAAATGAAAACTTCCTATGAACATAATATTGGACATCTGTGCTAATGAAAACTGAGAAGCTATAGTTATTGCTTCTTAATCTTCAAACTGGAAGAAACCATTAACCTGCTACATAAGTAGGTTTGGAAATTACTTGTGTTCTCCAGTATTATGCATAAAATGGTCAATTTTGTTTAATTTTGTTTGACTGAACTGGTGGTAGACTTTGAGATAAATAATGTTGGTGAAAGGATACAAAAATTATTTTTTGTTTTATATTGATGTGTTTTAACTTTATCAGAAAATAATAATCTTGCTGGTGGTTGTGTGTTGTGTTTTGTTTTTTTTAAACATTCTCCAAAAATAAAATAGGAGGTATGCTTTAAACCTCAAGATATTTTAGTTCATAAAAGGATGTGAGCCTAGCCACCCTTTTTGTTTTGTGTTTTTTCCCTTTTTAATCTCAACCCAAATGTATTTCTTTTTTAGCTTGTTTAATTTGTGTATAATACTTTTTACCCTTTTACCTGAAGATTTGTCTTCTCTTATGTAGGCAGTGAATCATGGGGGAGCACAGAAAACCCCAAAATAAATAAACATAGCATTTCAAACCGTGAACATGTGCAACCTGTCTTAAATGACTAGATTTCAAATTGTTGGTGTCTTGCAACATTAGTTTATTGCCAGTAATATGGCACCTCGCATTGGGTTATGTTGTACCCTGCAATAAAGAAGTAAAACTTGGGGCGGGGGGGAGGCAGGAATTTGGAAGTTGAAGGACAAGTATACTAATTCTGAAAATAGTAGCATACATCCATACTCCACATATCTATGAGAGGGGGAGGTTGGTATCTTTTACCGGACCAACCGAGTAGTTGAGATGCTTTTAAATTATAAGCTTTCAAGCACACCATACTCTTTATTTTGAAGAAAGGAATAATCCTAGCTCCTTCTGAAAGAGTAAGCACTCTTTCTGTGAAGGATAGGAATTCTGTGTGTTCAAAAGCTCATCTCAAGTCTCTTCCCACCATGTGGTGCGTCCAGCAAGATATTTTTAGCCCCCTCCCCTTCCATCCCTGCCCCTCACATTTCCTGAACTGTAGGGGCAGCAACATCACTTCTTCAAAGCTAATCATGGTAATTCATCCAATACAGAATCTAGTAAGTTTCTTTGTACTTTATAGTGGGGAAAAAATAAACACATTAGTGTAAACATTACTTGTCATTTCATACCTTCTGGAGGTAATAAAAATAGATTGAATATAGTCTCCCTTGAAAATGCTTGAAAATCCATTGCTCTACCACATTTAAGCAAAATGCCCTTAATTTGGATTCCCAGCTAATGGATTTGTTGCAGGTAACACCATCAAGGTTCAGGCACTATGATAGGTTACAAATTGTATATAGGATGTGACGGGGCATAACATTTGCCTCCGTCTTCCCAGGAATCCCATGATGGTTGTCTAGTTTTTATTTCTGTATTGGCTATTGATTATGGATGTCAGTATTGTTTAAAAATTATCTCTTTAACCTCTTCTAATGATAGTGGTTAAACAGTTAATCAGTAACATGGCAGCTTCCACACAACTGCTGGTAGCTGCTCCTGAACCCTTTGTCAGGCATGGGAGGCTTTGGCAAGCCCAGCCAGACCATAGAAAGGGAGTACCTGTGAATGAGCAGTCAACTGTTTGATTGATGAGTCGTTAGGCTGCCTGCTGTTTTTCTCTTTAACATCAGAGGTAGGGATCTCCATAGATTGCAAGGAGCACTTCCAATGCAGTGGCTCCTTCAGTGTTTCTTGTTTTGCACCCTCTACCCCTCTTGAGCCCTTGAGATTGCTGGGGAAGGGAAAACCACAGCATATTTAAAACTTCTGCCAATCCCGGCAGGGGTGGAGGGCGGTGAAATGAAAAACATTAAAGAAGCTGCTGCAGGCAGACACTTCTAGCATGGTTTATGGAGATTCCTACTTGTAAGTTACGGGTATTAAATCCCCCTCACCCCTCTCCTACCCCTGCTGCCTTCTGGTTCCTGCTGGGGCACTGGGTGGCTTTACTTCCTATCCTGTGCTAAACAACAACAGGTAGGCTAACCAGTTACTATTGGGGTTATCAGTTAAACGAGTAATTCTTTAACCTTTCACATCTCCATTGTTGATGTATTTTAAAATGACTATCATACATATTTTAATATGTGTAATTAGCATGCACTTTCTAAATTATTTTGCTTTATATTTCCCTTGCAGTAAGTATGTTTGAATATATGACTTAAAATAACAAGGTCATTTCTTTCTTCCACTAGAATCTTCCACAGTCTGTAATAGAAAATGTCGGAGGAAAAATTTTTACATTTGGGTCCTACAGATTAGGGGTGCATACAAAAGGTAAAATTTACCTTGCCTACCATGGCAATTTTTCTCTGTGTGAGTTTATGAAAAATGACATTTTATACATAGTAATATATTAGAAAAGCTGTTTTGATTTGGAAGTATTTTGAAGCTGTTCAAGGTAGTTGGTATGAGATCTCCCTTGGAGCTTTAAATTGGAAAGGATGTCTGAGTTTACAGGCCTGGAATCCTTCCAAGTCAAGCTCTGGGAAGTATGATGTGTGTGAAATTTCAGGTGCTGATTCAATTTGGAGGAGATTTGGTCTGATTTGGTGGCTGAATCTCTGAATCCAAATTGAATCAGGAGTTCAGTAAAAAGGCCTGAATCAATTCAAAGCTGTCCAAATCAATTTGGGGAGATTCTGTCAGTCAGTCCCCACTTGCCACCACAGGGAGCTGGACTCGGACTCGATGCTGGTAAGTAAAGGTGGGGCTGGAGCAAGGGGGAGGGGCCATGGGGGGACCTCAGCATCCTGGCACTTTAAAAAAAAAAAAACACAAAACAAAACAAACAAACAAAAAAAGGCCTGCACTCAGGCTGCTGCAGTGGCCATCAGGGGTTCTGGGAGCTTGTGGCAGAGCCCCCCGATGCAGTGGGAGGCAGCAAGGAGTGCCCCCTGCCTTGCAGGAGCCGATGAGTGCAGGGTTTTTGGGTCTTTTTTTTTAAGAGCCGGGAGGCTGGGGTCCAGCCATTGCCACCATTGACAGGGCTGGGAGAGTGGGCAGGGGATGGGGCCTGGCTGATTTGGTGGCGGCTCAATCTTTTAATTGGATTCAGCTGAATCAGTTTGGGACAGTGATTTGGATTACCAGATTGAATCACTGTTCCCCCAGTTGGCTGAATCCAAAGCAAATAGTAGCTGCTTTGCACAGACCTACTGGGAAGTGAAAATGCTGAAGTCAAAGGTATTTTGTTTTTTGGAGGTGCAGGGATAATTAGTATAGCTTCGGTTCCTGTTATAATACTTCGAAATATCCTGTGCTTGAACAGAGCAAAATGAGGAATGGCGGTATCTTTTTTTTTTTTTCCTTGCAAGAATTCTGTTAAAAGCCACTTAGAGTACTCCATGTGGTTTATATTTATAACTTTGTTAATTAATCTGTGTTTTAGGTGCTGATATAGATGCATTGTGTGTTGCACCAAGACATGTGGAAAGAAGTGACTTTTTCACCTCATTTTATGAAAAATTGAAGCAACAAGAAGAAGTGAAAGACTTGCGGGTATGTTGGTCTTCTGAAATAGAATTAAGACAAATAATGAAAATTAAGAAATATCTGAAGCAAAAAAACCTTTAAGTCTTTTAAGATTAGGAAGCAGTTTAATTAAATTCCACACCAGTTTTAGTCCATCTTCTGCATATTCCTATTTATGAAAGGGTTAAAAAAATCTAGACAGTGGAACCTTTTAATAGCAGTGCTCACTAGAGTATTCACAAGTTCTTTCTGTCCCTCTCCCCCTCTCCTCAGTGTTCCCAGATGTTTACCACCAGAAGCAAAATATAGTATAGATGATCTCCCATTTCAAGGAGACAAACTTTTGAGCAGTGAAACATGTAAAACTGTGGACAAAATGAACATTACATGATCCATAGGTTTTTGGAGGATTACCAGGGCCTTTCTTCAGGTATTATGGACAGCTTTATTACTAACCTGATCATCTGTTGTTATGCCCATGCATGTCACTTGTGCAAGCAGTAGCAACAAGGGATACTTTAAATTAGTGAGCAGAAACAAAGCATCCTGTAGTTAAATCTTCTCTGCTTGGTATCAGACTTTGTTTGCCATTCAGATAAAGTACTGCAAAACATTACTTAGAGATGCATAGGTTTTAGAAATAATAAAGGATTGTGCCATTCAGTTAAACCTTTTCTAGTTAGGGACCCCCTCGTGAGAATATACTAGGGTAAAAAATTATCTTGTTTGGGTGGGAATAATAGAGGAGATTCAGAGTGTTCAGCTACCAAAGTTTATGCAATAATTCCTAATATGATAAAGAAAAGGACTTTTGTGAGGTATGAGGCAGCTCAACATGTCAATCAGAAAGTTTTAGTTTCTAGCTTTGAATATTCCTTCCCTTGTAGTCCCAAATTTTTAGCTCTCTGACAGAGGACCTGCTCAAAGCATGTCTTCATAGTTTTATATTTCAACTCCAGCTCCTTCACCAATTTAATGTCATGTGATTTCAAGACCAGTTGAGGGTGTATCTCAACAATTGTTAGTTTGGGACTGTTGGAAATGTAAAGAGAAGATTTAAAACCTTATTCTGTCTGTCCGTAATGCTTTATTCACAATCCTGACTGGCTGTCTTGGCAGCCAATTAGTGTGAATAAAGCAGTAGGGACAGCAGGCAGTGGACGGGCCAGGGCACTGCAACTGGTCTGGCTTCAATCCGTCCCCTCCCTGCTCCGTGAAGGAGGCGGCAATGGTGCAATGGGGTCGGGGATGGGAGGGAGAAGCCCTGGGTCTGAACTACTGTTGAGGGAATGGGGTTGGGCCTGAATTACGGGGTGTGGAGGGCAGGGTTGGATGCTGGGTTGTCCCCACTGGTCCCCAGGGGGGTGTGGAGGGAGTGGCTCTGGCCCCAAAGTGGTGATGGAGAGTGAGCCTGGTCCTGGGCCTCTGTCCCTGCCCAGCATTGTTGTGCCCCCACCCCCTGCCCCAGCAGGTGGCAACGGAGCGGGCGGAGGGGGGGTGCTGGCCCCATCCCCCCTGCTCCCTGCAGGCCATGAAAATTGAGCAGATTGAGGGAGGGAGGGGCAAGGCCAGCACCACTGCACCCCAAGCCCTGCAGGTGGTGACAAACCAAACAGCAGGAGTAGGGCCAGTGGATAGAGGGGGAGAAGGCCTGGCCCCAAAGGTGGGGGGGGCAAGGCCAGACACAGGCCTCTGTCCCCAGCTGCCCCTCCCCCTGGCCATCATTCTTTATGGGCAGTTGGCTAGTACTGTATATAAACTTTCTGGAGTAGACTGACTTTTTTAAGGATTGCGTGAGAAAGATAGGCAAGGACTTCTTATATTGATATCTTATGGAGCCAACATCATAGGTGGGCTGGAGTCTTACATTTAAAAGCTAGTCTAACATTCTTCATGTTTTAAGGATTGCAGTCATTCTCTTCCCCCATACAGAAAATGTAACCCTGATCACTCTAACACCTAATTAAAACTTATTATTGGAACAAAGTCCTTCCATAGAATCATAGAGAAGTATGCTTCAAGGGACCTCCAGAGGTCATCTAGTTCAACCTCCTGCCTGAGGTAGGATCATCCCTATCCAAACAGACCTATATAATCCATAATCTAAACTGCATATAAGACTGCTCTGAACCCTGACACGACAAAGAACTAATGACCTAACCTGCCAATGGCAAAGCAGGGAAACTATGGCAGCATGTTCTGCCTGCTTCTATGACATGTTGTAAGTATATGCTTATGAGATTGTGGGTTGAGGGCTGTGCCCCACACTCTAAAGGAAGGCAAACCCCTCTCCTCACAGTCTATACCAGCTTGACCATGGGATAACGTTCCTTCCTGACCCCAAATAGAGTAATTGGTCTGACCCTAAATGGAAGGGCAAGACCCTCTAAATAGGTGATGTTTTTGGTCCTAGCAGGAGTATTGGCATACCCCAGCCAGTCCCTCCCCCAATTCAGTGCCTCAGGTGACGCTTAAAACACTCTGACATGTAGCAGGAAGAGGGGTGGGCGCAACCAGCAAAACCTAAAAGTATTGGAAATGACCATTGTAGAACATACGTGTAGCTACGCATAGATCATCCCTGACCACTGAGATATCTAACCTCTTCTTGAACACCTCCAGTGACGGGGAGTCTACAACTTCCCTAGGCTGTCTATTCTACTGCTTCAGTATTCTGAAGGGAAGAAGTTTTTTCCAGATAGCTTGTCTAAACTTACTTTGAAACTACAAGCCATTTGTCTGTGTCTTCCTCTACAGCAAGAGAGAAAAGGTGCTTTCCATCTTCTGTATGGCAGCCTTTTAAGTATTTGAAGACTGCTTGATTTTATATAGGCCGTTGTGCTACATTCTGACTAGGACAGGGACAAAACCATTAGGTCAGAAAACTAATCTGCTTTGGAGGGGGAGTCAGGGGAAGGTGGATCACAAAGTGCCTGCTTTGTTTTCGCACTTAGTCATGCACAGGGTGCTAGATACAGTGCAGCAAAGCAAGCATGAACCAGATAGTTCTTACATGCCCAAGTTTCATAGTTTTTAAGTGATAGATCAGCAATGGTATATGTATTTATTTGATTTTCAGTAGAGTCTGCAAATTACTGGTAGTTATAGCAGAAATTGCCCCCTATATGCTGTAAACTTTATGGTTTTGAATTTGATAGCTGATAAATTTATTGAATGTGTTCATGAATGTTTATTGCACTTAAGACCTATTTTTCTCTCGAAGTGCACTTCGTAGCTAATCTTGTGCCTAATGTTGGCATCTGTGTTTGTACCTGACATCACTGTAAAATTAATTTGCTAATTAATAAGCAACTAACTGTAGAAGATTACATCATGCTCCTTGCATAGTTTTTGAACCCTCCATTATGTTTGTCAGTTACGGTAACATTTTAATATTTATTACTTCAGCATTGTGGATCACTTGTCACTTTTTTTCTTACCAGTAAAATTATCACTGACCACTTGACAGAGTAGGGTGAAGTCTGTTTCATATCAGTCAATTAGTGTACTAGTTTTCTTTGAGACAGCATACTCATAAAGGATATGTAAGACTATACATGGTTGCTAAGAAAGATTTTTTTTTATTATTATTTCAGTAGAATAAGATATTTCAATGCCTTATCAAACCCTTCCTTCCCCCACCCTTGACAGCCTTAGTGTGAAGATATTTTTTGCCTAGTTAGCTGAATGTGTAAGCCTGTTCTGTCCCAAGTGTTTATGTGCATAAGCCTGACCTATACTTTCTTGACTATGATAGTATCTACTCTTCATGTTTCAGCAGTTCAAATATCCAAAACATAGGAAGCTGCCACTTGCAGCTCTGTTGCTTAGTTTCTACTCACCATATTTATTCAAATTCAAAATCAGGTTTTCTCTCTCTCTGCCTTCCGGGGGGGGTGGGGGCAGGATAGGAGGTAGGGTGACCACCTGCCCCTAATTGGGCAGCACAGTCCTAGAATGGGAACTTCAGGTCCAGGTCCACATTACTCTGGGACAGCGTTCGTCCTAGTTTCACAGGATCATGCTGGAATCTGGGAAATGGCGGGTTTCCCCTTGCAGACTGGCAGCTTTCTAGCCTGCAAGGGGCTGCTGGTAGCAAGATGCAGGGGGAGTCATGTGCATGTGTGCATCTGTCTGGCCAGGAATACAGCTGGGCAGCCTGGAGAGCACCTCCTTGCTGGTAAGGCTACGGGGTGCGGGGGAGGCAGATTGAGGCCCCCACAGTCAGGGAGAGAGTGGGGCAGGGACTCTAGGGGTGCTGCCCAGCCAGGTTGGTTCAGGGGGTTGGGGTGTGGAGCAGGACAGCCACAAGTGGTTTGTGCAGGGAGTGTTGGGGGGTGGGGGGGAAGAGGGCTCCCTGCCACTGCATGTACCTGCTGGGGGGCACATGTCCACCCTGACTTATGTGTAGGATGGGGACATATTTTA
This sequence comes from Crocodylus porosus, assembly GCF_001723895.1. Taxonomy (NCBI): domain Eukaryota; kingdom Metazoa; phylum Chordata; order Crocodylia; family Crocodylidae; genus Crocodylus; species Crocodylus porosus. Next base: position 93,343,104 of record NW_017728947.1, read on the forward strand.
AAACCACTCTCCAAATACTTATAAATGTAAAATTATAACATTTTTAATTTTCCATTTATAGAATCATGAATTCAGGTTACAATTAAGTAAACTCCATGTACCCATAACAGATTTCAGTAAAACTGTAGTATCTAAACTTTGTGCATTAATTTTCTATCAGCTGTTTTTGTTTTATTCAAAAAAACAATTTGAGTTGGAGGGAGGATAAATGTCCATAAAGGACACTGACAGATGTGGAAGGAAAAAAAACAAACCAACACTTTACTGAAAGAGGCATCACATCAGTTTGACCCGTCTTCCCAGCATCTGTATAGCTCGTGCACTTCAAGCAGCGTTTTTTTGCCATTTTTTTGTCTAATAGTTGATTCAAACAGCTATTAGATTAAGAGTGCCAAAAAGCCTTGCTGAAGCATGTGAGGTATACAGATAATGGGCAAGCTGAGTCAAACTGACAAAGTGCCTCTTCTGGGTGTGCACTGTGCTTGGCATGGGGGTATACAGAGCTGGAAGTAAAGTGGTTATTTCTTTGGGATTTTTTTCCCCCCCATGACTGTAAGCAGCTTTAAAGTCTAACCTCATGGTAATATCATTTAGACTCACCAGCATTTTTGTACATATTCTTTCTTCTTTGCAAATTAAAATGTAATTGTTTTTCTTATTTCAGGCTGTTGAAGAAGCATTTGTCCCTGTTATCAAACTGTGCTTTGATGGAATTGAGGTAAGGGTTAGCCAGTTTGCTTTCCCGACTATTGTTAAAATATTAACAACACTATTGTACAACTATTCTGGAATCATCTCTTTTGTATAACAGTTGGGTATTATATTCTTAGACTTGTCAGCAAGGAATCTTGAAGTACCTTACAAAGGAGGTTGGTATCATTTGCATTTTAGAAAGGGAGAAACAGGCTCAGCTATGACATGACTTTCTTGGGTTTATCCAGCAAATTAGTGGCCCATTTCAAGAGTGAAGCAAGAGGTATAGTCTTGGGCTTTAGCCACTAAACAACATTGCCGCCCAGTCTTACTGTAATTGAATTATGCTTGAATCAGTGAAAAAATTGGGCACTCCATATAACTTCTTTTTACATGGAGGCCCAATTTTTTTCCTTTGATTCAAGTGTAATTCAGTTATATAAACATAGTATATCAGTGAAGTTGCCTGTTGAATGATGCAGCTATTGGAACTCTGCAGTTCAGTAAACTGTTGTGACCTTTTAATGGTCACTGGCAAAAACTAACATTGGTCCAGAAACAAACGCAAAATTTGTTTTAAAGCAATGTTATGATGGAGAACAGAGATGTAACTGGTAGAGTTCATGCTCTGGGCAGCAGAAGTATGTAGGGTTTGCACCCTCAGATGCTTGGATGGAGGCAGATAGTTTCAGGGCTCTGGCTGTCTGGTGGGTACATGATGCTGGCCTGAAGGAAGGTGTCACTGCCAACATAAAGTTAAACCCTTCCCTAGGCCTACAGCCACTATAGATTTATATCTAGATCGATGATGCAGAGCTGTTAATCTGGTAGTGGCTGCAGCAGCAGCAGCTAGCTCCTTAGCATGGGAGGGCAGGGCCCTGCTACATTTTCCCCCCCCCCTTCCTTCTCCAGCCTCGAGTGCCCTTGCCTCCATGCTAGCAACCCCTTTTTAGTGAACTCCTGTGGTTTCTGCCCCAGTCACCCACCCTTAGTCAGACTTCTGTGGAAGAAGTTATGTGGCTTTTTCATCTGTACTAATTAAAACAAATATGTTGCTGACAGAAAATCTAGTTCCTTTGATCCCAGTATATTCAAACTCCTGATAACATCTGCCACCAGGCCCTTCTGCCCTTGGTTTCACCTGCAGTAACCTAATGCTGTGGGATTAGACATATTTGTCCCTTCCCCTTAACAGAGAGGATATGGATTGTGTGAGCGGCAAACTTATTGTCTCTTCAGCACCATTCTTCACTTATTTTGAAGTGTCCTATTCTCCAGGGTATTAGCTTGAAATTTCCTATAAAACAGCAGTGTAATCCAGACTTTCTTTTAAACTAAAATATAATTAAAGATGGCTTGCTTAACATAGATGATAATACCTTAAAGTGCAAATAAGCCATGTTAAGAGAAAATAGAAAAATGAATAGTTTATCTTTGGAAGCAGCCTTCTCACTTTTTATAATCAGCCTGTTGCTTTCTGTTGCTGATAAGATACCAGTTTACTGGGATCTGCAGATTTCTTATCAGATTCTTTCAACTGAATTGGGTAAATCGAAGGCCAGGTGATTTAAGGAATACTGAGCCCTTAGCACAGAAATACACCCCCACATTTAATTCTTTTGAACCATGACACTGTTTCTATAACTTAATTTAGCCTTGGAACATGCTTCCTTTATTCCTTGTAGTAGGTTGTTTGGGGTTTTTTTGTTTGTTTTTTTTTATTGTACGAGTCGGAGAGGGTGGGGGGGGAGTGATCCCAACTTGAGAGAAAAATCCTCATTTTGCATCTAGGAAAATTTCCTGTCTGCTTTAGGAGTTGAGTAGCAGATCCCTGCCCCACAACTGTAACTGTTGCTCTAAGGTGTGGCTGGTGTTGCACTTTCTGTTCTTTTACAGGTGACTTAACGTGTGTTATGTGAAAAGGGTAGACCATTGGTTCCCAACCTTTTTTAGACCGCAGACCAGCATACTGCAGACCGGAAGTGACTGGCATACTGCAGACTGGCAGCCAACCCTTTTTTATGCTTTTTATCCTTACTTTTATACTTTGCCAGTCCGCAGTATGCTGGTTAGGGGTGTGTGAAACGGACGCTATTCGGTTTGGATTCGGCCTGATTCAGGGGATTTGATTCGTTGATTTGAATCGCTGTCCTGATCCGATTTGGCCAAATCTGAATATTCAGTTCTGATTCTGAGAATCAGTGATACAGCCATAGACATAGCTTTATATGATTTTTTTCTATCTACCTCGAGGTACCAGGCGTGGCTTCTGAATGCTGAGATGGCAGGGCGGATGGAGCATCTCATGGGAGTGTTGTGGGGGACAGGGGGTCACCTGCATGCTCGGTGGTGAACTGGAGGCTGTGTCTACAGCCAAATCATCAAATGTCTCTGAATTGATTTGGAGGCTTCTGACTTGATTCAGAATGATTAATGGGTCTCCTGATTTCGATTCAGATTCGGCCACCGAATCAAGCCGAATCTCCTCCAAATCAAGCAGGTGACTGAAGCTTCACACACCCTTCGCACATGCTGGTCACTTCTAGACTTCCAGTCTGGTAGCCAACCGTTTGCAGCCCGGGGGTTGGGAACCTCTGAGGTCACTTGTTTCTTCTTTAAAATTTCTGTTTGTTTCTTTTTGCACTGACAGCTGTGCTGTCCAGAAGGTAGGTAGGCTGAAGTGCTCAATCTGTACAGACACAGGAGAGCCAAGTCAAACTGACGTGCTTGCTCAGCCAGTAAAGTGCTTATTTTTCCCCTGCCCCCCCCACCTCCCCCTGCCCCAAATGGTCTGTCAGCAGCCTAAATTTGAAAGGAGGCCTCTATATATAGGGATGATCCTAGATCATAGTTCAATAAGACACTTGCTTGGAATACCAACAGGCCTCTGTTAAACATGGTTAAACTACACTTAAGGATAAAAGTAAATAAAGAAGGTACTCCTTTCATTTGTACTGGAAAAATATTTCTCACCGGCAAAACTTTTAAGTGAAAGGTCTTAGTTCTGTGGCCTAATAATGCCAGTGGAGCCTCTGGACTTCCTAATGAGATCAGTTTCCTTGTTTATTTTACCTTTTTACTATGAAGATGTTTACAAAAGGGAAATTTCTTATTTCTTGATTTTTTTTGTTTTTGTTTTTGTTTTTTTTAATCTGTGAAAGAAAAAAATAGAAAGCTATTTTATGTATGACTTCAGTATGAAACAGTAATGTTCATAAATGTTTTTCTGAAATTTTTGTCCAGAGTTTAGTTTCCATGTCAGTTTCAAGCCTGAAAATCAAACTTAATTTAGTTGAAGGCAGAATTGAAAGCTTAATGCAATTATCAGTTTCTAGAAAGCCACTAGGAAAGACTTTTTTTTTTCTTTAACATTATAATAGTGTAATGAGAATTTATTTTTAAAATATAGACTGTGTAATAGAAGTCTCCTTTGCATGGTAGATTGAGTTATATCCTTTGTCTCTTCTTTTTCAAATTACTTTTATATTGGAAACTTTAAAATAGATGCTTGAGACTTCCTTGCTTGTTCTTTGATAGTTTTTAAATGTCCTTAAACTGGCTGTAGGGCTCCATTGTCTGTTTTGCTCTTAGTGTGATAGTCTAAGGTATTTCATTTAAGCTAGGAGAAGCATGTTGTCAGGTATAATTAAAATTTAGCCTGGGAAAGTAAAACTCAGTGCTTGACTAACAAAATCCTAAGATGTTCTTTGTATCCTTGTCATATTAACTAGCATCTTCCATCTGAGGTTAAAAATACCAACTTGGCCTCCCAGCTTAATTTCTTCTGAACATCATCAGTGAAATGGCATTTGTATCCTATACACAGCACTCAAGAAAGTGTGTAGAGATGGATTTTGGTTCTGTCTTTGGAAGGACCTTTTAGAATAGTAGGATCTTAGGAAAGTAAGGTTGGAAGGGATCTTAAGAAGTGGTCTAGTCCATTTCCCTTTTCAAGGCAAGGTCTAAATTATTCCTGTTTTAAGTTTAGCTGTTATATATATGGTATAAATGGTCAAGTTGGCTAATTGTCAGTGCAAGAAAAGAAAGGGAAAAATTATGACCAAAATTATTTCCTTTGCCTGTATCTATTTCAAATCCTTCCTGATCCCCACTTACACGCAGCTTGGTATGCAGTCCCTAGGTTTTATATTTTTAGATGCATGCCATATTTGTAGTCCCTTATGCTGTTGGCATCTTGACATAGCTTGCCCCTTAATGAAAGTCCAACAAGCTAATGCACTTTGACTTCACACTTTAGTGTGTCTTGTCAATGTAGTCACAACCTTTATAATTTAAAACTTGTGCTCTACTACAGTGGGTACATGTAGAGCCACATTTGCCTGTTAAGTCAGATTACTTGATTTCCCCCTGCCCCCATGGAGCACCTTATGTTTTTATTTTTATTTTTTGATGGCTTGCCAAGATTTCGGACCTAGTCTTGTTTTCTCATCAGACGCATTTAAGTCAAAGTGCTTCCCTTAGAAGTCATGGTAATGACAGATGTACAAATTTAGCTGCAAATAGGGACACTTTTCAGTACCAGTTACGTTGTTTTTCCTTGGTTCAGACCCAGGCCTCATACAGACGTTCAGTTTCTCTTGGGAAAGTTACTGCTCTCCCAGTAGAAACCACAAGTGTACAGATAGTTGTGCTTTTTCTCCCAGGGTAAAAAAAGGCATTCCAGGAAAAAAACACTCTGGCAAAAACCAGGGTTAAATCACTTCCGGGAACGTTTTTCCTGGGACAGTGAATATCTGTACATGCCCTAGCTTCTTTCAGAAGAGAATATAGACCTCCAACTTCTCCCTCTTTCCCCCAAGGAGACAGTGTGTCACTTGCTGGTCTCTGCTGTTTCAGAACACTCCCCCTTGGCAACTTCCATGCTGTGCTGCTGGGAAGTACAGGCTGATGGAGGGTAGTCTGTCAGCCAATCAAGACTCCCCTGTGCCATGCTGCTATCTGTTGCCAGGCAAATTAAGGGACTTTGCAGAGCATGCTAAAGTATCTTTAGGGCCTCAATATTTTAGTGTCTGTACACATGACTCTGGGTAAGTTTTTTCTACCATGAGAACAAACCTGAGAGAACTCTCTGACATTATTTGAACGTGTAAACACAGACTCAGTTTGTTTTCAGCTTGCCTCTTGAAAAGCTAAGACAATGTTTGCGTAGCTGTAGCTTGTTCCTTAGAGAAGCTATCAAACTTATGAGAGAATTTACTGAAAGCTTTGCAAATAAAGTGTGTTTTCTTTACCTTATCTCTTCAAGAATTCTGTGTAGGTTTCAGCATTCTTTCATTCTTTCTTGGAGGATAAGGGGAGCGGCTAAGTGCATTTCTTTAGTAGTCTAAATTAAATTAATTTAATCTGAGAGTGCTTAATTTGTAGGGTGGGACTAATAACGCAAAAGGGAATAAACAGTTTTTCACTGGTAGTAAATTTAAATGAGTGGTAGCTTGAGGGGGATAATCAGTTGTTTCTGTGGATTTTTTTTAGATTGATATTTTGTTCGCGAGATTAGCGCTGCAAACTATTCCCGAAGATCTAGACCTTCGAGATGATAGTCTACTTAAAAATTTAGACATTAGATGCATACGAAGTCTTAACGGTATGTGTATCTGTGTGTGTGTATGTATTTGTTTATTTCATGTATGCCTTTATTTGAGAACTGGTTTAACTGTAACTCAGCTCAATAATATAATAATTCTCATTATGAATGATTTAGCTCGACAAAGTTTAACTGAACATTAAGTATGGATACAAAAGAAGCCTAACATTTAAAGGTCTCCTTGATTCTGGGGTAGACTGGTAATCCTGATTACCTCAAGTACACTAAAAAGTAGGGTTGGTAAGCCACTCAATTTGACCAGTCAAATATTGTCTATTGATCAGTCATTTGACTGCATTTTTTTTGACTGATTAAAGATTACAGCAGTTTTACCAAAAAAAAAAAAAAAATCAATTTTTTTTTGTAGCTTTCTTGACAAATATGATTTTTTTTAAAATAGTTTTTGACACATTTCGTAATGGAATTTTTTACCCTGTATATTATTTGCAACAGTTGGCAACTTTTTTTTTTTTTACAATTTTTGACCAAAATTTTTTACAAAATTTGACTGGTCAAATACTCAACCCTAAAACTTTAAATATAAAAAGAATATATAACCAGGACAAGATGTTTGTCCCAGTTGATTCTTCAGTCATATGCAACCTTTGAATGTTCCTCTGTGTTGTAACTTTCTTTTGTGTTGAATTTCTTGAGAAGGGGCCTTTGAAGCACTTTAGTGTTCTGCAGCCAGCTTTCTCACTGTCTCCAACAACATGTCCTACCATTTGTTAAACAGATTACTGAAGCATTTAAAAATGACGGGTTTATAATGTCATCCTAAACCTGAGACTTAGCGCCTTACTCAGTTATTGATAGACCTGTTATCTCTCAATATGGTTCTAAAAATGTGTTCTGTTGCAAGCAAGGTGTCTTACGAAAGCATAAAAATCTTGTTTTCTAATTGATAGGTCAGTTTAAGTTAATTGGGTAACACTGGAGTTTTATAAGAATTTGCTCCTAGTTTTAATCTATAACTTTTCTGCATTTCACATTTCTCTTGTGACTTCATAACAGAAGTATGGGTACCCCTCTTCTGATATGCTTTTTTTTTTATATACAAATTAAGTGTTCGTTTCAAGTGCAGCATAGTTTTTAAAAAAATTCAAAATGCATTAAACATAGTGTTTAAGTTCCAGACAGATAGTGATAAGAATATTAAATGTAAGAGGCAAGGATTTTTGTTGATTATCTGTATTGGACCAACTGCATAATGTGGAGAGACTTGGACATGCCTTCAGATGCACTTTATTCTTCCTCAGATCTGGGGAAAACTAAGGGACAGCAAGTACCAAAAGCAGTCTATGTGGCTGTGAAATTGGAGAGAAGAAAAATTCCTGGGGATAGCAGACAGACAAATAACTAATCCTTGCTTCTCATGCATCTACAACATAACTCTAGCACTACCAAAAATATTAAATCTAATTTCTTGTACTAATATTGGTAGAATTAGGAGTGGGTTTAAAGATGCATGGGTTTTTTTCTTAAGTATTAGAGGTAATGTGCTTTCTTTTGCCCAGGTTGCAGGGTGACCGATGAAATTCTGCATCTAGTACCAAACATTGACAACTTCAGGTTAACACTGAGAGCTATCAAACTGTGGGCAAAACGTAAGTAATACTGTTGCAAAATATTCTTAAATTGTTATCCCTACTTAAAACTGACATAATAACTAACTGTTTTCTTTTCTCTGTTTCCCTTTGCATCAACAGGCCACAACATCTATTCCAATATATTAGGTTTCCTTGGTGGTGTCTCCTGGGCTATGCTAGTAGCAAGAACTTGCCAGCTTTATCCAAATGCAATAGCATCAACTCTTGTACATAAATTTTTCTTGGTATTTTCTAAATGGTATGTTAATTTTAGATTACACTAAAATAAAATTGTTTATAGACACTACATTTTAGTCTTGTTTCTATGACACTTTTTCAGCTGGTACCAAGTTAAGTAGGTAGCTCATAAACGTGCTCTGTTTCTGGTGTCAGTGAGTTGTATATTACCTTTTTTATTAAATTTATTCCTTGAAGTGTAGAGTAAATAGGCAAAAACATATACCTTGCAGAGGACAATTTGAATAAAATTTGCTTGAATGGGGCAATATACACAACAGACCTATAATCATGGGATAAATTATTTGGCATTCCATGTGAGATGCTACAATGAAAAGAGACTTTGTAGAGTCCTTGTTCAAAGTTATCAGTACCTTTTAATTGAGTACCTCTGCTTTTGCTTCCAAACATGAAAATCATTACTATAGTTCTACTGTTATTGAGTCCAATGGCTTTTTTCCCTCTCTGGCTATACTATTTATTGGTAATTTAATTTCTAAGTAGTTAATTGACTATCACTTGCTTGTTCAGCAAATCAGTTGAGACCTCCTCATTATAATGCAATTCCTACACTTTAATTATGGTCAATCTTATGCACAATCAATTGAGAAATTGATTGTGCATCATTCAAGAACATTAATGCACAAATAATATTGGGGAAAAACATTGCAGGAATGTCATGATAGTATTTTGAAAAAACGAATTTGTGGCTGTTAGACTATTTAACATGTCCCTTTACTGGCTTCTACTGTCTATAGGAAACTAGCTTTATTCACTGGGGAGCAAGGGCATCTTGAAGAGCAGTAGTGTTGCATTTCATTTAGAGAAAAGTATGTTCCATTCTGCATGCTTTTTCTTTAGAAATCTAGATGGGGGAAAAAAAATCTTGATGCATGCATTTTGTAATTATTAATCATTCTGCAGCCTGGCCTGTTCTTTAGATTTTTTCAGGAACCGAGCTAGCATGAAGACAAAATTAGTATTAATCTTTACAGACAGGACTTCTTTTGATTATGGTTATGTTGGCAAGTTTAAGTAGTGTGCTGCTTGAACAATATATATTTTTAACACCTTAATTGAGAGGCCCAGATAATGCCTTTTGTTGCATCAAGGAACATAGTTATAAACTATAGTTGTGTTGGTCTTCAGTTCAGGAACCAAGAACCTGTAGTAGACTGATTTGTTCTAATTTTTCCTTGAGAACATATTTCATCTCTTGTTATTCCATGAGACAGAATGAAGAAATATCACATTCAGAAAAATTGTATGTTTAACATAATATATAAGTGGTATCCAGTAGTCTTATTCAGTGCTACAATCTTTTTAAACAGGGAATGGCCAAATCCAGTGCTATTGAAACAGCCAGAAGAATGCAATCTTAATTTGCCTGTATGGGACCCAAGGGTTAGTGTATTATTTTTTTCCCCTATAAATAATTCACACTGTACAGTAGAGAAGTCAGATGTTTAAAGAAACCCCAGGTAAATTTTGTTTTTAGGTTTATGAATGAATTTGACATTTTGAGTATTACGTTTTTAATGGTAACTGTAATTCTCCTTTAATGCATAGAACAAAATTAGTTTACATCTTGTGAACTGTCCACTTCTAAAACTGTGTAGATTGCACTATATCTGTGGTTCTAGCCCAATTTCAGTACTGTTGTAAATAAACACTCCCTACATAACTTGTATACAAAAAAGCTTATATGCACAAAAACCGTTTTGGTCAACTTTTTGACTTTATGCCAGTCCTCACCGACTAGGTAACTTATTTAGGACATTTTACTTCTAGAATCATTTTAACTGCTGCGGTTTAGGTGTTTATAAATACTGTATTTTGAATACTGAACTCCTTACATTTAACAAGCCCTTTTGTAGTTTGATCCAAGGAAGAGTGAGAGTTTTTTGGTTTGTTTTTTACTCTGCCTTTCAGCAGTCACAATGTTGACACCCAACTCGTAGTATCCCTATTATTTACGTTTAGAACTTTAAAAATGAAATCCGTTTAGCATCTCGGAATATGTATTTAAGCAAAATCCTTGTTTTTTAAAGTATTAGGGGGAAAAAGTCTAAGATGCCAGAATGCTATTTATTCCTCCAGTTGACCATGAGGAGCCATTTGCAGTTACTCATTTGGGGAGAAATTGAGTACAGTCTTTTACTGTATGAACTTTTAAATATTTTTTTTATGCACTTGAATAAAAGTCCACATTTTAAATGATGTCAGGCTTCTGGTATAAAGTCAGATTAAAAACATGCTCTTAAGTTACCCTGTTGTTCCTAGTGCAGGGATTTGAGATCAGTGTGTGATTGTTATAAAACAGTACGTGCTACAGTGGCTAAACAGAGCAGGGTAAGATAAGGATAGGGTTTCAACCTTAACTTTTTAGATTTATAACCTGACAAAAGACAAGATCACTAGCCTAACACTATTTAAATAAAGCTTTTTTCATTTTTTTTTTCCATCTGTGGTGGTTGCTTCCGTTTTTGTTTCTCCATGTTTTGTTCTTATTAAAGGATACTTTAACACAACTGCTGCTTCCCTCAGGATGCACAGAGCCATTTCTCTTAAACTGGCTCTTCATCATCAACAGTGTTACAGGAATAAATCAGACAGTCTATTTTAAAGGGTCTCAAAGCAGCCATTTCTCTGAAGGTGCCTAGTGCTCAGGTAGTAATGAGGTACCAGTGGTTGTGTGATTGCAGGTTACCATCCACACCATTGTTTTGTGTTTGTTGTTTGGGGTTTTTTAACCATTCGATCTGAATTATTTTTGGCCTGGTATTGACTGTCTGGCATGCCAGTGGGTTTGTGATCTTCCCCATTCCATTTGAGTCTGGAAATAACTTATTTTTTATATAGGTTGCCTGTCAGAATATGTGAACGTATTATCATTGAGTATTCTAAACTTCTCTTCACACTCTTTAAATCAAATAGGTCTGTAAACTCAGATCTTGTGTTACATTAGATTAATTTTAGCAAAGGGGAAAGTCCACATTTTTCTTATTTTATGTATGCTTGAAGAAAACTGATTGGCTGTTGTTATGTATAGGTAAACCCCAGTGATAGGTACCATCTTATGCCTATAATTACACCAGCATACCCACAGCAGAACTCTACCTACAATGTGTCCGTTTCTACACGGATGGTCATGGTTGAGGAGTTTAAACAAGGTAAGTATTATCTTATGCTCTTATTCCAAAAGGATTTAAACAGTTCTATCACAGGTATACTATTTTTGAGATCGCTGATTGACCCAGGAATCCTTTTCATAGTGCACACAGTTATTCATTAGAGCTACATACTTTGATCATCAATTTTTCAATTCAGCAGCATGTTTGTATAAAAAAAATCTATTACTTCCTTCCAGGTACTGTTAGTTGCAAGTGGCTTTCTCAAGCATTTAGTTATCTTTGTAGGCTGTACTGGTGACCTTTATGAGCTACATTGCTATATGAGAGACGATATTGTTACTGTGTCACTTTTTGGTAGATACTAATAATGATAAGATGGCAATGTGCTTAGCTGTGTAAGGGAAATTGGAAGAATATTGTCTTGCCTCACCCAAATAATATTTCTGACAACTAATGCACACTTACTCAGAAAGTATTTTTGATAAGTGCAGGTGAGAAAATACTTATGATTTTCATCAGCGTGAAAGCAGGTCTCTTCCCTACTACAGCTTTCATTCACCCAAAACGAACTCAAGCGCTAAAGGTTTTAAGCTCCATGAGGCAAACCTTCTGTTTTCCTTCCTGGACTGAGCACGCTTCCTCTGAAGCATACCAGAGAAATAATTCTCTTGTGTGTGTTAAATCTCTACTAAATTAATCTGGTCCACTTGCATTTAATCTTGCAATCAAACTTAGTTTCCAAATTTCACAGTACGAATAACCAGTAACCATACAAATAAAGTACACGGAGTTAATTTTATTGAAACAATTCCTTGCAATCAAAGAGAAGAATAATTTGCCTTGAAGTAGCCTCTGCTTAGAAAATCACTGTTTTCAGGGTTTATTATTATTCATATTATTATTATTATTACGGATACTTGATACAGAACAGCTGTGAAAAAGGCTTAAATGTGTTTTTATAATTCAGGTCTTGCTATCACAGATGAAATTTTGCTGAGTAAGGCAGAGTGGTCCAAACTTTTTGAAGCTCCAAACTTCTTTCAAAAGTACAAGTATGTATTTTATGGCATGGCAGACTGTTAAGATATACCCATTTAAAAATAATGATCTTTAATAGCAAAGGTGTTTATGCCAGCATAATTAAAGTGGCTACACACTTCCATTAGAAACCCCTAAAGTGTCTTAATGGTTTTCCTAAAAAGACTGAAAATTGTTCTCTTCTGAAGCCCTTTCCCCCAACTGAGAGATCAGGTGTTTTCTTTCCTACAGGAAACTTTAAAATTATTTAATTGTACACCATTTTTCATTTCTGTAGTGTAATAGCTCATGACCAGATATAAAGAATGTAATGGAGTGGCTATAAATGACTTAAATTTAATTTGACCAAATATGAAAATGTTTCTGTAGCAGAAATGCCCAACTTTTAATAGGGGGGAGGCTTCTGATGTATCCTGTTTTAAAATGAAGCCACAAGCAAAATATTTAATACAACAACTGTGTAAAATAGATATTTAAGATGAATACCCACTGAAAACCATGGATCTGTCTTTTATTACAGTAATATACAGCATAATTGTGGCAATAAGATTCCTCTAGTACATCTGGCACTTCATTCAGCACAAGTGTACTTATCACTAGCTTTTCTTAAGAAAGCCTGGTCAGAGCTTCAGAATATGTTAGTCTCTAGTGCATATATCTTAATTATAATTATGTAATGCTTTTACATTAAGTAAGGCACTTTCAGAACTCTTTTTTTTAATGTGGGGTTTTTTTTTTTGCTTTTTTGTTTTTTTTTAAGAAACATTGTGGGGGGACCTTGACACTTAACATTTTAAGGGTTTCTAATGGTACATAATGGTTGGGGGGAGAGGCTTGTTTTTAATGTATTTTGGGTTTGCTGAAGTTGTACTCTATATAATAAATATGGATTATTCAAATGGACTACATTTTATTTGCCCTCAATTGAAGTATTGTTGGAGACCCATTTTGAGTAAAGATTAAATATTTTCTACGCCAATGTTCCTTTGCTGGGTGGTTGGTTATGTACAAATCTAAATAACACTGAAATATGCAGTTCCCCCATTAAAAAAAGCCTGATGACCATCATAATGTGTCTGTGTTTTGTTTCAATACTTTTTTGCATGATTAAAAGCTTTAAAACATTTGATAATCTTTTATGTTGTACCTTGGAGATTCAATTTAAAATCTCATAACGTCTCCGAAAGTTAAATTTTTTTATTCTTTTGTTTGTAGTCCCTTGTTAGCAGTATCTGCTAAGGCAGCTGATATATTCCCTACTACTCTCCTTTGTTTACTAAATCCTTTCAAAATGAGGGGTGGGGGATCTGGGAGCAGCAGACATTTACCATTCTGAATTTACATGAAGTAAATCTCTAATATACATTTAACCCAACATTGTGCAACAGTATCGGTAATTACAGCAACACAACAGTGGGATATAATCATTACCAGCAACATGTGCACAAGACTGCAAAAAAAAAAAAAAGTCCAACTGTCTTTATTTCTTGAGAGTGGTGGTTCTCCACAGCCTACTTATCAGAACTGTCAGAGCTTTAACTTTTAGAGCAGTATTTTTTAAGGTATTAGATTAAATATTGGTCACTTTTAATAACTGAAAAAAATCTGCACTAGAAAAATGAATTTTGGCAACTTTGATACAGTCTCATCTGAGAACTAGCCTTTTCTCCTGTTTGATCCCCATATATACATCAGAGACTTATTAATACTGATATATAAAATAATATTTGGTTCTGTGCAGAAAGAAAAGGACCACGATCCTTACCTTAGGTTAACAGCTGAAAAAAAATAAACAAATACTTTTATCTTTTCCCTTAAATGTTTGTGTATCACTATTCATAGGAGTTACTAGTGTAAATCTCACATTTGTGGCAGAATAGACTGAATTTATTTGTTATCATTAAACAAAGAAAGTAAACTTAGAATATATCCCTAGCTAGAGAAATCTGGAGGGTACTGTACCTGTACCAATGCAGTGGGGTGTGAAATAAATTATCTGATTTGCCTGATTATTTATCAATAAGCATTTCCAGCTGGGAGGTGTAAATCTCACACTAATTGTACCAAGTACAATTTTTCTGTTTTTTCTAAATTAGAAAAGATTTTCATCACTCCTGGGTATAGTCATAAGAGTGAATGAAAAAAATAAATGCTATCATGGCATAACATTTTCAATATAACATTACATGATACTCAAATGACTCACTCATTAGAACTCTAAAATAAACCATGTATGATGGATAATAAAACATCTTGATGTAGTGTATTGCAACACTGTCCTGTTTAGTAATGCACATCAGTATTAGTAAGTAGATAATCTATAACTTTATAAAGGGGTATATGAGTCTTTTACATGCAGTATATCTTAATAGGACAATTCAGTTGAAGCTATATTTCTAACATATGAGGCCATATATTATATAAGAACTTGGAATGGACCCCTTCAGTTGTGCATTACAAAATTTTGTTCCAGAAATCATGAAAAAGGAGATAATAGCTGCATTGATTCGGGCGGGGGAAGGGGGTTATATTCCAGATACTAGTAAAAACTACAACAGCTTACTAAATAAGGTGTTTGTGGAAATCTGTGAATGAAGGCCTTTGTTCAGGAAAGGGCATGAGGCAGGAAAACTATTGCAGCTAAAATTTCAAATACAACAACAAGATAGGAATTTTCATTTTATGATTAAAAGGTGCCACTGAGTTGAAACCTTTTTTATAAAAACAATTGAAAATGATAGATTTTTTTTTCTCCTTTAATATTTAGCAATGGGAGTGTTTTTCTGTGAACCATCAGTTGCTATAAATTGATGTTCTATTATTAAAACAATGGAAATTTTCATTATACCACTTCCCTCTATCCCTCTTTTCAGTTTTGTTTACTACCCCTTTCTGAACAAACAGGCCCAGTTAAATATCCGCTTTTATAAATGGAATGTAATTGTTACTCATAAGGTGATCAGATATAAAGCAGTCTTTACCAACTAATTTCAGATTTCAGTTATCTTTAGCTACATCTAAAGGTACTCAGAAGAAGCACTTTTATTCCAATAACCAAGTAGAAAATGAATCTTTTCAAATATCTCTCTTCCATTTTAAATCTGTAACTAATAAGCTGCCTCTGCCATTATGTGAAATTCTCAGGATATCGAGTAGAAGTCTTAATGGGCACCAGCTATTTTTAAATTTAATATTTTAATAAACTATGTATAAGGACAAATCAGTATTCAAATTGCATAACTAAAATTCAGGTAATGTAAGATTAATATTAAGCAAAATCTCATTCTTTCCTTAAGGTTTGTGAATCTTTGTGCAAAAATATTTGCTAATTTCAGGGTTCATCTCATTTCTAGTGGGGGCGGGGAAGGAGTTAATGGAGGGGGTTCATTCAACAAAGACACACAAGACAAAAATGTCAGCGTAGCCAAATGAATCATTAAATTTTTTTGGCCATTTAAAAACAAAAAAAGCAGGTCCTTTGATTTACCTGTGTAGTTAATAAAGTATATTTCAAGTTAGCCTTTGGGATTAATAGGTCTTAATATTTCTACTCGGTTTCCACACATCTCTAAACAATGTAAATGTGGAAATGCATCCATATTTGTTGATCTGTTTAGTTTTGTGTTGGTTTCATGATTTGTAGACCTAGAATGCTGGAAATCTCTTTACTGCAATTTCACTAGTTTTTTAAGAAAGTTAACTAGGTCTGTGTGTCTGTATATGTAATATGAAATATACTAAGATACAGTTTAAAAAAAATCTGATCCCCCCCCCCCCGGACCCAAAATGCCAGTAACATGATGCTTTATGAATAATGCAAAATGGGACTACTTAGTTTTTAAAATAGATTACCTTTTACTGTCTTTACAAGTTTGCATCTTAGGCCTGTAACAGTTAACTGCGTGGCTCACTTTCCCCCTGCACCCCCCAAGATTTTGCTGAATTTGAGTTTGTTCTATTAGTTTTAAGACAAATTAAAATAAAAAGACTTAATTCTGTTCTTTCAGTTATTGCTCATTTACTTTCCCCCGCTCCTACTGCTCCCTTTCCTCCCATCCCCCAGTTTTAAGCGAAATTGGAGCTCTGCCTTCAGTTAAAGCCAGAACTTTGGATTTGACGTCTTTAAACTTTGCTTGACATCTGCTAAGCATGATGATGATGATTCTAGGGTACTGCTGAGACTTCAGGACTAAAGCGAGAGAAAACACACTTTAGAAACCTTCAGAAAAGAGTTTGAATTAAATCTTAACGTTTTAAACTACCTTTCGTAACCATATTTACCTCTAGCATATATTAATTTATTATCTAGCTGTAGTTCCATCAGAAGTAACTTGGTTGTGGGCAAAATACCTTTTTTTGCTTGTTTAAATTGATTATTCAGCCCCTAGAATGAGCAATTTAAGATATATTGTAAAGATTCTGATAGTCTGCTTTAAAGGTTACTTACCAGGCATAGGTGTTAGATTGCAGCTGTGGTTTGCAATAAGTTGAAATTATCTCAAAATTATAATATGGCAACATTCAGTGTTTTCAGGGTTTAAGCTATCTAGTTTTATTATACAGTACCTGTTTTAACCTTTTGATTCCTTTTGTTTCTGGCTTTATACATTAAAAGTAATGATGTTTTTAATACTTTGAATGTCCAGTGTCAGCTGTATAAATAGAATAGTATGTTGTCTTTATCTCCAAAGGCATTATATTGTACTTCTAGCAAGTGCACCGACAGAAAAGCAGCGACTAGAATGGTGAGTATCATGCTTGCTCTTTAATTTTTTTTTAAAGAAACTTCCAGTTTCAAAGTACTCTCATGCCACAGACCTTGGGCATGTCTTACTATCTTACACAGGTTTTATGAAAAAAAATTAAAGTTGAAATTTGTTCACGTTTTAAATTTATGAGCATAATATGAGAGTTAATAATTAAAGGGTTGCATTGGCTATGTTTGTTCTACTTAAAAATGACCTGCAAAAACTTCTAAAAATTGGCTGCATTGACTGTATTTGCTTTTAGTATGTGCAGAAGGTCTGAATATGGGGCTTGGAGGTGGAGATCTTAAGTTTCTTCTAAAAACAAACAAAAAAATCTTTTCCACCTTCCCAACACCAGCATTCTCTCTAGTTTTGTTATAACACTCTTTGGGGTTCCCAGGTGTTTGTGAGGAGTCTTTTTTCATACTCTATATGAACTTGTGGGAAGTGGTAAATCTCTTTATTAAATACATTTTCCTGTGTTTTTTAGGAGTTAATGCATGTATTTTGTTAATAATTCTTTAATTCTTCTCAGTTGTTCAGCTTTTAATCTTTCCTGTTAGTGTATACTTTTAGTCCTCAGGTCTAGCTAATACGTAATCACTGCACCCAGAAAGTCTTTTTTCTTTTCTAAACTCATCTTGGTCACAGGTGGTTTGGCTAAGATTTATTTTGAATTTCAAGACAAGACTTACAGTTCAATTAAACAAGCTCCATTGATTTTGGAGGGAGGGGGGCTATTAGTCTGAATTAACTTGTCTTGTGGTTAAATATTAGTTATGTAATATTTCCTAATTATCTGAAACAAAACACATTTTGGGTTTTTTTACCCAGTGGCAAAGAGAGTCTTATTTCTTTGGTATTGAGGTATTAATAAAAACTTAACTAATAAGTAGTATTCATACAGGGTGGGCTTGGTGGAATCAAAAATTCGTATTCTAGTTGGAAGCTTGGAGAAAAATGAATTCATTACACTGGCTCATGTGAATCCTCAGTCGTTCCCAGCACCCAAGGAGAATCCTGACAAGTAAGTCATCTTTTTTTGCTTCTTAAAATGTTGTCGAATTCTACTGTGTACATAGCTGTACACTTGTATCGGCCTACCTGATTAAAAATTGTATAATTTTTTTCTGATGCAGATAAATTTTTAATGCAGTATACTAACACCAGGGGTAAGTAACATTTTTTGGCTGGAGTGCCAAAAAACACCACAATGCCTACCTCGGAAGGTGTCAGAGTGCCAGCATGACAGAGAAACAAAATGAGGGCAAGGGGTACATGGCAGGATGCCCTGCTTGTGCCCCTTGCCCCCCCAGCTCTGCTACCCCCTGGCAGCAGTTCCGCAGAGCTGGGGCAGCTGCAGCCGGGAGGCTCTGGCACCAGCTTCGCATTGGCACGAGCAGGCGCGCCTCATTGGGGGCGGGGCCCGAGGCACCACAGCTCTGGTCTCTTCCCCCGCTCCCGGCATGGAGGTGATGAGCCCTGTACAGTTGTTTGCAGCCAGCCTGCTGCACCTCCATGCTGGGAGCAGGGGAGAGACTGGGACTGGGCTGCCTCGGGCCCCGCCTGCTCCAAGGTGTGCCTGCTCGTGCTGATGCGGAGCTGGTGCCGGAGCCTGGCACAGCTGTTTCGAGCCGCCCGGATGCAGCCGCCCTGGCTCTGGGGAGTTGCTGCTGACTGGGATCCCAGGCTGCTCCCAGCAGGCAGCTGGGATGCTGCAAGCCCTGCTCGAAGCAGCCCGGGCTCCATCACTGGCAGCAGCTTCCTGGAGCCAGGGCTGGCCATGGCGTGCCAAGCAAAATGGCCTCATGTCCCATGCTTGGCACGTGTGACGGGTTGCCAACCCCTGTACTAACAAAGTTGTCCCCAGAAATTGGTTGTATAGGTAGGTATCCCCTTTTCTAAAAATAAGTCTTGCATACAGATGAACTTGTATAGCAATAGGAAATGTTTTAATGATGCACGGAGCATACTGCACACTGTACTTGAAAATACTACTGTTGATGCTCAATTTTTATATTGCAGTTTGGCAAGTAGAGTATCAACTTACTCTAAGTTGATAAACATAGTTTGAATTCTGTAGTGGCTCTACAAGGCAAGCCAGAGTCAGAGGCTGATTTAAGTGACTAGATTTGGATTTTGAAATACATATGTAATACATATGTAGTTACTAGTTTTGCTGCTTGAAAGTGCCAATGACTAATTTGAAAAATTCCAAACTGAAACCTGTAGGAAAGAAGGAAGTCCATGATTTTAAGAATGATTCAAAGTAGCTTGAGTTTGTTTTACTGTTTTGCTTTCCTGACTGGTTAAGAATGAACTGACTGGGTATTTCCCTAAAGGTTATTACTCTGGGTTACACTTAGTGTTCAAACCTCAGGAATATTGTGTTGGTCAAGCATGCATGATCAAAGAGTTCTTTATAGCAGATTTGGGAAAGAGTCTACTATCACTTGCATTGCTCAGTCCATAAATGTTGCCATCTTAATGTATCATTTAGTTCTATTTTGTAAGAGCAGTTTTGCAAGTCTGTAAAATAGACCCATCTCCTCTGTAGATTGTAATGGCCAATTATTTGTCCAATAGTGGGAGAATCTATATAAGCAGTGCTTGAAAGAGCTTGCTTACTAGTAGCTTAATGTGGTTTTTAATAGATTTCTAATATAGCCCCTTACCAGTACTCATCCTCTTGAGCTTCAAGGGTTTTTCAGCATTCTTAAGTGGGGGGGAAAAAAGGAGGGCAGTTGGGCCCAAGGTCCACTGCTTTGCTGGAATGATAATGCATGTGTGGCCCCCAACATTTGTTAATTGTTAGAGGTCTCTGAGTTCACATTGCCGAAGAAGTGTGTTCAAGTTCAGTGCGATTATTGTAGCTTGTTTATATAGATTATGATGAGAAAGGTACGTTTGAAGTCTTTGTGTATAAGCAAACTAAACCTGAGAATTAAAAAGCAAGTCTTGATGTTTTATACTGCTTGGCTTAGACTGATTTTTTTTTAAAAAAGTCAGTGAAGCTGACTAGTAGGCAGTTTAAAAAACTGACGGCTTTTTTTATGATTTGTCAAGCACCATTTGGATTCTTGGCTATTTTAAATGTCTTATACCTTGGTATCACTGCCATGAAAATAGAATCATGTTTAACTACAGTTAGATAAAACATGCAATATGAGTTGTATGATTGATATGAATATTTTTTAATTCAGTTTTTTCTAAAATAGTACATGACTTTTTGTGCAACTTTGCAGGGAAGAATTTCGTACAATGTGGGTGATTGGGTTAGTGTTTAAGAAAACTGAAAATTCTGAAAATCTAAGTGTTGATCTTACGTATGATATCCAGTCTTTTACAGACACAGGTAAGCTTGATTTCTCTAAAAGTTTAAAAATACTGATATATTTATGCTAAACAATTTTGACTTTGTTCAAAATTTTTTATTCTATTTACCATATTTTTCGGACCATAAGACGCACTTTTTTCCCCCCAAAAGTGGGGGGAAAACGAGGGTGCGTCTTATGGTCCGAAGGTGTGTGTCCCGGGGAGACGGGGCGGAGCTTGCCTGCGGAGGCGGCGGAGCC
>NW_017728947.1:93363937-93369493 GCF_001723895.1 Crocodylus porosus
CGCTTGTTTACACCGGAAGCCGGCGCCCGTGCCGATGGCCGGGAGCCGGCAATAAAAATGGCCGGCCACCGGCACACATAGTCTCTCCTGCCATAAAAACTGGGTGCGTCTTATGGTCAGGTGCGTCTTATGGTCCAAAAAATACGGTACTTTTCATAGATGGAAGTATACAAATCTAAGCTGGTTTTTGCTTAAATGTACAACAAATTAATACCAACTCTTGCTTGAATGACTTCAAATGTTAAGTCTGGGACGATGTAATCAGGGATGGTCCTGCTTTGAGCTGGGGGTAGAACTAGATGACCTCCTAAGGTCCCTTCCAGCCCTAATTTTCTTTGATTCTGTGATTTATTTATTTTTTAAGGCCAGGCACGTAGGCGTATGTGGATGCAAAGTTACTTGCCATGTTTTCAGAAATTATTTCATGAAGCATGTTTTCAAAATGTATTGTATGCTATATATTGTGTGTAGCTTTTTAACACCACGGACATTTTATTCTCTTGCTCAACTTGACATATTATAAATGGTGGCCCATGTTTGACGCTCACATCTGGAGGATGTGGCTGGGAGGAAGTGGGTATTAAAAAAAATGGAATGAAACTTTGCCTATGGATTCCCAGGTAGAGTTGATTTTAGTTAACAGTATGGCAAGTACGTATTCTTATGTGACTTGCCCTTAAAAAAAATTGCACCCTACGGTAAAATACAAGACCACTTATAAATGGTATCTGTGACCATTTATAAATGGTATGTCGGGATGTTTGTCACAATTCGGTGCCAGCTTTTAGTTTAGTTTAGACATTAAACCATTTTGATTGGAGATCTGTATGCAATACGTTCCTCTTCTCCCTTAATTGCTGTCCCTTCCTCCCTAAACAAAAGAATAAGGGAGGGTAGGGGATTGTTGAGCAATTCAGTTTAGCTTTCATAACTCTTCTGTGCTTTGGCAAGCGAAATAAATCTGAAAATATTTGGCATCTCTGTATGTAGGTAAAATCTATTCTTATTCAAGAATAAATTGCTTTCCGTGTCCCAGTATAACTATAAAATAACTGTGTGACTAATGACTGAGTGATGCATAAATCTCACTTGTTTGATTTATTGATGGTGGAAATTAGGTTTTTAGGACTACCTAGGATATTCAGCAGTACAGAAGTTCATTTCTCTGGGTTGTTCAGCAGTGGATGATTGAACAGCACAGTGGTAAAATGTAACCCCAATTCAAGGAACTTCCTGTAACTGCCACCATATTAATTTGGTATTGAAATGAAGCCACATACTTCTGACTTCCTCCTAGACAGAATTAGAGAACTGTAAGTGATAACATATTCCTTACTCGGTAGTGTTTAGTAGGAATACCAAGCCAAGTGGTTCTACAAAGAATCATAAAAATGTAATGCTGAAAGTGTCCTCATAAAGGTAATCTACTGCATTTCCCTGCATTTTGGCAGTCCAAGTGCATCTAGGTAAACCCTGAGCGATGTCTGACAAACCTGTTCTTTAAAAACCTCCATTGAAGTTGTTATGCATTCTTCCCTCATCCCCTCTCTCAGCAATCTTGGGAGCCCAGCAATCTTTGTCTGGTCTCTAAAGTCAGCCCAGGTGTGGCTTATGGACTAGGGGGAAGTCCTGACTCTTGAAACCCCAGCCATGTGCCCCCTTCTTCTCCTCTGGTTATAGCCTTACCTTGGGGAACTACCTTCCAATTCACTTTTTGAAAGGGCAGTGTCCTCTCTTCAGAGGGGAAAAGAGTGCACCCAAGAGTCCTCAGCAAGGCCAACCGTTCCTTCAATAAAGGTATTTAGCGGGGGCAAAAACCACACAGCAGGAAGATCCTGCTTCCTCCAAAGGGTTAAATGGTACCTCTGTCCCTAATCCTCCATGTATGGTTTTGAACATTATAAAACTAACTCAACTGTTTTCTCTCCAGCCTGCATAGCTTTGAGTACTTGAGTAGATTTACTGTTTCCATTCTTCAGATTTCCGTGATTCCAGGTGGACACTGTGCTTTTTTTTTTTTTCCCCAGCTGCTCCATTGATTGTAATGCTTTACCTCTTTGTTTCTTCCCGGGATTTCCTTCCACTATCACCACGAAATAATGTGTACCAAGCCCAAATGAAGCATCACCACAGCTGTTCAGTTCCTTGTTGATCTGATGCATCTTTTGTCACTTAAGCCAGCAATGCTGCCTCCTGTCTCTTAACTCTTTTACTTTTTGTACAGGTTATTCATGGAGGCATGCAACATTGCTCCAACACGAACATGTTTAACTTGGACCCCTGGCAGATATTCTGTTACTGGTGTGATGGGATCTGATCCACAGTTCCAACAGTTGTGCCTCCTGCCATGCTACAGGTGCATAGTATGAGGTGTGATTGTAGGTTACAGTGGTGATGCATAAGGAGTGCACAGGAGGACCCCCTCCCAGGCAGCACCTCACCGCCCCCCCCCAGTCGTGACACTGGGGTTGCCGGCTGACGGGATCAGCTGGGGACTCCCTCCCCACCCAGTTGGCGGGACTGGTTGTGGAGGTGGGCAGGGGCGCATGCCCACCTTGACTAAAGTGGCACCAGTTTCCCATGGTAGGTTGGTGTTCAGATCCCAACCATTCCCTAATGCTGGTGCAGTGAGAGCCTGAGATCATAATCCCTGGGTTCCCTCTCCGCTGGCAGTTAGTAAACCAGGTGCCTTGTGCACCAGTCTCAAAGTTTGTCAGCTGATCTGCTCCTGGGACTGGAAACGGGAGTCAGCTGATCAGTGCTCCCAGCCTCAGGAGCACATGTTGCCCTTCACTCCAGTGTTTTCCTGAGTCTGGGTGCAGCAGTCATTCTGATTGGTGCTTGGCCACACATTCAATTTAAGGCATAATGGGAACCAGTCACAAAGTTATTACACAAAATATGTGACTGTTCCCCAGTTTATGCCATTAATAACATGAAAGTGTGGCTATGTTACTGCTTGAGACATGATTAAATGGTCAGTCGCGTCTTAAGTGTAACATCTACCAGGCACCCCAGAAATATAGCAAAACTATAGTCTGGCACAAAAGGACACCTTCACAACTTCCCTAGGTTACCTGTTCACTCTCCTTACAGTTTAAAGAAAATCCTGATATTTAGCCTACATTTTGCCCAATTCCTCTCCCCACCAGTACACTGGACCTATCCTGCTGCTTTTGTTAGGTGTGAATTTGCAACAAAAATGGGGTTGACATACACTCTCTCCTCCTTTTCTCCTTCCCTCCCCCCTTATTTTGCACACAAAATAGTTTCATTTTGAATTTGCTGTTAGTTTCTGAAATGCCTCACAAATAACATGCAGAAATGTTGTGCATCTTTGATTTGCAAATGGGATTATATCCACATATACAAGTAGATGAACTTCCTTTTGGGGATGTCACATTCTGTAAGGTTTCTCAATATTTTTTTCCAGCAAGATGTCCTTATTGCCAGTTTCTACTTTTTCTATTGTCTGCAAGTGTATTTAGAAGTGTTTTAGACTTCTGAGCTACATGTTGGTGCAGGTGTTTCCTACCAATTGGAGAAAGGAGATTAAAAATAACTTATTTCCTTGACACCATAAATTCCTTTTCAGCTGATATCATTTTCTGCTACTTTAAGTCATTTAGACCATATAGGTTTACAAACCCAGGAGAAATTTGAAAGGAAATTTCAGCTTCTTACTGTTGATCACTTCACATTATGTACTGTCATCAGCTATACTTGCTATTTGTATTTACTGGAATGTAACTCCATGGTTGAAGTTTTGTCTTGGATTTAAGCTCAGTAACTCAACTATTCTGAATATGCGCACAGTAATTTAATTCAGTTTAAAACTTTTGTCATGTTCCAATTTCAAGTGCTTTGCTTGAGCCTATAGTTAATGTTGTCTAATACTAATACTGTTTCATTTGCCTTGTATCTCTGTGGAGTGACATTCTGTTACTTTTCTACTTCTTTTGACTTGTGAGGAGAGGCTGAGGGAACTGGGCTTATTTAGTCTAGAGAAGAGAAGACTGAGGCAGGGATTTAATACCAGCCTTCTACTACCGGAAAGGGGGGTGGACCAGTCTGTGATGACAGAACAAGGAGCAATGGTCTTAAGTTACAGCAAAGGAAGTTTAGGTTAGATATTTTCTCACTAGGAGGTTAGCAAAACACTGGAACAGGTCACCCAGAGAGATGGTGGAATCTCAATTCTTGGAGGCTTTCAAGACTTGGCTAGACAAAAGCTTTAGCTGGGATGATCTAGTTGGGGATGGTCTTGCTTTGAGCAGAGGGTTGGGCTAGATGACCTCATGAGGTCCCTTCCAACCCTTATTTTCTATTTATATGGTTTCAGGGGTTTTGGTATTGTTTTCTTTTCCCGTGTTGGCAAGAACAGTTCAGCTTTTTCCAAGAATTAGATTAGAGGCATAGTTGTTTGCTACTTAAATTTATATGGAGAGGTCTCATGCTTCTAGGGTTTGGAATCAAGATCTCAAAGATGGTCCTGAAGTCTGGGTGAGTTATAAGTGCTTGGAGGCCTGTTCCTAAATTAGGGGTTGGCAACATATGGCCTGCAGGCCAGATCCAGACTGCAGAGCCTCATGATCTGGTCTGCAGAGCTAGGAGGTCTTGTTGTTTCAGCAGCAAGGGGGTTCACCTGCACCTGTACTGGTACCTGGCAGTGATGAGCTTCATTGTGATTAGGTGGTAGCTGGGACTTGCATCTGCACCACTAGCTCTTCCCATTACCTTCTGGCTGCAGCGTAGATGCAGTTCCCAGCCATCTACTGCTGAAGCCGCTTGGCCCCTGTCATAGTAGAGCCTGGCAGTTCCAGCTCACAGATACAGCCCATGGTTATTCTCTGCCTCGCATTGGCCTGAATTAGAATGGACTCCATGGTAGTCCATGGACTTTCCGTGCTGTAAAACTGGTTTAGCTAAGAGGGGCCCAGATAGTTCAACAGTACTAGAATAGCATTGATGGTTGTGTCCCAGCTACCTTGCTCCCAGGTGCAATTATCGGTAATAGTGATGATCCTTGTATATCATTATCATGCGTATAAGTGCCAGCCATACATCAGGCCCTCATTCTGTTTGGCTAGTGATTCTCAACCAGGGGGCCATGGCACCCTGGGGAGCCACCAGATCCTTTGAAAGGTGCCAAGAGGTGTGAGGAGATCAAATGGATAAGCACAGGCTCAAGATAAACCCTCACTGCCCAGCCACTGGGTTAAGATGCATGTGTTGTAATATAAATTTTGAAGTTGTGTGCTGTTCATTTTACAGAGTTAGGAGATGTACCCTGAGTCCAGTGAGGTGTGCCTCGCATCCAGAGCAGTTGAGAACCATAGTACCTAGGTGGTTAAAGTAATGATTGTTTTATAGGACTTAGATACCTAGGAGATTTCCTTTCCCCATGTCCTGCTGTCACTGCTGAGCTCTGTGGGTCACTTCATAGAATCATAGAAGTCGGGTCGGAAGGGACCTTGTAGATCTTCAAGTCAGACCCCCGCCTGGGCAGGAGAAAAACTGGACTCAAATGACTCCAGCCAGGTAGGTATCAAGCCT
>NW_017728947.1:93370208-93405546 GCF_001723895.1 Crocodylus porosus
ACCTATCCAGATCTTGCTGCAGTCTTTCCCTCCCTACTAGCGTGCTCACCTCACCCCAAATTTTGGTATCATCAGCAAATTTTAACAGGTTGCAATTCACCCTGTTGTCCAAATCGCTGATGAAGAAATTGAACAGCGCTGCCCACTTCCCCCCAGGTTGAATATGACCCGTCCACCACCACCCTCTGAGTATGACCCTTGGAGCAAATCTGCAGTCCATCTGACTGTGTAGGCATCAATGCCATAGTCACCTAGGATCACTTGTGATCCTGATGGTTGGAACTCAGTATTCTCAACTGGGGGAATCTATCTGCTCTCCCTTTTGGTCATCCAAACCCTCCATTTAGTGAGCTTCCAGGTACAAGTTGGGCCTTCTGGTTTAATGAGGTGTAAACTAATGGCATGTGAATGACGGCACTCTAAGGCATTTCTTTATTACACTGCTTTCCTACCTGGCGGTTTGTGTGTTCTATCATATGATTTGCTTAGCTTGTTTTGTTTTTTTATGTATTTTTCAGTAGTGCTTGCTTGTGAAGGCACAGGGGTTGGGAACTATATTTGAACTGCCCATAATGACTTCACAGATTGTGTAGATTAGATACAAAATATTATATGTTGACGTGAATGTTGACTACGGCTAAAAATTAAACTAGGGGATTTCGGTGCTTAAAGTTTATCCACGATATAGCTCAGTAAAGTTGTACAACCTATACCTTTTATAGAAACATTTGCAACATAAGCGACTTGGTGACTGTTAATGCCAAGTGCTAGGTGGTGGTTAAATAACCTGGCAATCTCTAGGGTGCCAATGGCTTTGAGCAGAAGAGCATCTTAGAGGGAAGTATTAGTCTGACCTCTAGCAGAAGAAATGCCTCCAAAAGGTTGTACAACTGAAGTCTACTCCATAATTGGGTAGACTAGGATCTTTAACCCGGGTTGGTATCCAGTCTAGGAATGCAGCCCCAATAGAAGGTTATCTCTTTTTACTCTAGCAGCTCCTGCAGCTAAGCTGGTTCTAAATGTGCTGGCACTTGCCTTTCCCTTGGATTAAACCAGCAAGGCCAAGATGTAGCTGCCCACACACCAGCATCCCCATCTCCATGTACTGGGTTTTGCTTTATCTTTCAAACAAGAGTTGCGTTTAGTGAGCTGATGTCTCACTTGGCACAATTCTGTTATCTTGAAGACAGACTGATGCCTACTATTACAGCTTCAAAAGATTGCAGGATGCTATCCGAAGTCCCCATACATTCCATCTGCACTTGGTGTGATGCAGCTTAGTAAAACTTCTCTTAACCTGCTGGCTTTACTAAGCATGCACTGTCGCATACAGAGTTGTGTAGAGAGGATACTAAAACAGCAGTAGCATCAGCTTCCACTGCCACACTCTCTTGCTTTACCCCTTACCTTGTAAACTAAAGAGATATTCAGTTTCCCCCTTTCCTCAGGAGGTGCAGTGCAGAAGATACGTCCCTAGATAAGGGATTACAAATAGGGCTTTTAGTAACTTACGCTTTCCAAAGTTTGGACTCTTCAACAGCCTAGTGTAGACCCTTTCACATGGAAAAGTTCTAATTTATGCAGTCTTTACAAAGTCTTCTGGGCTTTTCCAAGGCTGAGAGTTATTGGAGTATTCTCTTTAACATGGGACCTTAATTTAGCCCTTTTGTGCATATGCATTTTAATAGTCCCTAATTACAGCATCAGTCTGTTTGTTCTAAGGGCTCTTCAATTATTCACTGTTCAGGATAAATAGGGAACTTCTTAACTGCTTGTAAAAGATCACGTTTTTAGACCTTGATTTGGGATTCGGGGGAGTTGATTTAATTTTAGCACTACCACAGCCTTGCCTCTGACATAACAGAGAAAGTATGTTCTGCACATGCACAGGAGGGCTGAATTAAATTTGCATTGGTCAACTTAATTGTCTGATTTTTCTGGCTGGAGTACTTGATATTTTTCTTCTCCATATGTAATGATAAATTGAACTTGGAGCTGCAAAAAACTTAGCAGGTAACTTAGCAGCATAAGACTTTCTTAGTTTTATCGAACTTAGGTTTTATATTAAGAATTGAGCTTCCACCATTTTCATCAGAAGACTGGAAGCTCCTTTTTTCCCCTCTGAAGTAGACCCTACCTTTATAGCTCACTTACCACCTGTTTTATAGTCTTCATTAAGCAGGACTTTCTAAAGTTCTGTTATCATACTTTTCAAAGTAACATAATTGACCCCAAAACATTATCTGTAGGAACAAGAGCAGGTCTTGCTTGCAGTATCAGGATCCTAGCAGATGTTACATATATTGCGTGATTTGTGTTAATTGCATGATAAATGGCAACATGCCACACATGCAGCCAGTTTATGGCACAATAAAATGGAATATGAGCCACAAAGATGTTCTGCATTAAATGATCCCTTCATAATCAACTTCATTAATTTAATGGAACTAACAGTATGTTTACAAATTACTTTTCTTACAAGTCAACTATATCATATCTGACATAAATTCTTTGTAACATACAACATGACTTCAATGCTAACACTGTAATACATTTGCATGTAGAGGCATGGAAGAAGCTGTTCAAACAAAGTTGTAGTCTGTTCTGAAAAGTTTACCTAACATGCATCTTAACTTTTGTGTAGCTCTTATAAAGCTAGATATGAAACTCCTAGACTGCTTGGTTCCACCTTGGGTTATAAACACAAGAATGGGTTTAACATGCGACTGATCCAGCTGACTTAACTGCAAAAACTGCAAGCCTATGATGCAGCCCCAGCTCCAAACAGTAGTGTACCCAGGGAGAGTTGGGAGTTTTTTTCATACTTTGGAATGCTGGCCATTCCTTGCAGGAGCTGCTCAATTCTTACACTTTCACAAGTACAGGTGATCAGATGACAGTGCAATTTGCTCCAGGCTTGTCTCTCAAGCCTTTACCTCTTTGTTCAGGTGTCTAGATCTGTGAGACAACAGCTTAAGCTTTGATGAGGGTCTTGCATATTTTTGGTTTAAAATGCTTTTAACACTTTTTAGTCCCAGATTACAAATCCATTTTCTCTTAAAGCTCAACCTCTTACTTTACCTTGTATTACATGTGATGTGGATGTCAGTAGCTTTCCTTCTTGAAACTGAAATGATGCAGCCTCTCTTGCTGAAGAAGTAATAACAGATACTCTGGAATTACATATCCTTTCTTCCAGAACAAATAACTGCACTTTATGATATATTGTAACATTTTATAATGTTCTTCTCATTGTATAGTTTATAGGCAAGCAATAAACAGCAAGATGTTTGAGATGGATATGAAAATTGCTGCAATGCATGTAAAACGAAGGCAACTTCACCAACTGCTACCTAATCATGTGCTTCAGAAAAAGAAAAAGGTAATCCTACTGACGACTTAACAGTGATCTAGTATAATAATTACATTATAATTAATGATTCCCAAAGGTCTTTTGAGTATACTAACAGAATAACGAAAAACAGGTAACAAGGGCAGTTAGATCTATATAATCTGGCCAGAGTTACTGACCTTGCAAGTACAGAAGTACTGTGCTAATGCTGAGGTGTCTGAACTGTTTTTCTTAGTATTGGGGTTACTGGACTGTCTGCACAAAGGAGCTATTATTTGTATTTAGATTTTATACTGCTCTTCCTCTATTCTGGAGGCATCTTTGCTGCTTCTTAAGATCCTTCAGTGGGGAACCAGAGGCATTTTTACACATGCTTTTGGAGGTGCAGTGGGAGGGGCTTTAATTAGCTAGCACATTCCATTAAAAACACCTGAGCATCACATGTATTAGCATCTCCGGCACTGAAAAATGGTGGTGGGATGCCATTTTTTTGAGTCTGGTAGTAGGTGTTTATTTCCATGCATTTTTGTTGGCACTATTAAACTCTTTTATAGGTGAATCCTTTAAGGTAATTAAAGCTATTTTGCTAGTTTAAGGTACCATAGAAATTTATCTAAAATGCAGTGCAACCATGGTTTAAAGGTTCTATCTCGCACAAGTACTTGTTTTGAGTTTTCGTTTTAAACGTCATCTTTTAGTTACTTTTTTTTATTTTTTCTCAGTAGGTCATAAAACAATTAATGCAATTTGTTACGATTAAGCAGAATGTTGAGTTCATTGTTGCTGCCCAGTTTTTGTACCTCTCATAATAATTGTTGCTAACATACCTAAAGCTTAAGAGCATAAAGACCTCCAGAGGTCAGTTGTGCTGCTCTCCATGTGCAAGTAAAGGCATGATTTAATCTAATGTGTAATCCACACAATCATGCTTCCTAAGATGCTACGTTTGTGATCCCCAAGGCTCGGGTACATAAGCTGCAATCCCCCAAGCCTGGCAGTTTCGCACACCCCTGAGCTTCGGGGATTGTGGCTGCTGCAGTTCTCCAGCCCAGTGTTTCATGGTAGGCATGGTATATCGCTGCAGCTCAGCTGTCAGCTGTTGGGACTCCCAGCTGTAAGGGAGACCTGGCGACAAGTGCAAATTTTAAAGCTGCATAACAACCAGCTATGATGTTAGAACCCATTTTCAAGGTTTAACTTTATAGCTGGTTAGAGCTTTTTATCATGTGATAAGTATTTTGCACATGTAGCTGGTTTTAACTAGTTAATTGCACAATTAATCAGTTAATTGCATGATACCTGTAATGTGTAGAGAGGGCCAGGGACTAACAATCTGCTCTAGTTTGGAGGTTGACAACACTTCTATCTTGTTAGGGGATTGAAAAATGACGGGGTTTTTTGTTGGTGTTTGGCTTGGGTTTTTGTGTTTTTTTTAATAGTTTTCCTTTTTAATTGTATGATAGTCTGGTGTGACCACACAAGTAGAATGACAGCATCATTGTAAGACAGAGCTGTCTGGTTATTTAGATCTGATAAATACACTTAATTTTCAACAGGGAGAAGTATGCCAGGTTACTCAACCCTGAAGTCCTGGCTGTTAACTTGTCAGTGTAGTTCCAAATTGATTGTGTATTAAGTGTTGTCCATTTTTTACTCTTTCTCCTCTTTCTTTATGGCCCCGACCCCCCAATTACTTAACATTTTAGAAGTAGAATTGCAATAGTGCTTCACTGAATTTAATTTGATTCTGAGCCCTTGATGGAATATAAACCACATGATTTATTAATGGGTTAAAATATGTGATTACAGCATTCAACAGAAGGGGTCAGACTGACAACGTTGAATGACAGCAGCCTAGACTTATCTATGGACAGTGATAACAGCACGTCTGTGCCTTCTCCTACTAGTGCTATGAAGACAAGCCCGTTGAACAGTTCTGGAAGTTCTCAGGGGTAACTTTCCAATCCTAACTTGGATAAAGTATGTAATTTAGAAATAGCTGTGCAAGTTAGAGCATGTGCTTTTTCACTTTCTTTTCCAAAGAGGGTACATTTTACATTTACATTTTACATTAGACCTACTTTTTTATTTCAAATGAGGCACTGCACTCTCCTTAAGTCCACACTTGGCAAAAGGCTTTTCCATTTTTTTCTTAGAGTATTATTTGAAATTATCTGTTTTAGAATCTGTACCTTGACATACAATAAATATATAGTGGCAGGGAATCCATATTAACTACTTTGTATCATACTATAGATATTTTAAATAGCAAGCTTGTCTTACTACTTGTGATGAGACTGCACAGCAGCACAACTCTTTGGGTAAACTGTCAGGATGTTAACAGTCTTGAGTACTTCTGAAAGCAGCTCTTTTCAGTTGCTAAGCAAATCAGGTGAGATCCTGCTTGGACTAAATTTGTTTTTTTTAAACACTTCATGCATACCTTCTTGATGCTGAAAAATCTAAAGCTCCATTGCCAGCATTAGTCGCATATAATCTCTGTTCCTTAATTGGACAGTTATAGATTTATAGCAATACTGTGCTCTAAGACTCGTAATTTGCTCACCAGTCTTCTCCAGTGTATTTGCTGCATTCCAGAGGGAAAATGACTGATCAGTTTGCAGTTTTGGAAGGATGTTAGCTATAAATTTTGCCTTCATTTTTAAACATCATTAAACTTTTTTTTTTTTTATTTAAGAGTTCTTTTTTTTTTTTTTCTTATAGAATAATCTACTATTTGAAACCTTTTGCTTAGTGCAGACTTATGATAAGCAAAATCTGTTGTGGTAGCTGTATTTCCTTGTTGCAATGAATTATTTTGATATGACAGACTTTTCTGGCTTCATATTGTCTGTAGTAGACAAAATAAGAGCGCTCACAGTCTGGCCATGTTGTCACTTTGTGATAAAGGTGAACTATATATAATACTATATGCATTTTATAATTGCTAGTGCATTAACCCCTGTGCTTTCTCCATTTAGCAGAAGCAGTCCTGCTCCAGCTGTAACAGCAACATCTGTGACCAACACACAGGCTTCTGAAGTCACTGTGCCACAAACAAATTCCAGTGAAAGCTCAGGGGGTAAGGAAAGTGGCAAAACTGTATTTGTATTGACTTTGAGGGGGTTTATCAAAGTCAAAGAGAGGGTATGAGCAGTTTCATACTAATTCAGGAGTGAAATTTACTGCATGTGTTAAAGTTCAAAGATACAATCATGGAATAGGGTTTATACCTTTTAATTGTATACTACTTGAGACAGTATTTTCATGTAACCTTTTTAGAAGTTTTATAAATAGGTCACAACAGGCCACGGACTATATTGAGGCCCAGTCTTATGGGGTTCCCAGAGGCTTCTCTGTAGAAGAGCAGGGATCCTGATTTTTCTCTGCTAAAAAAATCACACATTCTCTGCTAAAAAAACCCACCCCAAATCCATGTGAGAGCTCATTGCAAAATGGCAAAATTTACAGGTTTCTCTTGTAAAATCAGAAATCCACATTTGCCTCTGGTAAAAGGCAAAATCCACAGTTTACTGTGCTTTTCCATGGGAAATGTAAGACCCAGATCCCTGTAGATGAGTTAAAGATTAAAGAAAACTACTTTGCCCAATTGGACTTAGTGCTCAGTCTAGAAGATACCATTAAGCATCTCTGTGATGCTTAGTTTCAGTCCTCAAACTGTATATTTGTATCTCCAGAGATAACATCCTTGTTAACAGCAGTATATGGAGATGAGAGATAACAGGCCTGATTACCTACCCATGAGTCCTATTGTCTGCAGGTTTGTGTACACAGAGTCAAGCCCTTACTTCTCTCTAAAAGTGAAAAATTTCAAGAAGTTAAATGAATAGAAGATATAAAACAACAAGAACACACTTTTTGTAGAAAACAGTGATTAAATTTCGGCTTCCTCACCAGTGGTTTAAATAGTGATTTAAATCATTTTGATTTAAATCATATCCTCCCTGCTGCATGTTCTAACTTGTTTTCTCTTTGAAGTGACTTAAAGATAATTGCTGTTAGCATATTCATTATTTATATAAGCAAATAATTAAACATACTGTTTACAGGAATTGCAATAAGATGTTTATATTATGGCTTTTGTACATAGCCATAATGGATGTAAAATATAGTAAACATTATGTAATGGGAAAATCCCTTAAAATAGATATTTCCTGTAGACTGTAGTAAAGCTGGCTTTGTCCAGGCCTAATGCAAATGATGGTCATGCTTCCACCTGTCAGAGGGAAAAATGCCTACAACCTAAAGCCTTGAGTGTACTATTTTTATGATGCTAACACTACTTTTGAATGCAATTAAACTTGGAGGTGGGTGCAAAGTGATGCGGAGCCAAGTTTCTGCTGTTCTTGCTTCACTGGAACCATTTCTGGAACACAGGGAATCCCAACAGACCTCAAACACTAGCCATGTCAGTGCTTCTTCAAGCTTGCTTATTCCATATCTGAGCTGAAGAATTAGTAAAGTTGGTCCCATGGCACTGAATAGAAGATGCGTTTCAAGAAGGGGGTGAAGGTAGCTGCAGTAAAATTTGCAGTAAAATTTTGCTTTCAGTAAAATTCTTGGCTGCCATCTTCACTTGTGTGATAAGTCTTGAACTAGAACAAGGGAGTAAATTAAAACTGCTGGAAAAGGATTATCCTGCCTAAAAGCTTCCATTCTACTTGGTTTCTCTGTATATTCCTGCAGCAGCCTTTACTAAAGCCATGCTGGACCAACCTGGCTTAAATACTTGGTCCTGCATCATAAATTGCAATTGTATCTACATTAGTATCATTCTTGTTAGCCAGTGCTAAGTGGAGTCAGGGATGGCATGCTGTTCTGGAATTTAAGAAATGGTATTGACAGAAGTGTCCCTCTTGTTTGCTAATTCACATGCCTCAATCAGCAGTATGGCTGTGACCCATTAATGTTGATTAGTGGTCTCTGTTGTAATTGTACTTAATGCCTTTCATCCTAAAGATGCCCAGAGGGCTACACTAACTCTGTATGTGTAACCATCTTTGGTGGCTAGATAGAAACAGCCAATTGATTCACAGCATGTGCTGTGGCATTCAGGGATGGGGCACTCTTCTCATGAATGTGGAGAATAACCCTAACTCTTAGTGCCCTCACAGAGCAGATAACTTTTTGCCTATGACTCCCCTGGATGCTGTAAGATGTGAGTTTTGGTTGATATAATAAAGGCCTGCATTTTTTACGCATTCTGTGTTCTGAACGTTTAGGTCACTACATTACCTGTTCTGTCCTCGGCTCTTGTGGGTTTAGGTAAAAATACCAGGAAAACAAATGTGTAAAACAAAGTCTGTGAATGTAATGCTACCTTCATCTAAGTAATTTTAAAACATGTTGTATTTTACCTCTTAGGTACTTCAGGTGAAAGCATTCCTCAAACTGCCACACAGCCAGCCATTTCTCCACCACCAAAGCCTCCCATCTCTAGAGTTCTTTCTTCAACACGTCTGGTAAATCAGACACCAAGAACTGCAGGAAATACAGCAACAAAAATACCAAGCCCTGTTGTTGGGGTGAAGAGAACATCTTCTCCTCATAAAGAAGAATCTCCTAAAAAACTAAAAACAGAAGAGGTATTTTTATTTTTGAGATCATAATTGTATCCAGGTAGCAGAAGTTGTACTATGATAATTGTTGCTTGCATGAAAATTTGATACATGGTAGTATTGCACAGGAAAATCTTTTACACAGTGATGCATTTTTTTCCTTACTCTAGCTGGGTAGGCTCTTAACAAAATCTTTTCTCTTAAGTGTTACTGTCATCTTTATAATGTTAAAACACACACATACTTCACACCAGTTCATTCTAGGACATTTCACAGTGAAAACAAAGTATAAAGAATCGAGTTAATCCAGATTTAACCGATTTAAATCTGATGCATTATTTTCCATTCTTGTCAAATTTGCACATTTGAATTACTGTGCGTTTTAGTTTGTTCTGAATCTTCAACATGTATTTCTAATGCCCATCTTATATGACTGGACATTTACCGTATCTAATTCTGGAAGAACATGGTAAATAGAAAATGATTCGATGATCCTTTTCTTCGAAAAAAAAATTTAAGCAGCCTTGGAAGCAATACAGTCTCTTTAAAAAGTTAATTACTTTTTCTTTTTGTTAAAAGCTCAATCATCAACTGGAAGTTGCAACACAACTATCTTTTACTGACCATTATTTTTTAATTAAAAGAAGTGTTTGGCTTGTTCATGGGTTCATATTAATACTTTCGTCATTTCAAAGTAGGAATCATAGTTTTGAAATTTAGCGGGAATATTTATAATAGTCTTCACTATTAACCTCCTGGCTGCATGTACTTTGGTTAGTTTAAAGTGTGTATTTTCCAAAGACCCCAAGGGAGATGAACAGTCAGATCTGAATTTAACTTAAGGGAATACACTTGAATTTCACTTGAAGGAATTTGAATGTAGTATAACATTGACATGATTCAAATGTTTTTATCTGAAGTGTTTTGGATGGCCCCATTACTTAAGTCACCCACACAAATCTTAATAAGGCCTCCATAATGCATGTATATAGTGCAATATAGATGTGTAGCATATTGTAGGAAATGTTTTCCAAGCGTTTTATTTTATTCTTTCTTACTATCTTCCTTTACCTTTTTTGGCTTATTTACCATGAGTCTAATTGTACAGGCTTTTGGGGGAAAAAACTTGTAACAATTTTAGAAATGTCTAAAAATGACCTACCGTCATGCTCCCATTCTGAATGTCAGAATTTTCAGGTCTGATGTCTTGGGATTTTCAAAACCTGGAAGCAAGTTCTGTGCCCTATTGAAAGTGGAGCTTTCTATTGGGGTATAGTACTCATTTATTATCTTAAATGGTTTGAGATAGCTAGAACATTAAATCTCTCGGGTTCAGAACTGAGTGTGGTCTCTGTACAGTGTCTCAACCACATGCATTTTTAGGAGAGATTACCTCTCTGTAGAATGGAGGAAACTTCTGGCAACTTTTTTTTTTAAATTAGCTCTTTGAAGCTGCTCTGAAATTTGACCTGTCAATTATAGTTGCAGGCAGCTGGATTACTGGTTATAGAGTTGATCCATTTTGTGATTCATGATGAATGCCTTTAACTAAATGGGTATCTACTTTCCTCCTCCTGTCTAATGTAGTAATTTTCAGACTGTTTCATGGAACCCAGGGGTTCCAAAATAGGTCATCAAAGGTTCTGCAAAGAGATTGGGGGTAATGGCAGAGCAAACAGAGAGGTGGTGTGCTGCCATTGTTTGGTCGGGTCACCTGGCTCTACATCAGCTCACTAGACCCATGGAGGTAGGGGTAAGGATTCCATGACAGAGTAGTGAAAGAAAGGGTTCCCTGATTTGTAGGCAGTTTGAAAACCACTGGTCTAATGGGTGGTGGTTTTGTGTAATAAGGCATGCTTATGTGGGTAGTCCACAGTATTTTTAAATGTAATGAAACAATATTTGTTGAAAGCCAAATGTGGTTTAGGTTATTTGTTATGCCTCATACAGTAGCATAAATATTAAACATATTGTACATTATCTTTAGGAACACATGGTTTTGTTTATTTTTACAAGGCTGTGTGTAAACCCAGTTTGTCTTGGGTTTTGCTAAAGATTTTTTGCTTGTCACATTTTAACATGCATTAATGTATTTCGATTTTTTTTTGAATAGGATGAAATAAATGAAGATGTGAGTTGCCTTGATGCAGGTGATCATGATAAAATGGAAATTAAGGTATGTATGTTACTTTTACAACTTGAACCTTTCCCCAGTTCAGCCATGTTTCTCTAACCCATTCTGTTAGCATTAGTAGTGTCCTCCATGTTCATCTCATAGACTGCTTTGAGACAGAGGCTAATAAGTGAATTATTTTTCCATTGCAGTCTGTCAATTTCAAACACACAAATTAAATCAGGCTGCTTTTATAAAATATGGACTAGCTGATGCAGCAGGTTTTTATGCTTGCTCCTCTGTTATGGTCCATTTAAATTTGATATGGCATTATCACGTTTTCCTTCAGCTGCTACTACTTTAAAGTCTAGTCACATTAAAAGTCTAGTTATGTTAAGGTGAAGTGCCTGCCTGGTTCTTTGTCAGCAGCAAGTGGCCCAGTTTTATTTTGAAGGTTTATTTAAGTTAGTTTGTTTAATCATTTTCAGTATAAATGGGGGAATACAGAAGGTATGTGTATATTTCCTTTAGGTATGACCAAGCCTAGTGAACCTGAGAGCAAGCTATGCCTAAATTCCAGTTTGTGGTTGGTTGTTTTTTCATATTTGAGGTCCTACACTTCTTTTAAACTTAGAAATTGAAGTTTAATTATGAAATAAATGCCCTCACTTGTACTAAAAACCTTTGTTTTTGGTATTAAACCAAGAATCAAGATGGGTATTTATTTGAATGCCTACTTTGGTTTTAGGGAGATTTGAGTTTTATAGTAAAAAACAATGTGTTTAATGTTATGTTTCATATAGGGAAGCTGATCTGTTTAGTTACCAGTTATTTCCCTATTTGAAATCAGTGGGAGAGTTCTCATTTTAGTCATTATTTCAGGCTCATAGCAGACTTAAGGAACACCATGTTACAGTGGTTCACAATTATGAGATTGCTTTTGAAAATGCAAGCAATTAAATCTGCAGCAAATCTTGTAGCATTGCACGTACATGTATTTGACATGCTATTCACATGTGAAGACACTTTCTAGCATTCTAAACTGAATATGGGGGAACACACTAGAAATCTTTATTGAAATTTAGGGCCCAAAAAAGGCAATTTTTTTTTATGCGTAGAGACTACACAAGGCAGACAGTAAAACAAGTGATAGATCAGATATGTAACCTGAAAGCAACATATATCTGAAACGGGCATTACCACAGGCTGCTAGTTATTCTAATAGGTAATCAATTAATTTTGTGTTCTGCAAGAATGGTTGGCATTGGGCAGTTATACTTGCCTCTCTTGCCCTGTGCGTTTACAGCCTGAGCCTCTCTGATTTTAATGGAGTTCTGTCTGGGCACATTCTGTCAGGATCATGGCCTATGTTTAGAATGTTATTTGTGTAGCCCATGAAGGATACCTATAAGCAGACTAAGTTATGTTTTTGTTTCCCTTTCCCCCTGCCTCCCAATCTCTCTTTCTTCCTTTTATAGGAACAACTTGAAACAGAAACTAATATTACTTCCCAAACAGAAACTGTGCAGACAACAGCATCTCTGCAAGCTCCTCAGGTACTGACATAAAAAATGTTTCATGCACACAACTACATGGATGCAATTCATGATAAAGCATGGTAGCAATTCATGATAACAAAGCATGCCCAAATTCTAATAATACAGGGAGCAAGGATTTTCATAATAGCAAATTTTGTCATGTATGGCAAGGTAATTGTTTGCTTATAATCATAATTTGTTTGTGTACACAATTATGATTATAACATACAGTTATATGTTAGTTCTTAAACTTAACATATAACTTCAGCTGGAACACAGTCATACAAATTCTACAGAACTGTGCCCTTAAACTTTGAGCCATGTGTTAAGCACCAATCTCTCTCTTTTTTTTTTTTCCTCCCTTTGTACATTATGATTGTCATCAAGAAAACTTCCCTTTTTAGGTGGCTGAGCACAGGGCACAGACACTGGTGTAACTTTATATGGGTTTACACCCATTGCTGAGAGAGACTAGGGTAGCTTCTTGCAGGTGATGGTTTTATGGTTCCTCACCATTAGATGCCACAGGAGTAAATAATATCTTTTTCTGTTAAGAGAATGGCAAATCAGGGCAGCTTAACACTTTGCTATAATATACTTCTTGGATTTCTAAGGTCATTCTATGCTAAATTTAAATAACACTGGAAATTTTATCTCTTCACTGACTATACTGATGTGAACAAGTCTAATGCTGGTGTAAAAATGTTGTATGCTCAAATCTAACATCAGTTAAATACGTGCTATTCAAGGGTGGTTGATTAAGCCTTAAATGTGTGAAATGTAACTTCAGATTGCAATACTCAAGGTTGGCGAAGTAGTATCTCTGATCTGAGAGGCCTGGTAGCAGTTGTTTGATCCTTACTCTATAGTATCAATAGATAGTGTAACTGCTCTGCCAACTTTTTAGTCAGCTTTTTTCCATAAGTAACACTGTTTCAGTTATAAAACAAAATATTTTTACTGAAATTTGAAATTATTATTGCTCCACTGATTGCTGCATTATAATAAACCAAGTACCCATTTTTTCTTAGTGTTATAACACTCTCCTTCACCCTTTCTCAGAGGGAGTAAGAGGAACAAACGGAGAGAGACAGTTATTGAGGACCAGGCTGAACAGAATTCTTGCTGAATAACGGAACAATAATTCTGTTATTGGTAGATCATTAGGCTACAGTTTACAGCAGATTAAATGAGACGTCATCTGTTGGGAGGCCTGGTAAGGATATACTGGCTGTAGTCTGAGGCCTTGACTAACTCATAGTCTCACAAGCCCAATGTTTAACACTATTTAGTACACAGCAGAAACATAATATTGAATATAGGGGGTCTGATATCTACCCAGTGAAATGAAACAACATAATGAGGTGCCAATCAGAAAGCAAGCTCAGAAGGCTACTGCCAGGCCCAGACTCTTGTCTTCCCCAAGGGGTGGAAAGAGTACCTGAGTGGCCTACTAAAGTAAAATAGCCACAGTGAAGAGTATGTGCTTGCTTGTTCCTGCCCCTCTGCCTCAGCATCCCACAGGAATGGTGGCTAGTACAGACAGATGCAGCCCCCCAGCCTGCGCAGGAGGGTTGGAGTCTGTCCCTAGAGGCAGGACACTCCCTGGTTCAGTCCTGTTGGGGTACATGGGGATCTGCTTTGCAGCCCAGCTTCTTCCCCAACTCCTCCCTCACTCCCAGGACTGGTGGGAGGGGTTGTGAAGGTGGGTGGCCATGATCACTGACATGCAAGTCTTGAAGAATAGCTTTCACAACAGGAACTACACTCGCCTCCTCAGGTACAGACACGGGGCAAATAATGGAAAGAGCAGGGCACAGCCTGATCCTGCCCCTGCTATCGTCATTTGGCACTAGCTTCTGCACCTTCATGGCCACTATCACCCCCTTCTGCCTTCCTCAAGGAAAATGGCATGTACAAAGGGGAAAAAAAATGTAGAAAATTTGGCCAGTGTGGCCTAGAAAGTGGGCAATGATACATTTCTTTTTTCTGTTTATTAAATCAACTAAAAATGTAGTTGTGGTATACTTCTGCATGCCAGGGATGGGCAAAGTACAGCCTGCAGGTTGGATCTGGCCTACCAAGAGTTTTTTTGTCTGGCCTGTGGCACCTGCCTGGCCCAACCCAGGTGTGAGGGGCAGCCCAGGCTATGGCACACACAGCTGAATCTGCTTCCAGGTGTGCTGTGGGGCTGGGGTGGCATGGTGGTCAGATTCACTGCCCGTTTCTACTACCACCAGATAATGGGCACCAGTTCTGCAGGCAGAGATGTGTGGGGAGCAAATTGTGGCTTTGCCTTGGGCCACAGTCCCATGCTGTCATGAACCATCTGTCCCAGTCCTGGACTTCCCTGCCCTCAGGGTCCCAGCCAATCTCTCTGGAGACCCCTGAATCACTGGGTGGTGATGGCACAGGATTGGAGCATGGGGTTGCAGCCCAGGACAGCTGTGATCTGTTCCCTGTATCTCCCTGCCCACACAACTAGCATCTGTCACGCGCGTGCAGGAAGCAAGTGGATTGCAGCTTTGCCGTGGGCCCTGAACTGTGCTGTCACCATCCAGTGATCCTGGCACTGCCTGCCCGTCCCGTTCCTGGATGGCACTCCTGGCTGCCCATGACCCCATCCGATCCACCTGGCTGAGCACAGGGCAGAACCACTTAAGGAGTTTGGGTGAGCTGGGTGGGGGGTGGGAGGAGATGGGTATGTGCTGCTGACCCAGCCTGTAACAGTTCACTAGACTCCTTAAGTGGCCCTCTGGCCCAGATTAATTGCCGCCTCCTCTTCCCCCGCCTTGCAGCCCTCTTCTGTTTTCACTGTCACACCCATCAAAATTATCAATTCATTTAGAGGAAAGGACCCACAAACAAAACAGTTGTTTTTGTATAATGCCCCTTCTCATCCACCAAAAACTCAGGACTTTTGAACCAATTTATACCAGATATAAACTACCCAATAACTTATTAGAATGGTAAAAAGTAGTTTGATTGCAGTGATGTCATGATGACATTTCAGGAAAATGAGCAGGAGAATGATTTTTGATCACAATAAGTGGTTTCTTAAGCATGTAATAAATAATACCTGCTTTGTTCATAATGAATCTTAAGTTTCTTATTTTGTGTGCTTCTATTCCTTAATTTGCTTTTATGTAACAATCTTGTTGCATTTGTGTTCACTCTTTCTCTTTTTTTTTTTTCATAAATAAGAACAAATTATGCTGATTTAACTTTTTTCCATGAAACAATTCCAGATTTGTAGTACGTGCTCATGGCCATCAGCCAGTACTAAGCTATTTATAAGGGTGTGGGGTTTTTTGTTATTGTTTTTTACTGTGAAAAGTGTAATTGAGAGTTGGGCAGTGGTAACAGGGCAAACTCTGATAAAGCCATTTTGAACTAAGTACAGTACTGAGAATTTTTAGATGTAAACAATTCTTTTAGTTCTGACTGACAAGTCGCACAAGGCTTTCCGATGTTCCGTTAATTTGCTTGTAATGTAAAACTCCAGTCATCAGTATTTGATGGCATAGGTTATTTCTAAAATAAGACGTTACTCTAAATGGGTGTACTAGTTATTACATCCACAAGGGTGTGTCTTGTATATCAAATAGGTAGGGACCTACTGAAATCGCAACAAAATGAAGGGCTTTTCATAAGCTGCTTGTGGCATGTGGTGCTGATTTTCTTGCAGTCTTTTTGCAGCAAATCCGCCCCCCATCCCTCCCTCCCCAAACGCAGATTATTGGCTGAGCGGCCCTGGCAGCCCCATCCCTCACTGATTGCCTAGGAGGCCAGTCAGTCATCTTCAGAGTACAGCATTGCATCCGCCTTAAAAGATGATGTCAAAACCCTTTTGCTTTCCTGACTGGCATCTTCACCGAATCTGTTGCTAGCTCAGCCTCTTGGTAGCTGTCTCTCAAACCATGTGCTCATAGCTGGAGGGATTGCTGTGCTTTCTTTGGATTCCAGTAAGCTTTAATTTTTTTTCAGGTGATTCCATGCAAAATCGTGGGAAACGCCATTTTTCGCAGTGATCGTGGAAACTGCCATTTTTCACGCTTTACGCAGAAATCGCAAAACGGTGATTTAAGTAGGTCCCTACAAATAGTCTAAAGCCATTTTAAATAAAATAAATTGAAAGAACAGAAATCAAGATGTTTGTATCCCTTATGACGCATCACTTTGAGTTTAGTCCTGCTTTTCTTGCAAACCCTATTGCAGGTTAAAAGTTTCAAGTGTTGTATCTTGCAAATGGATTTGAGTTTATTGTCTATAGGGATTTTCTTCCTCATTTCATAACCCTTTAGAAAACTAAACGTGTTCTATGAGAAGGACTCTTTACAAACTTTCTTTTCTATTTTTCTCTGGACAAACAAAATGCTTGCATTTCTCTTTGCGATTAACACTATTCTTGATGTATTTCTGGGATACCCAAATCAATTCAATAGGTTTTAAAACTGGTGCTCAAATGTT
Organism: Crocodylus porosus; assembly: GCF_001723895.1. NCBI lineage: Eukaryota > Metazoa > Chordata > Crocodylia > Crocodylidae > Crocodylus > Crocodylus porosus. Next base: position 93,387,261 of record NW_017728947.1, read on the forward strand.
TAGATCTTCTGGAATTGAAATGCATGTAACGCTTTTTCTTTTTTTTTCCTTCTTCCTCCTAGAAAACGTCCAGTACAGACCTTTCAGATATCCCTGCTCTCCCTGCAAATCCTATTCCTGTTATCAAGAATTCAATAAAACTGAGATTGAATCGGTAAAGAAAAAACAACCTCAGGGGTCCATAAACAATATCTGCCAACTCAACCTGTTGTCTTCTAATGCTAAAAAAAAAAAAAGGAGAACGGAGGGTGCAAGACTAAAACATGACTGCAAATGGATTTAGGTATATTTTGTGCACTTCCCTTACTGGGCTGTAATCACCACTTGATTGGAAGTCCAGGTTAGGACGTGAAGCCAGGAGTACTATTAATGTGTTAGCAACAGTTGCATTTAAATATTTCAAAGGATTACTGCCTTTAAAGATAAACATGAACACTATTTGTAGCCATACTTGACATTCTGATTAGATTTATGTTTGATGCATTGTTTGAAAAAATTGAGATAACTGGCATATAAGTATCCCTTAAATGCACTTTTATGTACTTTTTTATTGGAGTATGACTAATTTTAGATCTTCAGCTGATATGCTTTCATTTTTACTGAAGAATCTCTTCATTACTAACAAATCTGCAAATTGGACAACGTTCTATGATATTCTGTACATTGAAGAAAAAGTGTATGGTGTATCTAGTTCTACTATCATCAAGTAGCAGTAAACCTTTAAAATAAAATGTCAAATCTTGAGGTTATATGACATGTTGAGAAAATAATTGGGAAGTATTTGATGGGACATAATTAAGACGTGGTTTATTTTTATTTATAGGATTATTTTATGGTGCATACAAATCAGCGATCAAACAGCAAATAAACTTTCCTTTGAGCTAATTAAACTTGTTATTCCCTTTCTGATCCTATTCCTATATTTCTTGGGAAAAGCTTTTCATTTAGTTGCGGGGTTTTTGTTGGGGTTTTTTTGTTTGTTTTGCAGCTTGTATGCACAAAGTAAGAAATTGTTTTGAAAGCAATCTCTTATGTAAAGTCACAGTGTTAGGTACATACACCCAGTAACTTGTAGCCCCGAGGCACAAACTCCAAATTTTTGTCCCATGGCTAAAACGTCAAAGTAAATAAACTGTGCCTGTGAAGCGTAACACCTGTTGTGATGGCCTATTGATCACTAAATATAAGATAATTTTTGTACACTCCATGGAAGTCCTGTCTGCATTAAGAAGGTCCAAATTTTAAATTAAGTCAAAATATTGTTCCCCAAAGATTTTAACCTTTTTTATTTTTAGATGGCTCATCAAAACTAGTTTTACATACTGAACAACATTGACTTTTAAAATCATATTTCTAGTAAGCACTTGGCATCTAGTAAACTCTGTTTAAGCCTCTCTTTTGTTCTGTAGTCCTGTCACAAATTTAGCAACATTTTTTTTTTTCTTTAAAAGAACTGACTCTCATGGATAAGCAGCAGAACACCAGTGTCTAGGGAACATGAGTGATGTCAGTGATACCAGATGTAGATAACAAACTTCATGTTACTATTACTTAGTCTGAAATAAATGGGATGGTAAATCATAGTTCCCATACTTTCCGATTAGCATGTTTTATAAACTCCCTGCTCCCATTGTGCTCCATCCTATTACATGTGCATCTTTCACGTTAAAACTAAATTACTTACGCTCTTCCCCTTATCCTTTTAAATTAATTTTCCAAAGTCAGAGTGTAGCTTACCTTTCTTTTTTTTCCTTAGGCTGTGCAGTAACTGAGAACTTTTTTCTTTTGTTGCCATTTGTCTAAGACGTCTAGTATACAATATTTCTCTCTTCCTTGCCCTGTGCAGCCTACTGTTGTCCACCCCCCAAAGAAGGTTATACTAACATTTGAAGTGTACAAGGTGTCTGTGTATTTTGTGTAGCTATGGAGTTTAGATCGAAATTGCCAGGCACAAATTTAGTCTTGTCATTTTGTTTACACATTCAGAAATCTTTTTCATTTTATTAAACGTTTCATGTAACTGCACCCAAGTTTTGCCAAGCTGGAAACTTGGAATCTTTCTGTATAGTGACTTTTTAATTCTAGTTTTCATAACCTGGAGATCAGACTGTTGCTTTCGCATGATGTACGTAGTGTCTCATGACTGGAGTTTGCTTTGTTTTATAGTATCTGTACTCCTTGTATTTTTCAAGAGCTATTTTGTAAACAGATGATGTATTTCTCCATTGAAAACACAATAAAAAACAGCACAATCCCATAGTTGTCTGATTTTTCCCTTCCCCCATGTTCAAAATTGCTTTACCAGTTGTTTATTTCAAACTTGTCAATTAATTTGTTCCTACTAGCATAGAATGTAAGTGTCTGAAATGAGCATCACATAAAAGAATATTCTGTAAGTTAGCACTGATCTTGGCTTTAAAAACTACCAGTTAGTTAAAAGAAAATAGTTGCTGTTGTGTATAGGTTTTTGTTTTGCTTTTTATTTTATTTTTTTTTCTCCCTAGTTTATTTTAAAAAGAGTTGAACTCAGTTGAATAATACCAATTTCTTGTTCTCTCATTGTGATGCCTAACTGATCCTGGGACGTGGGAGGGGGGTGACATTTTTATTTTTATCTAAGGTAAAAACTATTAATTTGAAACGGTATTCTCTAGTGTACTCTAACCAGCATGGGACTTTTGGTTTCCTTGGAAATGATTATTTCTTAGTTATCAGCAGATGGCACTCTTTCTCTTTTCTTCCAATAGCCTAAACATATACTGAAACAACCAATTCAGAACTAACAGTAGTGCAGCACTTGATCTTACTCTTAGTCCACCACCCCAATCCTGCAAACACTTAATGCAAGTATCTTTAATCAAATGAGTAGTGCCTTTAACTTAAATTTATTAAACTAATCAAGCTACAAATGATAGTGGCCTTTTTATTAGAATTAACCTACTTAAAACAACAAGCCCGACTGAGATTATTCACAACATTCAATTGCTTTTTTTTCCTTATTAGCTTAAAAATCAGTTTGTTCTAGGTACCTTGCACTCATGTCACTGATTTACTACTTAAAGATATTGAAACCAGTGTACTTTTAATGAAATAGCTACTTAATTTCAACAGTCAGTTGCCTTTTAGGTATGTTTAATTTGAGTCAGGCTCTACTGAATTTTTAACTTAGCTAAATTTGTGATGTTGTCGTTGTTGTTTTATAACATTTCTTAACACAGACTTTTGCTCTTTTAAGATCTGTTGCATTGAGGGTAGAAAATGAAGGTTAGCTAAGTACTAATCACAGTACAAGAGAACATATCAGTAAAGTACCCTGACAAGTTGACTCTTCAGCTTCATATTATTGATCCTTTTAAATAAAAAGACAAACTGGAATGTTATTGCTAAGGTATCAAGCGTGCTACTAAAGAGTCTGGACACTAAAGCCGAAAGCCATACTCTAATCATAGCAACATTCAGTAGTAAAATGAAAATAGCTTTTTGATGTTTGTTCCATTTGTTTGTGTTCTTATAGTACATGTGTTTTGCAAGAGAGGTGGCTACTTTTGAAGACTCTTGCGCATTAAAATCATCATAACATCTGCTCTCTTAAAAACTTGGCTGTGTCCACTTGTCAAGTAGCTTTGGGTGTCTTCCGTCTTGTGGGCTTCATTGCAGCTGAACAAGATGGTATGTTTTAAACAAAGGGATTTGTAAGTAAGATCACCACTTTCACTCTATTCATACCTCGTAGGTTCACTTTTTAAAAAAATCCCACTATTCATGCTATAGAACATGGCAGCAGTGACCATTTTTGTTTAGTTTAATTGTCTTTAAAGAAGTAACAATCTATTCAGTAGAACAAAGCCTGTTGGATTTGTTGATAGAGGCAGATGCAATTTGATACATCTACAAAGTTCAGACTAATATGTGAAATATCTACAAACATCAAACATCTGCCACTATCTTCACCAAAAGAATGTTAACTTTTTAATATCAAACTTCAGAGTACAGTTTTTTATAATGAAAAAGATGATGCACTGAACCACTGCTGAATATCCCATCTGTTTTTTGGATATTTAAACTTAATTTTTTAAAACAAAAATTTTGGCATGCTCATACTGTTTGTTATGTAATTCTTACAGTGTAATTTTTTTTGAGTATTTTCACATTTAAAAAATTTGATTAGGTCATGTTAACTAAAATATCTGCATGTCTTGTATGTCCATTTTAATAGTGTAGTAGAATGCTTTTACTTCATCTGTTTAATTACAAATGAGAACTTCCTGTGTATTCCTTAATACCAATTTTACAAAATTAAACTTCTGAAGTTCCAGAATCAGAAAACTGATTCTAGTAAAACTGCCACAAAAACTAATTCAAATAAAACTGGAAAAAACTATTAAATATCATATGCAGATATTATAAAACACTGTTTTCAATAAATTACTATTTGTAAATAAGTTGTATCCAGGCAAGATTTAGTTGTAGAAAATAATTTTTTAAAAAACAAAACACTATATTGACGTATAAGAAGCAACGTGAATCTCTCTCTCTTTTTTTTTTTTTAATTAAGAAAATAGTCAATGCATTTAAACAGCCTTATAATGTCAAGGACCCACGCATACTGGACAGCTCCATAAAGGAGGGTCTTGGATTTGCCTGTTATCCCCCAGTGTTTATTTACAAACTAGCAAATTCTGCTTCATGGTTTTTTTGCAATTATCTTCCTAAAAATGAGCTTCCCTGAAAAAACATTACCCTTAGTAAACTTATGTAGTTTAAAAAAATATTCTGATTCTGATTTTGTTAAAGTTCATTGAAGCTGTTTGTTTAAATAGTGACTTAAAGCTAGATAGTATAGTAGATCATACCCTTGACTTGCATGGGTGCTAAAATAGAGTTGCAAGATGAAATCAATTGAGGGGAGTTTCTCAGTTTTGAAGGTCGTAAATGCTTTTATTTTAATACAAATTTCAAATTCTTCCTCCATTAAGATGTTAAACAGGATTAAAATGTGTGCTTTTGATACAATTAAGTAAATGTTAGTTTTTATGGACTGTTGCTGTTGCTTCAAGCCCACTCCAACTTCTTGAACTGAACAAGTGTTGTACGCTGTGCGTCTTTCTTCTACAAAACCCCGGCATGTGTGTTTGTCCTTGTTTTGTGTTCTCAGTCTGCAGCGGAGCAGTTAATAAAGAGATTGATGATAAAGTTGTTGAAAAGAGACAGTTGGACAGGATTGCTCCCCATGAGTGACAGAGGGCTTGCTCTGCTTTCACAGCCAAGAACGTTGCCCCCAACAGAGAGCCGGCCATGCCTGGACACTGTGCCAAGGCTGTTAAGCGCATGAAGAGAGAAGAGTCTTCAGCTGTATTATGGGAATTCTATTCAGTTTAGCTTACTAGAATTTGGTTTTTAATTTGGGTTCTGGTTGGCGCTGTGTGTGTTTGGTTGTTTTTTTCATTTGCAGGTCTTTCGCACTGGTTTTATAGTTCTGTGGCATCTTGAAAGCTCATACAATTTCAGATACTATATGCAAGTCACACGGGATATAAAATTCTAAAATATTTTTGTGAAATGATCTGATAAGTCTCTCAAAATATTCTATTTCAATCCTGTTCAGCACAGCAAAATTCAGCTCTCTTGTTCTTAAATTTAATGTTTTGGGCTTTTGTGGAAAAATGCATTATTCATGTGCTCAGTTTAGATATTGGCTTCCTTAGGAATCTCCCTGCCGAGATGTCATAAACTTGATTCAACTGGATGACATGGTTGGAATAAGAGTAGCCTGGAATGATGGATGGAGGGGTTCATTGTATCAGCCACAGTTTATTGTGTGTAATTTTAATCCATCACAATATGAGAACAGCAACATTGATGTAACACTTGGTAGTTGGTCCATCTGTGTGGCCTTACATGTATGTGCTAGTAGTATTTCTAGCTGGTAATTTTCACTCCTAGATGGGTGCATGTTTTATTCTTCATCAAATTGTTCTTAATTTTTAAAATGTTCTGGTGACTGAATAAAAATGTTTGCTAGGAACATGACGGGGAGAAAACAGATTTTTCATCACTCTCATTCCTATTTTCAGGAATAATTTAGTTGTGGGTTATGAAACCCCTTCTTGTCTTTAGGGTGTTGTCTGCTTTTTGTTGGCAAAATGGAAAAGCCTTTATATTCTGCACTTTTTCTTTTTCCCCAGCGTATGTGGTGCAGTGGCTAATAGCCACTATTAGCACAGGGCCTCTCCAGTGTTATGTTGCTATCTTAACAGTGGACCCTGATGTTATGGTATATATTAAAAAACAAAAAACCCTACTCTACTGTAAATTGCAGGTTCTTTTTAATTACATTTTTAGTTGTACAATTCTCTCACCTAACTAAAGTACTACTCCTGGGAAAATCCTGTATATAGAGGAGGTCGGAAATTTAGTCAGCAAGTGTTGATATTTTGATAAGCAAAAAAAATTAATGTCATTAAATAGTCATTAGAGTATTTGAATGTTGAAAAGGCAGAGATTCATTCACTATATGTGTAAAGATTCCCTTCTTAAAGTTTGAAAATCTTGGCCAAGATCAATCACAGAAGTCAGCCAGCCTCTAGAGAACTGTTCAGAAATTTATGAGCACGTTTAAAAAAAATAAAACAAAACTGGTTTGAGTCCTGAAATTTCTACTGTAACTACAAGTGTCTCTGTCAGTCAACTACCTAAGATGATATTTCTGCTTTGGTTGTTATTTAAATCCTCACTTCTGCTTTTGCCCCTACTTTAAAGATCTAGGATCCTAACGCACTATTCTGCCGTAAAGTTACCCCCAGTAAAAACCTATTTGCCAAAAGGGTACGATGATCTACCTTTGCAGAAGTTGAAATAATAGGCTTCGTCTCCTTGCCATTAGCTTCCTTTTGTGTATTGAGAATATTTTGATGCATAAATTGCACAGCATGAATCTGTACAGCCATGGTACAACTTTCACTGTCTGGCCCAACAGTCTTTTAAAGATTTAATTTTAAACCAAAGGACTTTTTCCAGAAAATAAGGTTTACTTATACTAGTTTTGCATCGGAGATAACCTTGTCTTTATAGTCTGCTATAAATTAGCTGAGTTCATAATCTAGAAAAGAGATGCCCAGTAATGCCCAATAATGAGAGAGGCTTGATTCAATACTCTTTTGTTCAGGCTTGCTGCATCCCAATTATTGTTATCCCATGATCATTCTCACCTGGAAAGGGGAGAACTTGGATATAAGCTTATATATATTAAACATGTAACTTTTTATTACCATAGTTAATTATATGCCAATTAATTAGTGCTACTTTATCCTTCATCTACATCTATCATGGGAAGATGGAATGGATAGGAGAAGCCTCTGCTCCTAGATTTTTTTGGTTCGACTGGACAGGGATAGTAAAAAGCATTTCTCCTATGCTGTATCTTGTTAGACCAAGTTGTCGTGTACAAGGTGTGTAGGTCAAAGGAGACAGCAGTAAATAAAGACTAAAATGTTGCTTTTGGAACCAGAAATACTGTTTTGGGAAGTGACTGAAGTACAAATGACTTCTGCATGATGGTTCTTGAAAATGTTATCTGGACCATTTTTTTTTTTTTTTTATGAGTACTCTAACCAAGTTTCAGGGGCCTAGAATTTGTAGTAAAATAGTTCATGGACCCCAGGCACTCTACTGAAGTTTCAGACTCTCTCTGGACTCAGACTAACTTTGCAGTAATACACATGGTTCACCTCAAAGTCATCACAACTATAAGAGCTAAGGGCTTAAAGTGTTTAAATTTAGTTCTGGGGTTGGATCTACATGGATGTTTTTTTAAATATGTCATTATGGTGTTGGGTGCTGAACCTGTCAGCATTTACATGGTCCCCTCTGTAAAATGGACACCATGATCCCTAACTATGCTCTGAAATATGGGGATGAAAGACATGCATCTTTACAAAAGAAACCAATGAAAAAGTAAGCAAGTGGTGTTCTTAGTGATTGTGGCTACCATAATGGAGTTCACAGGAGTTGGTCAAGCAGTGGTTTCCTGACTCCCTAAAGTAGTGCTTCTTGACTAGGAACCATGAGATTCTTCCAAGGGTACTGCAGGGTACCATGCAATATTAGCACTGATAGCTGTACAAATGTATGATTTGCAAGATAAACTCAGAGATTTGAAATAAAAATCCATAGGGTCAAAAACACTGTGGCCTGTTGCAGTCCAAGTTCCATGCAACAGAATTACTCTATTTCTCTCGTAGTCAAAAATGAGCAAAATTTTTGTTTTTGAAGTCAGGTGCTGCTAAATTCAGAAATGTGAAGGTGTGCCTGGCTCTTAAAATTGAGAGCCATTGCCCTAGAGATAAAAAGTCCCCACTTGAGGTCTCAAAACACCCTGTACTCTGCCCCATGTACCACTTGCTCGTGAGAAGTAAATATCAAACCGGATGTGGTGGGGCTGCAATTTTGTTCATTTTTACTGAATTGATCCTGTCTTAGTGGCACTTAAGGATATTTCTGTAAAGGACGGGATATATAGAGTCATTGCATCTTTTCTCCTATTTTTTAGCTTGCCTGTCCTGTTCTCAGCTTGGGCTGTGTATCACCAAGCTAGCAGAAAAACTCAAGTGAACTATGCTTTCAATTGTTGATTTCCCCAAGCCATTTTAGGGCTAGGATTGGGCTCTTTAAAGGAGTTACCTTCAGTCCTTCTGTAACTAACGGAGTTACCTTCAGTAGCTCAACACTTTAAAGTAGTTACCTTCAAGAGTTACCTCAAGTGAAAAATGTATGCCTGTAGTCAGGGGGCATGTCTACATGTGCTTTAATGTGCAGTAGACTACTGCTCATTAAAGCATCACAGAAAAAAATGACATTACGCTAATGCCCAGTTAAATAGTCTACTGTATATTAAGCATCACTAAAAAAGTGCAAATGCGCTACTGTGCATTAGTGTAACATAATGCATATTAATTTAGTACCTCACATTGGAAGTACTGAATTTTAATACATGCTAGAAACGGCGCACTAATGCATGCATGGGCATGCCCAGGATGTTACAACATGGGGGCAATCTTGAGGCAGAAGTATCTTACACTAGAAACTGGTCTTTGGCAGATGATAAATTCTGGCTCTTGTTCTTACCTTCCTGCTGTCCATGGATCAAAAAAAATTGTATATATAAATGTTTACTTCAATGCCAAACACATGCTAGTATTTGCTATTGGAAATTTCCCTTCCAGTCCCTGTGAGAATGGGCTTTTCTATGATTGGGACTCCAGATATATTTTATGTCTTGCCTATCCATTTTTTAATGCTTTCAGACTGTTTTCAGCCCTATAAACTGTGATGACTGGTTCTGTACACAGCTGAATATGTATGAGTCCTTATTTAAACAGTCTTGTATATTTCCACTGATAACCTAGAAACTGAAATATGGACAACACTGATATGAGAAACCGTTTGTCCAATTGACTCTCTTGGCATTTATCCATTTTTCTCATTGTCTTTATAATATTTTGGATTTTATATAAGCACCTTTTCATCTGATGATCTCAAAGCTTTTTGCAAACATTAATTAAGCCTCAAGACCCCTATGAGCTAGATAAATATAGTAGATGCATATTAGATGGGTAAATGAAGATGGTCACTGTGTCTTGCCCAAGGTCATCTAATGATTCAGCAGTAGAGTTGAGAAATAAAACTAGCCACCTGACTCCCACTTCTAACCAGTAGATTTCGCATATCTCCAGGATTATTTCTGATGAGACACAGTCCTTCACACTTGGAAAGATTGGAAGCAGCAAATTACTATAGTCCAAATGCTGACAAGAGGTCTATCTCATGCATGTACAGCTCTGTATTCTGTTCATAGCCTCTGCTCTAGGCAAACAAACAAAAAAAGGAAAGGAAAGTGGATGTCAGCATTTGTTTTTTAAGCTACTGCCCATGTTTTATCCATGTCATATACCAACTATAATGGAAGACTAGCAAACACTGTTGTTTTGATTTTGATCTATTGTACTCTTTGACAATGCCATCTCCCTTGGTTTTTTAATTACTGAGTTTGCAGAAAAGTGATATGCAGTAGTTTTAAATCTAATCTAAATCAGAAATTGTATTAACAGGATTTGGGACAGAAGGGAGGGAATAGAATTAAAATCTGAGGACAAGTCTACACAGGACATTTACTGCAGAGTCAAATGGCTCCACAAGAAAACATCACTCACTGTCTATGTGTGTGGTGCTATTAGGCTGGATTAAACTAATTAACTCTGCCATAGGATAGTACTGCTGGACACAAGTACTATTCTATAGTGGAGTTATTTACTCCACCACAATGTATGTGTAGATGCTGACAGGGCTGGCCTGCTGCTAGCCCTGCACTAGAGCACCCTTGTTCCCTAGCCAGCACCTCCGCAGCCTGTTGAGCCAGGTTAGAGCGGTCCCAGGCTGGGGCTGCAGTCCTGGACACGCATGCAAATGCTGCGCCCGAGAACAATAAACTCTAGTATGAACTGTGCCAGAGTGTTTTCAGCTGTGCTAATTGCATGTGTAGATGCCCCCAGAGAGATGTAATCTGAGAACCATGAAAAAAATATACGCATCTTATCCATTTGTTTGCAAGAGTAGAGGGCTGCTTTTACAATTGGATAGAAAATTCTGAATGTAGAATGATTTTATAGATTTCATAGACATTAGGGCTGGAAGGGACCTCGGAAGATCATCGAGTCCAGCCCCCCACCCAAAGGGCAGGAAAGTCAGCTGGGGTCATAGGATGATGCTTATTTAACAATTGCAGTATAAAAAAGGGGAAGGTGTGAAAAATTGGCAAAATAGTGTTTACATATCATGATCTTACAGGACATTAGGGAGCTGGGGTTGTGTACAAGGTTTCTTCTAAGGTGTGTGCATGGGCAGCTGTGCACAAGTAAAAGGCTGGCTATGCACAAACTTTTTTAGGCTGCGCATCCACCAGGATAGGACCTGGGCTGTGACGTGGGACACTTACAAATGTAAGCTGCTCCCTGAGGCAGGGCAGGGGCGGGAGCCTGGCACGGGCTTTGCCAGCTCCCGGGAACTGCTCCGCTGCCCCGCTTCACCTCGGGGAGCAAGGAGGCATGTGGGGTCAGGGCTGGGAAGTGAAGCACTTCCCCAGAGCTGGTGGAGCCTGAGCCAGCCCCAACCTCCATTCTTGCCTCACCTCAGGGAGGAGCTGCTGCCTGCCCTGAGTGAGGCTCTGCTGGCGCTGGGGAACTGCTCCATGGACTCCGCTGGCTCCAGGGAACTGCTCCATGTCCTGGCCATGATGCCACATGCCTCCTCGCTCTCCAAGGCAAAGCGGGGGAGCAGAGCAGTGTCCTGGAGCCGGTGCAGCCTGTGCCAGGCCCCAGCCCCTGCTGCCTGCCTCGGGTGAGCTTGCCTTTTGGTAAGTGTCCCACGCCGCACCCAAGCAGCGCGCTCACTCCTTCGAGGGAACATTGGTGTAGGCACTAAAGTGCACAGTTGGCAGCCCAGAAGGTTGCAAGCTTGAGGCCGCAGCAGCAACTCTCACAGCGCAGCCCTGTCAGATTCCAGTGAATCTGAATACCACTAAATACCTTTGTTACAAGGGCATGAAAAAGGAAAGGAAAGGGTAGGATGCTACCCTTAGCAGGGATCCAGGTTTCATGCATTTTCTCCTATGAAGGGGAAAAACATGGGAAACTGCAGGTTTCCCCTTGCAGGCCGGTAGAGTTCCAGTCTGTCTGCAAGGGGCTGCTTGGAGCTGGGGGGAGCAGGGGCAGAGGGGGCTGTATGCGTTTGTGCGTGCGCACACATGCACGTGGCAGCCAGGCAATGGTGGAGAGCAGCTCTCGAAGCTCTTTCTAGGTAAGTCTATAGGGGCGGGAGGACACAGGCAGCATGTCAGGGGTCACAGGCAGTGCGGGGCGGGGGGAGGAGGCGGCATGTGCTGCCTTTCCCCAGATTTCTGTGCCCACAATGGGATGCTGGGCCAGACCAGCTCTGGGCAGGAGCTAGCTCCATGGCCCACCAGGCAGGACCTCGGGCAAGAGGGAGTACTATGTTGCCATGGCCACTAAGCTGAAGCAGAGCAGTGGTGGCAACAGCATGGAGTGGTGCCCCCCACTGCTGCCAGGCGGGCAGGGGCCTCCACCTTGGCAGCCATGGTGGTGCCATGCTCCCTTCTGCTCCGGGTCCCACATGCTGGGCCATGGAGGCAGCTCCTGCCTGGAGCTGGTCTGGTGTGGCTGCAGCCCCACACCCCACTGGGGGGGGCAGATAACTGGGGGAAACATGACCCCCTGCTCCCTCAACACATTGCCTGTGCCCACACACCCACCCCTTTCCTTGCACACTAGGGGGTGGGGGCAGGGGGCAGCAGGTCAGGGGCACTAACAGAACTAGGGGGGCTGTGGCTTGGGAGTGAGGGGCAACAGTAGGGGCAGGGCACTGGCATATCGGGGCTCCTCAGCATCACAAAGCAGCTTGGGGGACAGCTGCAGTTGGACCCGCGTCTTGGTGAGCGAACAGGGCAGAGGGAGCTTTGATTTTTCTATGATCAAAATGCCAAAATATATAGGCATTTAGAATGTATTTTTATTATAATGATTGAAGGACTGATAAGCTTCTAAACTGCTTTGAAATTGTAAATATATCAATAAAACATTGCATTCAACTGATGCATATAAATGCATTTTGATCATGGAAAAACATGGATTTTGTTTAAAAATCCCAAATTCTCTGATTAAAACAGAAAACCAGGATCCCTGCTTATCAGAAGGGCAAAATTGAGGACTTTTCATAGTCCTTATAGCATAACATATATGTTGTGGAGGCAGGATCATTAGGGAGAGGAACTCCCAATTTTTAGGGAGAGGAACTGTGTTTTACATATCCCTGAGTGTTTGACCCTGAATCTTATTGTTGGTGTTGTAGTTAACCATGCCAGTTCAACATTTAACCTAACTGATCAACATAATCATGCTTCCTGCATCAATGTCAAAAGCACCTCTATTGCACTATAACTAGTTACCTGTTTAACCAAAGCCATGGTGCTATTTTAAGCAGGTTTTTGTAACCGTTCTACCACTGAATACCCTTTATTTTTTGTACCTTTCACTGGGGGCATGTCCAGATACCTTTATACACTGATGACCACAGAGCCTCTGGCTGTTGTATTCACACTACTAGAGCACAAGTAAATCCTAGAGCCTGCCTAGAGTGATAAATCCTTATGAACCTTAAGGGATAGAACTGGGGGTCTGGCTAGCACTTAAAGCTGTAGACAATTGTAGAAGCACCATGGAAAGGCGCTGGGGAGCGTTCAGCTGCTGATCTATACTGGGTTGCTGTCTGCAGCCACTCCTGTCTTTGCTGAAATCCATATCCTCTCCCAGTGTGGTCCTCTTCTTTTTCTGCTCTCTTTCTGCCTTTTCCTTGGCTAGGAAGCAGGATGTGGCCTTAGGTGGTAACTACTTTCACTTCTGGAACCCTGGAGTTTCTGATGTTATCAACTGTATTACTCCTCATTGCACAAAGTTTCCTTTCAAAGAGATGAAATAATATTGCCCAAATAGCGGCTGCCTATATGTCAGCATCACGCACAATCTTTTCCATGTTTGGAAGCTGACAGGTACCTTTTGTGTCGATGCCTAGGAATATATAATTCTGCACACCAGTGTCAGGAGGCAGTAGAGCTACTTCTAGTCTGGCAGCCAAATGGGTCATAGAATGCTGCACTGTGATGAGAAAGGGTAGCTATAGGTTCAATAATGTTTGGACCAAGCAAGAATTACCTGCTTGCACCTACTCTACCTGCCTCAGTAGGGTGAAGGACAGTGGTGATTTTGCTGGGAATTCAACTTCTGATGGATGTCCTTCATTATTGCAGGGAAGAGAAATAAATCAAAGGGGTAACCCTAAAACTAAAGTAGAGCCGGAACATTTGTTGTAGGAAGCAGTTTTGTGCTGGTTAGGAAATGAGCTAGAAGACCTTTCCATCTCTGGGGGAGTTTGATTCTATGTCTCACTGAAATAAAGGCAAGGATACTGTTCTGATGGCTGACTTAATCAAAGAATAAAGGCTGGTGAAGGAAATTGTGGCAAGGAACCTTGTATTTAGGCAAGCTTGCCACATAGCGATGGTAGTGGATTTCTTCCTTGCAAATATTTCTATGCAGAGCTCTTGCTATTTACATCTCCTTTCCACAAAGTGACTTACTACTGTGGAGTAGTTGCAGAGATATGACACAAGGGAGGGACGCCAGTGCAGTTTGCTCACAGCAATGATGCCTGAACACTGCATTGAAAATAGTTTACTCTAGTACAATCATTACACATCTCAAAACTGATACTTCGTGGCAAATAATAGAACTGCACCTTCCTAAACCTTCTGAAAACAAACTGGAAACATGAAAAATGCAATGCACTTCTGAGTCACACTGCTTAACATGCTAGTGTTGATGTTATTTTTAGAAGGCAGGGATCGTATAGGTGTGTGTACCTTTATTGTAAAAGCCTAATCTGAGGCTTCAGATGCATGCAAATGTGTCCAATGTGCAGCACTAAAAGTTCAAATATCTCCCTGAAACCAACTTCTTTCCTAAAATGAAAATAATCTCTTTGGTCAACCTTTCATCAGGAAGTTTCTTCATCAAACCATTTCAAATCCTGCAACCCATCTTCTTTGGGGGGGGGGAGGGGAAGAGGGGGAAGCTCTTGGCAAAGAAATGAGCTTTGTATCAAGACCTGAAGCTCTGAATGGCCAGACTCGGTCACATGAGGAGAGATGAGGAGCAAGTTGCAGGCTTACTTATGCCAAACTGCCTGCCCTGAGTCCCTTCTGCCAAATGACTAAGATGAGATGTATTTTAATACAGGTTTCCCTTAATTTATTCTGTACATGCATTCCTGGAGAACGGCACACAAATCAAATTCATGTAAAGTGAACCCACTTTACAATGTAACCAATAGGGATAGGTTCCCATGGCAGTGAGGGAGGGAAGGAGCAAGGCTGGGACTAGGAAGGGATGGGGGAAGGGGTGCCGCTCCCAGGGCTGCACAAGGCAGCAATGCAGAGGGAACCAGAGCGGCACTCGCCTGAGCCCCACATGCAGCAGCCCGGGGAGCGGCCAGTGCCAGCTGCTGGGCTGCACCAAGCTCTACCTGCTCCCTCTCACCTCTGCTCCTGGGCTGTGCTGTGCCCTGGCCTGGGGCCGCTACAGCTGGGGCTGGGATGAGTGGGGCCATGGCTCTTTCCCCTTCCCCCATGGACTTACCTGCTTGGGTGAGGTGGCATCTATGCTTATTGCATAAGAGTGAATTTATGTTGCATATAACGCTAAATATGCTCATCACATAAGAGCAAATTTGCATAAAAAGAACCCGCAAAAATTGAGGGAAACCTGTATTTAAAATTATTAAGTTAAAAAAACAAGTTTGCTAGGCAATCTGTGATTAGTTTCCCTAGTTTTCTGGTAGCTACATGAACAATAAATGCAGGAACTGTGTCAGGTGTTGCACAGAATGAATTTAGCAGTTTTATAGATAATGCCACTGTGTTAAATCATCTGTTCCTCCGACCTCACCCCAGTGAGGTGTCTGCTATGTATATGCATGTGACCAGTTCTCCGTGGGCAATCGACATGGACATGCACCCCCTCTCTTCAGTACAGGGCTTCAACTTAACATGTATCTTTTTCACAGAGCGCATGAAACTCCTTTGACCAGGGGACAGTATTTGTATCAAACCCTCATATACAGCTGGTGTATATCCCCTCAGGCTATGGTCAGAGCTGGAAGTTAGCCATTAATATAGGCTTTTTGTTTGCTATGATATAGACTTAAAGAAAAGAAAGCAGGTGCCCTCCTGGCATTTTATAAAGAGTCATTTATGAATACAAGATATTGCATTTTGCATATTAGCGTGAGTGCCAATATAAACCCAGCTGTGTGCAACATAAAGTGAAATATATATTTCAAAAACTAGGCCACAGCTTTTCTATGGTGTAATCTGAAAGCATTTGAATCCACTTTGCATATGCATGCGCTTTTTCTTTTAAAATGTTATTTTTCTTTGTTTCTCTTTTAAATGTGGTGATTTTTTTTTAAATGTTTACCCAAGGTGCCAAGACAGTAACATGGGCTAGAGCTGAGCGTGAGATGAGCAGGTGCCATATAGCACATTTTAAATGAGTACCTCCATACTAACCTTCAGCATCCTCCTCGGTCCCAGGCTGGTGCCTTCCTCTCATGGTTTGCTGTGATCCCTTTGTTCCCTTTGCAGTTGTCTCTGAGGAGGCTGCCAACTAATGTCACATAGAAACAGGTCATCCTAAAACCCAGATCTGCACAGCTTAATGCTATTCAGTGTTAATGCATTTTATTAAAGTGAATCCAGACTTGTGACCTCTTGGACTGTCAACTGTGCACCTTAGGATAGGTGCCACCCCCTTGTTTTCCTTCCTTGATGGCCTGCTCCATAAACTTTCCTGGTGTTGAGATTACACTGACTAGTCCAGCGGTTGTCAACCTTTCTGGATTCAAGGTACCCTTTACTGGAGGCAACCCTTTGACATGCAGCATTTTTTTTTATCACGTAGTTATGACTATTATACTTCCACATTGGTAAAAGTCCGTGAAAATGAGCAGTTATTTTTTATAAGGAAACAAGATGGCACAAAGGTCTCTTGCCAGTTAACAGTGGAGTTCACAACAAAGTGTTTGGTCCTGCAGATATTTAAGAAAGAAATGGCATGTCATTGTTGAGTTGCTAATACGTGCAGTGAGTTAGTGTAGGTCTTCCTTTTTTGTACTGGGTCTTGGTGCCTTTTGCAAAGATAAATGATCCCAGCTCCTTGATACTTCTAGGCCTTATTACCAGGGATCTGGGTTTTCCATTTGCCATGGTAAAGCCTGGATTTTCTCATTTTAAGGAGAAAAACCCAGATTTTTTCCTTTAAAGGAGAAAATGGTGGGTTTCCCCTTGCAGCCTGGAACTCTGCCATCCTGCAAGGGGAAGCAGGAGGAGGTAATAGGGCAGGGGCACCATGTGCACATGCATGCATACACATGCACATGGTGTCCAGGCAGCCTGGAGAGCAGCTCTCGCAGGTAAGTCTTGGGGAATGGGGGAACTGAGGCCCCCAGAGGGAGGGACTGAGTTGGGCAGGCTTGGGGCTAAGGCTACTGCCCAGCCTGGGTGATGCCTGGGGCTGGAATACAGGGCTGCAGGGCCTAGGCATAGAACAGGACAGCCACGGGCAGCTTGTTTGGGGGCATATGAGCCATGGGCAGGTTGCCTGGAGGCATGGACTCCCTCCCAGGAGCTTGTGTAGTGGCAGAGAACCAGCCCACCCTTGGGGGGGGGCTTATTCCCTGCTGCTGCATAGACTCCTGGGAGGCTGGGGGGGGGCACACGCCCCCTGATTTGTGCATGGGGTAGGGGGAGCTATGAGCTAGCAGCTGTAGGCTGCAGGCTTGGGCTCCCTGTCCTGCTGCATTCCCTCAGGGCCTCTGTGGCCCAGTGGGTGGGACCCAGTGTGGCAGGGCAGAGCTGGGAGGGAAAGCTCGGTGCCACTACCACAAGCCCCATGCCTAGGGTGGCCGTCATAGAGGTTTTCTACTACTTTGTTCTCTGTCCTTTATTGATACAAAATCTGATGCCTTTATGTCCTCTATTTTTCTCTTCAAGAGGCACACATGCACATAGCCACCAGGCAGCCTGGACAGCAGCTCCTGCAGGTAAGTCTTGGGGAGTGGGGGAACTGAGGCCCCTAGAGGGAGGGAGGGAAAATAGAGAAAAATAGAGGACATAAAGGCGTCTGGTTTCGTATCAATAGAGAACAGAGGACAACAGGACTGTCCTCTGATGGCCACCCTATGCTAAGCCACCATGGAGATGTACCTGTGGCCCACCCAGCAGTAGTGAGGGGCACAGCTCCATGCTACCACCCCGCTGCTGTCAGATGGGCAGAGGGCACCTTGTCATGGCAGCACAGGGCTTGTGGCAGTGTCATTGAGCTTCCCCACCTGGTCCCATTCTGCCCTGCCATGCTGAGTCCTGCCTACTGGGCTGCAGAGGCTCCCAGGGGGAGGGCAGCAGGGCAGGGAGCTCGAGCCCACAGCAGGCAGCCCACATCTACCTCCCAAAGGCTCCTCCCCAGTAGTGCCACCCATGGGAGTGAGGGAACTGGGTTCTGCACTCTGCTCTGCTGCAGCACCTGCCACCTCCCATAGGCAGCAGCTGAGGCCCAGGCAATGCTGCTGGGGCTGGGGGCTGTGGACCCATGTCCCTGGCAGACGG
>NW_017728947.1:93405646-93412595 GCF_001723895.1 Crocodylus porosus
GTGGGGGGCACCAGCAGGGTGAGGAGGCTGTGGGTGAGGAATGAGGGGCAATGGCATGGGCAGAGCACCAACCTATAAGGGCTGCTCAGTGCAGCAAAAAAGTGCAGGGCAGGGGGAAGCACAGGTGCAGCTGGACTTGCATCCTGGTGAGTGAAGTGGGCAGGGGGAGCTCTGATTTTCCAGGATAAAAAACCCAGAATCAAACACCAAAATTTATAGGTATTTAGAATTTATATTATTATAGTGATTGAGGCACAGGTAGGCTTCCAAGTTGTTTTAAAATTGTAAATATATCAATAAAATACTGTGTTCAACTGATATAGTGGTATTTCATTTTAATAATGAAAAATGCGTACTTGAGAGGGTGGGGGTTAATCAGAGAATTTGCCATTTTTAAACAGAAAAAACCAGGATCCCTGCTTTCATCCTCTTCAGCTGAGAAAGGGAACCCAGAATGGAGGAAGCTTCCCTGTGGCTGCTTTCCTGCAGTTGTTTTATTTGCCCCACTCTGCCCACAAAATAAGCTGCCATGCTGTGAAATGAGCTGCAGGACAAGGCTCTTTGTGTGCACACTCTGAGCTAGCATGGGGTTTATTGTACTGGGGAACCCTCCTGTGACTTTGAGGTATGTGGTAGGCATTCTCCTCACCTGTAGCTTGCTTGCCCCTTTTCAGGATTCAAGCTAAGGAAGGGAATATTGTTAGACCAACCAATGGTGCCTCTGATAGGAATCACTGCTTCTGACAGGAATATGAGAGATCTCAAGATTACAGCTTTGAGTTTAGCAAGGATTATTTCTGTTGAACGAATGAAGAAATTCAGGTGCAGAGGTGATGTGACCTGTCTTAGGTTACAAAGGGAATCAGTGATACAGCTTCAGCCGTTGTTTGGAGATCCAAGCTTCCAAATTTTGTGCCCTACCTAAAGGACAATACTCCTTTTCATTGTGCATTTCTCTTAACTCTCATAATGGACCCATCTGCATTCATATGCTGTTGGCAAGTCTCATCTGATGACGATTCATTTTCCTACAATGAATTGTGACTGGCAGACGGTGGTGCTAACAAATCCAGAAGAGTTTGATTGGAACTACATGTCTGCACTTCTGTTGCTAAGAAATGGGGTGCAAGATGCATTGCTACCAGAAATGGATCTGTGCAGACTTGTATCTGATTTGTTTTCACTCCTGGTCATCAGTGTTCTGTTTTATTAATATGCCTTGGTTTTTGCTAACAGGTGCTTGGCTTTAACAATATTCTTTCACTATTCAGTTCTGGTAGATTTAATAGCATAGTGGCTAAATTGAGTTTATATAGCTTATCCTGTATATATTTAGAGATAAGAAGTTCATTTAGGGATTAGGAAATGCTTCTTGTATATGCACCATTAAGCATAGCACATCTGCTACTGAACTAGCAATCAGCAGAATATTGAGAAAAGTTATAAAGAAATCTTTTTGTTCATTCTAACACACATCTATACACAAGCTCCTAGACATTTACATGAAGGAAGAAATGGATCTAAGAGCCGTAAAGCAAATCCATAAGGACAGCACCAAATTCGTACAGCGTTTGGGGGAGAGAGAGGGATATTGAACTTTGTTAGATTCTCTTTCTCTCTTTCTGTTCCATGAAAGTGGGTCAATAAGATTGATAGTAAAAAGGAATACATCTATTCCATGGCAAAGCAATGGATTTACCTTTAGTTGCAATGTCTGTTTTTAAGATGCTGAGAGAGGCTGTGAAAGAGAATAAGCACCTATGTGATGAAGCAGAATAATAATAGATGATGAGAAAAGTGAAAGGGGAAAACAAATAATAGATCAAGGTTTACCACCCAGTTCTTATTCAGATGTGAAGCCACCCCACTAACAATGGTGTTCAGAGTAATAATGAAAATTAAGAGCTACAGGAAGATTTTTCTCCTATTTTTAGCTGGCTCCTACACTTCTAAATGATAGGTAGAAACAAAAGTGTGGGTGAAAATCCATTGCCCTTGGTCCAGCTGGGAAAGAGCAGAGACTGAGGCCACCTTACTGATAACCACGGTTTATGTTACCAAAAATAAGAAAGAAGTGTAGGAGAGAGAGGACTCATCAAGTCCTCAGCCCCCTTCCCCTTCCTCCCCCCCCCCATTTTGTAGCAAACATACTTGTTTTATATGGCAATAAACAAAATGATGATTAAATGTCTGCTTCTCAGAGATGAACATTTGAGAGAGGCAGGAAATGCAGGTGGTGAATCCAACTGACTGCTTCTTAAATGACTGTTTCTTCAGGAAGAATCTGTGCGTATGTATATGCACGCATAGCTATACTCCCACTGAGCAGCTCAGGGAAGGGTTTCGAATCTATTTATACACATTATGGCAGGAGAAAAGCTGATTCATGCTGGTAGATGCTGATTGTGCTGCCAATTGGGAGAGGGAAATTTTAGGTGCATCAGTATAATTAAGCAGGAGAAGTATATGGCTGTAACAGTCTGATTCAAAATATGTATATATGTTTTTAAATTTAAGAAGTGTTTGAATGTCAATGCATTAGGCTCAACTGCAGGTGTCACTGTTAGATTTGAAATAAGGATTTGCTCTTTGATTATTGCTGTCACAATAGAGTCTTTCTCTAACCAAAGTCACAGTTGTGATAGCAATGCAAAGTCTAGGAAATGTACAGAAAAACAAAATTAACCCCCTCCCTCTATATGTAATGTAGTGATATAGATATTTTGGGGGGGGGGGTGTTTTCTATACACGCACCAGGCACCAGCTCAGCAGCACTACACATGAAGTTAAATATCTCTGCAGAAAGAATACAATTACACTTACTACTTTTAGACTGAATGTTTCAAAATCCCCCATGCTTTGGAATTGGTGTTTAACCTCCACTGACCCTCAGCAAAGTGGTGGTGCAATCTACAGCTGGGCGTTAGGATGTGTAAACATTAGCATGGTGATTTGATACTGAGCATCTGAAATTGTTTACAGTCCTTTACAATAGCCCCATAATTCAATTGTATACAACTGCATTTGCTCTTTTCTCATAGTCTCTGGCTCTTACTTAAACACACCAGAATAAAACTCTTATTTTATAGGAATTAGGCCTATTAGATAATTGGCAAGGTGGGTTTGTTTTTCTTCTTTAAAAAGGGGTGGGGGGACTTTCTTATTTAATTGTTGTTGCATCAAATTACAAAACAAGCCCCAACCCTGCCTAATTTGAAACTGATGTATTGATTGAGTGCAAAAAAAGGAAATAAAAGAGAAAAAGAAAGAATGCTTCTATTAGTATATTTCCGAAGGATGCATTAACATCTTTTTATGCCAGAAATTTATAACAGAAATCCAATATTCTCATTAAGTATCAGTCTTCGCAGCCTGCAATTCCCCACCTGGATACCATGTCTTCAAAGCTGGTAGCCTGGTATATGACACTGATTAGCACACTATGTTAACATTTATGATACTCTGTGGATTTTTCTTTTGATGGTACTGATCCCAGTGTAAACGCACAGTTTTTTAAAGTATATGCTGCATTTAGGTTAATTTTATTTTGATTATTTTCTTCCTATATCCATTTTTGGGGGTCTTTTAAAAAATTCTGTGTTATGAACACGTAGCTTTTTTTCCAACTCCTTTGGAAAGATTCCTGTAAAGTATATCTATTCATGAGGCTGAGAAATACTCTCTTCCCAAAGCAAACAGACAATGGAAAATACATTCTGCCCGCATGTATAAATGTATATATCCCTGAATAAGCTATCTAATTGAATCCGGAATCTTCTGGAGGGTTTTATCCCTCTGTTTTTTAATTTTGCTCAAAACAAAACCTAGCAATGAGAAAATATTTGGAGGTGACGAGGAAAGGGAGGGGGAATGGAAAAATAAGGCAAATAAATTTTTGAATAAGAATGACCCATGTACTGTGACCGGAGGGCAAATGCAAATGTCTGTTTTCAAACACAGACTCGTGAATTCTTATTAGGGGTTCGTGACTGTGCCTCCAAGCACATCATTACATATTCATAAGTGTGAGGGAAATAGACTCCTTCCACATTCAGGTGTGTTCAACTAAATGGTGCCCCTTTAATCTTAAAGAACAGCTCATTTGGTCTATTTTCTTCAGTTCACAAAGTGTTAAGGGAATATGAGATAAAAGATGCGCACACACAAAAAGAAAAAGAAGCAGCAATACTCCACAAAGATCTTTTTAGTGTCAACTTAAATGCACACAAATAGCAGATGATGATCTCTTTTATTGGACTAACATTTATCCAGTAATATCCACACACTTTTAAAACCATTGAGACCTCCTCTTCAGGTGTTCATTTGAATAGAAATAGCTGAATGAGTGTTTTTATAATTGATCCCCTGAGTACTGAATGTCTAGTGCTGCATAACCAACATTTTCCCATTGCTGATTTTTTTTTTCCAAATTGCTACTCTGCAAAATTAGGATTTTGTACAGTTTTGATAAGAGAATTAACCTTCCAAATGCCAGATCCCCTTAATGTTAGTTACAAAAAACAATGTGAGGGTGCAAATGAAATACTCACTTGCAGATGGATTGTCAAGTAAAACGGAAAACAAAAATATTTTTTTCCCCATCTTCCAAAATCATTAAAAAACAAGGGGCCCAAAAGGTTAAAAGGAATTTATTTGTGTATGAGTTCACCTTTTCCAGTTCCTTCAAGAAGAAACACTAGTATACGAGGTATATTTTAAGGGAACGCTCCTGCTTTGAAAAGCAACCTAGAAACTTTACAGCACTCAGCGTTGCTTCATTTTTAGGTTAGATGAAAAAATGTCTTACATTTTCAACTTTAAAGTCACAATTATAATATTCTCTGCCTAAATCTAGCTGCATATGACAAGGTCTGAATTTTCCAGATAAATGTGCAGGTCCTGCATGTATCGTCGTCTTTGCTGTTTTGCTTTTTTTGCAAGGGGATACACAGCTTTATCTGCCTTGCAATTTCTGATGCAAGGTTTTACAAAATATTATCATTCAGCATTTTGGGTGGCTAAAGTTTAACAGCATGCATTACAGGTAGCTTATCCCCCCTCACCAACCCCTTTAAACAGATAGAATGCATAGTTGATAGTAAAATCATCTTGAGACAGCAACACCTGAATAGTAGTCATTATCATATCTGTTTCTCTTTCTGTCTATGTGATAAAACCAGTTAACATTTGTGTGCCATAGTAAACACTCATGAGTATAAAGAAAATACTAGCTAGCCACTAGAGATATCCACTTATGTTCATGATACAAGCACTACAAACTCCAGTTCTATCAAACTATCATCAAGCACAAGATCCATCTTTAATTAATTTAATCCTGTAGAGCTGAGACTCATTTTATTTGTGACTGTGTAGAGAGAAATTACACTTCCATATACTTGCCTTGAACTTCAACCTTACCCTTCTGTATCAGTGGTATTGAATAACACAAAAGCACATGCTCTGAGTTTCAGGTCCCAATTTTTTTAAAGAGATTATTCAGATCAGCCTACACATGCTTCATCTATATAGTTCACTGAAGGAAAAGCAGAGGAATGTGTTTTTGTTCCTCTTAAGAGAAAATGTAATTTCTTTTTCAGGGGAGAAGCAGTCTATTAAATCAATAAACCTTTCTTATAATGTGCAAGTAGTAACATTTCAATTATGTAATAAGACAGAGAGGGCTTCTTACAAATCTTTACCATACAGGTGTCAAACTTT
This sequence comes from Crocodylus porosus, assembly GCF_001723895.1. Lineage (NCBI taxonomy): Eukaryota > Metazoa > Chordata > Crocodylia > Crocodylidae > Crocodylus > Crocodylus porosus. Next base: position 93,411,365 of record NW_017728947.1, read on the forward strand.
ACTCTACTGAGGCCATACCAAGTGTATGTAAAATAGAGAGAGGTAGTTAGTCAGGTTAGATAGGTTACCTTATGTCTTCCTTTGTTTATTTAATACATAGAAGTGGTTTGGGGAATTCACACATTCAGCTTTCAACGCTTTATTTACAAGCTCTTATACAATATGTCTGCCTTGTATACTTTCTGGAATAGTAACACAAATAACACAACCCTCCAGTCCTCACCGTGCAGTGCACCATCCTCAACAAAAAGGCCACGCATCTCCTGGGCCCACTCACATTTGTCAAGGAAGGAAGGTGGCTTGTACTACAGAACTCCTTGTACTGTGTTAGATGGCCCTGATTTAGTACTTTCTGTATGAGTATGCAGCAACAAAAGTCTTTTTGCAAACATTTCAAAACACCGGATCACAGGTATTGCACAGCCCATATGACGCAGCCATTTGTGTGCCTTTGATCCAGCTTTTGGGGTATGGGCACACAAATTATTGCAAGCTAAACAAAGGTGTGGATTTATGATGTAGCAGTTATTCTGTGATTACTGCCCAGGTGTGTACTCTTACCCTGGGGTAAATGTGTGAGTTTACACCTCACTGAAATTAAGTAACACACTTTCTCCAGCAGTTTTTTCAGAGCTAGCTGCCAGAAATAATTAGACAGCACAGGGTTACAATGTACTTGAAAGAGAGGCTTGTAAATTTACAACACATTGGCAGGACCATCAGAGAAACTTTCAGATTGTTCAAAACCTCATATGCCTTTATTTTTTGTGGTAAGTCCTTCATTTTGTAGTATGAAAGCAGAGATAACTTGTAGGTTGCACTCCCCAGCATCCCTGGCCACAGCCCCTCCCAGAACTGGGGAAAGTCGAAACAGAAAAGAAAACATAAAGAGAGTTTCTTGGCCTTGTTCCTTCCAGAAAATTGAGTGAGCTCCAAGGCTGAAAGGAAAATGCATCTGGTTTGTTCTTCCGTGGCAGTAGTTGGGGAAGAGTTTGGATGCTTTGCATACAAAATAGATCTGTTAAATTTGGGGGGTAGTGCCAAGTTAACTTTCTCCCGAATTTTTGGCCAGCCCTATGTGCAGCTTTGTCACGCTGCTAGGGGTGGGAGAAGGGCAACAAAGAATTGTTTTGCAAGTCAACTCAGAGGTGCAAAGATTGCTCTCAGAAAAACACTTCTCAGCAGAACCACTCCCCATAGGCTTGATATACCAGAAGGAAAATTCCCAGGA
>NW_017728947.1:93413615-93486068 GCF_001723895.1 Crocodylus porosus
AACCCAAAAAACCAAAAACCCAACCCCAACAGTTCAGTAATTGCATTAGCTGATCAATTTAAATCCATGGGATTAGAATAAAGTAGTGTAGGCTTGTGCCCTGAGTTTTAACATTCTGTGGTCTCAGTCCCTTTGCCAGTTTTGGCTGGCATTGACTCATTTCCCTGCTTTTTTTGATGCCCTTATCCTCTGTAACCCTTACCTGACTGGATATTACTGGGATTCCTGCCCTTCTGTTCTTGCTTTGTTCTATGGTTAAAGAGGAAGAATGAGTCTCCTACACCCGCATTTCTTTGTTCCTGGCCCTTTTGCTCCCATAGCAGAGATGTATCTTACTATACCTGGACTCTGCTGTTTTGAAGAAATCCTATCACTTCTTGCTGCTTCTCTGGATTTTATTTTCCATGATTTGCTTCATTGCCAAATTATATCTCATTGGCTTTGTAAACACTTATGGCTCATGATAGCATATCCCTACTCTTCTACCCTGGTTTTCTCTCTTCTATAGGCTAATAATAATAATACTTACCTGCCTCAGAGGGGTGTTGTGAAGATTAATTAGTTAATGAGTTTTGAAGATGAAAAGCGCTGTATCATTGCTAAGTATTATTGTTATTCTTATCTTGTATAGATTAAACCCATCAATATTGACACTCAAATTATAAATCTCACCCATTCAAGTTTCAATTAGGCCCACTAGATGATATTTATCCATCACTTACTCTTCCTTCTCCCTCTTCTCCCTTATTTTGCACATTCTCCCATTTCTGAATAAGCACGAAACCCCTTCATATTACTGCTCTTCCAAAAAATTACTCCTGTTTTTGCAGAAAATCCCTGTCTTCTTTTTAAATACTAAATGTAGGGTTCACCAAGGCACGTTTTGAGTGAAGGGAGAGCTTTCTTGCCTTCATCCCAAAGCCAAATCTCCTGAAACTCCTTGCTACTTTTGGCCCTAGCAGTCTGGAAATCATCTGCTGAAGTAGAGGGCATCTTTTCCAAATAGTTATCTCATTGCACGAGACACTCCACTGCTGGAATCCCCATGAATAGCTGGTTTCCAGTATCAATTGTCTAGCTTCATCATTGTCCTAGGCATTTTCAGGATCGTGATCGTTAACTCTTGTTTCTCTTTTCTTTCCCAATCCCAACAGTTGTCTTTGATTGTATCAACCCCCTTTGTTCACAGGGACTACAACCGACAGACATTTCCTCCTCCCGTTCTTTAGAACGTTCTCGTGGCCTTCTCCTCTACTGAGTCGCCAGTCAGACTTCCTAAGCCTGTCCTCGTATCTACATATTAGCTGGTTCATCTTCTATCTGTGGCTTCTTTTAAGACTCGCCATCCTTTGACTCATGGTGAAAACAATTTTTGTTGGAACTAGATTTTGGTAGTTACTTCATTTCCTTTGTTACCTCCCCTGCTTATTCATCTTCTTCATCCTCCGTTTTATGAACCTCTCAGTCCGGTCTGCTTTAAACCTAATAATCAACTGTACCAAGAAAATGTATTCAATATCACCTGCATCCAGGGAGCCTGCTCAAATTAGCAGAAGCTCTCCAGCCAGCGGCACTGCGTACTACCGTGGCCTAGAGGCAGAAGAGTTGTTCCTAGATTTGGCACAGATATAAGTGTGACTGACTGTAGTTTGTGTTATAGCTGGCCAGAAATAGGGATCCTGGTTTGTGAACAATGCTGAGATTTTGGCTTTTTTCATTCTGCACTGGAACATTTTGAGATCTTACAAAGAAAGCAGGCACACATCCCACCATCACAGAGCAGCCAGTAGCCCAGTGGTTAGGGCACTCACCTGGGGTGTGGGAGATGCAAACTCAAATTCTTCCTTTATCTGATTCACATCCCAGGGAAGTACTTTCATCCCCAGGCTCTTTCTCAGTGAAGATGTTTCGCTTTGTATAAAGAATTAAATGTTCATTGAGCCTGGAAAGAGGAATTTAAAACACTGCTCACAGAAAAAAGGGATTAAAAGAAACTGTTCCCAGGAAAGGATCTTCAAAATTCAGGAATCTTTCTCAGTCCACAAGACCCCAGTTCCAATTTTTCTTGTCAAGACTTTTGGAAGCCAAATCTTTCTTTGGAGATGTGTTGTCAGATCAAGCAGAAATAATGCTGGCTGAGCTCAAACAACAACCATGTTTGATATTTTCTGCTGATTGAGCTGTCCAGTTGACTGGAAAGGGCTGACAGCAGAGAGAGCCCTGGTCTGAGCAGAGCAGCTCCCAGGCCAGCTGGTGAGGGAATGGGTCTGCGCCAGGTAATTATTGCCTAGTGCAGAGGTCGAAAGCCTCAGAGAGACGGATGTACTAATGAAACACAAATGGGACATCTGTGTTCAGGAGTTCAGCAAAGCATGGAAAACAGAACTTTGCCAAGAGTATATGTACTACTGAAAGCAAAAGCACTTCCTCAAGCTGAGGGAAACCCACTGAAGAGTAAAGGCACAAGAAAGTCTTTTGCAGAAGCCTTTTTTTTTGCATGATAACTTCAATACTTACAGCACTTGTTCTAGACTCTCCAACGTCTGAGAGAGAGAAATGGGGGCACTTCAAATCGTACGGGCCTGGGGAACGCTGAGATTTTGAACACGAGGAACTCCGAGTTGGTTAGGAGGATTAGGAGGGCTAATAAAGAAAGGGAAGGAATGAAACAATGGAATCTCTGTCTGGAAACAACCCCGGTATTACTGAGAAACTGCATTTACTTGCATGGTTGGTACCAGCCCTGAAACACTGATACTGTGCCAGCAGAGCAGGGACAGCTGGGTGGGCTGTTACTTCAGAATGGTTGTAGTTATGGCTACAAATGTCGGTATAATCAGGGAAGGCAAGGTCAGTTTTTCTTCCTAGCACAGCCTTGCCACCACTACCAGGTGAGAGAGGCTTTTCCTGTTTCCCACTGGGACACATGAGACCTTTCGAAGGTTTTCTCAAGAAACAAGAACACTTCCTGCAGAACAAAATAGCCTAAGGGGTCAGGGCACACACCTTCCTCCTACAGTAACATAATACTTCTGCTTATGCAGAGTGAAAACCAGCCTTTGCCCTCAGGGAAGCTGTCAATGGGGCCAGGTGTAGAACTGGTTGGAAATGTTCTAACAAGCGTGCTGGTTATCGAGGAAGGTGTATGTGTGTGTGTGTACATGTGAACATGTGTACACCAACAGTGAGAGAGCAGCTTATTCACTTGTTTGTGTGTGGGTGTATTTTTACCTATAAGTGAATTTATAACCATCTCTTTGCAAGCAGCCTAGGTTTGCTTGCACCAAGGGAAGCTGATTTCTCCCTCCTTAGGCGCAAGCTAATTGCACTGGGGGAGGGGGAGGGAATAAAATCCAGAGTCAGAGGGGTAAAATCTGCTTCCCAACCAGAAGCAAGGCTGACATGGAGACGATCTGTGAGGTAGAGAAGGTTGCTGCGTTTATGGCTTGTTCCTTTGCCTCCGCTCCCCTCAGTGTGGTCCTTGGATAGGGCTTCTGCACCTAGATGAACTTTGCTGAAGTGAGAAGCTGCAGCAATGCATCCAGTTCCACAAGAACAAAGCATTCAGACCTTGGTTATATCATAGTGCAGCCTCACCTCGCCCTGTAGTGTAGTGCAGACATGCCCTGACTGGCCTGAGTAACTGCTGTAGTAAGTCATGTTAGCAGGGGTTTGCACAGTGAATACCTACGGCCCTGGACAGGGTCGTGCAGCTCTGGGACAAGAGGCAGGAGGTGCTTGATTAAGCCTAGGAGGAATTACAGTCAGCTGTGCTGGGCTACCCCCTTTAAGCAAGCACTTGATTACTGTGGGGGTTGGGATGGTGAATAGGGCTATCCCTGCCCTTGTTCCCTAGTGTTATAAGGTCCTCACTCCTGCCTGAACAGTCAGTAGAGCTGGGCTGGGAAGAGTTTGGTATAACCCCCTCAGCCACAGCTTAAGACATCCCTAGGTGCTGGCTATGTAGAAGGTCTTGTTATGTCTCCAGTCAAAAAGAGCCAGCACCATACCTAGATTCCTGGCGGCCCCAGGCAAACTTTCAGTATTGGGCCGCCCTTCACCAGAGATATGATAATAATTGGACAACAGAAATTTTTTTCCATTTTCAGGCCCCCTTTCTGTCCAGGCCCTGGGCGGCCACCCAGTTCTCCCATGCCAGTGTCTGGGTCTGCAAAGAGCACACAGAAAACAAAGACTCCACAGTTTTGTAGCTGTGTACTCACAGCCCCAAGTTAGCAAGGCTGCTCCATGAGATGTAGGCTTTGCAGTTAGGTATCATCTCATGGAGTAAAAAGGCCATTGTTCTGATGTTCACAGGACATTTTGCATGCTCTCAGGTGTACCCTTTGAAGGTGAGTACAGCACTTCTTAACACTTCACTGTGGTGTCAGCACTGGGGGCGAACCCAGTGTCTGATGAGGGACTTGACTCTTCTAATCTAGGACCCTCTGGTCTGGAGGCGAGAGTGCTAATGCCAGCACAACAGTCTTGGCTGCGAGGTGTCAGAAGTGAACTCTACTCAGAAGTGTTCTGTAAAAAGAAACAGCAGCAGCAGCAGAAGGGCTTCCTTCTACTCTTTCAGGGTTGCTGGCTCTGAACATTATCACCTCCTAATGCATATAAATTATCCGATGACTCACTTATATTTAAAGCCTCCAAATAAGAATAATTTGTACATATTTCTTGGATGATAAAATTATATTTAACAATGGCTGGGTAGAAAGTTTTCATTAGAGAGAGCCTGATGTAGAATTGATGTAGTGCAGTGTCTGCAGCTCAGGCCATGACTGGGTCACATCTCCCAAACCAAGCAGAGCTAGCGAAGAAAAGGCTTTCAAGGAGAACTTGAGGTGCCACAGCCATTCCTTTCGGTGATACAGTAGGAGGCATTTGTCCCTTTGGGTCAATACTGCCAGTTCCTAGTCAAGCTGATAAAGGGTTGTGGAGCTGCTGACTTTACTGCAAGGCATAGAGCCAGTGCCCTTAATGCTTATGATTTGATGGTACTATCTGCAAGAGAGAGGGTGTTTTCCCTGCTCTCCTGCTGGGTGTCAGCCTGTGTGACTTTCCCTTTATTTCCAATTGCATGAGGTATTCTCCACTCTGTGCCGAACTGCTATGTCATGCTGATTTGCTTTGATTAAGTGTTGCAGGTCTTCCATACTGTACTGACTTCATTTCAGAGATGGGTGAATTATATGTATTTAAAATTAATAATCAGTTTGCTGAGCAATTTGGGATCTTTAATTAAAGGTGCAATTTTTATGCCACTCATGATTATAAAACACCTACACTTGGACAGCCTAATGGGTCAACTAGCAGTGTGATCCATCACTACTTTCAGCCCTGGCTCTGAGTACATCTTCAGGTCTCTGAGCTGCTGGGATATGAGACTGCCAGACACTGTCTTACTGTAAGTGATCACCACTCCCTCTGCCTCCAAGAGCATGCTTCTTGCATACAGCTACTACAGTTCCAGCTGTTGCTCAATACCAAGCCTGCTTTTGGTGCTGAATAACCCAAGGCCTATTTCCTCACTGACTACCTCAGTATCTGTACTTGTGTGGCCATCCTTTATTAGGAGAGGTCAGTTTTGGGACTTGATTCAATGCCTTGATCAATGGGAGTCTTTTTAGTGGCTTCATTAGGTGCTTAGAGAAGAAAGATGGGAGAGATGAGAAGGATAGGTTCTTACTATTCACAGGAAGCAACGTCTTCATTGTTTCTGGCTCCAGGATAACATGGCAGTACCAAATCTGCAAAATGCATGTGCCCTCCAAGCATGAATAAACACCAACCTGCTCATCTAAGCTGGGTACATGCAAAAGCAAATGGATGGCTTTCGCTCAATTGCCCTTTGAAACACAGGCATGCAGTGCCGTGGGATCAAAAGTAGACAAACTACTCGTGTGTCTGTCAAAGGCCTCTGGGGGAATGCTGTTGCCTGGAATGCAGAAGCAGGGGGTAAAACAGCCCATCTCTGGAACCGTCTGGGCAATGGGAGCAAAAAGGGCACATGGCCAAACTAAACTCATGTGAGATTGATTCATTTAGAAAATCCCCAGGTACTCACAGTTTGGCTAGAGGAAAAAAAGTAGAAAACTTGATGAGACTGGCTACCACTCCCCCAGTTTGTCTTTGCATCTCTCCCATCCTTCTACTTTGTGAAGCAGGCAAAAACTGCTGTTTGCAGAATGTCAGTACGGTGTAGAGAAGAGTGCTCCTAAGCATTATTTTAATTGTGATCATGCAACACACAAACTTGGACAAGAACATACATTCCTTTGCACTCAGCTCCTGATGTCCGCGCTTCTAAGTGGTGATGACCTCATTTCAGTTTGTCTAAAAATCAGATTCAGGATCCATCCAGGTTTTCATGTTCAGTCTTCACTCCTCCTCCTCCTCCACACAGAGGAATCTTAAAACTAAGGCCAGATTCTGATGTTATTTGTTAGTTTAGTGTCAGTGCAATTCTACTGACTTAACAAGTTTAATGGAGAGCAGAATCTGACCTTTACTGACTTGTCTGATACAGAGAATATGCTGGTTCAGCAAAATTAACTAATACTAAGAAAAAGAAGCAAGCTATGTATGGCCAAAAAGGATCTGGATATGCATTTTATGGGCTTACCAAAACAAAAGTCAGCGGCACACAGTTCACATGCACAATATATGAGCCTGCTGTTCTGGAAGTTGCTGGTGGTCTTTTCCGCAGTCTCCTGGCCCTTAGAACTATGGGAATTCAAGTACACTGCTTACTGCCTGCCTCCCATTTGCTGTAGTAATAATTGTGGCTGGGCATTTAGATCTGAGGTAAATAACCAATAGCAAAGATTGTCATTTTGCCTCTAACTGCTTCAGTTAGTGTAATGTTCCTCCTTCCAGGTACTGCAGCAGGATTGGGTTTCTTCTCCTGTTTTTTTCTGACTTTGACTTTCTCTCAACTTGACGAGGGCATGCAGACTCACCATTCGTCTTTGGGAACAGGAGCTCTTCTACCTCAAGTTCTTAGTTCACATCCTGTACTGTTCATCATTACAGGAAGTGGACAGGTTGAAGAACGCAAGGTCTTGGCCCTGCTTTCTTTAATCAAGTCAGAAGGTGTGCTTTGAGCAAGTTCGCTTCTCCTGTATGAGTGAGTGGAGATGCACTTTGAAATGTATGTCCTGAAAGCCTCTGGAGAGAGAATCTAAAGGAGCTAGAATTGGAGTCCAGGAGCGAAAGAGAAAAATGTGTCTGAGCCCACTAAGACAGTCCTTCTGATCAACAGGATGCGCACACTGATCTTGAAACTGCACAAGACATTAACAAAAAGACTGAGAAGAATGGATCTGTCACTTCTTTCCTTTGTTCATGAGAAGTCACAATAGCACACCACTGCTGTATGCACAGTGTCACTGCTGAACTTGCTAAGAGGAGATGTCTTGGCAGAAGAGAGGAAAATGTGTTGCATGAGAACCTGAAGCATAACTCTTTGAAATGTTAATGATCCAGACCGCTGCGGGCTTACCTAGGAACAAGTGACCTCTGTGGCTCATAGGTACCAACCAGCCACAGAACAGGTCCACTGCTGAAGGGCTTCACTGAAATCTTATACTTAGAGAGGAAAGCTGAGATTTTCAAAGGCTCTGAAGAATATCCAACTCTCATTGTTTTGTTTTGTTTTTTTGTGATGTTTGGGTACTAACTCTCTTAGATTCCTTTAAGAGTCCTGGCCAACTATATTAGCTGGCGTAGCAGCAATACCACATGTTTCACCAGAAGGACACCCCCTTTTTTATCACGCTTTCCCCATGCTCATCAAACCAATCTTTGTCTAACTTCCATGCTGTAAAAGTGGTGCCGTCCTTTAACAGGCAGGCTACTCTTCTCTTTTCTTAATGCCCTAGTCTGCTACCACTTAGTTCTCAAAAACCTTTCTGTTTCTGAACCACCAGAAAGCTGTTTGCAAACCAATCACGGTCCCTGGGTCATAGTTTGAGTAGCACTGAATTAAACAGACATGCCTAGGACATGGTCAAGAATGTATGTGTGCTTTATTCCACATCCTCTCCAACCTCAGCAACACCCCAAAATCTTGAAGTAAGTTAACATTCGAGCAGAGAACAAAGGCCTTAGCTCCTCGTCTTCTTCTGCTTTATTAGAGTAGCATGTCTAAAGGTGAACTGACACCCTTTGTACACTGCTGTACAGTGGGACCAGGGAGGAGGCAGCACAACAACTGTTAGCTTAGAAACCTCTCATTTTTTTTCTGAGCATATGGATGTGAAAAGTGGATTCAAAAGGACACTTTTGTAATTTGGTCACTTTCCATGCCCCCATTGAACTGGTGTAAATGACCACACAGGGTGCAAGGCAGTGGACAATCAGGCCCCCTTTCAATAATTGCAACAGGACAGGGCAGTTTTAACAACAGATGTCTTGAAGAGCCAAAAATGAAGGAAAGATGACCTGAACTCTACTCAGAGTGCAGAATGGTGTCCCTGTAATGTACAGATGGAGGGGGGAAGCATATTCCTAGCATAAATTCTTCACTTCCATTTATAAAAAAACAAAACAAAACAAATAGGCTTTTAATCTTCATAAGCGCACATGATCTGTATGTTTCACAAAAAAGAGACATAAGAAAACGCACACACACCTTTTAACTAGTGAGCAATTTAAAGACTAATAGGATTCATCCATAATTACATAGTTAAGTAAAATTTATGTATGAAGGAATTAACTGATTTCCCTGAAGGCAATATAAACCATAGACAGTGCTCTCATTTAAAAGTACCATCTCAATGTTAAAATACTTTGTCATTCTTCTGTAGCAATGGTTAGGTGCTGTGAGAGCCACATGGAAGTTTATTTACTGATCCACAGACAACTGATAACAGATCTCTGCTTTGTTTGGAATAGAAAACTTGAACAGCTTGTCCGCACCTCTCCGCTCGGACATTAAATCAACATGGCTCTATTAGTGGCCCTAGGATGCCAGCTGAGCCATCTCTAAGCCTGTCACCGTGATGTCTTCATCTGTAACCAGAGCAGACGTGAGCTCCTGGCAGCTTCGGGAGGTGACAACAAATCCAATTAGCTCCTCTCCATGGCGCCACAATACTACTGTGAAACGGCCTGACAGGGAGGGTGGTTGCAATACCCCGCACAGTGGGGCATATCCTTCGTATTTAAAAAAAAATTGCTACCAACACTTAATTGCTGGAGTGACTTTCCAGGCGACTGTTGGAACCTTGCGTGCAATCTGGTCAGAAATGTGAGCTGTCCTCGGGGACTGAATATTGCACAGTTTGGGGAGGGGCTCAACAAGCGGGTTGGAGAGTCTGTGAAGAGAGCTCCAGCCCCCACACCCCTCCCTCTCAAGAAAAGTTTGATCTGGAAATCATGAAAAGCCCTTTCCCTTCATGCTTCCACCCCATGCTAGGCAGAGATGGAACTTTTGGTGCTTGTAGGTGGTTTGTGCTTCATATTGTCTGTTTTGGCTGGGGCACGAGCCAAAAGACAGAAAGCAAGCCCACAGTTCCAGACTCCGTCTCTTGGAAGGGAAGTGGGGAGCTGTTCGGCAGAAATAGGATTTGGAAGTGTTTGGATTTAGCATAAGTCTTCAAGCATCAAATGCAAGGGGATGATAATGCCGCTGGGAAGTGAAGTCTTGGCTGTTTACACTTGGACAACTGTGTTTCGATACAGCGCCTTTCCTCCCGATGTAGCTAACTACTAGGAGGGGATGTTTTGCCTACTAGAGAAAAGCTGAAAATATCTCGCAATGCACAAGGCATTAACTCTTTCATGTCATTTATTTCCCTGGCACACAGTGAAGTTGTTATTCATGTGACATTTTGCCATCTTGTGGTCACTCCTTGCAGTCACCCCACTACTAACAAGGCAGGGAAAGTAGGCCTGAGAGAGAAACATGGTGACACAGGCTGGGGACTAACCAAACTGAGAAACTAAATCCTGCTTCTGTTCTCAATGTAACAATTTAATAAAGACAACTTGCTGAAACATGAGACTCCTCATTGCTCAAGAATCACATGGATGAGACAGGTGCACTTGCTTCATGGAAGCAGTCCTCTGAGCCGGGTTCTCACCGCGTCCTACCTCCCCTATTCAAATGATTCCTGGAATTGGGAAATGGTTGAAGTTATTACAAGTGAGGTCCATGTCCAGATGAGCACACACATGCGGTTTGCAGTGCTGCAGACCTGTCTGCGGTGCCACAAACTGCACTGCGCTGCACACATAAGCATTTGCTGCACTGCGAATTTGCAGTGCAGCAGGTTTTTTTGACACTGGGAGATCCCAGTGTCAAAAAAACCTGTGCCAAAAAAACAAACAGGGCAGCACACATGGCAGCAGTGTATACCACCTGAAACCAGAGCCTGGCCAGCCAGAGCCACGATCAGGCTGCTGGCCAGGCTCTGCACGTCTGGATTGCCACCGCTGGAGCTTCGGGAAGCCCCCGGGCAAAGCTGCTGGGGCCAGCTCAGGTTCTGCCCACAGCCTGCCCTACCCCATTTGGGGCAACTTGAATGCCAGAGTGCATGTTCAGGGATGCTGTCCTCAAGGAACGCATGTTCTTGCTCATGGGGATGCACCTGTAGGGGTCTAGCCACCAGCCTCTTCTACCACACTGGACTCTGAGGAGCCAGGCTGGATGAGCATATTTTGCACTCAGTAACTAACTACATTATTCCTTTCTCTATATAACTCTCTTACTCGGACTGCGCTACCTTCAGTGTAATTAGCACAGTCCCAAGGAATCTAAGGAAGCTAATGGACGCGTCTGTATTTCTGTGCAGCCTCTGTTTTCCAGTGGGTAGGTAGAAAGGAAAGGTAGGTTTGCCACTCCTTGCTCTTTTGAATAGGGAGCTGATGTGTTGCATCTAACGCTAATTCAAGAGAGCAGGTGATTAAAGGCAGCACAAGCTTAGAAACACTGGAATGAACCAGGAGAAGGAATGAGGGCGAGACAATAAAATGGTGGCATTGTTGCATGTTTTGTGAGTTTGCTTACGTGAAGGATCCAGCTCATGCCTCCCAAGGGCACAATGTCTTAAATCAAAATGGAAGGAAAAAGCCTGGATTTGCTCAGTCTGTGCCAGTAAATATTAATGAAGATGGGGATTCAATGCAAGGGAAAGAAAGTTGTGTGGGGAGGGGACGTAGCAGCACATAGTGTGTTATTTCCAACACCTTAAATTCATGATTCTTATTTGACTCCCCGGTGCCCAGTGTGTGCACTTTGAAAAGTACAGTGAGCTCTGGGAACATTTCAGCACCAGTAGTGACTTCTGAGGATGGTTTTCTCTGGGGAGAATGTATTGCAGGAAAATTGTCTTCCAGTGCCAACAGCAATCCAGTCAATGGATAATGGTTGGCATAATATCCCTGCGTTGTCAAGAAGCCAGTTGTACCATGGTCTGTTGCCACATCCCTCATGAATACCTGCAGGTCCTGGAAGCCATGCAGCTGACAAGAGAAAGGGAAAAGGGTGGAGTGGGGATGAAACGAAGGACTAAAACCACTTTTATTTGATTTTATTTTTAAACAAAGCAGCTTGTTGCAAATAGCTGTTGTTATAGTCCGACTCATTCCAGATGAATTGGGCACAACATCTAGACATGTGGCTGGTTTACAGAGCAACCAAACACTGAGTGAGCCTTGGAACTGCTGGGCTGCTTTTGGAAACAAATCCACTGGTGCCAGGCCCAATTATTTTCAGCAACATCTTTCTGCTACTGAGACGCAGCACTGTGGATGTTGGCCTGCTTGGTGAGCACAGCCTTGTGAGCTCCTAAACTGACATATTTCTGAATGCTGGCTACTGAATCCTGCCCACTGAATGGGGGGGAAGCCGCCCTCTTTATTATTCTGAGGCACCCTCTTCACTTGCAATTAGCAGCTGTAGCAATTTCAAAAGTCTTTGGAAAAGAGCACCACACAACACAGCATCCCATGCAGCCTCTATGAGGGGAAGCCTTGTGTTTGTTTGAGATTAAAACTCAGGTGGGCTGTGGATTAAATTCAGCTCATGGTTAAACCACTGGGATAGGTATGGATGTTTACTGGCAAAAATGGAGAACAGGAATTCACCTTTGGGATAAGGATGCTTTTAACATTTTTAACAGGTGTACAAAGTGTTAGTACCCACAATGCCACACTGACATTGATAAGGTGCCTGAGGGGCCTCCAAACTGGTGGGCTAGAGAAGGGGTTGGCAACTACTGGTGCACATGCCAGAGCATGGCGTGTGAAAACACTGGTGCCAGTGCATGCCTCGTGGTAGATGGTGGCAGATCTGCAAGGGGCCCAATCCTTTTTGTGGCAGTGCAGTCCCAGCCCCTTCCCTGCCATCTGCCCTGAGGTGCATGTGCACCTGCCATCAACAAGTCGGGCTGCGGCTCCGCAGACTCTGGTGCAGTTGCTTACAGCCTCCTGGCTGCCTGCCACAGCCAGCCCAAGGAAGGCTGCAAGGTAGTGGGGAGGCTGAAAGCAGCTGCACCAGGATCCATGGAGCCCTGGCCCAGCTCATTGCTGGCTCGTTGTGGGTGACGGGTGCAGTTGGGGTGGATGGTGGGGAAAGCTGCCACAAGCAGGATTGAGCCCCTCATAGCTTTCTTGCCACTTCCCTGCTGTAGTAAGTACTCCTTCCCCCTTTTCCCTCCCCTCCTCCTTGCTCCTCCCTCCCTCCCTCCTGCCTGCCCTGCCACTTTCAGGGGACACTGTGCCGCTTCCCTTCCCCTCCCTGTTTTCCCTGCCAGATTGCTCCCCGCCCTGTGCTAAATGATAACCAGTAAATACCCCTCTCCATCCCTGTTTTGTTTTACTGGCACACCAACATCTTACAAGTAGACATTGAGGTTTTTTGGTACTCTGCCCAAAAATGTTGCTGACCCCTATGCTAGAGGAAAACTACACAGCAAATCTGTATCACACCCTGTTCTCCCTTTCCTAAGTTATGTTATACCAAGGGTAGGCAATTATTTTGACTAGAGGGCCACTTAATGAGTTTTGGTGACTCATTAAGTCAGCTGCCCCACCCCCTGGTCTATTTTGGCACCAAAAGTCCTGCCCTCTAACCCCCTGACCTTTGCCACTCGAATTTCCTCCCCTTGTTACCAGAAGTACTCCTTTGGGACTGGGAGCTTTTTAGCTTGAAACTGGAAATAAACCAAATCATATCAAAAAAGGAAGGAAAGAGGACCCAGGAAACTATATGCCAGTTAGTCTTACCTCGATCCTGGGTAGGCTTTTTGAGAGAATTATCCTGGTGCATGTCCACAAGGGGACAGCAGGGGAGATTATGCTTAGGGGCAACTAGCACAGGTTCATTAGAGGCAGGTCCTGTCAGACCAACCTGGTGGCCTTCTACGACCAGGTCACAAAATCCTTAGATGCAGGGATAGCAGTAGATGTAGTCTTTCTGGACTTTAGGAAGGCCTTTGACATTGTCTTTCATCCTATTCTCATTAAAAAACTAGGAGACTGTGGGGTCGACACCTACACAGTCAAATGGGTCACTAACTGGCTGGAGGGCCGCATCTAGAGAGTAGTGGTAGACGGAACTTATTTGACCTGGAGGGACGTGGGTTCCCCCAGGGCTTGGTCCTTGGGCCCGCACTGTTCAACATCTTCATCAGCGACTTGGACGAGGGGGTAAAAACCACCCTGTTCAAATTGGCAGATGACACTAAGATGTGGGGGGAAATGGGCATGCTAGAAGGGAGGAAATGGCTGCAATCAGACCTAGAAAGATTACAGGGGTGGGCGGATGAGAACAGGATGGGTTTCAACACTGACAAGTACAAAGTGATGCACCTGGGGAGGAAGAACCAGCACCATACCTACAGGCTGGGGAACTCCCTTCTCGTCAGTACAGAGGCAGAAAAGGATCTTGGAGTCATCATTGATGCCAAGATAAACATGGGTCAGCACTGTGGGGATGCAGTCAGGAAGGCCAACCGCACCTTGTCATGCATCCACAGATGCATCTTGAGCAGGTCCAGGGAGGTAATCCTCCCCCTCTGTGTGGCACTGGTCAGGCTGCAGCTGGAGTACTGCGTCCAGTTCTGGGCGCCGCACTTCAGAAGGGATGTGGACAACATGGAGAGGGTCCAAAGGAGGGCCACCGCATGATCAGGGGGCAACAGGGCAGGCCCTACGAGGAGAGGCGACGGGACCTGAACCTGTTCGGCCTCCACAAGAGAAGACTGAGGGGGGATCTAGTGGCCTGTTACAAACTAGTCAGAAGGGACCAGCAGGCATTGGGGGAGTCACTGTTCCCCCGAGCACTGCCAGGAGTGACAAGAAATAATGGTCACAAACTGGCAGAGGGTAGATCCAGGCTACCTCACTGTCAGGGTGGGTAGGATCTGGAACCAACTTCCAAGAGAAGTGGTGCTGGCTTCTACCCTGGGGGTCTTTAAAAGGAGGCTAGACAAACACCTTGCTGGGGTCATTTGAGCCCAGTGCTCTTTCCTGCCATGGCAGGGGGTCAGACTTGATGATCTGCTCAGGTCCCTTCCAACCCTAGAAACTATGAATCTATAAGTCAAACATCTATATAACATTTATATGAAACTATAGAAGTCAAACGTCTACTATAACATATTTTAATTTTATTTCAAAAAATACTGTTGTCCTGATTTTGTGCGTGTTTGCATAGTGTATGTAGAGGTGATTGCATTATATCTCAAAATAAAGTCTTACTCTTGTGTATTGTGTATAGGGGGCATGTGGGGGAGAGTGTGGGGTGGGGTGTGGTTGGGGGTGAGTGTGTGTGTGTATGTATGGTGGGTTGTGTATTTGTGTGTGGGGGTGCTTTCTGAGGGGTGTGGCTGTGTGTGGTGGGGTATAGGGGTGTTGGGGGGTGTGGGCAGGGTGTGTGTGTGGGGTGTGAGGGAGGGTGGGGGGTGTGGGAACCCTCCACATGCACCCCCCCATGGTGCATGGCCCCATTGCTGGCAGTAGCAGCAGCAGGCCCTCGAGGTGTTTATAGCTCACATAGGCGCAGCCGCCCAGCAGTGTGTGGCTTCACTCAATTCTGGGAGATGCATGTGGTAGCAAGGAGTGGAACCTATGGGCCAGATGAAATTGCCTGGTACGTCAGATGTGGCCCGCAGGCCATATTTTGTCTGCCCCTATGTTACACACTTTAGAGTCAGGCCAGCTTCACTAACAGACTTGCTGAGATTTGCAGTTCTCTGGAATGAACCTGGGGCTAATTCATATATGTTGGTGGGGCAGGGAGAGCAATAGTTTGAAAGGGTCAGAAAAGAGGAAGCAGTTTGTGGAGCAGGGGAAAACAGCTTATGGGCTAGAAAGGTACTGAAGAGAGTGAGAAAACGAACAAAACAGGTGGAGTGTAGGTGTGAGCTGAAAAATGCTATTGGTTGGTAGTAAAGGGAAGTGAGGAATGATGATAGGAAGCTCTGAGAGGGCAGAAAACAATAAAATAGAGGGAGTAAGAGAAGTGAAAAATTAAAATGGGGATAGAATAAGATATAAAGGGCAAAAAGAATGTGCTCATTTAACTGCATATAGCCCTCAGGTGAGTGAATCTGCTTGGTGTGAATGTTTGCCATTTCTATGACTTTTGGAGCCAATGAATCCAATAATAAGTAATATTGCACATTTGATTCCCTCCTTCCCAACTCCACTTTAAGTCATCTTAAATCCTTATGATCCTCCATATTATTTGGGGTCCAATTGATTGTTTCTTGGTAGAATCTGCATCAAAATGTTTGGTATTCATTTAGTGATGGAGAAGTTACTATAGAAATTAGCTCTTCATAATCAGAGGGGCTGGCCAGTAGGTTTTGTGCTCAAATTGAGGAGTGGTTTCCTGACTGGCAGAATGTCAAGCTTCTCTGTATTTAAAAACCTGTCTGGTAACAAGTTGAGGGAGAAAGACTATAACTTTCCCTACATACTTCCATCTCCTCTTCAGTTTAAAAGATAAGGCCTATTCCTTCTTAGAATAAAGGAACTTCTATGTAAAGGAAGAGGGACAGTACATCTTCCGAGTCAACAAGCCTTGTAGAATCTGGCCAGCTGCATATCTGTGGCTTTCTTACCTGTAACCACTGAATGACATGTCTTGGATGAGTGAAGTTCAAATAATTAAGTCTCTGTTGTAATTATAAAGCTGCTAATCAGGGCAGTATGGCTGGTTGAGCATTCCTAACCCTATAAATGTTAGAGAGGGCATCTCTCAAGAGCCAGAAGCACACAGATGCTAAGACTGCTTGTCAGTAGACATCAAAAACAGCTGGGTGATTCTGTTCCCTTAAAGCTGAGGAAGGGTAGGGACTAGTCAGTTTATACAGAACCAGTTGTGTGTCCCCACCAGCTGTGGAAGGGTAGGGACAGTTCCTTCATAAATGTCTCTGAGGTGCGTACCCACTGGAAACAGAAGATGCCTCATCTATAGCCCCAACATCACTCTGACATCCTGTGGCAGGATTTCTGGCCTCTGACTCCAGCAGAGCTTGACTTATCCATATTTCTCTTCTTGGGCTCATCAGCATCCAGGAGCTTCATGATCCAGGTAACAAAATGGAACTGCTGAAATGGGCCTATTGGAAAAGCACAGCATTGGAATAAGGTAAATAGCTAAAAAGATGGTGTCAGAGTCAACCCAATTTCCCTCTTTTTTTTGGACAAACCCTCTAGTGATGTTGCCTGCCCCCTCTACCCAGTCTTACTTTCTTTTATACAAGTCGTTTACATACTCACAGCCATCCCTCAGTTTGAATCAAAGCTGCTGCTGGTTACATTTTATGGGGCTTAGAAGGCCAATACAGCTGGGCACTGCACGCACAGAACTCGCCCCTCAAGAATCTCTGTTCTCCTTGGCCAATGAACAGGTGCTCAAATAGGGTGTTATCACAGTAGCCCTCATCTTCAGGGTCAGGAGGAGCAGCCAAGATCGGAGAGGAGTGTGCAGAGACCATGCGTAGGGAAGCCAAGAACCAGAAGATCTGTCCAGGGAACCAAATCAGAAATCCATAGGGATGGGTTGAGCATGGGGCCAGGAGGCTAAGTCAGGTATCCAGAGTCAGGTCAGGGAGCCAAAGGGTCAGACCAATGGGCAAACCAGGTCAGGTGTCCAGCAAGTCCATCAGAGGGGCACAAGCCAAAGGTGGAGCAGCCTAGGTACAAGATTGAGCCTTGTTTGCCTAGACACTTCCTTTTCTGGGTCAGGGCTTTCTATGGGAAGGGGTGAAGGGGCAGCTGGCCACCGCAGTGGCAGGGAGTGGGTGTGCGGCTTGGCCTAGCTAGAGGGTTCTGGCCACCTGTGTCTGCTCCAGCACTACTGAGGAGGCGGCAGACTGGGATGAGCAGCTGAACCAGGCAGGCTCAGGTCCCAAGTTCTGACAGGACTTCTATAAAAGATGGGGATTGCTACCACTTCTCTCCTCTGGCAGCTATTTAGTGAAGAAAGGTGCAACCCCTGCTCTCTTTTTGAAAGAAAGGACTTGAGCATCTATCTTTAGAAGAGGTTTCTGGGCTGTGAATCCCAATATGACATGGAGATCTCCTAGCAAGCCACAGGTACAACAAGGCTTAAAGGGCTAGTAGGATTTAAGGTGCACCCTGTCTCAGTTTTCTGTGGGCTGGTTTAGGCATCATTCCCTTGTCAGTCTGCTGGATGTTACAAATCCCATTCCTAGGCAACGGGCTCTCCTCATGCATTATACAGGAGGCGTGCATGCCACTGGAGGCCATATTTTTGGACAAACCCTGTAGTGCATACCTAGCAGCCATCTGGCTTTCTTCTCTATGGCATTACAACCCTACCTAATCCCACAGGTTAGGCTTAAAAAAACAACAATTTGAACAAGTGAATCTAGGCAGGATAATTTGAACAAGTGAATCTTGAACGAGTGAACAACAATTTGAAGAAGTGAATCTAGGCAGCTACCAAGAGCTAGGTAGCTAAAAGTTGCTTTGTGCTGTCTTAATCTTTGCAATTTCTCAATCTCCGTGCCTTGCTTTTCCGTCTGAAATATGGGAATAAGATTTCACAGGGGTGTTGAGAAGATAAATATATTAATATCTGTGAGATGCTCAGATGCTTTGGTGTTGAGAACACATGCATATCATAGACAGAAGTTATTTGCCTAAAATGACAGCTAGTGGGTGGCAGAATTGGGTTTGGATTCCCGTTATCAGTCCCCTCACCTTATGCATTGATTTTTATAGAGTGGCTGCACAAAAAGTCGTTGATTTAAAAAAAAAATTAGAAAAAGGAGGAATGGGCCGTTTTGATTTTCCTACTCCTGAATTTGGCTTGTGTTCAAAACTAGATCTGAAGCTTGGGGCATTTCTTACACCTGGCTGTGGCAGGAACCCTAGGAGTTAAGTTTAGAGTGCAACGTTCCCCACAGGCTTTGCAACTCTAACAAGCTAGGGGCAGATGAGAAAGCAGGATTCAAACCCAGGTATCTCACTTGGGGGGACCAAGTGTTGCCTCCAGGCCAACAAACCGGTTTGAACCTGAGCCAGCACAACACAGTTTTGTAGATGACTTCTAACCGTGCGAAGAAAATTAAACTATTCCTTCCAATATCCTTAGCCAGAAGAGCAACTCAAAGGATGTACTTGAGTCCCTCTTTATTTTTATTTTTTTAAGAGTGCAGCTCTTGTGGATTTGAATGCTGCATCAAAGCTGGGAGAAAAGACCATTGTGCCTTTGATTGGATTGGTATTTTCAGCAACTGCATTGGCCGAAGGCTGTCCGTCTTCTCCCAGGCTCTGACACGTGATACAACAGGGAGATGGGGGAGGGGGAAGAAATTGACAGACAAGCAGACAGATCAAACACGACACTTCAAAGAGAAGAAAAAATACAAGAATGAAGCAATCCGGCATTACAGTCCCTCAATGCGATGAAACAAAACAGACAACCCTCTACACATGGCCATTACTGCCATCCAGAGACTGAGGCTGTATACATGAGATCTTACCGAAAGCACAAGGGAGTGGTCTCCAGTGACTACATGACCAGTTATTGCACTATCCGTGCTCAGACACTCTGAGGGGCTAATTAGTGCTTTTAATATGTAAATTAGAGCCTGAACAGATTAAATCTAGGGAAAAAAAACAGCTGGTGAATATGTTATTTTAATTATTGCTCCAAAGAAAATATGGACATGGCTTAAGAGGATGATAGAGCAGACCCTCTAATATCAGCTCTTACAGAAGTTGTCTCGGTCAATCAAAACTCACTACTGGAAACTTGGCACTGATCTTGAGCAGAACTGCAATGCCCTAAGTAGTGCAATCAGTGCTCTGTTTGCAACCCCTTAGATTCCTAATGCTCCACTCCCAGCAGCTACATTTTAAACGTGCTCTACTATTATTTGAAGTATGAGCATGCCCAAGGGCCCAATCATGACACCATGCTGGTCCTTAAACAAACAGTAGGGGTTCCCTGCCCCGATGAGATTGCTTGGGCATTTTTTAAAAAAATTCTGAATAACCTTCCATAGCTTAACCATTGTGATCAAAGTATATCACATGTCTGTTCACATCCAGATGAGCTGGAACCTTCTTGGGTAGAAGAGCACAATGACAGAAAGAGAATCAGCTTTTCATTCCTTTTCAACCAGCTTTGTCTGATGGTAGAAAAGAATATCAGCCTGGAACAGGGGGAAGGGAGAGGATGAGCTGTTGGCAGGCAGAGAAAAGAGATTAAAATGAGAGATGAGAGGGGGAGTGAAAGGGAAGGTCTGAAAATGTAGGTTGGATGATTAGCTGAGTGTGATAGAAAAGGCTCTGAGCAAGGAAGCAGCTATTAACTTTTTCCAGGCTATGTCCACTGGCACTGGAATAAAATAGTGTGCATAGCAAGCCTGGATTCCAGTCGTCTCCGCCAAACACACGGTGAGGGATGAAGTTTGCTTTCCAAGACAAAGTTTTCAGAAAAGAGGGCATCTGCATGCCCCACAGGCCTCTTGCATTACTCAAGTCAGCACTGCCTTCCAACCTGCCTGAAGGAATTCAGAAAAAACTTTCCTCTGTGTCAGATGCTGAGGCTCTCTCGCAGCCCCTAGTGAAGTGCACATTTTTGTATGGATCAATTTTTAGCTTCTGTTAGGATGGAAACTGAGCTTTCCATAGAATAAGGGAATAGGAGCTAATTATGTTTCCTTTGAACATACATCAGTGTCCATATGCATGTGTATTTTATCTGTGTATTTCTACTGTCTGTCTGTCTGTCTGTGTATCACAATTAATGACTGTGTATTACAAAAGAGGCCAGTTGCCTTCACGTGCATGCTCTCCACCCCCTCCACCCTCAGTTCACCAGCCTCTGGTATAGCTGCTTTTCTGGAAGTGTGCGATTTACAATGTCTTTAGTTAAATGTCTTTTGTTACTATTTTTGCGGTCTCTAGGCTATGTATAACTGGGTCTGCCAAGTTACACAGGACCCTCCTTTAATAATGGGGTTCCTGTGACTGATTTAACCACAGAATGAGGATGTCGTGAGCTGGGCTTTAGTCAGGTCTCTGAGATTAGACATTTTCTTTTCACATAGCTTTTCTAATGAGTTTTAATAGTGCAGTTTGCCCTCTTTCTTCCACCTCTGCTTTCCACCCTGTTCTTTTTTTTCTTCTTTCTTCCCTGCTGCCATGCCCTTGAACTCCCAGAAGGCAGTCACACCTTCTTAGGAGCCCCTCCAGCCTCTTTCTTTAGCCCCACACCCCTTGGGACATTCCCAGCACTAACCAGCAGGGCACTGTGACCCCAACTCATTCACTTTTTCTTTCTTTTTTTTTCATTTATAAATTTAATTTCCAAAGTGCCAAGTGGAGGCAACAAAAACTCCCGATACATTTTGGGGGCTGGATCTCTAGTTCTAGTATCCCAGGGATGACATAATTGGTGCCAAGATGACTATGTGCAAAATTAATCTTGCAGGATAATTCCGTTTTGTCCATCTTCCTGCACTGTGCTATGTTTGAGCTTGTAGCTGAAGAGCTGGATGAGACTTGGGAGAGTTCCCACCTTTCTCGATGAACCTTTGTATGACCTTTGGCAAGCTTTAAACTGCTCTTTGCCTTAGTTCTCCTTCTATAAGTGGATTTGTGTAGGGGTAGGGGTGATTCTACCTGAGGCAGGGGGTTGGACTAGATGACCTCTGGAGGTCCCATCCAGCCCTACTTCTCTATGGCTCTACAAACTCCACTTTGCCCAGGTGTTATCTGTCCTTCCTAACTGCAAACTCTTCAGACATGAGCTGTTGCTCAGTATTGATAGTGGAGTTGCTATGTTGATAGCACGTTGGGATCCCAATCGATTTATGGCAACTAGGGTTCCCAGTATATTGCAAAAGGGTCCTGAAAGGAAGTGGAATTAATTACTATTCACTCAGTGGCCAAACAGTGACCACAACCATGAAGAGAGGCTGGACCCATTAAGGAGGCCAATCATAATTGAATTAGCTCCCACCAAGTTTATGTTGTGCCCTCAGCAAGGTCAATCCCCTGCCTGGCCCATTGAACCATGGTGGTCCAGACATGAGAGACAGCAACTCGGGGCAATGCTGACATGCAGGACCAAATATTTCCACACCTCCAGGAGGGCCCAGTTTTGCACCTTTTTAGGTAGCCTATGCCACATGGGCTAGCTGTATTTCTGAATGCTGTGCTTGCTGATCATCTAGTCCAGAGCTGCGTGCAAAGGCAGCTGATTACAGTCTAATATTTAAAGGGAAAGTGAAAGATAAATGAATCCTCACATAGGTTTTCCTCTTCACTCTTATCATGCTTCTCATCATGCTTGACCTTGAAAATCCACAGCAAACTAACACCAAAGGTAAAAGGGCCTTTTTCTCTAATCTATTCCTTTATTGATTAACATCTTTCTTCTTCCCTTTTTGTGACTGTCACAACAATCTTTAGCAAACAGGGTCTCAAGGGTTACTTAGTATCTATGGGAAAATTCAAGAGGAAGCAGGGCTTGTAGAAATTAACACAATTTGCACTATTGATATAGAGCTGTAAGACACTACTGATGGGAGCATTTTCCTTTTGCCTTTGAAATGCATCATATTGTACTGAATATCAGACTTCAATGCACCCATTTTCCAAGTGAAGATTCCTTTTACCTTCCTCTTCCTCCATCCCATCTGCTCCCTATGCAGTTCTCTTTTGCATACACGAGGAGAAAATTGCTTCTCCTCCATTAAGGCCAAGTTCCAGTAATTAACACATGGCATTTTCTTAGCACTTTGTGGGTTTGATTCTCCAGTCTTCCTGAACTCAAGTCAGACACAGAAGACAGGGTGCTGCAGCAGACTGCAGCAAGGTGCTATGGCTCTCTGGTCATTTGCTATCTAACTTCAGCACACATTAGAGTTGGGAAAGAACAGGTCTCATATACACCAGGAGTGCAGGTGCTTTGGTGATCTCACCCTAGTGGAGACCAGTATGCAGCTCTGCTCCACTGAATGACAAGCGGGAAGAGTTTTTGGTCTGGGTGATCTGACATGCGGGGTAGGACACCAGGCAAAAAGGGGGGGGGGGGTGTCATGTAAAAAATAAGGTAATGAGGCTATTGTTTTTTCCTTGTGTTTGTGGAAAGAGCAGGGAGGCCATTTCAGAGACATTGGCCGCATGAAACTTGCTTGTACAATGGGGGCTTGAAAGGAAGTGGAATTACTAATCCTAAAATGCAGGCTACAAAAGGGGGGAAGTACATGGCAGGAATGTGCTCAGCCTTGAATGAGGTGTTTGATTCTATTGAAGTCTGCCTACTTTTTTCCTGACTGGATGGCCATGTTCAGTGGCAATACCTTTACTGCAGTCAAATCAACAAAGATACACAATCAGTTTCAGGACCTGGAACATCAAGACCCTCATGGATAATCCTCATAGTGAATGCCCAGAGCATCACACCACAATTGTGGTTCAAGAACTCAGGTTCAATATTGATATTTCTGCACTGAGCAAGACTCAGCAGATGGGAGATGGGAAGATCAAAGGACAAGGAGGTGGCTATACCTTCTTCTAGCAGGGTAAAAAGGAAGGAGAATGCCAACCCTGTGGCTTTGCCATTAAGAATGAACTCAAAAACCAACTCAGTGAGTTCCCTATCAGAATTAATAATCACCTCATGACTCTCCATCTTAAATTAGTGGGGAGCAATATGCCACTGTCATCAGTGCATATACCCCGATTCTTGACACCATCATCAAAACTAAGGTGGAACTCTATGCCAACATTGACCAACTCCTTTCTGACATTCCAGAGGGAAACAGACTTATTCTGCTCAGCAATTTCAATGTCAGAGTCAAAAGGAACGTGAACCTCTGGAACAGAACCACTAGCAAGGACAGAGTGGAAAAAGTCAATTCTAATTGCATCCTCCCCTTGACCAAATGCACAGAATATGGACTCACCATCACCAACACCGTGTTCCACCAGAAAAAATGGGCACAAGACATCATGACAACACCTGCAAGCTAAGCACTGGCACTTGATTGACTACGTCATTGTTTGTGCCCAGGGTTGCAAAAATGTCTGCATCACTCAAGCTATGCCAAGAGCTGATGATTGCTGGACTGATCACTGACTCATCCAGTCATTTATGTCACTCACACTGGCTCCCAAATGATGGCTGCATCAGAAGCAATGGCGACAAAAGATCAACATTGAAGGATTCGAGGAGCCAAACAAATGAGACCTCTTTCACCAATGCCTCAATGAAAATCTGGTGAATTCCACAATCAACAGCAATGGGAGAATGTTGCCAGCGCTTGGGGTGCCTTCAAGTCCACTGTCATCAGTGCCTGTGAAGAGACACTTGGATTCTCTACCAGGAAACATCAAGACTGGTTTGATGAGAATGACTGGGAGATCCAAGAGTTAATCAACTACAAGCAGAAGGCCTTTTGTGCTTGGCAGAATGACATCAACTCCAAGCAAAATAAATTGAAACACCAGCAAGCCATGGCAGAGGTCCAAAGCAGGATCCATGTTATGAAGAACAGATGGTAGGAAGGCAAGGTGAAGGAGATTCAATATCTCACTGACATCCATAATATGCATAGTTTTTTCAGTGTCACCAAAGGCATCTATAGTCCGAGAGCTCAGGGACCTTGAGACCTAAGAATGGAAGAGACCTGATCAAGGAAAGGAGACCATCAATGCCCATTGGAAAGAGCATCAAAGACCTTCTCAATTGAGGTCCTGTTGTTGAAGAGAGTGCTCTCAACTCTATCCTGGAATATCCACAGACAATCTCAGAATCCCTCCAACCCATGGCAAGGTGAGGAAAGCCATCAAGTAGATGAAGAATGACAAGGCATCTGGAGCTGATGGAATCCCTGCTAAAATCATCAAGCAGGGGGGAGAGGAGCTCATATTGCAGCTCTATGCCCTTATCTTAAGGATCTGGAATGATGAAGAAATCCCAGTTGACCTTAGGGATGCCATTATCATGACAGTCTTCAAGAAGGGAGACAGATCTGAACATGGAAACTACAGAGGTATTACCTTGTGATGGTTCTCAGTAACAGATCTATCATAGATCTTTTTGAAGTTAAGATGGGAGTTAAGCAAGGCTGTGTCATTGCTACAGCACTCTTCTTGATATTCCTTATTGTGATGCTATATCTGACCACCAGCAAGCTTCTGGTCAGAGTGGAGCTAAACTACTGAATGGATGGTAAACTGTTTAATTTCAGCTGACTCTGAGCCAGAAGAAAGATCACCCCAACCTCAATCACTGAGCTCCAGTACACTGATGCTGTTGTATTCTGCTCACTCAGAAGCAGACTTTCAGGCAATGGTCAGCATCTTTACTGAGGCATACAAGAAAATGGGGCTGACACTTGACAGTCAGAAGAATGAGGTCCTTGATCAACAAGCTCTTAATGAGCAGTCTGGTGAGACTCTGGAGAACGTTGAGTAATTCCCATACCTCGGAAGCCATCTCTTGCAGAAGGCTGACATCAACAAAGAAATCCAACATCACCTTAAAAGTGCAAGTGCAGTGTTCAGAAGCCTGAGGAAACAGGTGTGCGAAGATTGTGACATCAGATCCAAAACCACACTCCATAGTTTATCAAGGAGTTGTGATCTCTACCTTACTGTATGAAACCAAGACATGGAAAACATACAGGAGACACCTCAAGGTGCTGGAGAAGTACCACCAATGTTGCCTGTGGAAATCCTTCAAATCCAGTGGGAAGCCAGATGCACCAACTTTAGTGCCCTACCACAAGCAAACACCATAAGCATGAAGGTGACGATCATTCAGCATTAACTTTGCTGGGCTGACCACATCATCTAGATGTCTGACTCCAGATTCTGGAAGCACGTTTTATTCTCCTAGCTTGGTCAAGGTGTGTGCTGAAGAGGAGGGTAGAGAAAATGCTTCAAGGAGTTCCTCCAGGCCAACTTGAAAAAATGTAATGTTGACATCAACTCATGGGACACAGGACCACTCCAAATGGAGGAAAAATCTGCTTCAATGATCTCAGTACTTTGAAACCTTATGTCAGCGAAAGGAGACTGAAAAGCGGGAGCAGCAGAAACAGCAAGCTGTGGACTGAATCAAGACTCCAGAGCCACCCACCCTGCACAGAAACACATGCCCAAATTGCAACAGAGTTTGTTGGTTCCAGATTAGCCTCTTCAGCCATCTTTAGACACACAGATAAAGCAATCATGGAAGACAATCACATTCGACTGTGTGGGATTGACCATATATATTTACTGGAACAGCTGCTGGGCTTGATTCTGCCAGCGGAAGGCCTGGCTGAAGAGAAGGAAGCCTTCCACCCACATTCCCATGCCAAAGAAGTGTCAAGGACAAAGTGCTTCAGGAGGCACTGATGCAATGTAGCCAAGGGCAGCTGCTGTGGTGGGAGGAAGGGCTCCTATGCAACCCCAGCTGCAGTTGAAAGATACTCTGGCTTGCAGAGATAGTAGTGTAGTTTTCTCTCTTCCTGCTTAAAGTTTCCCTCCATTGCACTCCAGGGAAATCTATTAAAATGGATTTTAAAGGAGATTTTAGGAGTACCCATCACTCCTCTGAAGTGTCCATTGCTGCAAAGGCAGATGATGTCTCCCAGCACTGTATTAGGAACCAGTTCCATATTTCTTCTGTGAGGCAAAAGTCTCATTGACTTCAACAGAAATTTTACCCAGAAGAAGAAAATCCTTAAATTGACATTTTGGAAAACTGCAGTGAGGGAGCTGAACTTCCTTTCAACCCAGCAGTCCCTTTTCCCATAACAACAGATTAGGGAAAAAGCCCATCTTGTTCAGGTTGCATGCATGTGAGGCCTAGCCTGCATTGCAAGTGTTTCCCAGTAGAACTTTAATGCACCCAAAGGTCACCTGTGGGGAAGGAACCCTCCTCCTTGCCAGCCAGGTGTGCCACCTTCACCCAGCTTCTGCCACCATCTGGCAACCTTCAGAGACTGCGTACAGACAGACCCTCCTGTACTTTCTGCTGACTACTAGAGTCCCCCCACTGGCTGGTCCCTTCCCAGGGAGCAGTTCATGCTTTGGCAGCACATCTGCTGAGTACATTCATGCAGAGCTGCCAGAAGCAGAGGCGTGATGACACAGCTGGGTAGTAGGGGCAGCAGTGACTTCTGTTTGCCACTGCCATTGCTAGCACAAATTACATGGCGGCAGCAGCACAGTATTTTTTTTCCTGCCCCCAACAAGTCAGTACCAAGAATAACTGGCCTGGCCATCCCGCCCTGGAAGAAGTGTATGAGCTGTGTATTTTCTGGCAGCTGCTGTCTGCTGCCAGAACCTGTAGTAACTGGGGCATGAGAGTATCAATAAGGCCTGAGAAAAATGAACTTTTGGCAAGCAAGATGTATGTGCAAGCCCATGGTAGGGTTGTGCATCAAGCTTTTATTTCAAGAATTGGGTAACAAAATGCAAATCAATCCATGTTCCTCAAGCTCATAGAACAGCCCTTGCTGTTGGAAAGTTTAGGTCACTCTTGAATTAGTTTGTACCCCCACCAGTATACTATTCTGACCCTGTAATGATCATCTGTCTCCACTCACACCTTTGAGATCTTCTAACATTTGTCCACATCCTTATAATAGAGGTGAACATTAGACATAAGGCATTTTTTCAAACTTGGTTTACAATCGGTTGAATAAGGACTGTCCCAAGTGTCAGCATGCATGAATTTAAGGTGATCGATTGACTGAATCATTTATAAGCAGAGCAGCAGTGAGTTTGTGCCATAGACATTTTATGAATATTATTATGTTGAAATGACTGCCACCCTTTTGCCAAGCGTTGTTGGCAGCAACATGGGCCAAGTTCAAATATTTAGGTGTTCCCCCTAGAAGTGACAAACTCCAGCTCAACCTCAAGACCTGAAAAATGAGGTAAGATAAATATTTTCCCTGAACACTCTTGACAGGCAGTACTTCCCTCTCACAAGCAGTGAGAGTGTGTATAAAACCAAGGCAACCAAGGAGAAAAGAAATAGATCGTGTTTTGGTGGAAAAACTGACAATAACAAAGCAATGATACATTTACATAAATAGGACTTAAAACACTTACCCTTCTGCTACCTAATGGCCTTTGCCCGTTTCATTACCTACTGACTGGAATCTCCTGGGTGCAAATGTCTCTATCTCCAACCTCATTTATCTCTCTGGTGGCATAAGTAGGTAGGGAAGATCCAGAGCCCGTATCCAGGTAGGTCTGAGTCCAGTCTGCAGGGAACATGCTTCCACAAAGCAGTGCTTAGCTATCATCTCTCCCCCTGTTGCTGTATCTTGCCACAATACCATCTCTGTGCTGTCTGCTCTAGACACAATGCAAACTCTGCACTAGTTGGGTACCAAGACACACACCGTCCAGCTCAGTCACTTCAGGTCTGTGGGCACTACAGAAAAGGAGATCAATTAGTTCCATTATCATCCTCTGCAGCTTAAATGGAGAGCTCTTCCAAAGTCTAACTACAGGGTTTTAATTCATTATACTATGAAGGGAACTTAGTAGCCGAGTCCATAAAAGATTCACTCATATCTCTAAGCTAGAAGTCACTCTCTCACTCTCTTTTGGGCAAAGCTTTGCTAGGTGTGGTTACGCAGGATGAGGCAGGGGTATGGTGGATCTCTCTTGCTCAGGGCATATTAAATACATTTCCCTTGTTCCTTAGCCATCCACTAGGGGTAACAACATTCCCTTACCATTACAGCCGAAACAAATGTTTTTAATCAAAATGTTAAAACTAGACTCAAATGTTTGCACTGGCACAGTCTGTGTTGACAACACAAATGATGTCTTCCCATTCTGCCTCCTTCTCCTCCAGTTCATCCATGGAGGAGTAGGTTGAATACACGTCAGAGCAGTACAACCAGCGCTTCCCTGTGATTCATAGCAGATTCTACCATCTGCATTTGATCCAGTCTGGATTCTAATTTGATCTTTTATATTGGCAGAGCTCCTAATGTTTGCACTGTAAGGTAAGGTAGTACCTTCCATCAGTCTCCTGTATTGTGTTTGCGAGGGATGCCCAATTTCACAACGTAAACCTATCCCCTGGTTGGAGCCTTTGAGACTGTATGTGAGCATCATATTGGTGTTTATTTGGCTGAATTCTTATAGGCCAGAGCCAGAGTTGACTATGTACAGAATATACAGTTTTGCTTAAGGGTGACCTCACTGACAACATCAAGCTGCCCTAAAACTGCTTTCTTTTCTGTTTTTTTTTATTTCTACATTCCTATAATTAATACATGGATACATGTTTTCTAAGCAGCTAGTACTCTACCACTTACTTGTTGCTAAAAATAATTGCTGGAAATGAATTTTTGCTGATTTCTCAAATCCGTGGATGCAGCAAAATTAATTTATAGCAGACATTTCCAGTTTTAGTGTCTGTATACATATATAAAATATAACCATCTCAATATTTATAAGTATTAAAATGAATAAATTTTGCACCTAGAAATATTCCCAGGCATCTCTTGACTTGTCACGGGGAAATATGAACTGGGCACAATAGTGATAAAACCAGCATAAAATGATGCCTTGATCCTGGCTAGCCCTATATGTGATTTCATTATCCAGTGGAAGGGAGCCCTGCTTGGCTAAAATTCATGTCTGCCCAATGGCAAAATGACTTCTATCATCCTAGTCAAGCTATGCTGGTGGTGTTTTATTTCATCATGTAAGTGGAGTATGTACTTGAGTGGGAGAACCATACCCACTGTCTTGCATCCCTTTTTCTTCATAGGTGTCTTTTTGTGCCCTATGCAGTGAATCGTTTTTTTGGATTTATATGATTTTTCTCTCAGATTTCTAAGGGTTTCTTTGTAAACAGCTTTAATGAATAGTTTTAGTATTCAATTCTGCAAAGTGCTTGTCTCTACTGTGCTGATTAAGTAAAGAGCGCAAACACATGCTTAACATTAAGCAGACGATTAGTCTTATTGACCTGGGGACAGGTGTTTCCGCATTTTCCAGGATCAGGTACTTATTGAGCATCATCAACAACATCATGTTACGTTGGCACTCCTCACTTTGGGGGGACAGGTTTATTCTGAACTTCTATTAGAATTCTATGCTAAATATTAAAACCTTCACTGATCAACTCTTTGCAAATATTTGAAGCATTCTTGCAAGTAATATTGTGACAATAATATTAGTTCTGTGCATGTGCTTTTTTTCACTAGCCAGTCTTTATATGAATATAATTTCAGCTGTGTAGGACAATGTGATGTATATCTTTATGCGTTTGGATAAATCTACATGCACACATACTCACTGATAAGACATCTCTTTTCTCTCACACTAAGGGATATATAATAATACTTCCTGGGAATTGTATTTTTGCCTTGTATTAAAAAACTATAGAAAGCATTATTGCATCTCCAACTGAGAACTATTTCATGCTCTAGTATAGCAAAGTGTCTGCAGACAGAGATAAGCTATGATTTCCCATTTTCCTCCATGAAATTAATGATCTAAAAGTACAATAAAACCATCATCTCATGTCACCAGTGGGGATAGTGGCACATATTTGATTTAAAAAAATAATAAAATAACAAGTCTTAATGGGAAAAAATGAAGTGTGTGGTTTTTCCCATAGATTTTTTTTTCCCACTGAAAAATAGTTTTGAGAGAAAAGAAAAATGTCTGAAATTAAGAAAAGATTTGCAAAAATTAATTCTGGGAAGAAAGAAATACTTAATAGCCAGCAGGAATTTGAAGTTTCTATTTGCAACGAGACTGGGGGGAAAATGGTGAATGAAACTGTTTTAATCAGCTAATTGTGTTTCTAGATTCCAGCTTATTGTCCAGTAAAATGCATTTGGTAGCTACTCATTGGCACCAAGCAGGTACAAATTCACTCTGCCCTGCCAGGTTCACTCTGTCCTGTCGAGGACACTTTTGTTATTGTCCCTGCGTATCTCCAGTTGAGGACTTTAACCTCATCACAAACATTATCAGTTCTTTCTGATATTTTTAAGGTCAAGAGTGATACTATGTTTTCCTCCTCTTAAGTCTTGTGGCGTATTTAGGGGTATAATCTTACGTCAGTGTGAGAGCAGCAGCTCTGGGGAGGTAAAACTTCCTCTTGTTTTTGAAGCCTCTCTCAGACTCCACATGCTCCAAACTTTGCAATCAGAGATCAGTCTGAAGGACAAATGCATTAAACCCACAACTCTGAAGTGATGTTAACCCCTTCCAGAGCCTCTTTGTGTTGGCTACATGAAAAATTCCTGAATAAAGGAACCTTTTGCACTGTATTAATGTAAAAGTTTCATTTGAAAGAAGCCAGCTGTGGTCCTAGCTCAGGTTTATTCATATGGGACCTTTACGGGGTCAACTTAATACTTGACTACTGCTTATTATCCCATCAGTCTTCAGGGACAACCCATGATCTAATTGCCCGGCATTTATGTTGCCTGGTAACTATAAATACAGAGTAATAATCCTTAAAGGGACAGTGTAGAATTTCATGCCCCTGCAGTGAAGTACACTTCATTTCCCAGAGCACCCTGTGTTTTTTAATTCAGTGAATAAAAATGTGTAATGAATAATTAATTATGTGCTTGGAGGCACAATAGCTGCCTACTTTTGAATATTCATCAGTGACATTATTAATTCACTAGAAATCCCAAGGAGCAGTGGGATAGGCTTTTAGCCTAGCTGGAGGACTTACAGATAATACTCTGCAACACGAGCAAACTTTTTAAAGAAGACTTTTCTTTAGGAGAGTTTTTTAAGTTTAATTTACATCTTTTGAAATATTGCTCAATACTGGATTTAAAACAGCACCCATGAATAATCGTTGACCATGATAAACCCAGGTTTCTGTGTTCTTTTATATGAACCTCAGTAATGCCTGTCTTTTATCTCAGATCAGGCGTTTAAGAACATAGGAATTAGAAATCAGCTTCAGAGAGACTGACAGTATAGAGCCGCCTGTATGAAACTACAGGGGAAACTGAACATCCCAAGTCAAAACTGCCTTGCTTACCCTGTACTCTGACAATACAAAAAGCTGTTTTACTGGCTTACCCCAAAAATTGCTCACCCTAGGAGAATAGGCAGATAGGAGTTTGTCAGGCCATTCAGAGGATTCTTTTATTACTGTGGATATGTCTGAGTCCATCTTGAAGATACAGAGCTTCATTCTTCATGAGTTCATACCACCTTTATTCTGTTGTAATGTCATTTAAGTCAACGCATTGACTTCAGTAAAACAGGACAGAGACCTAGGCTCAGAATTCCCTGCTGAAAAAGAAATGAGAGGTTCAGCCCTCCATAAAGAGTTTAAGGGCATTTCTTCCCTCCTTTGACTTGTAATGCCATCAGTGCAGGACCGGTGGAGAGACCTACAAGTGCCTTGTGGTTGGGGCAGTCTGCTAGGTGTTGCACTTAGGATTAGTTCTGCTTTTGTATATTAATTGTTTAATGTGAAACATGCAAGCAAAGCAGGGACTTGAACTAAGGGCCTATGCCCTGCTGAGCACTCTAACCTTTAGGCTATAGAGCAGAAGTAGCCAAATATAGCTTGTGGTTTGGACCTGGCCTGTGAAGGGACTTTTTCCAGCCTGCAGTGGGTCCCTGAGTCCTGCTTGGCCCAGCCACCATCCAGCCCGTGGTGCATCCCGCTGCGCCCAGGACACGCAGTGGGTTTGGGGTGGCTCCACAGTTGGACTGCCTTTCTAGGCAACCCAGGTGATAGTGGTTCCTTCTAGCTGCTGCCACCACTGACCCCAGCCCTGTGGTACTGGAGGGGACCTGTCCGCACAGCCCCAACCCTGGCCCACCCCGCACCCGCTCTGGACTCAGCTCGACACAGTGGACCGGTTCCAGATGAGTCGGACCCATGTGCACAGACCCAGCCCTGGCCCACTCCAGACTCACCTGCCCATGCTGAGCAGTGACAGCAGGGGCAGCAGCGGGGCAGAAGTTGCTGCTCAGCATGGGAGAAAAGTGGCCTCTCCCTTTTGCTGCTGCTGGGCCCTTCTTGCTGCAGCTGCCCAGAGCCTGCCCTGCGGCTCCTCTGTATTGTCACCACTGCCTTGCTGGGTGGCTTGGAGGTGGCGGTGATGGCAGCAGAGAGGAGACACAGAGCAGCCCAGGCATGGGCTCTGGGTGGCTGCAGCAAGAAGCGCCCAGCAGTGGTGAGGGGAGGGGCCTCTCTTCTCCCACACAGAGCAGCAACTTCTGCCCAGCTGCTGCCACTGCTCAGTGTGGGCAGGTGGTCTGGAGCAGGCACAGGGTGGGCCAGGTTCGGGGCTGTGCACATGGGTTCCAGCTGGTCTGCTTTGGCTGGAGTGAGCATGGAGCATGGAGTGGGTGCAGATGTGGGCGACGACCAGGGGGGAACATGGGATGTGCCTCTGGTGGAGCCAATTTTTTTGGCTGAGTCATTCCATGCCCCCCCTACAAGCTGAAGTGCTTACTGTCGGGGGGCACCAGTGCTCTCATGCCCCCCCCCATGCATCACCTATGGGTGCAGGGCAGGCTGGGGTTGGGGCTGGGGCTGTGCACTGTTGGCAGTGATGGGGAGGAGCCGCAGGGCACACCGGCTCTGGGCTGTTGCAGGGGGTGGCGAGAGGTGCTGACCAGCCCATGGCCCACAAACCCAAATAATTGCCCACCCCTGCTATAGGCTCATGCTCCCTCTTTCTTGCTCTTCTTCTGATCCCATTACTGCTGCATTCTTTGCTGTGCCTGGCTACAGCAGAAGGCATGGAGGGTGCTTCTCACACGCTGCTCTATAGTTTAGTGGTCAGGACACTCTCTTGGGAGGTGAGTTTGAATCCTCTAAGGTTGAAAGGGTCCTAAAAATATGTGTTCCTGTGTAAGTGCTTCACCTGCTACCCTCTTGTATAGACGATGGACGCTACGACCAACTTCTCCTCTAGCTGTTTTCAAAGGAGTGAGCCATTCTCAGGTGTTCAGTACATATTTGTAGGCACCTACTCTGAGAAGTGGGTTCTGAGCTTGGGATCCTGACCTGAAAGAAGCACCACCCTAGTACTTGACTCAGGTACCTAGTGGTAGAGAGGAGTGGTTACAGGATCTAGTGCCTAGTGTTTCCTGTTAGCAAGTCTAAGGTGGCTCTTGCTCAGTACACAGCGGGTTTTTTGCTTACGCGCTGAGGCACCTAACTTGCTCCATGCCCTGTACAGGAGTTTCCTAACCTACTGTGGGTTTCTTATTCCAGTCTGGTTGCCAGGCACCTAAAATATAGTTGGTCTAGTGCCTAATTTTCTGGTGCCAAACCCCTTTTTATTATTCTAGCTCTTTTATCTGTTGCTTATGCATCCCCCCACTCCCATTTCCCACCAGAGTGGTATAATGGCATCTTCTGGTAAATAAGAGTGAGAGTCTTCAGTTATGTATTTTTCAGCATCTCATTCCCACTGTTTATTTTTTCTCCTTTCAGCAGCACGTGCCTGGTTGACCATGCTCTCTCATCACACGGTTAATAGCTGCTTTTTAAAAAACACTTATTTCAATAAAGATCTTCAACAACAGCACGAGATGATGCATCCCATCTTGATCAAATTTTGTACCATCTCTGCAGAATTCATTAGCTACATGAAGAATGCAAAACGCTGGTATCTACATTAGTTAATATTATATAAAAGTGACCGGCAGATTTCAGTTGCTCCTTTTCTTGGAAAAAATCTTTCCTTTTTTTCCTTTTTAAACACCAAGGTTATACAGTAACAGTCATAGGCTCCTTAATTGTTTCGTTGTCCTGTCATGATGTGTATATACCTTTAAAAACAGTACTAATACTATCCAGCTTGGTCACAGGTTAAACAACAGTCATTTTGCTCAGCAATTCGAACTTTCATTACAATTTGCCATGCAGTAGAGCACCTGGACTATGTAGTCATTTATTGCAATGATTTGCATTAAAGAGGGTGTCATTGTATTACCTCTTAGCTTTGGTTGAGATTAGAAGTAATATCTACATTTATCTTTCACTCCTAGGAGTATAAAATTGTGCTAATAATAACAATAATAAAGCTAGTTCCTAAAAGCAAGTGAACTCTACACAGCTTTTTTCCCTCTATTTTTTTCATCTGTTCAAGTGGGGGAG
Source organism: Crocodylus porosus (assembly GCF_001723895.1). Lineage (NCBI taxonomy): Eukaryota > Metazoa > Chordata > Crocodylia > Crocodylidae > Crocodylus > Crocodylus porosus. The sequence goes on from NW_017728947.1 coordinate 93,448,204, forward strand.
TAGAAGGATCATGAATAATAAATATGGAGATAAGAGAACTGAAACTGGGAAATCAATTTACTGCAAAATATTTGCATATTTTATTAAAAGAAACTGTGCATAAACCCCACAACAGGGTGGAATGATTTATATTTTGATTTGATTTGTATACATTATACCTCTGGGAGAACTGATGCAACTTAGTCATCCCTGCAGGACTTTTTCTGGTAGGTTTGTTGTTGTTGTTGTTGTTATTTTGTTACAAATATCGTAGGAAAGGGAGTCTTCGGTCCCTAATGGAAATTATGAGGCAGTTTGATGATCTATGACAGTTTTGCATTCTCACATATTTGAGCATCCAGGAGTTATCTTAGTGACTACCAATTACCAATTTTCTCTTGAGTTTGGCCTTGTCCACACACACTTATAGATTCCCCTCAAAGCTGTAGATCAAGTTGTAAGACCGCCAGTTCTCACCTCAGAAGAAACATGCCAGCACTGACATGCACGGCCCTATATAGCCTGCGATTCTAAATGTAAATCTAATGTTTAATCTACAGGGTAATACTAATATTCTCCTAGTCAGCAAAATCATTGGTATCCATCATGAGCAATCCTGTCTCTATGGTATTTAGATGCAAACACAAGCAATGCTTTAAATCAGGAAGAGCAACTTTTTTGGTAGGTATGCCATATATTTGTAGGTCTGTACAAAGTGAAAAGTATTTGCTTTGGATTTGGCGGGACAGTGATTCAGTTCAGTGATTTGAATCGTTGTCCCAACTCAGTTCAGCTGAATCCAGATCTGAAGATATTCAGCACTGAATCTTATTCGGCCATAGACAATACAGGCAGGCAGTGCCGGCAGGAGCAACTGGGGAAGTTGCTGGACGAGCCTCAGCTTGAGCTGGCAGCCCCGGGAGAAGCCGTGGTTGGTCTGGCTGCTTGTCCGGCTGCCCCCTGCCAGGGCAAGGCAGGCAGAGCTGGCAGCCCCCGGAGAAGCCGCGGGGGCTGATCAGGAGCTGAGGGAATGACTGGGAGCTGGGGCTCGAACTGGGAAATGGGGGGAAGCCCCTGTTCGTTCCCCCAGTCCCTAATCATTCCCCCCAGCCCCCCCAGCTTCCTCCGGGGCTGCTGGCTCAAGCCACAGCTCGTCCGCCTGCTCCCTCAGCTGCCCCCCTGCCAGGGCGAGGCAGGCAGTGCTGGCAGCTGGGGGATCGAACGGTGAATTGGGGAATCGAACCAGAAGTTAAGCGAAGCCCCTGTTTGTTCCTTCAGCCCCCTATCACTCCCCTCAGCTCCCGGTTTGATTGCCTAGTTCCTGGTTCGATCCTCTGGCTCCCAATCATTCCCCCAACCCCCTGATTACTCCCCGCGGCTTCTCTCGGGGCTGCCGGCTCAAGCCACAGCTCATCTGGCTGCTCCCCCAGCTGCTCCAGCTGGCACTGCCTAGTGCCTGCCTGCACAGTCTGTGGCCAAATCTCTCAGAAACTCTCTGAATTGATTCGGAGGCTTCTGATTTGATTTGGACAGATTCATGGGTCTCCCAATTTGATTCAGATTCGGAGATTTGCCTGCTGAATCGGGCTGAATCTCCTCTGAATCAAATCAGCTAGTGAAGCTTTGCACAGCCCTATATATTAGCCCCATACCCTCCCTGAGTGCCATTTTGATCTTTTTTTCTACCTGATCTGCTGCTCAGCTTTCTGATCCCTACTCTCTGCTCCCTGCCCAATTTCCTCCTTTGCTTTCTTCTTTCTCCCCTGTGCTCCCTGCCTGATCTCCTGCTCTGCCTTCTGCTCCCTGCCCTATCTGCTGCTGCACTGCCTGTGCCTTTCCTAATCTGCCAAATGCCACACACACAAGGTTCTTGTGCCACCTGTGGCACTGATGCCTCAGGTTAGTCACCCCTGCTCTGAATCAAGGCTGAATGTCTGGCTAAAAGATAGGCAAGAGTTCAAACAGAAGGTGAGGGCTTGAGGCAGACATGGATGGTTAGGGTTCAATGGCCTGTGTTATGCCAGAAGATAAAGGATGATGTCCTCCTCTTAAAATCTATAAGCCTATGAGCCTATATATGATTTTGTACATTAGCCAAATCCCATTCCTGCTCCTCTAGCAAGAAAGTATTGCCATTTATTTGTACAGTGCATGCATCTGTCTGAATAATTAAAATCTGGATGCCTGGCTAGTTGGTTATTAAGATGTTGATATTAGATTGTAAGAGACTATCTGTCTTGCCAGTGATGAAGCTAGTGATCTGATATATGTAATACATACATTACATTTCATATAGCTGGTGGAAATTTTTCTCAGTGTCAAGCTTTTGACCAAATGGGGCATTCTTTTCCATACAATTTGGCAATTTTTTGACATTTTTCATATAGCTCTAATACTTACTTGTTTAATAAAATAGCTGAGAGTCATATAGCCACATTTTAATAATCTGTGACACCACTGATGTCAATGGAGTCAGCAAGGTTACATCAAGAAATGAATTATAACATTTTCAAGCAGCTGTAGGGCCATATCTGTTTCAATGTAGTCGATGACAACATTTCCAGTGGCTTTCCAGGGAACAGAACCAAAATCATGAGAATATAAACAGAATTCCAAACTCATTTGATGCTTTTCTGGCTCAGGTTTCATTGTGCATGATGCTTACTGTATTTTCCAGTATCACCAAGTAATCTTACACAGCAACCCACATATGACACGAAATGGAAGTTTCTTACTGCATATAGATGCCTAATTAGCTGGAGTTACAAATTAATTTCAGGGTTTTTTGCTGCGGTCTCGAGAAGAGCTGTGTTCTTTGTCAAAGTCAAAGTTCTGTTACATCATGCACCCCTTGGCCACATCTACACGAGTAGTGTCACGTGGCAGGATGCGTGACACAATGCTACTGTGCAGTAGTGACAAGCTACTGCACAGTCAGCATCACAAAAAAGCCACTCAGTGATGCTACGGAGCAGTAACTCCAGTCACTGCACAGTCATTTAATGCTTGTCTATACAAGTAGGCAGAGTCTCATGTAGAGGCGGCCCTTGTCAGGGGATGCGCCAAGAGAGAAAATTAGAAATGGTTCAGTAATTAATTCTGTCTATAGACCTGCTTATAAGAGCTTGATTCAAATGATTTTTGAATACAACTTGTGTTAACTTAAGTTTTATCCATGGAAATATTTATGCAAATATACACACGTGGTACAGAGATTGGTGAGAAATGCATCCTATAACAAACAGCATCACTGGTTTTTTAGAGAAGATTAAAATATGCATATTTAGTTCATCATTTTTCTTGATCCCTTGATATTTTTATAGGATCATCTTGTTTTGACAGGACTTCTGAAAGGTTAGCTAATCCACTTCCATTCATTTCAACAGGAGTGATTATTAAATCACAGAAAAATCATTATTTACTTACTATCACTAATTGAGTCATCCACAGTCTGAATGGGTGTTTGCCTGTTACTGTAGCCTCTATCCATCATCTTCCCCACTTGGCTAAACAATGTTTATTTCCTTGTTGTTATAAATCCTAGTTTCCAAATCTTATACCATTTCCTGCATTGTGGAGGGGAGTGGGTCAGATGACCATTGCAGCCTGTACCAGCCCTTTGATTCTGATTTCTTGTCTCTCTTTCTTCCATTTTCCCTGTATAGAGTAGAATGGCCTCATCTGAAATTAGGCTTGTACTCCAAGCAGGGTCTGCATATTGTGTTCCTAACGGGGTCTAACTGGTGCTAAGCAAAGTGTATAAATACTCCATGGGATTTATATATAATAATTTTGCTTTAAACAAATAGGTAAAATGTAAAATGTGTTGCTTGACAGAAGGTAACTCTTGCTTGCCCTAGAACAGGGCTGTCCAACTTCTGAGTAGACAGTGCCATGTGCCAAGTGGGCAGTGCTGCCCCAAGCCCAAGTGTGGGGGCAGAAAGTGGAAGCCAGAGTCTGGAGACCCCAGCAGCAGCAAAAGGAGGCAGGAGCTAGGGGGAGGCACAGCTTAATCACAGGTTAACCCCTCACAGGCTACCAGTTGAACAGCCCTGGTTTAAGAAGCCATTATAGCCTCTCATTTCCCTGTGTGCAATTACTGTATAGTCAGTGCTTCTTGAATCTTTAAGTGCTGTTAGCTAAACCCTGAGACCTCCTAAGCCCTGTAATAGCTATTGGCATCAAGCAAGCACTCAGCACCACTCAGGTTTTTCTCCACACTCTTAACCTGAGCAGAATCTTTTTGCCTCAGTGAAATAGGTCATATCTTCTTTTCCTTTCCCTTGGTGCAAGTTTATCGACTTCAGAGGATTTAGTTGCGCTTCCATGGTAAACCATAGCTGTTTCTATATACATGCACTCTATACTGTTGTTACCATGAAATTATTGAAGTAATGCAGGTGGGACTGAGAGCACATTCTGGCCTGATGGGTTAAATCATTAGTTCACACCTGGGGTAAATTATAAACAACCACATTTTCAAAGGAATCTCAATCAGATCTTCTCATTTGCATGTGCAGTTTTCCAGCCACAATATAGTCATTCCCAAGTTTTCAAAAAGTCACAAATCAAACTTCACAAATTGGTGATACTTACTTAAAAATCTTGAGAATTTTTTTTTAAGGATAATAAATTTTGGATTGTATTTGCCTTTTGAGTCCTTAAAGTGGTTAATTTCAACCAGCGTGCCTTGAGATCCTTTCAAGGCAATATAATGTTAGCACTGTCAGATTTGCAAACATGATTCACAAGAGAAACCCAGAGATTTCAAATAGAAATCCATAGTTGTGATCTTTCTGAGTTCTTTGCAACAGCAAAACTGTTCCATTATTTTTCTGTAGTCAAAAAAAGAGTGAAAACTAAGATCTGTCATTTTCTGAGGGGTGTCTCGTATCTAAAAAAGTTGAGAACCGCTGCCTTAGAAATTATGCTTTCAAGCTGTTTTCTACATCAAGGAGGCCTAGAAATTTCCTTTTTTTAAGAAAAGAAAGCTGATTTTTTGTAACAATTACAGATGCTGGAACTTTACGGAAACAACTTTACTAAAATTAAGAGAACTGAAGAGACCACAAGTACCAGGCAGTTGGACTGAAACATGAAAACATGTACCACGTACCTACCGTGTGATAGAATGCTTGGCTTTGACAAATGCAGTCTTACTCTGGTCACATCCACCCAGAGTTGCTGCAAAGATTATTTTCTTAGTCCATCACTTTGGCCATGTTGTCCCTATACCAGTTCTTCCTTGTCTGTCACATCAAGCATAAGTTACTTGTTATTGCTTTCAAGTCTCCAGCTTACCTGTCATCCCTCCTTTATTTATTAGATTTATATGCCAGTCTCCCCAAAAGAGACACAGCATGGCTTACAATAAAAAACAGATAAATTATAAAGACAAAAATATTAATATAACACAATATGTAATGGAACAGACTCCCCAGACAGTACTCCAGGACATAACCCCACCCACTAAAGGTCTGCTCAGATAAAAAGGTCCAAAGGAGTGTGGCAGAATACCATCTCTATCTCTCCCCAAACTCTGCTATCTGACAACTGGGTTAGCATGGTCACTGCAGAGGGCAGGCACCCCTGACCCCTGCAGCTGGATATATTCCTGAGGGAGGGGGGAAACTTGCTCTCTCTGCCTACATGACTGGCATCACGCAGCTGGGTGGGGGCTTAAACTTCCTATTGTTCTAAGCAATGGGAGGGGGCCAGAGACCCTGCCAGTCTACCTGGCAACTGGTGATGCATCTCAAATTGGTTGGCTAGAAGCCAAAAGTTGCTGGCCATCATTGGATCAGGTAAATGAGGCCATAAGTTAAGAGGAGGGGCAGCAACCATGATGAAAACTCACAGAGAGGAGCTGAAGCATCTGAAACTTGTTCTCTGTTGAAACTCATGGTCAATGAACTGCTTGCCTCCAGGGGGAATCTTCACCTGCCTCTGGGTGATACTTGTAAGCTACTTGGGATCTAACTAGATATATAGCTTGCAGTAACACAGACGCGTAATCAAAGGCTACCACACCACTGTTTTCTCTAAGGTATTTCTCGGATATTGCTCTATCCTGTACCCTATTTCAGACTTACTCCTTGTAACCAATAAAGTTCTCCTTTGTACCTAGCATGGGAGACTTATTGGGAGAGGATCTAGATTATGCCTTGAGATCCCATTGGTTTGACTGACTAAGGGAGACCACAATTTGTGCTTCGGGCTAAGGGAAGCACCCCAAGTTCTTCCAGTGGGCCAAGTACCCTCAAGGACTACTAAGCCTGTGTTTCCCAGAGGGTGCAGGTCCAAGATCAGTCCAGACTCTGGGTGGTGGCATCATTACCCCTAGGCTTACAGGTGTGCTCCAGGAAGGGGGTTGGCCGAATGTGAGGTGCTCCCAGTGAGGCACCTGGTGCTTGAAAGGTGATCGGGAGCAGTGAGGTGGGTGACTCAATACAGGAGCACCCTCTACTGGCCTGCCACAAGGAGCACAAGGTGGAGGGAGTTCCTGAGCTGACAAGCAACTACTGAGAATGACCTCCCATGTGTTTTCCCTAAGTGAACTTGGTGCATGGTGTTTGTAGGAGGTAGCCTCAGCTGACCTTAGAGATTATGATGAAACATAAAAGAGAAGAGAGTACATTAAGTTGGAAGGACCAGATTGTTTAGGGCAGGGATGTCAAACTGAGCAGGTCCACAGGTTGGATCCAGCCCACAGACCAGACCTACACATTTTCCAGCTGCAGCCCTGTGCATTGTGTGGAGCAATAGTGGGCTAGATGATAGAGCTCCACAGGCCAGATCTGTGGGCTCAATCTTTGACATTGCTAGTTTGGTTCCTTGCAGGTCAAAATCAGCACCTTGACTTGTCCTCTGTATCATTTGGCATCATGAGGTCAGCTCCAACTTTGGATCTGTTCATAATGCCAAGCTCCATTGGTCACCCAGTACATTTTCAGATAGGTGTCTTTAAGCTTTCTTCTACTGGAGAGCTTGCTCTTGGGAAGATATACCTGTTAGCATTCTCAAAGTTGTAAGGATCAAGTTACTGGCAGTCTTGTCTAGTGGTTAGGCCACCAGTGGAGGGCAGGAGCCAGAGGTGGAATTCAAGGTACTCCAACTGAGGCAGAATTCCAAGGGCAGAGTCCAAGTCATAGGTCAAGTCAGGGTTATGGTGTCAGAGACTAACTTACTGAAGGCAACAGAAATTTCCAAATAGCCAGAGTCTAGAAATAGAACTGAACATGGTCAGAAAACTAAGAGCACAGGATCCAGGAGGGTTTGCCACTTCAAGCCTTACCACAGCAGGCAGACCTCTTGGCTAGCCTGTAGTCTACTGCTACAGGTGGACATAACAGAAAGCCCAGCAGCCAATCAGGAAGCCCAGCAGCCAATCGGGAAGCCTTAACAGGGACCAGTGGGTTTATTAGCTGGGGGAGGGCTGCCAGTTATAGCCTGGGCAGATTTAGCCAGGTGGGCAATTAGTCCAGGCTGAAAAAAGCTTGACAATTAGTGTATTGCAACACTGACTATCATGCTGATCAGTACTGTCTCATCTCCTTGTACTCTTCCATCTATTTTTAGTTATCTGGTCTCATGTTGTATGTTCTTTGTGGAAGGGATACCCCTCAAAATATTTTTTTCTTCCCTGTTTGTACAACCCTTGATAAAATGCACCGCGTCTCCTAAAGTCTATGAATACCAAATAATAATAAAAACCTAGCCAAATTTCAGCAGCCCTGAAATGGAAGGCTAACAGAATTATGAAAGAAACAACCAGAGTAGGACTTCTGAGATTTCTAGTCCTTCCTGCTTCCTGTAAAGTCAGGAAGTTATATGATGAGGTTATCTTTTCTTAAAGAATGATAGCACTCCTGAGTGGTTTTTTTGGCCTAGCCCTGAAAATACAAAGGAGCAAACATGAATAAAAATGAAAAATAAATTAACCAAACTGTTTCAGACATCCACAAAAAAGTCTTTTTAGGGGGGTTTTGAGTATACTTGGAGGTGAAGAAAAGCCATTCCTTAACCCCAATTTCCTCTGCCTTTAGTACAACATAGGGCAGGAACTAATATTTTCCAATCTTCCTGTAACAGGGGGCCTGCTCAGGGCCGATCCAACCATGGCTCACCCACCAGTTCCTGGGCTAACTGTCCGCATTCTTGCCTACCAAGCCTTGTTGTTAATTAGTTAAATAGATGTAATTAGGTGGGAGGCTGCCCATTTAATGCCCTGATGCCAGTGGGTGCTATCTGCAGCTCCATTCCTCCCCTACACCACAGCCCAAGCCTCGCAGATGGCATCTATAGTTCTTACAATCACTGGCCCCCACACTGCGCCCCAGAATCCTACTATTGAACCCTACCTGGATCCCTCCATTCAGGCAGCCTATTCTACCTTCATACCAGGCAACATAGCTCCCTGAGATGCTTCCCCTTTGGGTGTGATTCCCCCCACCAGGATCTTTGGCTTACTAGACCTGGCCCACCTCCAGGGCAGTCAGGACCCCAGGCCCTCAGCTCTTGGGCGTTCCTTGCAGTGGGCCCCCAGCCCTTTGACCCTTCCAGTCCTGGCCCTAGCATGGGCCAGTCAGGGGAAGATCAGACAGGCCTGAGTCTATGGCCCTTACTCTTTCACCATGGGGGTCTACCTTCCTGACCCTCCAATAAGGGGTAACCCACCCAGTTGTGGGGGCTAGGGGTTAAGGCGCCCCAACCCACCTTTCACTGGGGTAGTAACTGGCCTGGCATTTCCTGGGGCCTCCCGCACCACTGAGAGCCCCACCAGGACACCCACTCCCAGCAGGGTGCAGTTTTAGGTCATACCCAGGACCAGGGGCCTCCTGACCATCCCCTACAGCTCTTCCCTTACCTCCAGATGATACCAGCAGCCCTCTGGCCAGGCAATGTTGTTGCCTGACCTCTCGCAGCTGAACTGCCCTGTTTTTATGTCCTCAGTTCACAATAGCTGCCAGCTCCAGGCCTTTAAAGTGGCAGACACAACCAGTGCCCTGCCACACTTCCTAAATGACTTTGAAGCTCACATGCTATTTTTAAAAGTTATTTGAGAACTCAGGGACACACATCCTATTGAATATCAATGATTTATGCTTATGGCACATAAATAGCAATTTTTTTTACCAAGAATTTATACACTAGGCATAAGAAGTATTTAATTTGTGTTGTACAAGAATATGGAAGGATCTTTCTCATTAACACTCTGTGGAGCAGCAGGCTTCACAATGTTTGAGGGTTTCATTTCAAATAGATTTAACATCAGATTTGTGCAGTCCATGCCATGCCTGTATACAAGATTCCTTAGGACCTCAGGCAGATTCTTGCTTTATGCTGTCAAAGGTGGGGTCCCAATCGTAGTTGAGACCTGTGGTGTTCATGAATGTTTGAAGTATTCTTTCTAATAGCATGAAAAGTGGCAGGGATTTCTTAGGGTAATATCTTTTATTGGGCCAACTTTGTAGTTGGGATAAAGTTAGATAAGCTTTTGAATATAAAACATTCTCCACCATATGAACCAGACATAGTATAGTAAAAAATAGCTCAGGGGAAGGGGCAAGAGAAATTCTCAAAGGCAGTAGACATACAATCAGCAGAAGAAAATAAGCTCATTACTGGGAGATCAAGGCTATCAAAAAAGAGGAGGGTCATTCTTACCTTTCCTGTGGAAAGAGAATCTGGAAAGAGAAGCTCACAAGGGATGGAAGTCAGGAAATACCACTAAGGAGGATTATGCAGCATTGGCCCGCACATGTAGAAAGTGGACCAGAAAAAGCCAAGGCTGAAACCAAACTCAAACTGGCTACAGGAATCAAAGACAATAAAAAGTCCTTCTTCAGATATGTAGGAAATCAGAAAGAAAACAAGGGAAACATTGGACTCCTGCTGAACCAAACGGGGCAGTTGACAACCAACACCCAGGAAAAAGCTTCTCCTCAATGAGTATTTTTTGTCAGTTTTCCACTAGCCCAAGGGGATCACCCTGCCTGACGGGATGCAGGATTACCAGGGTCAGGGAGATCATGCACCTATAATTGGTGAAGATCTTGTCAAGGAGCACTTTGAGAGGCTGGACATCCACAAGTCAGCTGGCCTGGGCAGAATGTACCCAAGAGTTGGCTGACATCATAGAACAACCAATGGCAAGGATATTTGAGAACTCGTGGTGCTTGGGGGATGTTCCCGAAGATTGGAAGAGGGCCAATGTGGTGCCTATATTCAACAAAGGAAGGAAAGAAGATCCAGGGAACTACAGGCCAATCAGTTTGACCTCAATCCTTGAAAAGATCTTGGAGAAAATTATTAAAGAATCCATCAACTACAGGCTAATGGAAGGCAACAATTTGAAAGATAGCCAACATGGCTTTGCTGCAGACAGGTCTTGCCTGACCAACCTCATTTCCTTCTATGACCAGATGATGCATCACCTGGACAAGGGAGAAGAAGTTGATGCCATATACTTGGATTTCAAAAAAATCTTTGACTTGGTCTCCAAAGATGTCCTCATTGTAAAAATGGGGAACTGCGGCCTCGACAACCTTATGGTCCGATGTGGTCATCTGACTCCAACTGACTTTCCTGCCCTTTGGGCAGAGCCTGGACCTGATGATCTTTTGAGGTCCCTTCCAGCCCTAACATCTATGAAATCTATGAAAGAATTCAGGAGTTGGATAAATGTTATATGTCCTAAACCCAATATCAGCATTAACTTCTTGGTTCTTAGTGTCCAGCCAGCTTATGAATTTTTGTTCCCAAATTCACCTTTTAGAGGTGTGAGGTAGATTTCCCTTGAGTGCAAGCACACCTGAGGTCAGAGAGGTAGTGGCTGTTTTGTGAGAAATGTATTCCTAATGGTGTGTGCATATCTCTGTCTTTTATATTTTTTGTGTGAGAGTTCATTTGGGTGCATAGTTGCTGTTTAGTTTTATCCACATAGTTGCTATGAGGGTACTTGGTGCATTGGATCACCATATATCACATTTTGGGAAAGGCACGTGTAGGAACTATGGATTTGAATGGGTTTTTATGGGGTTGTTCATAGTAGTGGCAGTAGAGATGGCAAAAATGTTTGTCTTGTTAGTACAAGGCAAGACTGTGTCCCACTTGATGTCTGTTGGGCAGTGGAGAGTTTGCTTCTGATGATGAATTGGACAAGGTTGGGAGGCTGTGTGAAAGCCAAGAGCAGAGGGGCTGTGAGTAATTCTCTCGAAGTCTGATCTTTGCTGAGTATAGCCTGTAGTAGTTTGGTGATTCTTCTGAATGGCACCAGTGTTGGGTGATAGCATGATGGCTGAGACTGGGGCACCCAGACACACCTGTATGCATGACCACAGCTGGATTGAAGTGGTAGATGAATTCTCATTAATTCTAGATACTCTGTACAAAACTGCCTTCTGTGTATGAGTATGTTGGCTGCCATATTGCTTCAATGGTTACTAATTATTTTGCTGCTTCTAATACTGTTCTACTTTGGGTGACTATTCTGAACTGAACTGGACCAGTTCTTTGTTCCAGTGTCTCTAATTTCCCAGAGGAGTAGCTGATGGTCAAGAGTCCTATGAATGTGAGTGGCTGATAGCTGCATCCACCATATCCTTCCATGATACTATCTCAAGTTTCTTTTTTAGAGACTGAGTTATTCCATGTATTGGCTAACAACCGTATCTACTAGTATTTTTGAAAACTATACGTGAAGAAAAGCAATGTACCATGAGTCTTCATTTCCAAAAAGATAAAAGGAGTGAGCTCAACCAACCTTCCATTCACCCAAAAACTTGTACAAGTATATAGGCCATGTAGTGTGTTTTGAAGGCCAACAAGTTTGTGAAGGATTTCCAGAGCTGAGAGTCCAGCACAAATACAGGAAACCCTTGCTATTCATGGGTTCGGCATTTGTGGTTTCAAATATTTGCAAATCCTGAACCCACATTGTAATACTCTTAAAGGAGCTCCTTGGGAGCTCCGCGCTTGTCGCCACCGGGAGGTACAAGAACGTATCCCCCACAAACGGTGAGGGTCTCCTGTAATGCCAAGCTGTCAGCCCCATTCCATTTAACCCAGGACTGTTGGTCCCAGTTGATTTTAAAGTAGATCTCAAAGCTGATCTCAGAGTAGGTGGAAGGTGGCTTGGGCAGCCATGATGGGTTTCTATGTGCACACTAAACATTTGTAAATGTCCTCAGGAGTTGGAAGCCAGTGAAGACTTGGAACAGATGTGTCCTGTGATACCTGATAGAATACCGGTAATTGAGCAGACACCCATGTTCTGCAAAGGCTGAGTGGCCTTCAGACTTGTTCTTGACTATGGCATAGTGCAATAATCCGATCTATAGGTGTTGTGTAAAATTATTGTATGAAAGGAAAGATTGCAATCCCCATGTGATGCAGGTAGTAAGCTTGCTCAGTATTGCTGCTGGTTTTCCTCTTCTGTATAGATGGTTCAGTAGGAAACAATTCTCCATTTGTGGAGAAAGGATTGAACAATGTGACAAGTGCTTTCTCTAACTTGAGGGATTCCAGGGCTCCTGGATTCTGAAGCATGCCTGTAATTCAAGGTATGCTAATGCAACCTTCTAACTGAGGCCTTATTATTATTTTAGCATCTGTATTTAGTTTACAAGTTATAGCAACCATTCCACATTATTCCTTCTGTACTGGTGCCTTCCAGTCATGCATCCCTTCTCTGCTGTTAATGAGTTGATGACTTGAAAACTTACTTGAAGTTGTAGTGCAGCCTTTGATTTCATAAAGTGCTTCTGAGTGCCTCTAGCGAATTGTATTTTCAATAATAAATTGTTGAAGAAACCTTGGCTTAGTTGGACTTGTTTTGATTTGACTTAATTAGAGTATTTAAAAGCACTATCCTGTGCTACTTGTCTTATTGGTTCTCTGTGTTATTTACAGGACACTGCAGAGAAGACTGACCCAGGATTTATGGCTTTCCCACACTCCATCTATCACAGAGCGAAGCCATCATTTAAAATAATGGCATCTTCTTGCCTTCATGCAAAATGATTTTTGCAGATGCAAAGACTCTGACTAATAGGGGCTTTTTTATCATATGAAAAGTGGAGCTGAACATAGTGAGGGCTGTTTAATCATTGGTGGTAAGCTTCAGAACCTTGATTGATTTACAGAGGCGGCTTCTCCTACAGGTGGATTACAAAAGCTCTATGAACGGTTTCCACGTCTTCAGCCTCAGGAACATTGAAAAAATTCATTCCAGCATCAGGCCAGCCTATTCATCTTATGGCCAGGTGTTCTGCTTTGCCTTCAGCTCTCAGTTAAAAACTTAGAATCCCTGTTTCCGCTGCCAAAGAATGTGATGTCATAAGATGTTATTACACCTGACCTTCTCCCCTTGCATACCCCCTTGCACTATATTAAGAAATTCTAGTATAAACTAAGGTAGAACTTCAGTTTTACAAAGTTAAAATCAATAGCATATGAGCCGTAATTCACCACTAGAACTGTGGGGCACAGTTGTCATTATGTGGAATTCACAGATTAGTATTATTGGACGTTGTGGACGATCTGTTGAACAATGTGGTATCACCCTTTAGGCACATAAAACTTGCCTGGTAGGACTGAAAAAAAAACCTTGGGTCTGGGGCATAGAGAGATTATTTATAGCTAAATTTTAAACAGGGATGCACTGTGTCAGTTTTCTGAATTACCAACAGTTGCAGAAATCTTAATACAACGATCCTTATAAGACTACCCAGATGTTTGATATTAAACAAACATCTGTTTTGAATAAAAGATCTTTCATTCCCCTCTTCACTTCCTCTTTAACATATCCGAGAAGCGGCTGGAAAGAATTGCCATGGCTATAGTTTTATTTAGTTCTCTGAACACTGCTGTCCATAGTGTCAAAAACGCACCAAAAAATAACCCTCGGAAAGGTTAATAATGGCCTTTCCAGTGTCATATTCTACACTTTATGTGTTGTGGTAATTATTATCATTATAGCTGTAAGGATGTCTAGTTATCTTTCTTAATCACATACTATAAAGAAGTACTTCTGAACACATATCTATTATTTAATCAAATTTTCACAGTTATTGGCATTTATGCTCTGGAAGGGCTGTGTTTATTTTCTGTTTGCAAGGGGGAACAGTGCCTCCCAGAAGAAAGGGAGACCTCCATCCATGCCCACTTTAATCACTGTCATATCATGTGACAATCTGTGCTATTAATATCAGAGACTGCTAATACATGTTATTATGTCCTGTTGCCTTGTACTTTTTGCACTCTAGGAAAGCACTTTTATTAACGGATTAAAAAAATAGTGTGAGAGCTGAACTGTCTTCATGAGGCAGAGCAAGGTTTAAGATCCTGCCTGGCTGAAGCAGGCTGATGTGGTTTTAAGGGATGTAGGGCCCGGTTTTGTCTTCAGCATAATCAATCGAATCAGTCAAGTAACGTTAGGTCTACAGTCTCTACTTTCTTGGTATGGTCCTTGAGAAGAAAGGGGGCTAGGAAACATGATTTATGGGGAAAGGATGAACAAAATGGGATTATTTAGTTTGTAGATGAGAAGACTGTGGAGAGGATTGGATAATCATCTTCAAATACCAGAAGTGCATGGTGATAGACTATTCAGGGAATTAAACAAGGACCAATAGTCTTAAATTGCAGGACGGGACATTTAACTTGGATATTAGGAAGGACATGCTTGCTCTGAGCGTGGTAAGCAGTGGAACAGGCTACCTAGAAAGATTGTAGGATTGCTATTCTTGGAAGTTTTTAAGATCAAACACTCATCTAGGATGGTCATGCCTTGAGTGGGGGTGCTGCTTTGAGTGTTGTGGGGGGGGAGGTACTAGATGGTAGGAGTGTGCAAAATGGGCCGTATTCGATTCAGATTCAGCCAGAATTGGGGACAGTGATTCAATTCATTGATTTGGATCACTGTCCCTGATTCAATTTGGCCGAATCCGAATCTGAAGATTTGATGCTGATTCAGAGAATCAGTGATTCGACCACAGACACAGATTTAAATGTTTTTTCTACATGCCTTGAGGTACCAGGCATGGATCGTGAATGCTGCAATGGTGGGGCAGATGGAGTGTCCCACAGGAGCATTGGGGGAACGCATGCTTGGCTGCAAACCTGGAAGTGGACCAAAAGTACTTCTGGTCCACTTCCAGGTCCACCACCGAGCACACTGGAAGGCCCCCTCTGTGCCCCCTGGCTTGGCAATTGGCCATGGGGGGACCCTGGGTGCCCCTCCAGACCCAGGAGGCACCAGTCACTGAGCTGAGGGGGTGCAGGGGGCCCCCTGTGCGCTTCCCTGTGGACCTGGTCAGCTGCCAAGTGTGCTGGGGATCCCCCCACACTCCTATGGGATGCTCTACCATCACAGCATTCACAAGCTGCCTGGTACCTTGAGGTATGTAGAAAAAACATTTAAAGTTGTGATTATGTCTGAATCGCCGAATGTTTCTGAATCTCTCCTAATTGATTCGGAGGGTTCTGATTTGATTTGGAGAGATTAAAGGGTGTCCTGATTCAATTCAGATTTGGAGATTTGGCCATCAAATTGGGCCAAATCTCCACCAAGTTGAATCAGGGACCAAAGCTTCGCACAGCCCTACTAGATGGTATCCTGAGGTCCCTTCAAGTCGTACTTTTCTATGATTCTATGAAAGTAGTTCTCCTAGGCAGAACAACGAGAGATTGAAGACCCTATGTTGTATCTGTTGATGGGATCTTACATGGCAGAGAACTTTAAGCCTGTAAGTACACCTACTGACTTAAGTGGTAGGTTAAGATTTATTGGAGCCCTGGGCTTCAGTGGGGGAGAGGGGCCCCTTTACCTCCTGGTGCTGCTGCTGCTGCTGCCAAGGGTGGTGTGGCCCTCTGTGCCTCATGGGGGAGGCTGGGTGGACCTGGCCAGGCTGGGGTTGGGGTGGCACATGCCCACCTGGTCCCCCTGTTCCCAGCCCCATCTTCCTTCCACTCCACAACAGCCAGAGTGAAGCAGAGCCATGAGGGGCGAGGGTGGATGTGAGCTACCTGCTGCAGACTTGGGGCTCTCCACCCTGATGCCTTTGCCCAAGGGACTCTGCACTGGCTGCACATCCCTGGCCCGCCCGGCAGCAGGGGCACAACTCGTCACCCCCACTGCTGCCGAGGAGGCAGGGAACACATGACCGGGGCAGAATACCCCATGGCAAAGGGAGCAGGGTAGAAATCCCTGAGCCTGCAGTGGGCAGCCCACAGCTACCCCATGCAGAAATCTGGGGGGGGCACATGCCCCGCCATGCCTTTCTTTAGGGCTGCATGCAGAGGTAGAGAGCTGCCCCACACCCTCTGGATGAGACTCCTGTGGCTCCATCCCACTCGCAACCCTGGCCCTGGGTCCCATGCACTTCCCTGGCTGGGCAACACCCCTAGCCCCTGCCCCTGTCCCTACCTTACTTCCTCCCTCACTGTGGGGGCCTTAATCTCCCCCCCCCCCCATGCCTCTTGTCACCATACACTTATCTGCAGGGAGCTGCTCTCCATGCTACCCGGCTGTGTTCTGGGCCATGTGCATGCGTGCAACCATGCACAGGCATGTGGTGCCCCCTGTGTCTCACTCCCAGCAGCCCCAAGCAAACCATTTCAGGCTAGAATGCTTCCTGCTTGTAAGGGGAAACCCACTGTTTCCCACAGGAACCCAGGCACCCGGGGGCCCCTGACTGGCAGGGCCCCCTGGGCCCAGGCACCACTGGCCCATATATTAATCTGTCTATGGCTGACTTCTATAGATTTCAGTGGGTCTTGACTTGAAAATAGGTTTCAGTGGGTGTCTTTAAAGTTAAGCACATGTTTAAATGCTTTGCTGGATTGGGGCCTTGGTGCCCTGAACTGAAGCAATTACTAGAGTCATTTGTCTAATAGCAGGAATCACTGGGTGTATGTCCTTCAGGGTATTGCAGCTGAGACTCAAACCAAAGCTTTGTGGCCTATAGACAACAGAAACTGTGCTATTATTTAGCTGAAAGTGATACTTTCTGGGGATTTCTTCTTTGTCCTTTTCTCCAGCTATTGTGTTTGAGGGGGGTCAGACACTAGTGGGAACTAGTGGTGTTTAGGCAAGGAAGCTGCCTTCCATCCAAATCAGTAAGAGTGATTCTAGGAAAGGCTCTGGTGAAAGTGGCCTTTTGTCTTTCTTTTAAGCTTGAGTGAAGAGAAACAGGAGATGATAAATATGGTAGCCAGAGTAAAACTGACCAAAGAGCTTCAGGAACGTCTTGTTTGAGTAAGAAAATCTCAGGGAGGAAAATTTATCTAATAAAATCATATTTAAATAAACTAAAGCTAAATTGATTAGCTTCAGAAAAATAATGTATAATTTGGAATATTTCCATCCCATATATTGGATTTGCCAATTCTGTTCGGACTTCCAGTGAAAATCTTGGCCATTTCTCTACTAATAGTGTCTGAATGATGCTGTAGACCAGTGCTTCCCTAACCTTTCCTCAGCATGACCCCATTTATGGCCCAATTTCCTCAGCATGGCCCCTTACTCCCAAACCACAGCTCCCCACCGCTGCATCCCCTTCTGCTGATATTGCAACCCCATTTGGTGTCGCAACGCACAGTTTGGGAACCACTGATATAGATGCACAATGTGATTTTTAGTTTATAGATCAAGTCAGCAAATTAGTTCAAATTAAGAGAAAAACAAATGCTTATAATGAAATCAACAACATTCCAGTCTTTTGCCCCTATAATGCTTTTAGACAAAGGGTCAGATCCTGCAAGACATTGAGTCTCTCCTGGAAGGTACTGGCCATTCTTAACAACACCCAGTGAAATAGATGAAGATCCTTCAGTCTCTGGTAGGGCCCTAGGATAAATTCTGCCCTCTAAAACTTCAAGATCCTGAGTGCCTTCAGTTTTCAGTGGAGTGGAAGAGAGTGGAAGACATGTAATACCTTATAGGACTAGCCTTCAGAAGGGGCCACATAGACAGTTCTTTAGTTTGTGTTAAGCTGTTAAAAGCATTTAGGAAACTCTAGGAAAGAGAAGAAATGGGGAAATATTTTTGGAATGAGTGGTTCTTCCAGTGGAATCTTTCCGATAGCTGTAAGCGTATGTATGTATGTGTACACACACACAAACACACACACACGTGGACTAGTAGAGTTGTGAGGCAGCATTTGTCAAGACACATCTTCTTGATTCTGTAAATTACACACCTATTTTAGACTAAACTGCCTTTAACAACATTAGGAGGAAAGTAGCATGTTTAGGATTGGATTGTTTTATTCATTAGTTTTTGATCTGAACAATTTCATGTAAGTCTTTAAACATTAGGGTGAGCTTACACACTTATTCCAATGAAGTAGATTTTTATTATTAGAGATTTAATGCACATTTCTTTGGCACATATAGCATGAAATTCCTGATTTTTCTGTTTCAGTTATTTACAGTTTATTTGCAACCACACCCAATTCAGGCATTAACCCTGGTTGGGATAGATTTTTCTTGTCTTAGGAGACATGTTAGAGCATCTGTTTCAGCTAATTTGATGTATTTTAAAAAACAGCAAATAAATGTACCTTATAATGCAAAACCCAATAACAGTATATCTGACAAATATGGTTAATATATCCTTCCCACAAGATTTATTTTTAATTCGAACCTGTACATCCAGTTTTATTTCCTGTGTTGAAAACACATACACATCTTACTAATATGCTAATACAGTTAACAGAGAGGAATAGCCATTGAATATTTAATAATAAAATGAGTGTATCTACTGTCAAAAGTATTTTAGGTACTATCTAATAATCATTGCATGGCAACCATGCGTTTTGCTGATATGCTTATCTAATGTCCATTTAGATCTTTATATCCTAAATTAGTGATAGATTCTGGATGGAAATTCATATTTTATATTCCAAAAGCAACAAGTTAAAAATAAAGTACGTCTTAGGGAGTGAGATTTATGAAAGTACAGGAAAGCAAACAATAACAAAAACCCTTATCCAGATAAACTTACAGGAAGGAAAACTTGTGTCCCAAAGTGTGCATTAGAACTTACTAATATTGTCAGCACTAGGAAAAGTATTGATTTTTAGCAGGTGCCAGCATGGTTTAGTTGTTAGCAATGCCAAGAAAGAAGCAACATCAGCAGTGATCCAAAAATCATGGCTAGATCTTCCCTGATTCTAGGACTGGAGAAATGAAGAGGACACACTATTAGTAAATTGTAGATCTGGGAATAGAACCCAGTTGCATTGAATATAGCCATTTCTAGGTGAAGTTTCCTTTTCAATGGGAACAGGATACAAGACTTGACACCTGGATCTCAGGCACCTTCTCTTGCCACTAGACACTTGATTCACAAAAATAAAAGATACTGCTGTGTGTCTAAGAAGGCTTTGTAGATTAAATGTTATTAATGTTTGTTGAATGCTAGAATTTTAACTGTAGTGGCTAGTTGTGGATTTTTTCAAGTTGCCGATGTATTTAAAATGTGTTTTATTCTTTACTCAGTGGGAATTATGTGAGCAAGTAGTTGTGATTCACTGAGATGCCATTAAGAATTAGCTATATTGGGAGATACGGGGGAACTTAGTAGCAATGCAGCCCTGGCAGAAACTGGGGTGGACTCTTGGCAGGAGATTCAGTTCCCCAAAGAGTTATGGGCCACACTCATGCACCACCACTCACCTGTGTTCAAAGTTGAATTTTACTTCCTGAATTTATAATGCTCAGATGTAAAAATGTTTGAGGTTGTAAAATCACAGAAGTAAAATTGCAAGCCTTCACATGGCTTTTGGTTTCTTTTAAAAAAAATCCCTGAACTGCTGCTGTTGCACAGCTTAGACAAACACTGCATTTTTCAGTTCCCAGCTTGATCTGTTAGCAACAACTGCAGGATTGTGAGGCAAAAACCAGAAGGACCTGTCAGGAATCAAAAGCTGCAACCTGTACAACTCCAAAAGCTTCTTGTCCAGTTCCTGTTAACCCTCTTCATTTGGTCACTGCCAACAGTACAGATTGGAAGGAAGAGGAAGAAGAAGGAAGAAAGGAAAAGAAAAATCTCTTAGGCCGCTTGTACACATGATGGCCACCATGATGTACATGTGATGAAAATGTAACTTTTGTGGCTTAATGACATCACATATTACAAGTGAGCCAGTTTGGGAGGTTTTAAATGACTTTACATTGTTATGAACTAAACTACATTTGGATGTAGTTTAGTATGGATTGTTGCAAGTGCAACAATGCAGCTGTCAGCTCACACCCCAGCCATGGGAAAGGCAGACAGGCTCCACCAAAAAAAAAAAGATTGGACCCCTCACCACTTCTGCTTTCAGCAGGCAAATGCAGAAGGCAATTTAAGGGCCTGATTCTGTTTTTGGGTTTTTTTCAGTGAAGCCTGTCCACCTCTCCCATGGCCAGGGGGTAAGCTGCAGCAGGCTGAGCAGCCCCTGAGCTGTGATGGGCCCTGGTCCTTCCTTCCACAGCGGCGCTGCCTCCTGGGGCTGCCTGGGTAGGTTGGTAGTGGACTGGGTACTTCCCCAGGTTGGAGGCAGCATCCAGTCCAATCCAACTGTTTTCTGAGGCTGCCTGGGGAGCAGTGCTCAACGGGTTTCCAGGGGGTGGGTTCGATGAACAGTTGGATTGGGCCAAGTGCTGCCTCTGAGCTGGGGCAGCGCAGCCCACCTGGGGCCTCCCACCCTGGGGCCTCCCACCCAGGGCACTGCCACCATGGAGGGAAGGATTGAGGCCCCCCACCACAGATCAGGGCCACTCAGCCCACTGGCAGCTTTCCCCATGGCCATGGGAGAGATGAGCAGGCACTGCCAAAAAAACCCAAAAATGATTGGGCTCTTCATTGCCTTCTGCAGTCACCTGCTGAAAGTGGAAGTGGTAAGGGGTCTGATCCTTTTTTTTTGGTAGAACCTGCTTGCCTCTCCCATAGGTGGGGGGAGGGGGAGCCGGTAAGCTGAGCGGCCGTGGCTCTGACAATCAATCAATAAATAAAAGGGATCAGGCCCCTCACTTTAACATGATGGAAAAATTGAAACAGTGGGTTTCAATTAAAAACCCACCATTTCAATTTAGAGGGCATAAAATAAAACCTTGGGGATTAAACTAGTGTCACATGTACAAGTGCCCTTAGTGGCCAGAAGAGCTATTCAATCAGAGAAGTTAGATGTAGAGATTGTGACAGTATCCTGATTATTTATTCAATTTAGTAGCTCAATAGCGAACTAGAAAGAAGAGAAAGTACTGCAAAAATTCTATAAGAGTCATACCGATTGCTCTGTACAAACAGTGCGAGTTCACCCTCTGCCACAAGAAAATCCTCATACATGATTCGTAGAAATTATGACTGGGGGACTTCCGAATACATGGAAGGATATCTGTGATTTGCTTCAGTTCAATGAGGAGATGAAAGAATTCATAAACTAGTGTAATATGAATGTAATGTGTGTAACAGCAGGTGGAACCAGGGTGCAGTCTGCAGAGCTATGATGACTGTTAATTTGGGTTACAACTCCCAGAAACCCCCAGGGACTGTGGGACAAGGGTAAAAGGAAGAGGAAGCTTGAGGCTGGAGTAAGGGGAAGAGAGCAGCATGCACATGGAAACAGATCAGCCCTACACAGAGGAGTGCACAGTGGAGCTGGAGATCTCACTGGCTCAGTCAGCCAGGACTGTGGACTGAAGGTGATGGACTCAGAGCTGGGAGCAGCTGCAGGCTGCTGTTTGAACACTCTCGGGACTAAGGGTTTGTTTGGGGACACTTCCAGAGGTGTGTGTTTTGTGGGGGTAGAATTAGGCTGCTGAGAATATGCTACCACAGTGTTGAAGTTGCATGGTCAGAAAGGGGGTGGGGGTGAATGAAACACTATACCCGCTCTGGACCTTTTACCTGTTCTGTCCTTTTGGCCTTTGGGCTTGTGACCCTAACCCCTATGAATTTCTATATAAAAGTGGGAACTCCACCTTGCTTCTTGTGCCAGCTTCTGGGGCTGCAGTATTGGTATACCAGGCACATCCCCCCCATTGAGTAAGAGTATGAATTTCAAAGATCTAAATTGGGGTGACCCAAGGTGGGAATGAGCTACACTGGGTCAGAGTGTGCACTTGAGTGCAGACATTGAATGCTAGGAGCCAGTTATCACCACTACTTCTCTCTGCAGTGGCATGGGGAGAGCTTCTGTAGCCAAAGACCCCCACCCTCTTGTGCATCTGTAGGATATAGTGTTTCATCCACACCCCCTCCCCCTTTCTGACCATTTAACAGGAGCAGAAGCTGGGAATGGGAAGTCCCCAAAGAAGGTAAGAAATCCCCAGACAGATGCTAGAGGCAAGAGAAGAGAGGAAGGAGGAGAGAAGCCAGGCCAGGCACTAGATCCTGCCCAGGAAAGGTAAGTGTTCCAGTTTCCTGTACCTTTGGTTTAGCTGACTGTCTGTTTGTTTGGTGGGTGTGTGCTTTGAGTGCTGAGTGACTGTTGATTGTTGATTGCTGTGGAATTGCTAATTTTGTGATTTCTGCCTAGGCCTGAGTCAGCACAGGCCCAGAAGGGTATAAAAGGAGACTCCCCAGGCGACCAGGGAGCCAGCAAACAGGGACTGCTAACAGGGGAGCAGTTTGCAGGCAGTTCACAGGCTAGTTGTGGGCAAGAGTACAGGGAAGCATAGGGTGGGTAAGATAACTAGTAGGGTGGAAGCGCTTGACTTAAGGAAGGATAACTTCAGTGTGCTTCAGAATTTAGTTAATGATGCGCTGCAGGATAAGAGTATTGGTGAGATGGGAGTCCAGGAAGGGTGGTCATTTCTAAAGGAAGCGATCCTTTGGGCACAGAGGGAAACTATCTCAGTATGGGGGAAAAGGAGGAAAGGAGCCAAAAAACTTCCTTGGTTAAACAGGGAAATCCAGGGGAGCTTAAGGGCAAAATAGAAGCCATATAGGTGGTGGAAGCAGGGGGAAGCTACCAAGGAGGAGTATACCTACTTGACCTGCACTTGCAGGGAAGCAGTTAAAAAAGCCAAAACAACTACAGAGCTGAGGCTGGCAACACAAATTAAAGACAATAAAAGGTCTTTTTTTAGGTATGTGGGAAGTAAAAGGAAGGTGCAGGGCAGCATAGGACCTCTACTGAACAAGGAGGAGCAATTAGTGACAGAGGGGGGGACAAGGCTGAGCTATTTAATGAGTTTTTTGCCTCAGTGTTCCTGAACAGGGCTCAAGATAAGTCTCCTAATGGGTTCTTAGATGGGCATCAGAGGAACACCAGCTCACCAACTGTTGACGCTAAATTGGTGCAGAGTCACTTGGATGGACTGGATGTGTTCAAGTCAGCAGGCCCAGATGAGCTGCATTTGAGAGTACTGAAGGAATTGGCTGGTGTCTTAGCAGAACCACTGGCATGGCTGTTTGAGCACTCATGGTACTCAGGTCAGGTCCCAGAGGACTGGAAAAGGGTCAATGTGGTCCCTATTTTCAGCAAGGGGAGGAAGGAGGATCCGAGTAATTATAGCCCAGTCAGTCTCACCTCCATCCTTGGAAAGATCTTTGGAAAGATTATGAAGCATCATATTTGTGGGAGTCCAGCAGGAAAAATAATGCAGCAGGGAAACCAGCATGGATTTGTAGCAGGTAGATCATGCCTGTCCAATCCGGTTTCGTTTTATGGCAGGGTTGCAAAATGCTTCGATGCAGGAGTAGAGGTGGATGTCATTTTCATAAATGCTTAGATGCAGGAGTAGAGGTGGCCTTCGATACGGTATCTCATCCTATTCTCATAAAAAATTAAGAATCTGTGACATAGATGTTTACACAGTCCAGTGGGTGGCAAATTGGCTTAGGGGATCACACCCAGAGAGTGGTGGTAGATGGGTCTGTATCAACCTGGAAGGATGTGGGTAGTGGGATCCTGTAGGGTTCGGTCCTTGGACCTGTGATCTTCAATATCTTCATCAGTGACTTGAATGTGGGTGTGATGTGTACTCTGTCCAAGTTTGTGGATGATACTAAATTGTGGGGTCAAGTGCACACTCTGGAGGGTAGGGAACGATTGCAGGCAGACCTGGACAAGTTGAGACAAGTGGGCAGCACACAATAGGATGCAGTACAACAAGGACTAGTGCACAGTGCTGCACCTAGGGTGCAAAAATATCTAGCACACCTACTAGCTGGGAAGTGACCCTCTCAGCAGCACAGAAGTGGAAAGGGATCTCAGAGTCATAGTGGACTCCAAGATGAACAAGAGTCGTCAGTGTGATGAAATCATCAGCAAAGCTAACCACACTTTATCATACATCAGCAGATGCCCCCTTCACAAACTGAGACACAGCCTCTTTCCTACAACTAGCAGGGTGGCTTCCAGTTCTACAGGCATGAAGGAGAGGGGGGCCGTGCCAGTGCCACTGCCTGTGCTTGAGTCTGCATCCCCTCCAAGAGGACCAGCCATAACCCCCACCACCATGACAACAAGCAGCAGCACCAACGTGACAGTCTCTTCCACCCCCATTTCATTTCCCATGCTGAGCCTTCCAGTGCCATAGCATGAGCTGGATCTGGATCTGAATCTGACTGCCATAGCAAGGGAAATTCTAGGGAAGGAGGAGGAATCATCTGAGTTTGTGTTCCACACCCCAGCTGAGTTGTGTTTCCCCTACAGCCAGGTCTTCTTCCCCAGAAGACACTTCAGAGGAGGCTGAGGTAGAGGTTGTGGAGGCAAGCAGCCCAGCTGAATCCGCTCCTCCTATTGGTGTGCCTCTGCCTGTTGAGGAGGAGGAAATTGCA
This sequence comes from Crocodylus porosus, assembly GCF_001723895.1. Lineage (NCBI taxonomy): Eukaryota > Metazoa > Chordata > Crocodylia > Crocodylidae > Crocodylus > Crocodylus porosus. The sequence continues at coordinate 93,472,961 of NW_017728947.1, forward strand.
GCATCCATGCATGCACCCGCACCCCAGATGCGAACTGGTAGTGTGGCCTGGGATCATTTTGAGCTGGCAGATGATCCCACATATGCTATCTGCCTGCACTGCTGAGCCAAAACCAGCTGGGGCAAGGGAAAAAACATGAGCACCACGGGGATGCTGATGCATCTCCACAGGCGCCACCCCCAGGCTCCAGGTGCAGATGGAGTGAATACCATCTTCCTCACTCCATCCATTTTTAAAAAACCATTTAATGCCCCGCTCTCAGATTTCATAGATTTTCATAGATTTCATAGACATTAGGGCTGGAAGGGACCTCGGAAGATCATCGAGTCCAGCCCCCCGCCCAAAGGGCAGGAAGTCAGCTGGGGTCATAGGATCCCAGCAAGATAAGCATCCAATTTACTCTTGAAGGTGTTCAATGTAGGTGCTTGAACCACCTCCGCTGGCAGACTGTTCCAGACCTTGGGGGCTTGGACAGTAAAGAAATTCTTCCTTATGAAGAAACGGTCTTGTAGTAGTTTATGACTGTTCGACCTCGTCTTCCCTTGGGGTGCTCTGGTGAACAAACGTTCCCCCAGATCCTGGTGGTCACCCCTGATAAACTTATAGGGGACCACCAGATCACCCCTGAGCCTGCGCTTTTCCAGGCTAAAGAGCCGCATGGCTCTCAGCCTGTCATCATAAGGTCTGTTTTCCTGACCTCTGATCATGCACGTGGCTCTTCTCTGGACTCTCCAAGCTTCTCCACATCCTTTTTGAATTGTGGAGCCCAAAACTGGACGCGGTACTCCAGCTGCGGCCTCACCAAGGCCGAGTACAAGGGGAGAACGATGTCCTGGCATTTGCTTGAGAAGCATCTATGGATGCAAGCCAGCATTTTGGTCGCTTTACTAGCCGCAGCATCACTTTGCAGGCTCATGTTCATCTTGTGGTCAATGATGACCCCCAAGTCTCTTTCTTCTGTAGTGCTAGCCAGCATAGCACTGCCGAGCCTATAAGGATGCTGCAGGGTTTTTTCCCAAGGTGGAGAACCTTGCATTTTTCGGTGTTAAATACCATCAGGTTCTTATCCGCCCATTTGCTGAGCCTGTCCAGGTCAGCCTGGATCACCCGCCTGTCTGGAGGGGACACTCACTGCATCACCAGCCAGCAGAGGCAGAACACATCCCTGCTGAGCTTCCATGCCAGGACAAACTTGGAGGTATGGACTGGGTCTATGGGGAAGGAGGAGGTCCCAGGTCCTGGATATGACCACTAAAACTGCACTCTGCCAGGGTCGGGAGGCCTAATGGGACTGCTGGTGGCATGCCAGCCCCAGGAAATGCTAGGACCAAGGATCCCCCTGGTGAAAAGTGGTTTGTAAATTCCTTTTGAGGATCAGGCCTGAGAGACTGGAAATAGGTGGGGCAAGTCCACACATGCAAGCATGTGTGCTTTCAGCATTTCAAATAGAAGCGGTACAAATTTGAGCCGGGCCTTTTTGACCCAGCGCATGTGCTTGGACATGCACTTTGTTGAGGAGCAAATTGTGCCACTTGGGGCAAAATAAACCTGCCTGTCTCCTTCTGGATCTGCAGCCAGGGGGAGCTAGAGCCCAGGGCCAGCACCTGTGCTGTCCCTAGCAATATAAAAAACTGCCCTGTCCTGGCCTCAGCAGTACAAAAAGATGTCCTGGCAAATAGCTCAGGGCTTCTCGCTCTCAGGAGCTTCTGGGACCCAGTCAATTGGTACCTGAGGACACTATCCCTTGTGCCTTCTGCTGAAACAGCCTGGCGAGTTCCCTGCACCCTCTACCCACTGCAGCAGTCTGGTAGTGGTGGCTGCTGCCTGGCTATGACCTGCTGCATACCTGCCAGACTGGGATGAGGAATCTGTCCCTCTGGGCCAGCTGCCAGTGGGTTGTGGCTGCAGGGTTGGCCTCTGTGTGGCACTACTGCCATGTGTGCCCCCTGCTTGGCCACCTGGGCAACTATCACCTTGGCCACGTGGACAACTATCAATCAGGTGTGGTGGCCTGCTTTGTACTGTCAAAACATGTCCTCCAGGCCCCGTTTGGCCAGGAGGTCAGCTACAGCCAGCTGGGCTCAAGGTGCTAGCTCTGAGTAGTCAGGGTCCTGCCACTGCCCTCCCTAGCACATATTCTGGTGTTTCCTGTTGGAAAACTGAAAAATACCTGATTAAAAAAAATCCCAAAGTCACTCTGTAAAATACCCTAAAATCCATGTTTCTCCACAATTAAAACAAAAGACCACTATAAAGAGAGAGCGAGTGAGAGACAGAGAGATAGCGAACAGTTGGGCAATGTTTTATTGATAAATCTACAGTGTTAAAGCACTGGCTGTTGGGGAGCTATGGCCACACGGGGGTTATGGCTCGCCAACAGGGGCCAAATGGCCCCCACAGGGGCTATCACCTCGTCCGCAAGGACCACATACCCTACTCCAGCCCCCAAATTTCTACTGCACCTGCTGGACATCTGACTCCCTGGGTACCTATGCACTTTTACCTGTGCTGCTACATACCCCTTCCTCCATGCAGTCCAGCTGGAGCAGGGCAGAGCTCCTCTTGCTCCTGGGACAGTGAGTTCGGTGGCAGTGGAAACCAGGGGCAGGATCATACCTCTCAGCAGGGAGGGGAAGTGGGGAATTCCTACTTGCTTAAAAAAAGTCCCTGGAGGGACCATGTGGTCTGCCCATCCTGGTGTGCAGGAGGAAGGGGAGGATTGGGATCAGGGGAGTGCAGCCACCTGTACAGTTTTGCTTGCTGCTCCTGCATCTCCCTTTATAAAATCTTAGCTCCACTCCTGGCCAGATCCAATGGTTCTTTGGGCCAGATTCTGCTTGTGGGCTGTAGGCTGCCAATCCCTATGATTCCTCCGCTGACTCTGTTGCAGTGTCACAGAGTGAACAAAGAAATGGTGTTTCACCATTAGAAAATTGGGTACATTAAGACCTCATTGAAGTAAGATAAAATAAAAGAGTAAGATATATGGAAAGAAAAAAAAGGAAGGTCAACATTTCTAGAAGAATGTGAATCCCTGACACACAATTTATTTCCCAGCTAAACAGTTTTAAATAACCAAATCCTGAGTCAGATCTTCTTTTTATATATGTTGATTTAATTCCATCAACATCAGTGGACCTATGATAAATAAACTTAAACAAGGATCTGACTGTGTGATTATCAATAAGTCTGTTGATTATATGGTGTATTGTTTGTTGCTGTGTAAGGAAGCGGGGTGTGGCTATAAGCGGCACCAGTTATCTTTATCTGGGAAGATGGGGCTTCACAATAAAGGGGTAGATTGGTGAACTGTAGACTTGCACCAAGACCTCAGCTACTTTAGTTACCTTCATTGTTTAATAAAGCTTTCTGTCTTACCGGTAAGAATAACACATTCAACACAGTGGGTGAGAGATGAGTGGGGTCTTGGGGGGTCCCTGGAGTAGAGTAGGGCATGATAGGCCTTCCCTGACTTGTCTTTGCTTTTTTTGCTCTGCTCTTGGGTGCTTGCTCTTCCACCTACACCTTACCTCTCTCTTCCTCTCCCGTACCCACATCCATGGCAGCCATGACCATTGGACTTTTAACATCAACAGCTGTTGAGATCTGGTAAAATGGGAGGCCATCCTGGAGCTCCTGCGCCACAAGCAGCTGGCCGTTGCCTTCCTCCAGGAGACACATTCTGAGGGCTCAGCCAGTGGCTTGGCATGCTGCCTGGTGAGGCCACTTGTTCCTGAGCCATGGCACCAACCTTAGTGTCGGGGTTATGACTTCCCTATCACCACAACTATAGCATGATTAGGCAGTGGTGCGGAAGGTCGTCCCCAGCCACCTGTTGACTGTCCGCATCACCCTAGCACAGCACCACCTGCTGCTCATCAATTTCTATGCACCCACTGATGGCCAGGAAAATGTTGCTTTCTTTGAGACCTTGGCCACCCTCCTGCATGATGCTAGTGAGGGTGGTGATCTGCTCCTCATAGGTGATTTAACTGCACTGTTGATGCCCAGCTAGACCTCATGGGGCCTGAGCCTCACCTGCCCTCAGCCTGCAAGCTGCAGTCTGCCCTGGAGACTGCAGGCCTCATTGACATCTGGCAAGACCTGCATCCTGACACATACCAGTACACCTGGGCCAAGATGAGTGCCCGTGTTCTTACCATGGCCTGCCTTAACCAACTTTATGTCACCAGGCACCACCTACTACTCCTGCTCAGTGGCTGCATCATTCCCTCAGGCCTGTCAGATCATGGCCTGGCTTGCTGTGAACTCAGCCTGCTGGGGAGGTCCTGTGCATGGGTGCCCTATTGGTGCTTCAGTGTCAGCCTGCTTCAACACTCCTACTTCCGGGACTGCTTCACCTACTTTTGGTGGGACTGGGAGGCCACGAGACTGAGCTACTCCTCCTGGAAGCTATGGTGGGATGTGGGCAAGGTACAGATCCAGGCTTTTTGCCAGCAGTACACCCAGCTGGCTACAAATGAACTGTGCTGCCATATCTGAGAGCTGGAGGAAGATATGGCAGAGCTTGAGGCTGCCCTGCTGGTTGCCAGCAGCGATGCAGAGCTGCGCAAGAGCCTCCGGTTCTACAGGAAATGCCTTTGTGATTTGGCAGAGAGTGTGGCCCATGGAGCAAGGATCCGTGCCTGCTGCCAAAAGCTGGCAGAAACCAAAGCCCCAAGCTTCTTCTTCTTCAACCTGGAGTGGCAGCAGACAGTGAACAAAGTCGTAGATCACCTCAAGACCCCCAAGAGCTGGGTAGTCACAGACCCTGGTGAAGGACTTGAGTATGCCCTTGCCTTCTATCATGATCTGTTTGCAGCTGAGTTGTCCTGCCCCGAGAGCCTGCCACATCTCTCTGCCCTGGAGGCCCATGAGCTTGAGCAGGAATTGTCTCTGTAAGAGATGGCAGCAGCTGTGGCTGGCTTTGCCTTTGGCAAAGCCCCAGGCCTCAGTGGGTTACCTGCTGAGTTCTACAAGACCTTCTGGCCTCTTCTTGACCCTTGCCTCCTGTGCGTTTTCCAGGAGAGTCTTGCTGACAAGGTCCTGCCGATCAGCTTCTGCCAAGTGGTGCTCATGCTGCTGCGGTCTCCCTGCTGTGCGTGGGCTACAAAATTCTGGCCAAATCACTGGCAACCACCTCTGCACCATCATAGCCTCTGTCATGCTGGGCAGGACCATCCAAGACAACCTGTTCGTACTGTGTGACCTATGCACAGTCTAGACATCAGCCTCATTTCTCTGGATCAGGAGAAGGCCTTCAACTGGGTGGGCCACACCTACCTCTTCCAGATCCTGGAGGCCTTTAGCTTTAGGCCTCTCTTCACCAGGGCCCTCCAGGTCTTGTACCAAGACACCTCCAGCCTGATCAAGGTGATCAGTGTGCTCTGCATCCTGTTCCCCACATGCAGGGGCATCTGTCAGGGCTGTCCCCTGTTGGGCATGTTCTATGCCCTGGCCATTGAGCTACTGCTGCACATGCTGCGGCACTACCTGAGTGGTGTGGCCTTGCCATCAGCCACAGGCCCATCCATTGGCCCTCTGGTCCAGCTGTTGGCATATATGGATGATGTGACCATCTTCCTTAACACCCAGGAAGATGTGTGGGCCCTGACAGATTGCCAGTGAGCCTATGAACATGCCTCCTAGGCCAAAAGTGATACCCTGCTGCTTGGCTCATGGATCAGCATGCCCCCCCACCCCCGATTTGCCAGGGGGCCTCACCTGGTGCTGCAAGGGCCTTAAGGTCCTGGGTGTGTTCCTGGGGCTACTAACCTTCATGGCGTGCAACTTGGATGGCCTTGAGGAAGGGGGTGGAGGTCCACCTACAATGATGGTGCTGATGCCTACCCAGCCTCTCCTACTATGGACGTGTCCTCATTGCAAACAACCTGATGGCAGTGACCCTGTGGCACCAGTGCACCATACTCGACCCACCACAGGACTACTCTAGAGGCTTCAGTGCCTCCTGGTAAATTTTTTCTGGGATTGACACCATTGGCTCCCACAAGCTGTCTTTTACCTACCTGTCACTGAGGGGGACCAGAGTCTGGTTGACCTCATGAGCAAGGTGGCCACCTTCTGCCTGCAAGCCCTTCAGTGACTCCTTTACAGTGAGGAGTGCCTACCCTGGCAACAACTGTTGTGCTGGTTCCTGCAGAGGGTGAAGGTCCTCGGCTTCGACTGGGAGCTCTTCTTGCTGGACCTCATGCTCCTGAACTGGGCGGTGCTTCTGGCTTTCTACCATGGCATGGTACGAGCCTGGAAGGCCACCTTCCACCTCTAGCCTCAGGCCCAGCACCTGCAGTTCCTTCAGCTGCTGAGGGAGCCCCTGGTGCACAACCCAGCCCTGAGGTGCCCTGTGCCAAGCCTGTCCTCTGCTAGCCTCACAGCTGCCCTAATCCAGGTGTGTGTCCTTCACCGGAGCCATCTCCTGGACTCTGCTCTGTTGGCCTGGCTCTCACCTGAGGCCCTGACCACCCGGCTAGGCATGCACTTCACCTGCAGTGTGGGCCGCTTCCTGCATGACATCCAGGCTGCCCTCCCACTGGAGGCAGCAGCCACCATGGATGACCATCTTTAGGCATGCCAGGTCCCTTATGTTGCAGATGCCCCAAGCAAGGCTTTTCCTGTGCTGCCAATCACCCTGGCCATGGCCGACGAGCTGGCCGGTGGGCCTGGTACCCTGATGACACTCCTTGTGCCTCCTGACAGTGACACGGGTTTCCCCTTTGCTTTTCTGTCATGTAGAAGCCTATATGCCTGGGTGGTTCACATCCACCATGCCCAGGTATGGGCAACCCTGATACACTTTGGTGACAGCGCCTGGGGCTGACAGATTCCTCACCAGCCCACCCAGTTTGGCACACATTATATAAGCTGCCAACTGCCAAGAAGACTGGTGGGCAGTGGTGGTTGCTGTACAGCATCCTAGCCATTGGTATGATTGTGTCCCACTTTGACCCAGCTGTGTCAACAGCCTGCTCCTTCTGCTCCAGGGGTGTTGAGGAGAATCTTTTTCATGCCTTCCTTGACTGTCCTAGCCTGCAGCTGCTCTTTGTCACCCTCGAGCAGCTGCTGTGAGTACTGGGCAGGATCCTCTCGGAGACCACCTATGTGTGCTCCTACCTGTACTGGGCAGCTGAGTGGGGCACCTTCTGCTTGGCCAACTTTCTACTGGGTCAGGCCAAGATGGCTGTCCTCAAGAGCCACCACAACCGGCTTGTCGAGACTGGCTCAGATGATGCCCTGAGGCTTTTCAGCCTCCTAGTGCAGGTGCACTTCTTGCTGGAGTTTGAGCACGCTGTGCTCTGGTGGGTGATGCCTGCCTCTGAGGCACACTGGACTCCACTGTGCCATGTGGAGGACGGCCGTCTTCAATACACACTCTGATGTCATGACTGGTCTGGGCGACCGGGCAGGCTCAGTCTTTGACTGTGGCTCCCACATCCTGGGCCCTCATGAGGCTGCTTTTTGCTTTTTTTTGTGTGTGGGAAGGTGAAGGTGTTGTCACGTGTATGATTGGATAGAGCAGGGTAGGAATCATTTGTTTATAGAGGGCTTTGGTCTATACAACTGTGTGGCTGGTGTCCTGACTGCATAATGGCATGTTAGGCACAACATGTAATTCAGCAAAGGTGTCTGTCATGGTGTGATGTTATGAATGTAATGACATGGTCCTCTTGGTTTGATGGTAATTTGTTCGTCTTTGCTTTGTATATTGGACCTGGACCCCGGGGGGGGGGGAGGGGGGCAACTTTTTGTGCCCCAAACTCCTGAATAAAGTGGTTAAAAAGTCAAAGTCCTTCCTTCCTTTTTCTTTCTTTCAAAATGACCATCAACAGATGTGTTCCTTCTGAGATCGGGGAGCCTGTGTCTGTTCTGTGAGCCTTTCTTTCTCTTGCTTTGTTTTCCCTCCTCCAGCCTAGCCCCTTTCCCACCATAGCCCCCCACTTTTGATTACTTTTTCTTATCTTTTTCACCTTTTCTAAGCTCTAACACATGCCATAACACTCTCCCTCTTCCCTCCCCTTCCTCTGGTTTTCTTTTGTTTCACCCTCCCTCTCCCCCCTCCCCCAGCAGCAGCTCTGCTGCTTATTCTTTTCCCTTATCTTCCCTGCTATATTGCTCACCTTTCTCCTCTCCTCTGGTGTTTGTTTTCCAGCTTCTTTGTTTCCTGCCACCAGAGGACTGCCCATCCCCCACCCCTCTGGTTCCTTGCAGGTTTACCCCTTTTTTTGCTGAAATAACTGAAGGCAACTCCCATTGGTCCTCTGCTGGGACGTCTGCCCCTTTGGACCAGAGTTTTGGTCTCTGGTTTCACACCACTGCTTCCATTGGTGTGGAGGAGTGCACCTCTGCTGTGGGGGCGCTAGTAGGCTGGAAAATGTCCTTTATGCTGCCTGGAGGAGTTCAGATCCCATCACCTTCCTTAGCTCCCCTGCTTCGGTACATGGCACGTGGTAGCAGGTGTGTCTGCTGGGGTGTTTTTTGCATCATGACACCCTTAGACACACCGGTCATTCAGGTGGTAGCTTCTAATGACCCCCCATTTCTCTCAGATGATGAGCCCACCAGCCACCTGAGCCCTCATGGCATGGTGATGGGCCTGGTTCGTAGACTACTACTTGGCAGCAAGGTTCCTGAGGTCCAGTATGTCCTGTCCTTTAAATGGCAGATGTTCCTGCTTATTGACATGGAGGACCAGGGTCTCCCCCTCTCCATGTCCTTTCTGATTGATGGGCAGTGTTATGTGGTCTACCTCACCACCGGGGATACCTTGTACTTTCACTGTGGCAGCAAGTCCCATCTGGTTACCCAGTGTCCAAAAAAGAAGCTGGCTGCAGCGGAGTCTCCTGTGGCTGAGCCCAAGGGTGGCTCATCTGCCTTTGGTGTGGCAACCCCGTCAGGTGGTGAGGACAGGCCTTCCTCCCAGCCACTCCCTGTTCTGTCAGAGTCAGCTAGCTCTGCACTGGTGGATCTGCCCCCGCCCCCCATTTCTTCTCCCCACAGGGGAGGTTTTGGTTCCTTCTGTTGGGAAGGGCAAGTCCCAGAAAAAGAAGGGGTCTTCCAAAAAGGCCTCATCATCCCCTTAAGACCTCCCCACCACTTTGAGGGGAGCTGAGGTTAGCGAGCAGCACTGCCCCCCACCCTGGCTAGCCTCCTCAGCATCCCCCCAGATCAGGGGTGACCTGGGAGTAGGGGAGATGGCAAAGGGGTCTGGCAGCCCTCCTCTTGCCTCTGAGCTCCTTGAAGCTGACAAGGTTGACATAGAGTTTGGGCTGTCTGGGAGCCACAAGTGGCTCTGGGAGCAAGAGTGCCTGGTCCAGGAAAGCACCCCCCACAAGAGATCAGGGACTGATGTCCCTCTCCAGGACCCTTTGGAGAATACTGCTCCCACAGGGTCTGGTGCTGAGTCCTGGTGGGCAGGGGGGCAAACACCCCCCACAGACTTGGCAACTCTCTGTACCTGATGTGTACAGCTCCTCCTCCTTGGGGTCGGATTTTGATTTTGCCTCTGAGGACGAGTTGACAGAAGTCCTGCCTTGGGAGATGGCATCCCCCAATTCAGCTGCAGTGACCCCTCCATGGGAAGGGTCCTCACCCCAGAGTCAGAACCTGTTCCTGCCTTTGAGGAACCTCTCTGTGCTGGTTACTCTGTTGAACACCTTATTGGGTTTCTTGACCAGACCAAGCACTGAAAGGTTGCACAGTGAATTCATAAATGGTACCTGGAACCTGAGATGTTTGTGCTTTCCATGAAGGCTGCAGCAGCAGTGTTGCACTCCACTCTGGGGATGCAGCATTATAGTTTTTGCCTAAGCAAGCTCATGAGCAATGTTGAGCATTTGTTTCATGAAGTGTAGGCTGGTGAGCTGTAGGCTCTGTCCTGCCTGTTTGCTCCTATCTGGTGTTTCTCTCTGTTATTTTGGCTTTGCCTGTCCCCCTTTTTACACCCTTCACACATGGCTGCTATGGTCTTTGGTTCTCTCTATGCCAACAGCTGCAGAGCCCCTGTGTGGCAGATGGCTCTTTTTGATTTCCTGTGCCAGAAAAAGCTGGCTGTCACCTTTCTGCAGGAAATGCACACTGATGCAGCCAATCCAGCTATCTAGCCTGTAGGGGCCATATATTCCTGAGTCCTGGCACCTCCCTCAGCACAGAGGTTGCGATCCTCTTGTCACCACAGTTGATGCCTGGCTCGGCGGTAGCCCAAGAGGTCATTCCTGGCTGCCAGCCAACTGTTCCTATCTTGGTGGTGCAACATTGTCTCCTAATTGACATCTCTTCCCCTCCCCCCCATTGGGTGGGAATGGCTTGCTGTCTTAGAGACCCTGGCTGACTTTATGGAGCACAGCTGATGATGATGACCTTCTCCTCCTGGGTGGGGACTTGCACAGTTGACGAGAGGCTTGACTGGCACAGGCCTGAACCCCATCCATCCTTGGCCTGCAGCTGTGGGCTGCCTTGGACACAGCGGACCTCGTTGGTGTCTGGCGCCATTTCCACATTGACATGAAGCAATACACTTGGATGAAGATCACTGCTGGTGGGATTGCCATGACACGCCTTGACCACTTGTACATCACCAAGCATTGCCTTCCAGCCCTGTGGAGTGGCTGCACTATTCCATCCAGCTTCTCAAATCACAGTCCATGGATAGTGACCTGGGTGGTGGGCCTAGCATTTCATTGACTCTTCTTGTACCTCCTAATGGTGGTACTGGGGTTCACCAAAAGGCCCTGTACACATGGGTGGTTCATGTCCACTCATCCTGAATGACTTGGTGGCAGTGCCTAGTGGCACTGGCATTCACACTGGCTCACCCCACAAGGTGCATGCTTTATAAGTTACCTATTGCCAAACGGACCAGAAACCTCCAGTGGCAGTTGCTGCATGGGATACTGGTCACTGACACTCTCATTCACATGGATCCTGCTGCATCAGCACCTATCCCTTTTGCCTGGGGGAGGTAGAAGAGGGTTTATTCCACACTTTCCCCAGGTACCTCTCACTGCCACTGTTCCTTGCTGCCTTGGCACCTTGTTAATGAGGTACTAGATTTGGAGCTCATAGGGACTATTTATTTGTTTCTTTTCTATACCGGGCAGCTGAGGGGGGTGTCATCTTCCTGGCTAACTTTCTGCGTGGTCAGGCCAAGGTGGCCACCCTCTAGAGCCCTCTAGAGCTCTCTGGGACCAGTTTTGATGACACCCTGTGACTTTTTCAGTTCGTGATCCAGGTGTGCCTGTTGCTGAAATTCAGCTATGCATTTCTCCAGTGAACAATACCTGCCTTTCAGGCACATTCAGGAGGTGCTCTGCAGCACTGAGGGTGGCTGCTTGGTCCTCGTGCTGTGACACTGCTCCTCCCCGCCCCTCCCCTTCCCAGGGTCCCATCAAGGGCCTAGTGGGTTGATGTCACATTGGAAGGTTTGTGTTAGGCTGTGTGGGCAGACCTTGTGGGCTCTGTCTTTTGTACCTGATCCCCTGAGTGGGCTGTCCTTTGTTGTTTTGTTGTATTGTTACCCCCTTTCCCCCTAGTAAAAAGTCCGTCTTTCTGTCTTTCTAATTTGAAGAAAAGACAGAAGAGGAAATCAGGAGACCAGGTCTTTTTCCTCCTTTGCTTCAGTGATTCTAGGAGAGAACTCAGAAAAGCCACTTAATGTATCTACCTCCTCCATTCTCCGCATTGTTTCCCTATCCAATCTTTTGCATTACTGAAAGCACTCAACCCTTTGATTGCTTCTTACACCTCTCAAGCCTTCCTCTTTCCTTCTCTTCCCCTAGTGTTTCAAGCTGTACCTCCCAACTGTCAACATTTTAAAAATTCTTGATGATGCAACCTGAGGTTACTATGGCAACTGATTTCATTGTCTAGGTGGTAGTGAGTGTATGATGCCATTGAATTTTAGAATAATTTTCCTTTTCCTTTACACCAAACTAGGCCATGCCGAGTATACCGCTAGGTTTTATCCTAGCTGGCATTACATTAGGAAGTTAATACTATATACAGTATGCTAGTATATATTCTTCTTCCTTATAAGGTAGAGGATAATACTCCCTATCCTGAAAAAGAGCATGTTTTAATTTTTTGTTTAGAGTTATCAATTTACCTTTGATCAATTTGAAGTTTTCTACACATAGTCTGATATAACCATAGTGACCAGTTTGGGGCATTGCAGCTAAATTTTACTTACTTTTAAAAATATATTATTAAAAACCAAAGGTGGTGATATTTGCCATTATACATGCTATTAAATTCTGACTGCCTTATTATTTGTATTTAGGCAAAATTTTCAGGAAAACCAATGGTTGTATTTTGCTGCCATGGCTGCAATGATTTCAGTGAGTGTAGGATCAACCCTGTTGTGAGACAATTTGACCTGGGCTCACTGAAAAACAATAATTAATCAGTAGAAAAAATATATTTTCCTTTTCCCTCATAAGCAAAGTGCATTTAATCAACAGTAATAATTCTGCCATCAATATTTAGTAAACAAAAGCAGACTAGTATCCAATTGACTTTCCCATGTTGGCTCTTAAAGCACAATGTTAGTGCTGCTGTTTTCACAGGAATAAAAGGAGTTAAAAGCTTAGGACACAAGACTATAAAGGTTCTCCTGGGTCACTGAATCCAGTTTTCTGCTACCTTGGGCTATCATATTACATAATCTTGTTTATAAATTTATCAAGCTTCATCTTAAAAGCAACTAGGTTTTTTGGCTCACAGTTCCCCTGCTGGAAGGCTGGTCTAAAACCTTACCACTGTGATGGTTATATTGTGCAGTAATTCCAGCTGCTGTAGCAAATTCGACAGTGTAATGCATCTTAAATGACTTGGGGCACAGCACAGTTTGCCACCCTACAGCTGCGGAGCGAAGCACTGGGCTCCGTGCAGCTCAGGGGCTCTGTAGGAAGCCTGTGCAGGCAGCCTGGCAGCAGCCCAGGAAGGCAGGTTCCACCTAAGAAAAGTGGCAAGCCTGATCTGTTTTTTTCCCTGGAGCCTGCCTGCCTGCTTGAGCTGTGCAGGGGCTCGGTGCTTCCCTCCATGGCTGCTTGCCCCCCAGGACTGCCCAAGCCAGGTCCCTGCAGGCGGGTGCCACCGG
>NW_017728947.1:93486168-93502447 GCF_001723895.1 Crocodylus porosus
CCGCTGTTGTGGAGAGAAGCACCAGCCCTTCCCCACAGCTTAGGGACTGCTCCGCCCACTGGCAGCTCGCCCTCCCCTCCCCTCCCCACCACCAGAGAGGCAGGTAAGTTTGGGTGTGTGCACAACACGGGGGTTTAACAGGCCCTAAATTGAAGCGGTGTTTTTAAAAATCCACCACTTCAATTTAGGGCCCCCGTTTCCTCTACACACATTCATAGGTGATTCTCAGCTGGGGTTCAGTGAAATTTATGGAGGAGGGCTTTGCAGCCCTCTAGGTAGTGCTGCAGTGAAGCCTGGCACAAATGCACCACACACGCTACCCTCCAAAATGGATGTAGCCTACTTGCCTTAGGGCACTGCTGAGTGTGTGTTCCAGTAGGCTTGTGATCTTGGCACTGAGCATATATGGGAACGTGCCCAAGGCAACTCAAAGCTGGTTACATTGCACCCATTTCAGGGTGCAGCACACTTGGTGTAGGCATGCTGTGTTTCAATGCCTGGCTGTAAGTTTGCTTTTTCAATAGGCCACAGCCAGCTTGGGGCAGCAAATACCAGAACTGTTAGGAGAGTCTCTTATACAGGATTCAGTGATCAGAAAGGTTCAGGTTAATGTATGAAGAAATGTCCACACTAAACCTCCGAAGCTTTTGAGATTCATCCACCACTAGTTCCGTGATCCTTTACATCCCTTCTATTTTTGAAGGATGGAGGAGAAAAATAAATTCTGAATGATTCAGAGTCTAATTTTCTTTATCCCTTTCAGCCTTTTCAGCCCCAAAGCCCAAGAAGATGTATCAAACATTTTCTGAGGTAGAGAACTGGTTTGAATAGAAACAGAACGTATATCCATTCATTTTGAGTGTGCGCTCTCCAGCACTTTCACATTAGGCATCCATAATGCCTGCAGACAATAAACACAATTGCAGGACTCTATGTAGCATCAAAGCAAGAGGCAAAGTTATTTACAGCATGTCAAGGTCTTTCTATGATAGCGAAGAACACTTTGATAATAATGATATAGCACTTAGAAGTAATGATGTACTTATAAGGATAGATGAAGCGCCTTTAATTTATTTGATAAAGAGAAAACTGAAGTGGGCAGCTTCAGAGAAACGTACACCTCTGTACCTGACTTGCACTGAGTGTTTACTCTAAGAACATATGCACTACAGCAGAAAGCTTTATCGTTAACAAAAGAACTTTAAAAATATAGAAAATACTAAGATGTGGAGGATTTTTCAAATGTGGGGGAAAAACAGGCTTGTGGGCAATATGCACGATCTGTGCACATTATCTGTGGGCAAAGCTTCTAGCATCATGAGGTCAGATATTACCCATCTGGTACACAGGGTCAACCTCATGCTAGGTAAACTTCCTCGAAGTATCTTTGCTCACAAAGACAAATAGGGACTGGAACATTTCTAACTGGTATTATCAGCCAGTTAATCAGTCAATTAATATTTGGAGTGAAATTTGCCCCTGGACAGAAGCCAACACAAATCTTACTGAGCAACAAGCCTATCTGGCCTATATTGAGGCCAAAGCAAAAACTAACCTAAGACTCGGTTTGAGATCTGTGTCCTAACTTGACCAAGTTTCAAGTGTGTTTGGATCTAGCGAGTTAATCCTTATCTAGCTCCAGACTCCTTCTGTACTTACTACTGCTCTTCTCTAGACCCTTGGCTTTGATTCAGCATTGCTGAAATCAGCTAGAGGGTTGCCATTGACTTTAATGGAAACAGAATCAAGTTTGAAAGCATCAGCAGAAAGGAAATATTTGGGTTATGACAGGTCCGGCTTACCTGAGAGGGAAATAAGCAAGTTAAAAAGAGGAAATGAACAAAGAAAAAAGGTTTAGCTATGACTATAGTTCAAGCCAAAATAACTATCATCTCTTTAAATAGCATAAATTGTAATGGCAGAAGCCCTCCTCTTGTTTCAGCTGGCATAGCTACATAGGATAGGGGGTGAAATCTTTTCGTGCCATTTTTGCTATCCCAGCAAAGCTGTTGTGTAGACCAAGCCTAAATGTAGGGACCAAGCCCCTCTGCCAAGCCCTGCTGACCCATTCACCTGACAAATGCATTGGTTTTATTTCCTTAGGCTTTCATCACCTTAGCCATGCTTCATTTACATCCTTTTTTCTCTCTTTTTCAACTGTTGCCCAGGAGTTCTGGCACTTGTGAACTGTTGCCATTCTCTTCAATGGGAGTGTTAACTCTCAATTTAACATTGTCAACATTTTCACCACCAGTCACTTAGTTGACAGATGCATAAGACTGCCAGTAGGTGTCACACATCTGGTAGCCCCTTAATACCTGCCCATAGACCTGTTGCAGTATCTTGGAGTCAGCTGGGCTTAGGGCAACCAACTGCATTGGTTTTTCCAGCTCAGTAGGGGAAGCTGGTATGACTGTCTTTAGGCAAAATTGGCTCACTGTCTCTCCTTCCTACTTTTCCACAACTGGCTCCAAACAATATAGAGTCCTTAGGGAAAAGAATGGGGAAGTGGAAGAGGGGTCTGGAAGACTGCAAAATTGGGGAGGAAACGAGAGACATGTAAAGACAGGGCTAGAATTGGGGACCTGCTCTGTAGGTAAAGTAATCCCACTCCACCCCCACAATCTCTTTTTCCAGGAGCTTCTCCTTTCTTTAAAATTTTAGCCCCCACTATCTCAATGCCTGAGCTGGCTCTGGCTCACTCCCACAATTGCTGAGGAATGTGGAAAATAAGTGTCTGTTTCTCTACGCTCACAACCCCTGAGTGTGGGAGCCCTATAGGGAAAGCCAAAGAACTGCCCTAAATTTAATAACTCTTATTCATTTTCTCTGAGATTGCCAACACAGCTTCAGTATAATGCCATTCTGTTTTTTCTACCCCATTCTAACTGGTGACAAGCTTTAGTTAAAGCTTCCCTGCTACCATTTTTCAGTGCAGGGATGCTGATGCATGTGATGCTCTGGGTGCTTGGAGCTCTTGGAACTGCTCTAATTAAAGCGCCTCCCTCTCACTCCCAGAGCACGTGTATAAACACCCCTAATGTCTAACTTTTAATTTTAAATGCTTTGACTGAGTCAGCCAGGTCATTTGGACAATTGCCTATGTTGTAAAACACACAAACCCGCTGAGTCAGTGCCAGAAGGTTGCATCTTACAACATGACTTGATTGTTATTTGAATGTTCTCCTTCCACAAGAGTTATCTCACCCTTTCTCTTCCACTGCAAGGTTTGCTGCAAGATGAACACAAGCAACATCACTCAGGCAGCTCCCAAAACAGAAAAATAAGTTTGGGAAAATCACTACTACCCCTTGTATCTACAGCAACTTTGTTATGCCATTTGGCATAGCTTCAGAGAAAACCCGAGACTACACAAAAGATAACATTTCAAAATAACAGAGAATTTTTTGTCAGTTAATTGAAAATTTGAGGTTTATTTACTAGTATTTAGTTAGTTTGGAAAAACAAAACCAAGTTCTGAATTCCCTCACTTCCCCACCTCCCCCACAAACTGGAGCTCTTATAAGCAATTCATTTTCCTGTAAGTCATATATATTTTTGGGAGTCATCTACACTCTTCCAAGAGCCTGATGAACAGACTTTGATCCTGAAAGCTTGCAGAAAAGGACAATTTTTTTTGCCATTTTCCAGTTGGTCTAATAAAAGGTATCATTTTGGAACCAAGAGTTCTAGTTTTTTATATGTCTTTTTGTCTCAGACCAACATGGCTACCAAGTACATCCATGTATATTCCCGGCATTTTAGCCTGCAAGCATATAGAAAAGAATGTAGTTCTGCCATAAGCATGTCCAAACTTTTCAATTTGTTATCAATGGCAACACTACAAAATAGCTGAGGTATTGGGAGAGGGATTAGATATGTTTCCTGAGGTTCCTTCTACCCAAGTGATTCTGTGACATGTAGGTGAGCACACCAAACACCCTACTTAATCTGACAAAAGAAGAGAACATCTTTACTTTAAATACAACCTTGAAACTTTCTATCAACCCTGGAAATTTCTTCTCAATTTCTCCCAGATCTCTACTACCAACGAGTGCATCTACATGTGCAATTAATGTACAGCATTCATGTACAGAGTTTATTGCTCTCAGGCACTGTGTTTACACATGTGCCTGGGACCACAGCATGTTGAGCTGTGTCAGAGCAGCCTCAGCTGGCAGGGAGTCCCGGGGATCAGCCTGCCAGCCCAGTTGTGCTCCAACCCAACTCACCGTGCTGTGGAGGGGCTGGCTGGGGCATGAGGGTGCTTCAGCATGGGATCTATCTACCAGACAGCCCCTGTACTGAAGCACCCTTGTGCCCCAGCCAGACCTGTCAGCGTCTCCATGTACATTGCTGTGCACTAAATAATGCCATTGAAGGATAGTACTTGTATTTACAAGTACCAACCTATGAAGATGTTTATTAGCTTAGTGCAACCTAATAGGGCCTCAAATGTGTAGATGCAAAGACTTTATTGTGGAGCTAATTAGGCAGCTCTGCGGTAAACAGCTCATGTAGATGCATTCCATAAGGCTCAATCTCATAGCTATGTGTAAGCTATGTGCTTATATACTGTTGGATATAAAGATTTGTTGGTGGTTTGTTTCAGGATAGGGATGTTATTTAGAACTATATAAAGCCTTCTACTATAACTTTGAACCCGCCAGATCTAGCAACATGCCAGAGACCACCATAAGGGAATGGTGGTGGTAAGTTTTAGTGGACCTGAACTGGTACAGGTAACTGTCCCTAGCATCCTACCAGCCACCATGAAAATTGTACTAAGCAGTATGTGCTCCAGAGGAAACAGAGTGACAACAGAACTATAATTATGGCAGGAGGCTGGGAGGAAGAAGTGTGATAGCAAAGTAGTTAAGGTGTTTTATTATGAAACTGGAGGTGCAAGTTGAAGCCCTTGACTGGGCTTGTACCCAAGGCCACCCCCAGTTGGCCTGAGATTGATTTGAGTAAATGGGCACTTTGTCATTCCAGGGACTCAAAGGCAGCCAGATTTGATGCTGTTGACATGCTATTGATATAATACTGTTGAGCCTTAACCACATTAGCCTAATGGGAGGTTGGGCTAGCACTCAGGGGAGCCTGAAATTCCCCCTGGCTGCTACAGGGAGGCAGAGTAGGGCAGGAGCAGTCCTGGACTGGGCTGCTCCTGTTAGCTGCAATTTGCTCCCTACAGGGGTGAACGTGTAGATGTACACCCAGGAGTGCATTACTGAGCCTGAAGTTTCTGCACAGAAAATTCAGGTGCATTAACTGTATGTGTAGACCCACCCAGGGAGTCAGAAAAACTGCTATGGTCCTCATTCTATCACTAACTTTTTGCATGACCTTGGGCAAGTTATTAGCTTCTGTACCTCAGTTTCCCTACTTCTGAAAGAGATAGAATGCCCAGAGGTCTTGCAAGACTGATTTTATTAATGTTTCATAACACTCTGAGAGCCTCATGGGCAATGTGCTACAGAAATGCAAAATAATATTCATGTATAAAAATATAACAATTGGAAAGGCTGGAATTACCTCAGCACTAGGTGTACGTGATTTACTCCAGTTCATTCTGAAAACAACACTGTTAATATGCATCCTCCCCCTCTCACCTTACATAAGAACCACTGATCTGGACTCTGCCACTTCTACTATGCCACTGGTGGTAATCAATACTAATCTTACTCCTTATTTTTCAGCATTCACTTTCACACCTGGGATGATTGGTACAAATCCCCTAGAGCTGTAAAAGGGCCTTTATGGTCATGATCCACCCCTAGCCTAGATTTCCTAATACAAAGTAGTAGTAGTAGTAGTAGTAGTAGCAGTAAGAGAGGAGGACTCCAGGGCAAACTGGGACCCTGGAGAGTATCTTTCTTATAGAGTAGGCTAAGGACTGTTGAGTCCCATTGGAATTTGATCCACAAATGTCAGTTGCACTTCATTGATAATGACAGTGCTTATAAAGACAGGGCAGCCCTTATGGGGAAGGAAGTGGCAGGGGATTGCCTCTACTTCCCCCATGAGCTCAGGGAGCCTATAAGTTTGGATTTCATGGTGATGCACATGGTGTACATGCCCAGAGAGACAGGAATGAATGCAGTCCCTGCGGATTGAGTCCATGCGCACTGTACATTATTTTTGCTTACTCTTTGAATTATTAGAGTAGCCGGCTCTGAGGTGCTAGATGGCTTCCAAGTTGGAATTTTGTTCTCCAGGGAGTGTAGGTTTCATTAATATTTAACATAAACAAATGAGGCCTCTTTCATAAAGACGGTTTTGTTGTTGTTTCTTCTTTTAATAACGAGAACCTCTGGTGATTTCTAAAACTTGAAGTCGAGGCTTGATTATGGAGAGTCAAAGAGCCATGTTTACTTCAGTCCCTGTCTAAAAACTATATCAATTGGCAATACAGCATAGGCTTGCAAAGGTGGGCTATAGTTTCTGTATATTATAAATTAATCAGCTGGCATATAGGGATGCTGGGTAAGGATTATGAGTTGCCTGGCAAATCTTAAGAATGAACTTTCTAGCCTTCCTTTTTATATTCTAATTCATCATTACAGAGGAATTTCTGTGCATTCCAACATTTTATAACCAGAATGTTATTTTAGCTTAATTGCTGCATATGCATGACCTTAACTTGATTTTAGCTTTTTGCCCAAGAATGAGAGATCATTATCATCACCATTATATACTGTGTAGATTCTCTGATATGTTGCTCTAGATGTATTTGCCATTCAGAATAATCAAAAAATCAAATTTGTTGAATAGACTTCAGGCTTGAATAGAAATAGATTTATCATGTTTTTTTCCCCAATAGAAATACTTCTAGAATTATTTTTTTTCATGAAATATATTTTTCTCTTTAGAGAGACTTTGGCAGAGTTGTTAGTTTATATAGAGCTTTTCTATTGTGATGAACTTTTCTGACCCTGTGTGAAAGTTAAGCATTCAATAACAAACTATGCAGCTGATCTCTAAAAATAAAGATCTGTGTATAAAGAATTTAACCTTGGTACACAGTCGGTTAAAGAAAAGGACACTTTCAATGGACATTTCATGATAGTTTAAGAGGAATGCACTACAGATGGAAGTGACAGGTTTTTGTTGTTGGGAGGCCAGATATATAACAAATGGGTTCTTCACCATAAATGACAATGAGGTCATTGGTATTATTTGCGCAGGCGAAAGGAAATTTATCACCATAGAGACTCCTGTTCTATTCCCAGGTCTGCTGCTGGGCGATATTGGGCCATTTCCTCTTCTCTCAGTTCCTCAGTTTCCCCTTCCATAAAACAGGGTAAGTGATACTGACTTCCTTTGTAAATAACTTTGAGATATGATAAGAAGTCCAAAGAGATAGGTGGTGGTATTACTGTGTATGTGTACCTATATGTGTCTGATTGTTATACTTGTGCGTGCTGTTTGGGTTGCGGATAAAGCTGTGCAAAGCTTTGGTAGCTGATTCAATTTGGAGGAGATTTGGCAACTGAATCTCCAAATCTGAATTGAATTAGGAGGCCAATTAAAAGCTCTGAATCAATTTGAAGCATCCAAATCAATTCAGAAAAGCTTCAGAAAAGATTAATCCACTTTAGGGATTCGGTCATAGACTAAACAGGCGGCTGACATAGCTGCTTCCAGCTGGTAAGTCTGTTGGGGTTGGGGGAGGATGGAGGGATGGGGCATGGAGGAGGGAGGGATTGGGGGTGGGGCTAGGGCTGGGACAAGCTGCTCAGGCAGGGTGGCAGCGCTGGGAGCAGGGGTTCTGCCCTGCTTCTGCTTGCCCAGCCAGGCTGGGATGCAGGTGCAGCTTACTCCAGGGAGAATGGGGAAAGCAGCAGCAGACCAGAGCCCTCGCTCCCAGTGCTGCTGCACCTGCATCCTGCACCCCTCTGCACTGCCTGGCAAGTAGCAGCAAGGCAGAACCCCTGCTCCCAGCACTGATGTGGGTGTGGCAGCATTGGGAGTGAGTGCTACGCTCTGCTGCCACCTGGAACAAAGCACGCCTGAATCATGCCTCCCCCATGCCTGCTGGGCAAGCAGCAGCAAGGCATAGCCCCTGCGGCTTCCTGCACCAGGGAAGAGGCAGGCACAGCTGGAGGAGCTGTGGGAGAAGCCACCATGGCTGCCCTGCCCAGCTCCATCCCCAGCATTAAAAAAAAAAAAAAAAGATGCCTCACACTCACCAGCTCTGGCAGTGGGGATCAGGGCCTCTGAGGGCTCATGGCAGAGTCCCTCCAGGCAGCATGGGCAGTGGAAGCAGCGGGGATCTTCCACCCCACCTGGCACCCATGTGAAAGCTGCCTCATAGCGCAGATGCCAGGTGGGGGTGGTGATCCCCACTGCCCTGTGCTGTGTGGGTGGGCTCTGCCACGAGCACCCAGAGGCCCCAATTACCACTTCTGCAGCTGGTGAGTATAGGGCTTTTTTTTTAAGTGCCGGGACTAGGCTGTGGCCAGGTGGGGGATGGGGTTGGGCAGGGCAGTCATGGGCTTCTCCCGCAGCTCTCCCCACCTGGGAAGAGGCAGGCACAGCCGGAGGAGCTGTGGGAGAACCTACAGCCACCCTGCTGTCTCTGTATCTCTCCAGCTGATCCGAATCCCCAAATCTCTCCAAATCAGTGCCAAATCTTCTGAAGCCAATTCAGCCAAATCAATTCAGTACAGTGATCTGAATCACCGAATTGAATCACTGTCCTCTGAATTGGCTAAATCCAAATCAAATACTTTCCTATTCGCACAGGCATAGTTGCTGAGTTGGGTGCCTAGGTACTCTTGTCCATATGCCACTTCTTGATTAACAAGTGGAATCAGCAATATAATTACTAATATAATTGTTGGTGAGTATGCCTCCATGCATCTTTGGCACACTAACCTGCACCTCCTTTCTTTAAAAAATTACTATTTGCTTATTTTAATATATCTGCCATAGAATCTCTGTAAAGTGCACTACTACTCATACTCCTGCCAAGCCTATATGCCCAGGCTTCCTTTTTTTACTCCAACCACAGTAATGTCCCTGTTTCAAACAATACAAAAAATATGATTTTAATCCTGCTTTATAGCTACATTCCACTCCACCTGGGAACAAGATCTGGTACTCTGCTTGTGTTCGGAGTAGTGCCTCATTCCTAAAAATTATTTTGTTTCATTGAGTTAGACAGTAATTTTGACTGTACATCAGGACTAAGCATTCCTACCTCAGCCAACTAAATCATGAGTCTAGGCTCAAAGTGGTAAGCAGGAGACACTAACTAAAACTGCCCAGAAAATGTTTTTTTGAAGAGTTTTCTGTTGGAAACTGCCATTTTGACAAATCTTTCATGAAACTGCATTTATTTTGACAAATTCCTGTAAAAAATATTATGTTCAAAATAAATATCTTTCCATTTACAAGAATTTCATTTTAGAAAACTCAACTATTTTCATTTTGAAACTTATTTCATTTCTTGTGTGTATGTGTGTGTGTGTGTGTGTAGATGCTAGATACTAGGTTAGGAAGGGACCTCAAAGGATCATTGAGTTCAACCCCTTGCCAGTGACAGGAAAAAGTGCTGGGGTTATGTGACCCCAGCCAGGTGCTTGTCCAGTCTCTTCTTGAAAACTTCTA
Organism: Crocodylus porosus; assembly: GCF_001723895.1. Classification (NCBI taxonomy): domain Eukaryota; kingdom Metazoa; phylum Chordata; order Crocodylia; family Crocodylidae; genus Crocodylus; species Crocodylus porosus. The sequence goes on from NW_017728947.1 coordinate 93,495,787, forward strand.
AGGTAGGGGAGAGCACCACCTCCCTTGGAAGCCTATTCCAGATTCTGGCAAGTCTAACCATGAAGAAGTTCTTTCTGATGTCCGAACTAAACCTACTCTCCATCAGTTTGTGGCTGTTGTTTCTGGTTATTCCAAGGGGTTCTCTGGTAAACAGAGAATCTCCTATTCCCTGCTGTACCCCCTGGTGAATCTGTATACTGCCACACTATTCCCGCTCTGCCTTCTCATGCAGAGGCTGAAAAGATCCAGGTCCCTCAGCTTTTCTTCATAAGGCCTTCCCTGCAGGCTTCTAACTATATGAGAGGCCCTCCTCTGGACTCTCTCAAGGTTGTCCACATCCTTCTTGAATTGTGGCACCCAGAACTGGATGCACTACTCTATCTGCAGCTTGACCAGTGTTGCATAGAGGGGGAACATCACCTTTCTGGACTTGTTCATGATGCACTTACTAATGCATGACAAAGTGTGGTTCATGCTGCTAATTGCTTCATCACATTGACGACTCATAGTCATCTTGGAGTTAACAACAACTCCGAGATCTCTTTCTGCTTCTGTGCTTCTGAGAAAGTCATCCCCCAGCCTGTAGGTGTTCTGGTGATTCCCTCCCCCTAGGTGCAGCACCTTGCACTTGTCCTTGTTGAACTGCATCCTATTGTTCTCTGCCCGCTTCTCTAACCTGCCTAGGTCGGCCTGGATTTGGTTTATTCCCATCAGTGTGTTTGCTTCACCTCATAGTTTGGTGTCTTTTGAGAACTTTAACAGAGTGCTTTCCACGCCCTCATCCAGGTCACTGATGAAGATATTGAACAGCACTGGCCCAAGAACTGATACTTGGGGGAACCACTGTTCACATCTTTCGAAGTTGATACTAACCCATCCACCATCACTCTCTGGGTATGACCCTTAAGCTAATTTGCCACCCATATGATTGTGTAATTGTCTATGGCACAACCATTCAATATGATTTTAAGAATAGAATGGGAAACTATGTTGAAGACCTTCTTAAAATCCATGTAGATGACATCTACCTTGACACCTTGTGACAGGTGTGCCTCTTCAGGGTTTATCCACTAGTGACCCTCCCAACCTGTTATGGGCCAACCGCCTGCCTTCTCGTCTGCCACACCTTGTTGTTATTTGCTTAATTAGGAGCTGTTAATTAAGCAGAAGGCTGCCCATTTTCTGCTCCAATGCTAGGGGGCGCTATCTGCAGCTCCTTTCCTCCCCTTACACCACAGCCCAAGCCTCACAGATGTCCCAGATGTTGTTTGGTCTGTTTCACTCTCCGCACCCCACAGGTGCTCTGGCTTGTCTCGCGCCCTGAGCCGCACTGGCGCTCTGGCTTGTCTCGTACCCTGCGCCTCACCGCCGCTCTGGTTTGTCTCACCACTGTGCCACCTGGCACCCATCAATTGCTTCCCCCTTTCTGGGGCTTCTCCTGCTGCCCACTCTCTGGGGCGTCTCATGCTGCCCACTCTCCAGGGCTACCGCTGCCTTGGGGCTCAGTGGCTGTAGCCATTCTTGGCCCCAAATCTCCTCCTCGGGGTCTTGAACCTCCTGCGGCCTCAGCCTTACTTGGCCTCTGATTCTTCGCTCCCCTTTTTCAGGGTTGGGGTCAGTGCACCCCCGAATGCTGTGCCTTCTCTGGCACCGGGGTCCCCATGCTACTGTGGAGCCCCTATGAGGCCTCCTCCAACCCCTAATAGCCTCACCCGGTCCTCCGGGAATTGTCCACCTCATAACAGCAATCAGAAGCTGCTCATACAGTCAGGCTTCTCCTCGCTGTTTGCTCTGGCAGAGCTCCTTCTCCCTTGGCTGCCAGCGGGGGACTCTCTGCCTGGCCTCAGCCCCTTCTGGTCAGCTGACTCCCACAGTTATCCTGGCAACCTGCAGCTGGATTCCTTTACTTATCACTCCACCAGTAGCAGGCACCTCAGTACCCTGCTACACACCTCCCCCCCTCAAGATTCAGACTTACCGAGGCTGATCTTCATTCTTGCCGGATGTTGCCTCCATCTGGGATCCTCTCTTGGCCCTTCTTTTGGCACCCGACAACCCAGATACAGTAGGTGGAGGTTTTCAAACACCTTCTACTTGCCTTTTCCCCAATGGCGCACCATGTGGGATTTGTTGGGAGTTACTCACCACAGGTAGTCCCCCCACACTAGCCAGCCTTGGTAGGGTGCACTTAGGCCTGTAGGGCCCCAGGCTCGATGTATCCTTCGGCTGAGATGGCAAATGCTGTATCATAGCCATGGGGGGGGTCTGCCTCTCTGACGCCCCTCTCCTTTTTTTCTTCCCTCCTTTTATGAGGCCTTGTCCTTCCTCCTCCCGTCCTCTGACGGGCTGGCCCTGACTGGAAGGGTTGGTACTTAGAGGGGTCATCCTGCCCCCTAGTAACAGGGTTAGGGTTCCTTGCTGCACAACCCCTTTTCTTCTCTCTTGTGTGGGATCCTTCCATTTCTCCGGGCCCCTCTTCTTCCTCGCATTGTCTTGAGAAGAAGTCGGCATTTGTATTCAAGGTCCCAGGGCGATGTTTTATCTCAAAACAATATGACTGCAGACTAAGGGCCCACCTCATCAACCTAGCATTGTCTGTCTTCATATATTGTAGCCAGCATAGGGGTGCATGATCAGTGATCAGTGTGAGCTGATGTCGTAGTAGATAGTACCGGAGTGTTTCAATAGCCCATTTAATCGCTAAACACTCCTTCTCTATCATGGTGTAAGTCCGTTCCAGTGGATGTAATTTCCTACTTATGTAGGGTGCTCTTCTTCTCCCTCTCGCTGCACCAACACTGCTCCAATAGCTACTTTTGATGCATTGGTCTGCACCTGGAATGGTTTATTAAAGTCTGGTATATATAGTAGGGGTTGTAAACATAGTGCGTCCTTCACTGCTCAAAAAGCCTCTTCTGCAGCTGGTGTCCAACTCACCTAGGTAGGAGCCCCTACCTTTATCATCTCTGTCAAAGGCTCTACCACCTCTGCAAAGTGAGGTACAAACCTCCTATAATAATTGGCTAACCCCAAAAAGGCCCTTACTTGTCTATAGTTACTTGGATCTTCCTTCCTCCCCTGCTTGAAAACAGGAACCACATTGGGTTTTTCCAGTCCTCAGGGACCTCACCTGAGCTCCATGAGTGCTCAAACAGTCATGCCAGTGGCTCTGTTATGATACTGGCTAATTCTTTCAGCACCCTTGGGTGAAGCTCATCTGGTCCCACTGATTTAAACACATCCAGCCACTCCAAGTGTCTCTTTACTAGGTTGGCACTGACAGTTGGTGGGCTGGTGTTTCTCCTGCTTTTGTCAGTAATGCATTTGAGAGATTTGTCTAGGTCAGAGGTAGGCAATGTTTTTTAGCCGGAGTGCCAAAACCCCCACAATGTCTACCTTGGAAGGTGCTAGAATGCGGGCACGCCAGAAAAACAAAATGAGGGCGTTGGGGTGGGGTGTTGTACACGGCAGGACGAACTACATATTAGTATATTTAGTAATCATAAACGTTGCCTTTGCTGTTGTGTATTTCTTTTTTGTTGAGCATGTTGCAATGAGCGAGAGAGAGAGAAAAAAAGAGACAAATAAGAGAAAGAGGAGAGAGAGAAAGAAAAAAGAGAACAGAGAGAGAACCAGACACACACACACAGAGAACCACGTACACAAACACAGATAACCAGAACACATCAAGAAAAGACACATGCACACACACATCTGGGACCAGACACATGTGTGCGTGCACAGACACACAGAACCAGACAGAGGCAGACAAACACAGAACCAGATGTGTGTGTGCACGGAACTGGGCTCCTGGGCCACTGGCAAAGTCCAACCCAACAATGCTCTGATCCCACCAGAGCCCCTGTGCTTCCCCGGGTAGCCATCCCCTGGGTGGCAGCCCAGCTGGCTGAGGCCCTGGCATGGAGTCTGCCCATCAGCCCAACCATACACACCCTGCGCAGTTAAGCCCGCAAAAGGTGCAGTGCTCTTGGCAAGGGGCAGCACCAGCCTCATCCAGGTGCAGGGGCTGGGCTGGGGCTGGGCTCAGAGCGGGTGGGAGTCAGGCAGGCTCAGCTGCAAACCCTGCTACAAGCAGTTTGGGCTCTATGGTTGGCAGCAGCTACCAGAGTCTGGGCCGGCTGCAGCCAGGAAGCTGCAAACAGCTGCTCCGGGATCTGGCATCAGCTCCATCCCGGAGGGTGCACTTGTGCCTCGGAGAGGGTGGTGGGGATAGGGCCTGAGGCAGGACAGCCCTCCCGTTGTCTGCTCTGAGGTGCATGTGCAGTTGCTGCCAGCATGGAGCTGATGCCATGGCTATGGAGCCTGGCACAGCTGTTTGCAGCCTGCCCGTTGCCTGCTGCAGCTGTCCAGAGCCCAGGGTGGCTACAAACAGCTGTGCCAGCCTCCGGAGCTCAGTCGCCAGCTCTGTGCCAGCAGCGGGGGAGAGGGCAGGGTTGTGCTGCCTCAGGGCCCTCCCCCACTGTCTGCTCCAAGTTCCGTGTGCACCTGCTAGTATGAAGCTGATGCCAGAGCCCAGAGCAGCTGTTTGCAGCTTCCTTGCTGCAACCGACCCAGGCTCTGGGTAGCTGCTGCCAACCACAGAGCCCAGTCTGCTTGCAGCAACTGCTTGTTGCAGCAGGGCTTGCAGCTTCCAAGCCACCTGCTGGGAACAGCCCAGGCTTCATGGCTGGCACCAGCTGCCTAAAACCCAGACTGGTGGTGGTGTGCCAAGCAAAATGGCCTTGTGTGCTGTGCTCAGCACACATGCCGAGGGTTGCTGACCCCTGGTCTAGATCCAAGTTCAAGAATACAGGGGCAAAAAACTCACTAAAGGGCTCTGCTTTGTCCCTCCTATCTGTCTCCAGCTGCCCCTGTTTATCCTGTAGGGGTCCTATGCTACCTTGCACCTTCTTTTTGTTCCCTGTGTACCCAAAGAAGTACTTTTTGTTGTCTTTAATTTTTTTCCCCAGCCTAAGTTTTAATGCTGCTTTCACCTTCCTAACTGATTCCCTGCAAGTATGAGTCAAGGAGGTATACTCTTCCTTGGTAGCTACCCCCTGCTTCCACAGCCTGTATGCTCCTTTTTTGCCCTTAGGCTTTCTTGGATTTCCCTGCTTAGCCCCTTTGCCCCTTTTTCTATGCAGTGCCTGAAGGATCGCTTCCTTGAGGAATGACCACCCTTCCTGGACCCCATTTTGTCAATGCTCTTGAGCTTCAATGCCCCACTAACTAATCTCCTGAGCACTTTGAAGTCAGCCTTTCTGAAGTCTAGCACTTCTGCCCTGCTTTTTACTTTTCCCACCCTTTGCTGGATAGTGAATTCAATCAATTGACGGTCACTATCTCCTCAGTTGCCTTGTACCTGCAGATCCCCACTAGGTCATCCCCCATAGCCAGCACCAAGTCCAGCAAGGCATTCCCCCTTGTGGGATTGTATACCTCCTGTGTCAGGTGGAGGTCCTGTATGCAGGTTAAGAACCTACATGAGCAATTAGTTGTGGCTTCCTGATCCTCCCAGCAGATGTCAGGGTAGTTTAGGTCAACCATGACAACCATATCTCTTCACCGTATGGCCTCTGAGAGCTGCCCAGAGAATTCCAGGTCTAGTTCATCCTCCTGGTGTAGTGGTCTATAGTAGACCCCAACTACCAAGTTCCTTTCCCTTTGCCCCCCTTGTATCCTAACCCACAGTACCTCAGTTTGGTCCTCCTCTGATCCCATCTTGATTACAGAAGATGTATATTTCTCCTTAACATAGAGAGCAACTTTCCCATGCCTTTTTTCCCCACTCTATCTCATCTGTGCAAACTATAACCTTTAACGCCTACCACCCAATTATGAGTAGGGTCCCACCAGGTTTCAGTTAACCTAATCAGGTCAAAGTTGTTGTTTGCAAGCAGGAGTGCAAGTTCCTCCTGCTTGTTCTCCATGCTCCTAGCATTACTGTATAGACATTTTTAAGCCTCCCAGTGTGTGCCCTTGGTACCCCCTTGTCCTGATGTCTATCAGGCCCCTTAGTGCTTACCTGGGCTGATTCATCATATGGCTCATGGTTCTTTGAATGTAGGTTCTCATTGTCCACTGCATTCCCATCCCCTGACGAACCTAGTTAAAAGCCCTTTAGAAGAGAGATGAAGACCATCTAGTCCCAGGATACCTCTCATGGAAGTGTCTTGGATCCTGGCACTGAGCAGGCAGCAAACCTCCCGTACTGTGGGATCCAGTCGACAAATAGGCCTCTCCATGACTTTCAGGATGGAGTCACCCACCACAATGACCCAGCGTCTCTTCTAGATGCCCAGTTGTCATTCAGCCTGCATGGTTAATGCGGATGTCTCTTCCCCTGAGAATTCCTATGCTGCATCATCCTTCAGTGCTGCCAGGGCTTTGTATTTGCTCTCCAGTTGTGTTGGGAAAGCAGTCACAGCTGCACGTCCATTCGGCTGCCTTGGGACCCCCTCGTGGTATCTCTGTACTAGGTGTCAGATCCTGCAGAGAATGAAAGTACCCATCAATTTCATCCTCTGCAGCCCTGATCCCCCACGGCCTGCTCACCTCAGCCGGGAGTTTCATAGTTTCATAGTTTCTAGGGTCAGAAGGGACCTGAGTAGATCATCTAGTCCGACCCCATGCCATGGCAGGAAAGATTACTGGGGTCAAA
>NW_017728947.1:93502458-93513112 GCF_001723895.1 Crocodylus porosus
GTCCAACAAGGCATCTCCCCTGGTGGGGCTGTGCACCTCCTGGGTTAGATGGAGGTCCTGCATTCTGGCTAAGAACCTATGTGAGCGGTCAGTTCTGGCTGCCTGCTCTTCCCAGCAGATGTCCAGGAAGTTCAGGTTCTCTCACCTGCCCCTCCAGAATCTCAATTTGAGCACATGTTAGACAGGTGAGGGGACCCTCAGTCCCTACACTGCCCCCAGGCCCCTGAGGTCATGCCAGGCAACCCCCACAGATTGGGGAGTAGGGCATTATGTATATGTGTATATATATGTATATGCATATATATATGTGTGTAAGTATTCATGTATAGGCATATATACATACATATATAAATAATGTTTTATGCACACACACATATATGTATAACTTTACTTTGGGTAAGGAAGTAGCTGTGGTAGGCCTGGGTGGCAGGAGTGCTAAGGCACATGGTTGACAGTGTGGAGATCACAAGTTTGAGGCCATAGTAGATGTACTCATGGCACAGCCTGTCAGACTCCAGCAAATCTATGAATTTTGCTAAATACCTTGTCACAAGGACACAAAAGAGGAAAGAAGTAACTGTGCATAATATGAACAGGTCATACATGTCTAGTCAGGTCATGATTATGCACTTCTACTGCTGATATTCTTTTACATGATAAATTATAATGTTATGTTTTGTTGTGTTTTAAATCATTAAGGGCAGATGCAATTGCATACTGATGGAAACATCTTTTGTAGATCAAAGTCTCTCTGGCTTGAGTTGTAATGAAAGAGCTTGATACTTTGCCTATTTTCTTGTTGAAAAAGTCAAATTGTTTAATTTCAAGACAAGCAGGAGACAGTTTCAACTAACTAATAGAAATAAGAGAGAGTATCATTACAGCCCAATGTGGAGACATGTTGTTCTGGAAAATAAGAGTTTTTAAATCCTTACTTAGTACAGTAAAAGTTGGCATCTTACAAGCCAGCATGCTTCACTAACTGGCATGCCAGCTTGTCAGATAAAGTGAAACCGGAAGTGCCCACCACGGCATGTCCGGTTTCTCTGAGCCCCCACAGCCCAGAGCAAAGAAGCCTGCTGGATAACAGAGCTTTTAGAGTAGCAGCTGCCCTTTAAAGATTTTTAAAAAAGAACAAAACACACCAAAAATACAACCTTAATATATAAATCAAAATATTTCAGCTATTGCATAATTTCATCACATGAGTGTATGTGAAAATTTAATTTTGAAATTTGAATGTGGCACTTTTTAAACAGGTTTTTCTCAGAGGTTCCATTTTGCAGGAAGTTTTGAAAATATTTGTTTTGATTCACAATGAAAAGAATAAAACATATAGAAAAGGGAAATTCTGAGCTTCACTCAGCTCTAATACTGACCCACTTTCTCAATCAGTTAGAAGAGGTAAATTCTAGCAGAATCTTGACTCCATACCTCATTTTTCAGTGGGTCTTGAAGATTCAATCTAGACTTCAATGAAACTAAAAAAAAAGGTAGAATCTAGCTCTTAACTGAAATGTATCTTACAAAGGTTTATGCTTTACTAGGAAGTATCTCAGGTAACTGATTTAATGAAATGATAGTGAATGGTAATGACTGCTGCTTATTAGTGTAAATATTATTTAATGCAGAGGCATTCAGCAGGTGCCAAGTAACTGCATGGTCAGTTGACTCTGTCAGGTCAAATTAGAATCAAATTATAGGTTTTGTAAAAAACTCTTCACTTGTGCTCAGGCCAAGAGGAACATTTTTGTGAGGTGTTATTATTTTTAATTCAAAAGGAAATAAAACATAATAATAAAAAATAAAGAGCTCCAAGCAGAAATGGCTTTTTTGCTCAGATATCTGGAAATATTTAATTAATACTGGATATAGTCAGTAGTGTAACACTGACTGTGTACAGACCCGCCTACAGTATGATGGCACTTTCTCATTTGCATAATTGCTTCCATATCGTTAACTTGATACTTAGCCTTACCTTTCCTATTTAGCTATTCTGGATGGGTGCAACCAGGAATGGAACTCAGGCATCTGGGAAATAATGACAGTTCCTAGACTCTTTGAATCCTGCTGTTGTTTCAAGCCGCTAAGAGCTGGCACTAAACTTTTCCAAGTAGCAAAGCTCATCAGCAGAGGAGAACTACGGTCCAATTTGCTGGGCATACCTCACCCCAGCCCATCCATTCCTTCTCCAGGATTCCCCCTCTGTGACTGCACACATAAGGGTAGCATCAGATCTGACTGTACTACTTCTGTAGTTACTTTCAGAGTCCTCTAGAGTCTTCCCACATCAGGGAAATCCCCAACTGAGAACTTTATGAGCAATTTCCACTCTCTTCTGTATAAATTGCATGGTACAAAGGGAACACAATAGGCCACTGCATCTATTTTTTCCTAAACAAATATTTTAACTTTAAAATAACTAAATCACAATGGGTCAGTAAATCCTAAAATTATTTTTGAAAGGCATCTAATTACTTAATTGTAGTTTATTTCAGCCTGGCTCAGCCCAGAGTGATTCATTCAGGTGTTGCTTGGATTAGTTGACTTTGACAATGGGAATGCCAGTATTAATACTGCAGATGGCAACTTTTAGGGAGAGCAGTTAAGCACTAAGGTAAGTAGGAACATTAGCTTCTTTTAAGCTTTTTGCTGTACAAATGGCATTTCTGGACATCTTAATAATCTATGGGTGTTTTCCAAGACAGTGGATTCTTAATAGGGAACACAGTAAATGGCAGATATTGACACAGCTAACCCGAAAAGGCTTACAGCATTTCTCAATGCTTGTTTTAAGAAGCTAGTGTATGCATTGGATGCACAATAATTTTTTTGTACTTCAGAAATTGCCCTTCTAAGCTTATTCCCAAACTTATAACAACTTTGATGGCAAGTCTGAGGTTCCAACACCTGACACCTTGGAAAGTATTGACTAAGCGAAGAAGAACTGAAATTTTAATAACTCAACAATTAGAACAGAAGCAGAAGATTAGGAGCTGAGAGAGTCTCTTGTCAAGAATAAGGATGTTATCCTTGACCAGCACTTCAAAGACTAGCCCTGTTTCTGTTCACCACTTGGTAAACACCAAGATCAGCAATTAATGTGGGGGAGGTAAAGAGAGAAGGGGGAGCAGAATGAGAAAACCAAGAAAGGATAACATTTCTTAATGTGCTATACATATAGCTTTTTCTAAGGAAATAAGCCTTTTTTTTCCAGCCCTCATTTGCCCAAGCCTACATCATCAAGACGTAGAGGAACTTCAATTTAATCCCTTTCAATATAAATCGAAACACTTATTAGTAAAGGTACCAACATAAATGCCTATTTTACAGTAGCTCTAAAATCTCTGGATCAAATTTTACGCTTACCTACCCCATATAGATTGAGTCCACCTGCTGGGATAAATTCTTAGTGAAAAGATACTTGAAGGATAATAAATCCTCTTTCTTCTTCAGTGATGCATTAGGTGTAAGACGACTATAATTTTTCTTTGTAAGGATGCTAGTTCAAAGGAGAATTTCTACTTCCAGAAAGCTATAAACAAAAGGGTAAGATAAATTAGACCAAAGGATAAAGGGAGAAGCAGTCATAATTGTGCTGTATATTTTTCTATTGTTCTGATTGTTCTTAAGAAAGAGAGAGGCAAACAACAATTCCCAAAACTTCCAAGAAATGAATAAAGCCTCTGTGCTCCTTTAGACCCTCAAAATCTTCTGAGTGCTTTTGAACATGTGAAAAGAGAAAATGTAATGTACCAGATCCTCAACATAGCCCCATTGAAAAGTCAGGATCTGTTCCAATAATTTTACTAGGAGAAATATGTATTTAAATTGAACTAGCATTGGGAGAAATGGAATATTTTATAATAGACATTTTGAGAATTCTTATTTATAGACTTCATAGGAGCATAGTACTGGGAAGAGCTTCCTGGGTTACCAAGTCCAGTCCATTGCTTGCTACTATATTGTTCAGCACCATAATGTCTGCATGCCTCAGAAACAGTGCAGATAATCCCTTTACATTCTAGGACAGAATTTATCTTCCCACTTTCGAACTGGGAAGATGGAGCTTACATTTACATGGCCAATATTTTCAAGTTTTAGGTTGGTTTAATAAGCCATTAATGCACTTTCTGAGGGAAATGAGTACCCCACAGCTTGTTAAGATGGGTGTTTGGTCACGGTCACCTTGTCTATGACACTAAACACTTGTGTGTTCCCAGGGTTCAGTGCTGAGATAAAATCTGGTGGCTGCATGCCACGCTGCATTTGAAACACAGTCATGATAAAGACTTCTTTGGGTACTCAGAAATCACTACTTATATGTATTAATGTAGCACCAAGAAGCCTTAGTCATGGATTCCTGTTATGAGACGTACCGAATAAAGTCAGTCCCCGCACCACCGAGTTTAAAATCTAAATATCTGGTAAGAAACAACAGGTAGCTACAGACTGCCCCAAAGGGTAGTACAGTGAGATAGTATTCATGACCATGATAATCAGTGGTATCAGCACACCCTTCAGTATATCACAGTCAAGTTTGTATAAGTATCAAGACAAGCCAGAGCTTTAAGGAGGGATTTTGAAGGAGGATAAAGAAATAGTTGTTGCAGTAGTTCTACTCATCCTGGAAGTACTCAGGCCTGTACTGTATTGGGTCCTTTGTAGCTGGAATATCTGAAATACAGACAACACAATGGATAAGGAACATTTCATCCATCCAGCCATGGGAGAGTAGTGGCAGAAAACCAGCAATAGAGACAGAGGGCACATCTACATGAGGCATTTACTGCGGAGCTGCCTAGTTATCTCCACAGTAAACATCTCAGTGTCTACACATGCAGTGCTATTAGGACCGAGTAAACTAATTTACTAATTTACTTGCATATGCAAGTACTATCCTGCAAGTACTATCCTGCAGCAGAGTTATTTACTGTACAGCAGTGCACATATAGATGGGGATGGGGCTGGCTGGGGCACCAGGTTTCTTCAGTGCAGGGACTACCTGCTAGCTAGCCTCACACTGGAGCACCCTCAGGCCCCATCCAGCCCCTCCACAGCACATTGAGCTGGGGGTAGTATCCCTGAGCTAGTAGGCTGACCCCCTGGGCCTCCTGCCAGCCAGGTCTGTTCTGACTTGGCTCACTGTGCTGCAGTCCTGGGCACACATTCAAATGCAGCACCTGGGAGCAATAAACTCCGGTGCTATACGTGCCAGAGTTTATTGCTGTGAACTAATAGCATGTGTAGATGCACCCAGACAGATCTGCTGAGCTCTGTCAGGATTAGTGTGGAGAAAGTGAAGGAGAATTGTTATCAGGGTAGATGCTAGGAGAGAAGAAGGGAATAGCTAAAGCAATAGGGGTACACAGAGCAGGGTTTAAAGAAAGGCCCAGAGATGGTTGAGGGTTGAAGTATTGTACTGAGAAAAAAACGTAAGATAAAGTACCTAATCACTTCAGAGCAATACATGGCAAAACTAGTGAGTAAAACAAAATGGCAGGCAAAGGCACCTCAGTGCTTAATGGAAAAGTTACCCTTGACTTCCTAACAGAGTCTCTGAGGCCTGAAGGAATTCTTCAGCCTCACCGGCACAGAGGCTGTATGTTGGAGCAGGCTTCTACCTGGAAACAACAAATATTTCTGTAATAATACTGAGAACTCAATTTGTCAGTAGGACCAACCCTTGACATTACTGGCACTGGTTTCTACTGGCTCTTTGTACCTAGAAGGATTTCTGTGTGATTTTCAGGGTTACAGACGACATAAGTCTCAAGCAGGTTCAGCATTAAATTAGTAATGTTCAGAAAATGGGACGGTGTGACCATGAAGTTTGCTACAGACATAACATACCCCTCATAAATACACTAATGTGAGGTGGGTAAGTTGACAAATAGTACATAACGTTTACTCTTCCAACCCTGCCACTTTAAGGGCAGAAAACAGGCAGAAGCCAGGTGCCTGATGAGGGCAGCCATTTTAGGGCCCAGGGATATAAGCTGGGCTGCAGTTTGCTGCAGCAAGGAAGGAGGTAACAACAGTTTGAGAGGCTGCTCCTGGAATTTCAGGAGGTAAGGGCAGGGGCTATGGGGTGGTGGAGGACCCTAGTTCTGGGTAAGACCTAAAATGACACCCTGCCAGGGAAAGGTGGCCTGGTGGGGCTCCTAGGGTCATAGGAGTCCCCAGGAAATGCTAAGCCTGGTGAAAGGCAGAAAGGGGTGCCTTATAAACCCAGCCCCACATCCCTGGTGGTGTTCCAGCAGGACAGGGGGAGACCAGGCTTGTAAGGAGCCTTGAGGCAGAGTCTAGGCCAGAGGAAGGATCTGGGGCCATGCCCAGGTGACAGGGTAAAGTCTGGAGGTGCAAGTAGTGTCCCTGACAGAGAGGGGCGATGGATAGGGTGGGCGAGTGAGTAGAGGCCCTGTGTGTAGGTGAGTGAGGAGGCCCAGTGAAGGCATAGTGGCCCAACAAGGGGCCAGAAACAAAGTAGGCCAACAGTTGTAGAATTGCTCAGTCAACACTCAGGTGAGGGTAGCAAGAGACACCAAACAGACTGCGCCGGGGCTGACCGAGACATGGAGAGCTAAGCTCAAAGCTGGGTGAGGCTGGGTGGTATGAGTGTGGCACAGGAGAGAGGGCAGTGTAGAAGAGGCTGGGTGAGAGGCAGCAGAGTGAGTGGTACCCCGGTGAGAGAGGGGTGGCCCTCTGGGGCAGTAGGGTAGAGCTACAACTGTATGCCCAGTTTTCTCCAGCCAAAGACCAGAGACGTAACACACAGTGTAACATCTGCAAGGCATGGGACCCATGGAGGGGAGGTTGGAGTGGGTATTAAGGCCATTATCAACAAGGTGAGTAATGGGTAGCCTCCCACCTTAATAACACCTCACATATTTTTCCATCAAGGTGTGGCAGGAAAGCAAAGTGGGAGGTTACCCCAGGAGCAGGACAGCCGGCGGAGACATGACAAGGAGACCACCCTGTTACACACTCACAAGCCACATCCCTTCCATTAGTATAACCACTAAGCAGCCTGGGCTTGTGATGCAACTCCGGCTAAATGGTTTTTGACATTCCTTTTTGTGTTGCCCCTTCATCACATTGTCCCTTTACAACCTGACTGGATCTGAACTTTTGATGCAGTAATTTACTGCATCTGGAAGTAATTTGGTAACTTTCTAATGTCCTTTAATGTAAATTTTCCCCATCTTCTTTGGCTGTTAAGATGACTTCAGAGCAAAACATGTAAATACAGAGTGAATAAACAGTGCTGAAGATTTCATGGCATATAATAAAACCATAGCTCTTTTCTGCAGAATACAACTAACTATACCTCCTTACAGTACATGCCACTTAAATAGCCTTTTCTTTATCCATTGCATACGTGCTTTTTCAGAAGTCCACAGACCTTTGGAAGGCCATTCCATTTACAGTTTTTAATATGAACTAGTCAATTACTCTAGCTCATTGCATTTGTAATTTCATGGCATGAAATGTGGGAAAACTCATCAGCAAATCTTCAAGTATTCATCTGACTTAGAGACAGGGTTTTGAAGGTACCCAGATGAGGGAGATGGTAGGTCAATTATACTGGCTATGTAGGAATTTAGGAACAGTACACGAGAACTCATCTGAGTTCTCCTTCCCTAGTGCTGCAATTGGCCTGGGAAACTCAGCTGGGCTGATTTCCCCAGTGCTGTAATTGGGTGGGGAACTCAGTCCGCAGGAAGCTGATTGAGTTCCCCAGTGCTTCAATCAGCTTCCTGCAGCCCCGTGGAACTCACCCGGTGGTGGGAGGGGGAACACAGCACTGGCTCTACCCACCTTCCACCACCAAGCTGAACTCCATAGGCCTGGTGCAGCTGATTGGAATGTAGCCTGGCAGCAGGAGGTGGGCAGAGCTGGCACTTTGCTCCCATAGACTCCGCTAGCCCTACCGAGCACAGCTCAGCCACGGGAGGCGGGGAGAGCCAGGGCTGCATTTCCCGCCAGGCTGAGCCACTGGGAGGCACAGCCTTCATTCTCCCCTATTTCCCACCACCTGGCTGGCTGCTTCAAAACTTGTAACATTTCAAAACTTCTGAAACATTTCAGCTGCCCTTGTTTTGTTTTGATTTCACTGTTTTGAGCTCGAAATGAGTCGAAACAGTGTCAAAACGAAACAGCCAGTGAAATTTCGCACAGCCCTACTGTCTAACCTGAATCAATCTCAAATGAGTGTACCTCTCACAAGGTCCATCCTAGGTTGCTTGCAGCATTCTTAGACCAGTCTAGGCAAGCCAAACTTCCATATGAGTATGGATTTAGATCAATCTGTGTTCACTTAGTTTGGTCTAAGTGTAATTTCTGTATGTCCCCTTAGTGCTGAGGAAAAGGGCAGCATATTGGTAGGGCTCAGTGACTATTCTGTTCAATCTGGTAAGTGAGACTGGGGGAAGAGGCCCTTTTCAGGGACATAGAAACAGGTAAAACAAACTTCAGTGAGAGATGCCTCTTCCTTTTTAATTCTTTTTTTTAAGTGACTGTTCCTTTCAGCTCTTTGGTTTTGACTGGACTATTTTCATGAATTGAGAAGGAGCTCTTATGTTGTACTCTTGCTATAGGAAATTGAAAGCACTCATAAAAAAAGAAAAGATTAAAATATTCTTTTCTTTCAATATGTTGGGCCTTTAAGAAAATACAATGAGGGTACAAAGAAGTGCTTTCGTTGGGGATGTCTGTGAGCTGTTGAATTTAACTGGGTCACTGCAAGTGCTTATTGAGTTGTTTTCTCTGCTGATTGTCTTTGCTCTGATTCATCACCTTTCTCTTTCTAATGAGCGTTTTGTCTAACTTAAAGTTTCCAAAAATGTTTTTGAGGGCCCTAAAGAGAAGTGGATTTTGTGCTGAAATCATAAGCCCCAGTAAGAAATTGTCTGCATGCATGTTTCCTAGGTAAAGAAGTGAATCATGATATGTGCTTGTGGGGAACCTTCAACATTAATTACTGTTCTTGAGTCTGATAGTTCTCCTGAAGAAAGAGTTACCACATGGATATACAGGGTAATCATCAAGCTAAGACATTTTAAGGCATGCACAGTGAGGGGAAGCTGCTGGTGTTCACTCTGGCTTCTCTTGTGCCATGAGTTGGCACCTACCAAATCCATGAATGAAGTGGGCTGTGTGGCATCTCCTTTAATTTTGCAGGTTCTCCTGCACAACCTCCCTCGTTGATGATTGGCTGAGGGGCCCTGGTATCCCTGCTGCTTGCTGCTGACTGGCTTGGAGGCAAGAACGGTGCCATATTTAAAACCGTTTCACTTCCTTGCCAATCAGAAGCAAGCAGTGGGGCCCCTCTACCAATTGGCGGGCGGGGTGGGGGCCAGGGGTACACAGGGGTTAAAGATTAAAGGAGCTGTTGTGCAGCCCACTTCTACCATGAATTTGGTAGGTCCCTAGCTATGAGGTTTCCACTGGGCAAGTCTGAAGTGATATCTCATTGACTCCAGTCAGGCTCTATATAAGTGCAGGAGTCTGCTTGAGAAGACCTGATTCCAGGATTGAGACCAAAGGGTGAGCTTAGAAAGACAACATGGGAAGAAAACAAAGACACTGGGTTTAATTCTGTGTAAACATAATGGACCAAACTTTGTTTAGCAACTTCTTTATAATGTCTTTATAATGTTGGGAAGCAGGAGCAGAGGGAGCAAGGTGCACATATGCCATACGTGTACCCATCTTACCTCAGCAGTGAAGGCAGCAGCTGCAGAGGAGACAGCAGGGGGGGCAGCAACAGCTGATTTCTCCCTAAGGTAAGTGGGGCAGAGGGTACAGTGCAGTTGAAGCGGATCCAGAGGGGAAGCCCTCCAGAGCCCTTTTAGCTTGACCGACAGGGAGCCGCACTCCTGAGCCACGCGTGGGCAAGCAGACAGCGGGGGGGGGGGCTTTCCCCCAAGCGGGGGAGTAACTTCAGGGGCCTTTCCCCCAAGTGGGGGGGGCAGCTCTGACTAGCCCCTTGGGGTGGTAGTTCCTGCCACCCCGGGAACCCAGCGGGACGGTCGGTAGGGGGTGGGGCCGCCAGCCAGCACTTCTGGCTTAGCCAGAAGGCCTGATTGGCTTAGGGCACAACTGCAGGAATTTCAAACCACGGGCTTTAAGAAGCAGCGGTTTGAAATTCCCTCGCAGTTGGGAAGCAGGAGCAGAGGGAGCAGGGTGCACATGTGCCACATGTGTACCCACCTTACCTCGGCGGCGAAGGCAGCAGCTGCAGAGGAGACAGTAGCAGGGGCAGCAACAGCTGATTTCCCCCTAAGGTAAGTGGGGCAGAGGGTACAGTGCAGCTGAAATGGATCCAGAGGGGAAGCCCTCCGGAGCCCTTTTAGCTCGCCCGACAGGGAGCCGCACTCCCGAGACGCGTACGCGAACAGTGCGCGCAAACAGGCACACTCTGTAAGGGCGCACTGGTGTTTGCACCAGGTGGGCGTGAGGTAGCTGCCCAGAGTGGCACCTCCAGTGAGTAAAAGCAGCAGGCGCAGCTCTGCAGACATGGTGCAGATGCGGAGCGCAGCGGCCAGGGGCCCCGCCCAGGTGCCTGCCATGAACTCTTCTGAGGCCTCCACCCAGATGGAGGACATGGCGGGGTTGGTGGCCCCTTGTCCCCCTGTCTGTGGGGGGGGCT
>NW_017728947.1:93513123-93514970 GCF_001723895.1 Crocodylus porosus
GGGAGGCTAGGATCTGGAACCAACTTCCAAGGGAAGTGGTGCTGGCTCCTACCCTGGGGGTCTTTAAGAGGAGGCTTGATGCCTAGCTGGGATCATTTGAGCCCAGTTTTGTCTCCTGGCCAGGCAGGGCGTCAGACTTGAAGATCCATAAGGTCCCTTCCGACCTGACTTCTATGATTCTATGATTCTTTTAAATCAATGTTGTAGTTGGGCTGGGGTGTTGTAGCCATGATGATCTGAAAATATCCAAGAGGCAAGGATTTTTTGTGGTACCTGTTATAACTGTATTGTTGGGAGCACTGTTGGGCAAGCTTTCAGGCACCAAGCACCCTTCTTCAGGTCTATACAGTTGGTTCAAAAACAAGATAGCACAAAAAGTCCTTGCTCCCCTTGAACTCTGTGGGATTTAAACCTCTTGGTTTGAGATTATGACTAGGAGACTCTTTAAAAATAGTATTATGAAAGATTCATCACCAAAAACAAACATTTTCCCCCTCAGACACTAGCTCAGTTGTTCTCAATGTTTTTAGACCCCAGGCATCACTCATTAGACTGCAGGCACCCCTTAGAAAATGTCAACTTTTTGTTTTCACTTGTTTTTTGACAGCAGAAAAATAATAGAACAAATGCTATCTTGCAAAGAACTCAGATGACAATAGGTCAAAATGTTTTTAAAGCTATGAATTTCTATTTGAAATCTATGGGTTTATCTTGTGAATCATGTGTGCACACCTAATGGTGTTAACATGGCATGGTACCCTGCAGTATCCTTAAAAGGATCTCAAGGCAGTCAAGGGTGCTGTAGCACACTCATCAAAACCACTGCTGTAGCTCCAAAAACTAAAATATCTTACCTTACTAACAAGAAGTAGTGAAGGGATTAAGATTGCTTATTATTTTAAGACATCATAAATATATAAAATTTACTCAGGATCAGAACTAAGTAAGCAATGTTTAAAGGGAGAGAGAAAGCAACAAGGAAAAGCACAGGGCAATGAACTGTGGTGGACACCTGTGAACCGAGTGAGCTGTCACTGGTGGCAGTGGGTCAGGAGTGATAACCACAGTAAGTGGAGGGAAACTAAAGTACAAAAAACCCACACCAAATGATCACACTGGTTACAGTGCAGCACCCAAAAACACCAAGCTTTTGCACCTATGTGTTATAATTTCCAGAATGGCAATGTAAATCCCATGTGCGCTTTATTTGCTTAGAATTAAGGCTGCTCAAGTGAAAATCCCACCAATCCAATGACAAGATACTACATGTCTTAGCAACCAAATAGACTCAGTTCTTTAGTGCCTCCCTTATACTACAAACTGTTTTCATCTCTCTCTCTCATTAACACCATACGATTCGAAGTGTTTATTTTCATATGGACTCACTGGAGAGAAGTTGGGTTTAAGAGAGAGCAGATCTATGCATCTCAGTGAAGCAGACACGTACTGTATTTACACCCAGTCAACATGGCGGGGAAAGCCCTTCATCTTAGATTCAGGTACAAAGTGGGTGTGGGTGGGGGGCAGCAGATGCCTGCTGTGCCTCTGAGCCCAGGTTGTAGCTGGAGTCATACCCACAGCAGCTGCCTGCCCCCCTTTTACTTTCCCCCTGCAGCTCCCCACCTCTCCTCCTTTACTGTCATGTGCTGCTTGGCTCTGGCTCTGGCTGCATCGCTCCAGGGCACAAAGCACATGGAACGCTCTCTCTTTCCTGGCCAATCAGCAGCACCGATGCTGCTACCTGGCCCAGCAAGGGCTGGGCTCCGGGGAGGGAATACAGTTCCAACAGCATCTAATGGTAATGTGGGTGGTGGGAAAGAGGCAGAGCCTGGGCAGTGTGTGGCAGA
>NW_017728947.1:93515102-93529773 GCF_001723895.1 Crocodylus porosus
GTGGGGGAAGCTGGGGTGCAGGTGGTAGGGGGCAGGAAGGCTGCAGGGGGGAGGAAGTGGGGCAGCAGTGGGCAAGGAGGCTACCTGACCCCCACCAACCCAATCCCCTGGCAAATGCTGCTGTAGCAGTGGGGAGAGGGGGTAGGGGGTCAGTACTGCTCCACTGCTCCTCACTTCTTGTAAGGTAAAGATAACCCTCCCATACTTAGATTCTATACCTGGAAAATTATAACACATTTATCCTTTTCCCATGTATAGAATCTAATTATTGTGAGGTTGTCTTAAATCCAGGGTCATCTTAAATTTGAGTAAATATGATATTTGTACACATTTTGCCTGTCTTGATAGATACTTCTATAAAGTGAATAAGTAAGTACCATTAAATATATCAGATGAGCCTGAAGCAGAGGTTGGCCTGAACTGTAGAGTTGTCATTCTGGTGCCAGGGTAACAGTCTGATTCAAATAAATTAAGAGTTTCATTGACTTCAGATCAGGTGGCTCTGGGAGAAGAAAGCAGGCAGTGTTGCTGCATATGCCGTACATTTTTTGTGAGAAAACTAAGCTCTCTCCTCTCCACATCTATCAATCTAGCATCATTCATAGGCACCAACTCTTCCCCCCAAAAGTTAGAAACAGAGTTTCTACCAATTAGCTTTCTTTGTTTCTAGTTCTAATGGGAAAATATCTGACCTTTCCCCATATGTGGAGAGCCTAAAAGTATTTTGTAGACGCAACATAAGCTTTCCTTTGCTAGTTCTATGATGTTCTATGATATTTTTAAAGAAGCAGAGACGAGCCAAAAGGCTTAATCTCATGTCTTAACTTGCTTCATTACTTTGTTCAGTAGTATCTAATCCTTGAATTATTTATCTCCTTACCAGTCCCTTCAGGAGAGCTTCCAGATGTATTTTACTTTTAAAAGTATGATTTTTAAATATTTGTTTTTCTATAAATCAATGAATAATATAGTACAATTTATTCATTCTTGCCTACAAGATAGTTCCACAATATCTGGATTTATAATGTACTATCTAACCACCTGACTGGCAGGTGAAATGTTGAGTCTACATTAGTTTCTGCAAAGACTTCATTCCATTGGCAAAACAGTCAGTGATGTAATATCTCATTTAGTTCTTGTTACAAATGAGCTTTATGGCCAAATTCTAGAACCAAATAAAGGGCTTCCAGTTTAGCCATTCCCTGATCCTGCTGTTAGCAGGAAGTTGTTCTAGATGAGCTTTTTAGGTAACTTCCTACCTTATTTTTCCAGGAATCTGTGATGAAGAACACATCTCTCAAAGGCTGTAAGCCTCCCCCCCAAAATAGTGGTAAACTCTTCCTAAAACAATTATGGTCAAACAGAGATTTCTATTTCTTACAAATTATTAAATGTTTATTTTGTTACAGTCAATTGCATCAGCTGAAGAAGACCATTCTACTAAATTTGCTCTTTCAGTCTGTTGGCAGACTCTATACATTTGTTGGCATCCACTTTGCTCATAGGAAAGAAAACTTTGTATGAAGTAGTGCAGATAGAGGTAGTAGGCATCTCAAACTCTACAGGCTCTCCTCACAGTAATGAGAAGGTTATTGGAAATACCCAGTTTTTTTATTATTTATATTATTTAAGAGGCTACCTGTGGTTTACTTTGTTCATCTCATCAAATTAAATAATGGATCAAGCCACAACGTGAGCTTATGGAACCATCTTTTTTAGAAAAAGTCAAAGAAAGGGGTAGTGGAAGGCTCCTACATGAATCCTTCCATGATCTGCTAGAATAGAAGAAGATCCTCCTGCCTGAGCTGAAATAGCATGTCAGGCCACAATTTATGAAACACAGGAAGCGGAAGTAGAGTAAATGGATTACACTTTAAAAGAAAGCCTCCTTAATACATAAGTCAGTATATGACTGTGACAGCTACCCTGCAAATGGAGTAACTTATCTGTTTTCCCTGGTCCCTTGGGGCCAGAGTTGCCTGTTACAATCTTCCCCGGTTCCTGCTTCACTTCCTTTTCTCATCTGCCACGACTTGATTTTCAAAGTTTACATTTGGAGGGAGGGTAGTGGAATCAGGATCAATCTCATGTTATGAATATTCCCAAGACTTCTCGCTTTTGCAAGCAGCCAGTTATTCATGCATTAGGAAGTCTTATTGGGGCTCACCTTCACCAGTCCAGGTCCTGTACTGTCAGCCATTTCTAGGCACTGGGCTCACTGGCTCTTTCTCTACCCTGTTGCGGCATTGATAGGACCTCCTCCATCCCTTTGATAGTCTCAAACCCAAACCTCCATTTTTTTTTCATTTCTTAAAAAAGAAAAAGAAAACAACCAAGTATCCACTTAATAACGTAAAAATCATCTGTCTCGGATGTGACACAAAGGTAATGAAGAAAGCAAAAGGTTCTATACTTTCAGATGGGGATCTCCCTCTCCCTCCATACTTCAGTCTCACCAGCCAGCTGTTTTCACTTCTTGGTGGTCCCTCCCTATTTCCCTGCAGCTGAATCTTTTTGCTATAGCTTCAGGGCTTCTCACCGCCATTTTACCCATGGACACTGACTCCAGTCCTACACAGATGCACTTCTTCCCTCTCTTCTAGTCCCCAGGCCAGGGATTTAAAAAACCAGGTGTCACACTCAGTCTCAATTGCCAGCACCTCTGATTGAGCTACTAATGACTTGATTTACTAGCCATTTTGCCACCCACTGTCTTATCCCTTAAAGGGACCAGTCCTCTATTTTCTAGCCTGTCTCCCGTTCGCTAGTCTCTTATCTTTAACCCCTATGACTTCTGTCCCTCCATTCCTCTTTCGTGTCCATCCAGTAACAGGTTCCCTGTTACAATGACACATAAACGTACCTATGTCTTTTGGGGTATTAGGCGTTACATGTTGTTGTCTTATAAGCAGGGACTTACTGAAATTGCAATTGCATGATTTTCACAGAAACTGACATTTTGGATAGGCTCCATGAAAAATGGTGGGCTCATCGCAAAACCCCCCAACCTTACCAGCAAGGAGAGTAAAGGCCACAAGGCCCTGCAGTCTTAGAGCACAGAGGGAAAGCAGAGGTTGGGGGGCAGGGGGCGGAGGGTGGGATGGGTAGCTCACAATAGGAGTTGCAGAGGTGGCCTCTGTGCCATGTGGCAATCTGCGAGGTGGGACTGCATAGGTGGGCCCTGCTGCACTCAGCCCATGAAAATGGCAGCCAGCCCTGGGATCCAACTATGAAATTGGGTGGCCGTCTCCTCAAGTTTGGCAGTCCCCTTACTTATGAGTATATTGATTATATGAGTAGTTACTGAAGCAGATCATGCATTTTAGAAGCAAATCCCTGGACTCGGAACTTGTCACTGAGGCTACGTAGTTACGTGGAATTCTCCCCTCAGGTTCTGGAGCTGCTGAATTCTCACAGCATCCTCAGTGGACAGACCCTGCCATGGTGGTGGAAGAACCAGAAGACATACAAAGATAAAATGCCTCCAGGGAACACGTAGGTATGACTTCCCCTTTTGGAAAAGCACAATATACACCCTCCCTGCAAGGGGCCAGTTTCTGGGGTTTCATTCCATATACCCACAATGGACACGTCCAGACGACCATGCACGTGCCTCCTGCAGCATCCCAAACCAGCTTGAGATGCTGCAAGATGCACACTGCAAATGAAAAAAATGTTCCCCTCACTGCATATTTGCAGCTCAGCCTCAAAAATTAATAGCTGGATATCCTGGTATCAAAAAATACCCTGGGGGGGAAAAGCGGGGCAGGGCATGGTCCCAGACTAAGTGTCACAGGTGGTGTGGGCAGAAGGCTCCTGTCCTGCCATCACTCAATATAAAAGAGAGGGGAACCAAGAACAGAAGCACAAAAGGGGGCAGTGAACGCAATGGGGGCAGGCTGGAGCAGTGAAGGGAGCAGGGGCCTGAAGCACAGTGAGTTACAGCCCCATAGGAAACTGGGTGGGCTATCCAGTGGGTGGGAATCCAGTACAGGTGCAGTGCAAGGTGGTGCAATGAGGAACCCCCTCCCCCCCACGCTCCTGAGGAGAGGAGGCAATGGCAGTACAGGCAGCAGCAGCAGCAGTGGTGGCTCTAACAGCTCTGGGGCAGCCATTCAAGGAGTGTTTCAGGTGAAGGTGAGGTGAAAGTGAAGGTGAGGGCGGGAGTGGCCTGCCAAGGCAGCTGGGGCAGGCAAAAGGCACTCTTAGGCACTTGCAGTGGTGGTGGGGGAGGGTCCCACAGGTAGCACAGGCTCTCTCCCCAGGCTCTCCCCTGTCGGCAGTTCAGTGGCAGGCTTGGCAGCAGGCAGAAACAAAGGTGCAGAAGCTGTGTGCGGTGCTGGGATGCAATGCTGGAATGTGGTGCAGTGTGGTGGGGATCTAGTTCCACCCCACCCCCCAGGGCAACTTCTTATACTGCTGAGGCCAGCACAGACCAGGTTTTTTATACTGCTGGGGCCAGCCCAGGTGCTGGCCCCAGGCTCTACCTTCCCCTGGCTGCAGATCTGGGAGGAGCTGGGCAGGGTTATTTTGCCCCAAGTTGCACAACTTGCCCCATACCAAAGTGCATATCTGGGCACATGTGCTCAGGCAAAAATCCCCGGCTCAAATCTGTGCCACTCCTATTTGAGCTGCTGCAAGCGCACATGCCTGAATGTGTGGATGTGCCCAATAAAGTTCACTAGGGATGCAATGAGGATCCGCATACAGTGGCTCAAGGCAGTGCCTGCACTAAAGAAATTATTTCCTGGCTGCTGTACTTATCACAAACCTATATGATACCTTACAAGCACTGGGGAGCAGTGGAACAGTATCCTTCCTCTGTGTGCGCGAGAAGTAAAACATTAAGGTCCCAGGTTGATTTTGGGCACAAGCCCAGCAGAAAAATGTCAGGAAGCAAGGAGTAAGTCATGCTCATGTCAGTGGCTTTTTCAAGTGGAATATTTAGTATGAATGTGCATTTCCTTTTTTAGCAGTGATACAGTTTAACTAAGTACCAGTTTGGGCCAGGAACAGGAAGCTAGCATTTAATGTTAAAAAGGAAAAAGTTAGAAAGACAGAAAAGTGTTCTTTACTCAGATATACTGACCTTATGTTCTCATCTGTACTTTGTGTTACATCTTATTAAAAGACTTGGAGATATCTTTTCTTTCCTGTGTTCATAAGATTGTGGTATTTAAGCATGGATGATATCTCTACCCCCCCTTCCCCTTCCCTTTCCTTTTAAACAGAAGCAAGGTCTTTGCATTAAGAATAAGATTGACCACAGGCTAGTTTAGTGTGCTTTAGCAGCCACCATCTCTCTCTCCATTACTTCCCGTCACGTACCCATGTCTACTACTACAAATCAATCACAAACCTCTTTGTAATAAAATGGCATAAACGTCTCTTAAAAATAATACAATAATTAAAAAAAAAGATTACAGCAAGATCTAAAGAAATAAGATAAGTCTTGCATTTCAAACATTCAGGCCTGTTAAAAAATTGACATCAAGCATTGTGTATGTTCCTTGGAGAGGGTCTTCAGTACTATGTATCTCATGGGTGTCATTGGATGTAATTGTTGCCATGCTAAATATTCATGTATGAATAGTCTGGAATAAATTCTCTCATAAATTGACAGAGGGCAAGTTAGAACTGTCCTTGAGT
This sequence comes from Crocodylus porosus, assembly GCF_001723895.1. Lineage (NCBI taxonomy): Eukaryota > Metazoa > Chordata > Crocodylia > Crocodylidae > Crocodylus > Crocodylus porosus. The sequence continues at coordinate 93,520,752 of NW_017728947.1, forward strand.
CTCTCATCTGCATCCTCATTTTTGAAAAACTGTCTAGTTTGTGTGTGTGTGTGTGTGTATGTGTGTGTGCAAAATGTACTTGGTTAATTTGGAGAGAGAAAGCTATTCCCTCTGCAATGGACAGGATGTTTGTTATAAACATTACTAACAGGTTATTTGCACCAGGCGAGTTGTACAAAGTGAAGAATAATTTAAAACATTTTTTAATGATGGTAGTAGTTCTTTTAGGACAGTGCTTATTGCCCTCAACTGAGATCAGAGTCCTAAACTATTAATACATAAAGAGAGATAGTCCTTGCCATGAAGAACTTATGGTCTAAATAAGCAAGGCTGACAAAGAGGTAGAGAAAAAGTGTTCTGTTAAGCTCATTTTAAAGACAAGGGGGAGAGGTACAGAGATAATATACAGAGATGAAGTGACAGGACAGGCTTACACAGAAAGTCTACAGAAGAGCCAGGAACAGAACTCGGATCTCTTGTCCAGTGTCTTACCCACAAAACCATCCTTTTTTCTTTTCTCTTCAGTAACACTTTGACATGACAAGCTGTGCAAGAAGAGCTAAAGTGTAAGAGGAGGGCAGGCTCCTAATTACCAACTGCTCAGGTCACTAGATTTGCATTTTATTCTTTGCATCCATTTATTGTGTCCTAATTTGGGGCCAGGTTGCAAAATAACATGATGTTTTCCTTCCGTCTTTCTTCTCCCAAAGGTGTTCATTGGGATTCTTTTCTTCATTAGTTTTTGGTGAAATATCACTTCTACTGTCTAAAGGAAATCTATTCTTCACACATCTCTGTGTTCTAGGCGCTGGAATGAATAGAAAATGCCTCTCCCTTGTGATCATTGTTTTTTCTCCCATAGTTGTCTTCCTGGCTTGCACTGTGCTCTGTGTCCCACTCCTTCACTCTAGTTCATGGTCACAGATTCTGTATTTAGTTGTTTGTCTTAATTTTGCACCTTTCACTAGGCTGAGGCCATCTACCATGGCATGTTGTTGTCCAGGGATCTGAAGGACCAAAACTTGCTGTTTTTCTCTTCCCAGTGTATGTACAATTGTATTCATTTTGAGCATTCTTCAGCTGGTTCAGATTGTCTGCTCCAGCAGTAATTCTTCAGGGTAGATGATAGTCAGCCTTTGCTGACTATGTTGCCTTTGCTACTTAGCAAACTCTTTAACTTTTTGATCACCCAACAGCTCTGCTTGCCTTAATAGCTGCCACAACCTCCCCTATTCTCTAACCTTGTCTTCTTCCTCTGACCAGACAGAGTGCTGTTCATAGCTAGGAAGACCCAGGCTGCTCCTAGCAACAGACTGCTTGCTACTGCTCTCAGCTCCCTTTAACAGTGAGACACTCTTCTCTAAACACTAATTTCTAGTGTCTTTTCAGCCAATACAATAAATGCTCCCACCACTGCAGAAACCTGGAAGGGTCAAGACTATGAAACAATCTACTACTACATAACACCATTCTCAACACTGAGCTCCATCAATGGGCAAGGAGTTTTTGGGATAACAGCTGCATGAGCCAAAAACTGGGGAAGGGGTACCCCAGTCATTGTGATGTTCCGTAAACCCATGATTGTAGAACAAAAGGATGTTTGGCAAGTGTTCATGTGGTTTGTCTGATATCTGTGCAGAAGAAGCATAAGGAGGGAGGAAGAGAGAAAGATTCTGTAATACTAGTAGGGTATCTGGATATTCTTGTGATAGTTTGATCTAGTCCTCAGGCACACAGACACTATATTTACTGAAATCCTTGACAAGTTTGAATTTAACATGACCCCTCCCCCCAATAATTAGATTTTATATATAGAAAATGTATACATTTATTATACATTATAGAAACTGCTGTATTTACTTGAATCTAAGATGATCCTGACTTTAAGATGACCCCCTAAAAAGATTCTATACCTGAAACATTTATAAATTTGTTATAATTTTCCATGTACAGAATCTAATTATTGGAGGGTTGTCTTTAATTCATACCCGCAACTGCTTCAGGGGTGAAGGCAGGAGGGGGCAGGTATCCTCTCATTCCCCCTCTGCTACTCTTCCTGCCCCTAGCCCCCTACCTCTGCTCTTCCCCTTTCCGCACAACCTCTGTTCCCTTATTTCCCCATTAGCCTCTGCTCTCCCCCCACGCTGGCAGACTCCATACCCATTCTAGCCTGGGACATGGAGCATGGCCCAAGCCCAGTCCTCATAGCAGCCATGTGGGCTGCATGCCACTGTTATGGGGCAGGGCTCAGGCTGTGCTCAGTGCCTCAGGCTGCAGCATGCATGGAGCTTGTTGTTGTGGAGCAAGGGAGAGAGAGGGGCAGGTTGGGGAGCAGAGATTGATTGTGGGTGTGGGGTGATGGAGAGAAGAGGCTGCAGGAGGGACATGGTGGAGTGCAGAGGCAGTAGAGTGGGGGGAACAGGCAGCAGGTGTAGCTAGGGCTCTGACCCCACATTAGGGCTGAAACCAGAGTTGCCATAGCTGCCTGCCCCCTGCCCTACCCTTGTACTCAATTCTAAGACAGGGGACTTTTCCCCACCCACATTAAATAGGGGAGCAAACCTCAACTTAGAATTGAGTAAATACAGTAATTATTGGAGGGTTGTCTTAAACTTGTCCCTCCAATTGATGTAGCAGGGATGCAGATAACTGGGGAGGGGTCAGCTGGCAGGAGGGGGCAGACGACCCTCTTGCCTTCTGTCTTCCCCCTTCGCTTCTTCCCCCTGCAGCCTGCCTACCCACACCCATGATGTCTGTCCCCCCTGCAACCTGCACCCCCTTGTGCCTGTCCCCTGCAGTTTGTGCCCCTGACCTGCTCCTCAGAGCTTCTGCCTCCTTCACCCCTCCTTACTGTCAGGCATGGCTCTGGCTCCATTCTCTGCAGGCACAGAGCACATGGAAACACAGCCCCTGCCTGGCCATGCAGCAGCATCCCTGGGACAGAGCTGCACTGCTGCTGACTGGCCAGGCAGGGGACAGGGCCTCCATGTGTCCCAGGAGGGAATGGAGCCAGAGCTGGAGCCAGAGTCACACTTGATAGTAAGTGGGGGGAAGCAGGCAGAGGCTTCAGGGCCAGATGAGGGAGAGTAGAGCTACAGAGGGCAAGCAGAGGGTGGAGGCAGGCAGCTGGTATTGTTCTGTCCCTGATCTGGGCTCGGGGCCGGGACTCAGAGCTGCAGCATCTGCTTATTCCCCATCCTTCACCTTGCACTTGACTCAAAGATGAGGTGTTTCCTCCCTTCTTTGCTAAATGGGGAAAAAAACCTTGGATTTGAGTAAATATAGTATATTGCTGGACTGAAGCATCTACAAGAATGGACCTATGGATATACTGCACATGGCCCACAATATAACCCACTAGACTATCTGGATGAGTGACAGACTCTTCTCAAAAAAGGCATAGGACAGGATTATCTGGAAGACTTCAGGCCATTTTTAGATTGACGTACACTGGCAGAACAGGGCATAGAAAATGGCACAGCACAGTGCTGCCAAATTGGTTATAGACAAGCAGCCTCCCTCACCATCCTCTATTTTCCCCCACCTCACAAATAATATTGCAGCTGGAGTAGAACTCTAAGAGGACATGATGCTCATTTTGTAAATCAAGGGTGAAAATGCATCTCTTCCACCAAACTTTCAGCGTGTAAAAAGGCGTCTCGTGTGCAGTCTGACTCTCTGCTGTTTCTCTTTCACTGCTGAGGCAGCACTTCCTGTGGCGGTGCCTCCTGTCTGTCATTCAGAAGCCATACAAGCACAGTGACAAATGAAAGGCAGACTGCAAGTTTGAGATGGTGCTACTACTAATGTTCATGGGGCATCTGTCCAAGGAAATCAAGGGGACATTCATACATGCCACTTACCCTAAAAAAATTGCTTGGCCTTACAGAGAGCTTCCTGAATTGGTTCCCTGATGCAGAAAAGGATGGTATTTTAGATTAAAAAGCTTTAAGTGAAGTCTTGAACAAAGAATTGAATATAAGGGTGAAGTTACACATTACACTTAAACCACAACTAATCTGTGGAACGTTAATTGGTGTTGAAGTTAGAATGTGCTGTGAGCAGCCCCACATTGAGTTAACATCATTTGTCACCTGCACAGCTCTGACTTGCCACCAGAAGGCTGGTGAACAGGGTTGTGCCTAGGAGCCAGGACACCTGGGCTCTATCCCTGCCCTAGGTGTGGCATGGGGCTGAGAATGGTGCATCCTGGGATGGCTGAAGAACTGAAAAATTGCTTGTTTTATTTGTGTGGAGCAGACTGAAGTTACCCTGATGCAAGCTAGGTAGTATGGCCCAGAGTTAACCCTTGCCTGGAGTGGTGTGACTTTGAGATGCTCAGAGGGCACTTAGCATGAGTTAATGAGCTTTAACATGAGGACTCTCACATTTTAACAGCTCTTAGTATGGTCTAAATGTAATGTGTAACTTCACTCTAAGATTAGGCTTTAGAACTCATACATAAGGGGCATTTATACACATACTTTTTGGTCCTGTGACACGCTGGTGATTCACTGCTTTGGAGCAGACTCAATTACTCGAGTCTGCTCCGACTGAGAGCTGATGCGCACTGCGCTTTATCACATGCAATTGTATAAGCGGTGAAATGTGCATCAGTGTGCAGAAAATGGTGGTGGTGAGCTTTTGAATTAAAGCACCTGCTATGTGTTTTAGTTCAAAGGTGTGCCACCAGCATTTTCTCAGTGCTGACATGCATTTTGCCGCTTATACAACTGCAACTGCTTTGAAAAGCGCCCAGTACTGCAGCCCTTTCATCCGTAAAAATGCCCAATGTTCTGAGTCGCAATCCCTCCCTTGCCCCAGGGGTTGTCAGTTAATTGTTAACCTATATCCCAGTCAACTCCTAACCTGCCCTGAAGGTCCAACTATTCTGGGCAGTTAGAAGGGTGGAGCCAATTTAGGGCCCCCCCCACTGCCAACTCCAGGAAAAGAACAAGGGTTTTCCAAATCCTCCTTTGATGGATACTGAGGCTTTTGCTCCTTTGCATTTCCTTGAAGGTCTATGAATAGTAAGGTTAAGAATTGTTCCATTATTAGAAAGAGAAGCTCAGGCAGATTCACAGATGTAGAACAGAATTGCCCTGTCTCCATCAAAGAGCTAGCATGGTAACACTTCCTTGGTGACAAAAATAGCATGCAAGACTTGGGCGCGGGGGGGGGAGGGGCAAGGAGAGAGCAATGGATGAGTGCCTGACCTAACCATGGAGTTATCTGTGTAAACAGACTTGGTTCTTGAGGTGAGGTGGTAAGATATATTTTTTTAATTATTGAGCTGTGTACACATTATAAAACCATTACAGCACCAACGAATATTAAATTCCAAATTACAAATACCAGCTTATACAAAGGGGTAATAAAATAAATAATACATTAACTAGCTACAATACTCTATATTCATAGACAGTAATGGAACCATATACATCAGAGGCTATAAAAATGCATACATTAAACAGGGTGCACAGTGGTACTGAGGGTTCATTGTGATCCTTCCTGATTGCATGAAGGACTATTAGTGCTGGGGGTTGGGAGCTGTATTTGCCACTTAAGCCATTATTGATCGAGAGAGAGAAACACAAACCTCATAGACCAGGGCAGCAGGAAAAAGGGTGAGAACTTTGCTTGACACAACACATTAACACTGTAAACAAAGTGAGCTCTGAAGGTTATTATGCATGACCGCTGCGTCCTGTATTGCAGGACGTGCCCATGATATAGCACATCACCAGAGAGGAGAATCTTGCTTGCGGGTGGAGGCACAGGAATGTTTAAGCCTGTCAGTTTGATGGAGAAGGCTTCCTGAGCTACATTCATCCCACAGATGCAGTGGAATTACCCCAGGGATGCATGTGGCTCAGCATCTCAGAGAAAAACAGCTATTATAGACCAGATCCTAGGCTGTGACCTTATAGAAGGCGCTGCATAAGATGCAAGGTCCAGGCAGTGAGAGGGCAAAAAGTATCTTTTCTGTTGCCTTTACACACTCTAAATTCTTCACTGGCTGGATTTAAATTGAAGTTTTCATGTTCCCCCATGATCAGTCGATATGTTTATATATCTTGTTCAATCTATTGGGTTTTCCCAGATCCTGGGCCAAGCAGTGGCCAAGTAAAAGGTTACATATTAAAGTGGGCATATAACATCATAAAAACGTACAGAATTCTTAGCGCAAGCCTGTAACAGCTGCTGCACTTCTTATAATAAAAAGACCCTCCTTCCCATTGTTGTCTTGCTTGCCTCAGTAGGATTGTGCCTCAGACTTGGATTTGTGTTTCTGCATAGTAACGGATCAGTTTTCTGAAAACTTTCTGTCAGAAGCAGTCCATGGGACTATTCACTGGAGTGGAAAAGTTTTCTGAATCTGGCCCATCATTTGTAAAACACTTGGTGATCCTCCGGAAAGAATAACTATTTCATCTATCTAGAGTCTTTCTCTTGAAGACTTGACTGGGTCCTGTTAATGGCTTCTTTCTAATGTAGCATGACTGGCATCCCAGAAATTGTTGTTTATTAGGTGTAAGAAGGCAGCCCTAGAGAAGATTCCCTTTGCCTGCTTGACACAAGCGAAGACAAACTTCATTTGATAGCATTATTCACGTGCTCCCCTCTCATGGTTCATTACCAAGTGATTATTCTTTAAAAGTGACCGATCTTCTTTCAAAATACACAAGTGAAATAAAAAGAACATCACAGAAGGGGGGGCGGGCAACAATTGAGAGACTAAGATTTTCACATAGTTAAATGTTGTGATCAAAACTCACATGTACAGTCAGCAAGGTCCTCTCTTGACATAAATCTTCATGACTCCATTGATGATTTACACCATCTGAGGAGCTAGCCTGTTGGTAAATTAATGCCAGATGAGATGAAGCTTTCATCCTTGCCTCTGTTTTTCTGGGTTTGTTTGAGATGTGTGTCTGAATTATACTCGGGCTACAAACAGATACTACACCTGTCCCAGGAGAAGCCATTTTATTGCAGGACAAAGTGCAATCATTCAGACGTCCAAGCCCATTGCCCTGAGACAAACCCAAAAAAGAGTCATTGGATATGATCTGCTAACAGTATACTGTGGGACTTCACAGAGTGCATCTGAACAGTTGTCCTAGGATTGCATCCTTAAAGCAATGGTAGAAAAGTGACAGTGCATTCTCACTAAACTCTGACTGAAAGGGTAATGTGTGTACACTCCTATCCTGGGACTTTTCTGTTCTGGGACAAATACAGGAAAAACTTACCCTGGGATAAATGCAGCATCTATTCCTAGCCTAGATGAAACCACAATCCTCTTTTTTGCCGCTTTCTATCTTGGGGCAGATCCTGAGCTCATAGACCAGGTCTGGAGTAATTCTACTTCCATGGAATTTCTCTTCGTTTATGCCAGGGCAACTGAGATCAGGATCTCTGGTTCCCTGTCCCTTTCACTCACTCACACACATAAAAATTCATTGTATTTAATTGTTAGCTTAATGAAAACAATATTTCAGTGGCAATTTCTTTTGACATTTATTTACTGGGCACATGCAGCACTATCCTTAGATGCTATTGGATTTAAGCTGGCTTCAGTGGATCGAACACCTACCCCATACTTAAGTCCTATATAATTTAACCGATCAGAAGGGTTCCAGAAAGTGTTTTACCCTTGACAGTGACCTGTATTACAATTAAAGCTTATGATGTAGGTTTCTTATTCGCCCAAGGAGACAACAAGATTTGCTATGTAATTTGAGAAGCACTTACAATACTGCTATCCACGTTGTAAGCTGATTATAAATAAAGTTCAGCACAATTGTTTCCATCAGAAAAATCAGAATTCACAGTCAAATAAAGTGTACAACCCTGATGTGTAGTTGCTTCTTACTGCTACTGTACATAAATCAGATCCTGTTTAGCAACTGCTGCATATCATGTTTATTAAACACCTTCTGCTTATTACAGAAGAGGGTACTAAAAATCCTTCATGAAAATCTCTCCAAAATCTTTTCACAATCTCAGATATTTTTAAGGTCTAATTTTAGTGAACGGAATCCTTCTGCAGAAGAGGTACTTTGGGTACTCTGAACATGTGCTTCTCATGCAAGTGAGTCGCATGGAAAGTTTTCTCAGTTTACAAAACAAACAATTTGTTTTGTGCTGTTGCTTTAGTCCTTGGGCTCAACACATAATAAGGAGAATTACACTTCCTTCTTTAGATACCAGTGAGTGTTGTGTTTTGAGTAATCCTATTTATGAGTCTGTAGATGAATCTGAAAAATAATTGTAAGTAAGTTCACCTAGATGTACAAACTAGAGTAAGCAGTAATTCATCAGAGAAAAAGCCTACTGCATGATCAGAGAGATCCTTGGTGGAGAGTAGTGTTACTGAGCAGTTTTCTAGAGCTGATGAACTGTTTCACAAGTGAAACACATCACAAATACAACAAGCCTTTTAAAGGGGTTCAGGCTATGCTGAGCATTGATAGGTTGACAGTATTTGGCTGATTGAGTTGACAATCAATAGTGTAACAGAATGAGGAGCTAATTTTAAAATGTCAGGCCTTGTTTCAATGAGAAAGTTAGAAAAGAGGCACAACAGAAATAAATCAGCTTCAGGATAACCCACGATTACCTCTTGATTAAACTGGCTAACTGTGGCCTTGACGTCACCAGGATCCACTGGCTGGAGAACTGGCTCCACGGTAGGACCCAGAGGGTGGTGGTCAATGGGAGCCAATCGTCTTGGTGAGCTGTGACCAGTGGGGTCCCACAAGGCTCTGTCCTAGGGCCTATACTGTTTAACATCTTCCTCAATGATGTGGACATTGATGTCAGAAGCGGACTGGCCAAGTTCACCGACGACATCAAATTCTGAGGTAAAGCATCCACACCTGAGGACAGGAGGGAGATCCAGGCAGATCTGGACAGACTCATGAAATGGGTGGACAAGAACCTGATGGTGTTCAACATCGAAAAATGCAAGGTTCTCCACCTTGGGAGGAAAAACCTGCACCACGCTTATAGGCTC
>NW_017728947.1:93530204-93532704 GCF_001723895.1 Crocodylus porosus
TGATCCCTGCTGACTTCCTGCCCCTGGGGCGGGGGGCTGGACTCGATGATCCTCTGGGGTCCCTTCCAGCCCAAATGCCTATGAAATCATCATCATCCTTTTCCTTCCCTGCCCTTTTCCTTCCCTGCCCTACACATGTCTCCTGGTCCACGATGCTGAGTCTCTGAACTTCATTTCCATTTCTTTCTCATGGATACAAAAGCCAAGCCTCAATATTCAAATTACTTAGTCTTTCTGAAGCTTTGGACAAGTCAACCACAATGTGCAGCTGATGTGCCTACAGACCTAGAAGGCTATAAAGGCCTCTTATAAAACCTCTCAAACAGGATGCAGAAAGTTGTTGAAGTCAGCTGTTCATGTGGATTCCTTCAGAGACCGTTACTACCTTCACTTCCCTTTTGTGCCCCAAGTGGCCCTCTTGAGGAGTTGGTGAGATGTCACAGGTTCCATTGTCAAAAGTACGTTGAAAAACAGCCAGCTCCATACTTGTTTCTTTGCAGAGACACTTCATCACCAAGCTCTCACCATTTTGCCAGAGGCCAGCATGAGGATGAAGATCATCTGATTCAAACTGAACCTGAGTAATACCAAAGTGAAGCTGGCCAGGAAAGAAATGGTTTGAAGAGCCAGTTCAACACCTGATGGCACCCCTGTCAAAGAAGAAGGAAGCCAGGAGCGACTACACTTATTACTACACCAGAATGCTCAAGTGAGAATCAGTGCTGAGTGCTCTTTCATTCATTGCTTGCCAAAAGACTTGTTCCCTTTCTTTTGGAAGAGGATCTAGGTGCAGAAATCCACATATTTCTTACTTTGACTAGATTACTGAGACTCACTGAAGTTGTAGCTGAACCAGGCAACACAATGGCTCTTGCCTGGCCAGAACACAGAGGCCTACCAACTTAACACATTGAACTATATGGGTGACCTGGCTCCCGGGTCATCTTTAATGCCAGTTCAGAGACTCTCATCTTGATTTGTGAAGCTCTCAACTCATTAGAACTCATTTACATAAAAGAATCTCTTTGAAAGTGACACCCGTGTTCATCTTAGCTTATGTGGCTAACAGTGCCTTGAACATATCTCACAAGGGTTGGAGAGGACATGCTTGTGGTTAAAAGTAGAGAAATCTTTATTCCTTTAATAGGTAGAAGAGCCTACCTGAGGGGAAAAATCTAAGCCCAAGCCTGGCTGTCTTTGGAGTGTGTTTCACTTCCTGCCTAGGTTCGGAAATCAGTAGGTGGCACTGTCACAGACAGGGTTATTTAATTATTTATTTATAACGCAGTTTGTTTAACTGAAGATATGGGCAGATCTCTGAAGAAATGCTGGAGTGTTAGCTGTGATCAGGTTGTTTTCAAAAGCTGTATTGTGTGTAAAGGTTGTTCTTGTGTGTTTCTCTGACTGGAATAATTCTTTAGTCGCAGATCTGCTGTCTACAAGACACACACAAGCAAATGAAAACATAACCAGTTGTGAAAAAATATTTACATACCTGTTTGCTAAATGCTTCTTGTCAGCGTTAAAGACAAGGAATTATTAACTTGCACAGCTTGTTTGGGTGTATGTTGCCAGTGCTGAATTTTTGTGTTCAACCCCAGAAGTAGGTTTGGTGACAGGTGAGCAATCATCATATAAACAGCTTGATTCATTTGCAAATACTAGAAGCATAATTCTCCTCTGTGTTACATCTGTTTTGCATTTACATCAGTGGAGTTGCTCCTGATTTACACCAGTGTAAGAAAGAGAAGAGTCAGGGAGTAAAAAAATCCATAAAGTGCATCGGATGTATCTGCATTAAAGGTGCAGTATAAATGTCAGTTGTTATTACTAGTAATAACCACATTCAGGCACTTCAGGCATCATGTTGAGAAGTGACACTACTCAGGTGCATTTGAAACAGTTGGCAGTTCCTTATGCCAGAACACAGAGGATCATATTCTCAGCCAGGGTAAACTGCATTGCTTCATTATCTTCAAGAGAGCAACACTGATTTCACCACATGAGGATCTGGCCCAAAAGCTGAGGTGTCTCATCAGACTGTAATACAGCACCAACTCTGGTGGTGCCTTCTTGCTTTAATTAAAGAACTGGAAATTGTTTTCTATCTTTGGAATATTGTTGGGAATGATGTATGGATAACAGCTTGAGAATTCAAATTGTACTACAGATCAACATGACCTGCAAGAAGCAAAATGTTTTGACTAGTACACTAAGCAAAGCAGGATGGGTGTCATAGATTATCCCCACATGTGCAGATCTGTAGGTACATGATTTATACTTCTTTTAAGTGACGTTATTAATTAAAGTTGTCTGGTACATGTCAGTGCTTGCTTAGAAAGATTTTAAAAAATAAATGGGTAAAAATCAACTTGTTATTTTCTGACAGTTATATATTTTGCACACTTAGATACTCTTCAAGAATTTCTTTTGCTTGTATGATCATGCAAAAAGACAAATCTAAAAGAATTACAGTTAATCCCCGATTTTCAGAAGCATT
>NW_017728947.1:93537704-93552641 GCF_001723895.1 Crocodylus porosus
ACAGATGGAGTGTCGGTTTCATGGCTGGGAGTTCCCCAAGGCAAGTGTGTGCGTGCGTGTGTGTGTGTGTGTGTGTGTGTGTGTGTATGCACACATGTGCATGTGTGTGTTAAACACTTGCAGAAAAGGTCTTAGCTGCATCACTCTAAAGCCAATTTCAGTCACAAAGTTTGTCTTGGTTTCTTGCTTGTTAGGAAAAGAAAGGGGTTTTTAAAGTACTTTTAATTCTTCTTGTTCCAACCTATTCAATATATAACACATGCTAAACAAACTAACAAAATGTCATTGATAATACCCTATTTATTTAAGTGGCCTCTTTTCCTCTCCTCCTCTCCCCCAACCCAATCCCATAATGTCTGTGTCTTGCAGTATCTCCTAGCTGTTCTTTTTTGCATAGGCAAGAAGCTGAGTGACCCTGGTGCACCCTCTAGTGCTGAAGCAAGGGAAATGTCCCTCTTTCCCTAGCCCCTCCTTGCTGCTAAAGAGACAAAGCTGGAGAGAGAATCAGGGTGTACCAGCCAGCTGATTTTTTAATGATCATTCTTCTTTGCATTGTTTCTTTAAATGCAGTTTCTGCTAGGCAGGTGAATATAATTTCCCTCTCTCTCAAGAGGCATTTTGCCTTCCCTCTGGTGACTTGAGCTCCTACTGCAAACCCAAAGGCTCCATACCCATTGTCAGCTGCTGTGAGCCAAAGCCCAGGAGTCACTGGGTTATTGCCTATACCAGCATGACAGTTTTACACTGCTTCTAGCACCATTACTCCTTGCTGTTCATATGCCAGGATAAAGGTCCACACAAGGTGTGAACTCGCCCAGACTTAAGCATAGATGGAAAAAGATTCAGTCACCCTGAACAAGAACTCAAAGGGAGTGTGTGGCTAGGGGGGATTATTTACTGAGCATCACCAGAGTGCAGGCCCGTGTATAAATAAGGACTCAAAGCCATTGTCTCTGAGAGCCGGGGCTTGATCTCACTCACACCATGGCCCCTTTTTGCTGCCATACTGCAGCTGAGAAATGTATTCAGTGCCCTAACGGAGACTGTTGTTAGCCATACTTAGTTTTATTTCTGCTACCCAGGGCTCTCCTTTTTACTTCTCAAAATGCCCTTCTTTCCCTCTATTCCTGCTGAAATGTTTTTGTCTGCTTCCTATTAGTTACAGATAGCAGTTAGGTTTGGAGCAGTGCTGTGGGTCTCTTAGCCTATTTATTATGATTCATTTATTTATACTGAGTACCCAAAAGTGCACTAGGTGCCTCGCAAATAAGTAAAACAGACATGTTCCCTGCCCTGAAGAGCTGGCAGCCTACATATAAAACAAGATAAAACAAGCAAGAGCAGCAAACTATCTCAGGGTAGTCAGGGAGAGGAGCACAGGAGTTATTACAAAAATAAGGAGCTGCAGCTATTTTAGCTGATTGCTGATTCTCAGACTGCAATCCACTGCATGCAGATGCAATACTGTGCCCTTGCAGGGCCCCCTGAATTCATCAGGGTTCCCTGTGGATAGAAGTATATTCTGAACCTATCCTTTGCAGGGTTGGGGATCAAGTAGGTGTGACATGTTTGTGTAAATTCTCTTGCATGAACATGCATAGTGCTGTTGACATCTGCTTGACAGATACTCCTTTAGCTCATGTCTTAGTGCTCTGGAAGCAGAAGCTGTGTTCTAGTCTGACTGCTGGTGAGAAACTCTGCTTGCTGTTTTAGCTATAACATGCATCACACTGACAATATAGTATGGAATATATTTCTATCCCATAGATGCCTCCAAGGTGATCCTGAGACTGTTGCTCAGCCCTGAGCACTCGTGCCAGCCCCACGTGTTGAAAAACTGTCATACTGCTGCCATTAGAGTGATGCCAGGTACACCCAGTACTGTTCTTCAGAACATGCCCCAGAATGAGTTCCTGAGTTTTCTCAGTTTTGTGCCAAGAAGCAACTAAAGCCCACTAAATCCCAGTTCAGCACTGGGATCCACCTACCCTGGTGGAATCAAATGATGAATAGAGGAGAGGAAGGGACATTAAAACCCAGGAGACAAGGTCTTGGCTGGGATGATATAGTTAGGGAGGGTCCTGCTTTGAACAGGAGGTTGGACTAGGTGACCTCCTGAGGTCCCTTCCAAATCTGATATTCTATGACTATGATATTGTTTCAGCAAGGAGAACAAGCAGAGTGGGAGTGAGTGGGTGGGGCTTGTTTCTTAGTGGTGGTCATGGGATCACTGCAGAAATGGTGAAGACCTACCCTAAAAGAGCTTGGTTTGTTTCATTCAGCACACTGAAGGCTGAGAGGGTATCTGATTGCACTCTATAATCAGGGGTGGGCAAAATGGCAAATTTGGCCAGCAGCTGGACTCCATTTCCCAGTGGCCCCTACCTGTGTCTCTGTGGCCAGTTTCCATCGAGACCCCAGTAGCTATGGTGCCATGACAGCCAGAGCCATGGTTTCCATGGAGACCAGCCCCAGCAGCACTGGCAGGGTGCGCAGCTGCTCCAGGACCAGGGCTGGGATCTTGCAGTAGTGATAGCGTGGTCCAGAGCTGGGGCAGAGCCATGATCTGTGGCCTGCAACACCCCTGCCCGAGGCACGTGGGTAGTAGATTGCAGCTCTGTCCTGGTTCTGGACCAAGCTGTCACCACTGCAAGATCTCAGTCCCGGCCCTGGAGCAGCTCCCTGCCCAGCTGCGTGTCCTGCCAGCGCTACTGGGGCCAGTCTCTGTGGAAACCCTGGCCCCGTGCTGCAGTGGAGCCACCACTCCTGGGGTCTTAATGGAAACTGGCTGCAGTGACGTGGGAAGAGGCTGCTGGGAAATGGAGTTCACTGCAGGCCCAATGTGGCCTGTGGGCCAGACTTTCCCCATCCCTGCTATAAATACATAAATGGGTTAAACACCTGGGAGAGAGAAAAATGATTTAGACTAAAGGACAATCTTGGCACAAGATTTTTAATTCAAGCTAGAAATTAGAAGTAGCAGAGCGGTTTGCTCTGCAACAGCACCCTATTCTCCACCCCCCTCCCACAGGAGTGATGGGAACAAAACCTTAAGTGTTTTTAAGATGAAGCTTGATGAGCTTGTGAAACACTTACATAAGGTCATTGTTGGTAACAGCAGGGGACTGGATTCAGTGACTGAGGAGGTCTCTTCCAGGCCTATGTTCCTCACCAACTGCGATGGCTGTGTTGTAACAATCTATTTCAAATACGTTCCAATCTGCTCAGTAGAGGCCAGACCAGAAGCGATTTACTTCAGTGTGGTATTTCAAGACCATCAGTGCGGCTTTCATGCTTGTGGAATTACACAGCTGTATCGCTGGCTTCCTTTGTTTAATAGTCTCTAAGACACAGCTTTTCTGTTCACCACTCACATGCTTTTCCACTAATATAGGCCAAACTTCAAGGGTCTGTAAAATATGGGGAGCCCTGCTGCCATGCATTGCTCTGAGTGTTGGTATGTGCTCATGGCCTAGGTATCTGGTTAACATGCTGGATACATTCCATGCTCTGAGGCAAATGCCATTGGTGCTTCATGCACTGGGGTGCACAGACTCTAGACCAGGGGTCAGCAACCTATGGCACATGTGCCCAACGTGGCACGCAGCATGCTTTTTACTGGCACGTGGCTGCTTCCTGCCCCAAGAGGTGGGCAGGGGCATGCCCAGATTGAGCAGCACGTGGCTGCCGGGGAACAACTTTCTGCTGCTGCCGACCCCTGCATTACCTAGAGTTGCCACTGAGGGACCCAGGCTCTGGAACACACTGACCATGCCAGCCCCACCTCCACCACCAGCCCTGTCTCCGGGCCCAGCTCATGCTTCCAGCAGCCTGGCCCCATCGCCATCACAGGCCCCATCCCCAAGTCCAGCTGGCTGCATCATCACCACAGGCCCTGTCCTCGGGCCTGGCCACATGCTGCCAGCGGCCTGGCCCAGCTGTCACCATCACCTCCCCAGCAGTGGGCTGGGGACATCCGCGGCGTCGGGATGGGGCCAGGGCCATGGACCTGCACAGGCCCTGGCCCATCCCTGTGCTACATATGGCCCCAACCATGTGCTGTCAGCAGGCCTGGTCCTGGCTGGCACCACCGCTGCCATCCACCCCAGTCTGGCCAGGGCCGTCAGCAGTGCCGGGATGAGGCTGGGGCCCAGGTCTGTGAACCTGCATGGGCCCCGGCCCCATCCCGGCGCTAGTGGCGGGCCCAGCCACATGCTACCAGCTGTCTGCAGCACTGGGATGAGGCTGGGGCCTGGGCTCATCTTGGTGCTGCAGATAGCCTTGGCCCCGGCCACGTGCTGCTGGCAGACGTGGCCCTGGCTGGCACTGCTATTGCCAGTGCTGGGCCAGGGCCATCGGCAGTGCCAGGACTGGGGTCATGCCTGCTGGCAGTGCCGGGATGAGGTTGGGGCCTGGGCCCATCTTGACACTGCAGATGGCTCCGGCCCCAGTCCTGGCCATGTGCTGCTGGCGAGCCGGGCCCCAGCCGCATCCTGGCGCTGCTGGCAGGCGCGGCCCTGGCTGGAACCTCTATCGCCAGTGCTGGGCTGGGGTCATCGGCAGCGCTGGGATGAGGCCAGGGTCACACCCACTGCCAGCGCCAGGATGAGGCTGGGCCTGGGGCTGGGGCCCGGGCCTGTGGCCTGTGCGGGCCCTGGCCCCATCCTGGCACTGCCAGCAGGCCCAGCCACGGGGCAGTCTGCAGCACAGGGACCCATGGCAGTCCTGGCACTGTGTGGGCCCCATGCTGCTGGGTGGCCCTGGCCCCACAGACCCAACCCCTCGCTGCTGGTGGGCCCTGGCCCCAGCCCCACACTGCCCACAGCCCCGGCCCCAATGGGTGCAGTGCTGGCACCTGCTGTCTTCCCAGAGTCCAGGGCTGGGAGACAGCCAGGGCCAGGGCGGGGAGGCAGCAGTTCTTTGCAGCCTCCCAGCTGCAGCTGGCCCAGGTTTGTGGTAGCTGCTGATAGCCATGGATGGGCTGCTTCCAGCAGCCGGCTGAGAGGATGGAAGACCTGCTGCAGGCAGCCTGCACTCCATGGCTATCAGTAGCTACCCAGAACCTGTTTTTCTGGCATACTGGCACTCTGGCATCTTCCAAGGTAGGCATTGTGGTTTTTTTGGCACTCCAGCCAGAAAATGTTGCCTACCCCTGCTCCAGACCAGGGGAGGGAAACATGGCAAATCTGGCTGGCAGCTGGACTCCCATTTCCTACCAGTCCCTGTCCGCATTGTTGCAGCCAGTTTATATGGAGACCCCAGTAGTGGTGGCACTGTGACAGCGTGGGGCCAGGGTTTCCATGGAGACTGGCCCCAGCAGTGCTGGCAGAGCATGTGGCTGGGTGGGGAGCTGCTCCAGGGCTGGGGCTGAGATTTTGCAGTGGTAACAGTGTGGTCTAGAGCCAGGAAAAAACAGTGATCTGCTGCCCGCACTCCCCATGACTCTGCCCTGACTCCGGACCATGCTGTCATTGCTGTAAGATCCCAGCCCAGGCCCTGAAGAAGCTCTTCCCCCACTCTCTGCCCCATGTGCATGCCCTGCCACTGTTGCTGGGCTGATACCCAAATGGCAAATCTGGCCCCATGTTGTCACAGCGCTGCCACTATTGGAGTCTCCATGGAAATCAGCCACAGCAACGTGGGCAGTGGCTGATGGGAAATTGAGTCTGCCATGGGCCTAATCTAGCCTGGACTTTGCTGGACTTTGCCTGTCCCCGCTCTAGACTCAATGAATGCCCAAGAACATTCACACTCCAGAATGGCAAAGAACTCCTTTAATATAGCTGCCAAAGCAAAATTTGTGGGCACCCTCAGCACAGTAACTTTAATAGCAGTAAAGTGAAATGATAGACCCAATAGCTGCTACCTTAGCCATACGTTGGGGGGCATAAAAAATTACAAAGATGCCAGAGTGACTCCTCCAAAAAACCTGAAGATGATGGTCTTTTAATTTGCAGCCCAGCCCTCTATCTTCTTGCTGCGATTACTGGTAGCTCTATCCACCTATCGGGCTCCCTGTTCCCAGCCTTCTCAGAGAAACCAGTTCTCAGGCTGGTGCCTCTAGTCTACTATGGTTCATTTAGAGTCTCCAGTTCTGACCTGATCTAAGTGCCTATAGACCTCAAGTAAAAATCCCCTTCTCCATGCTGGAGGGATTATGGAGCCATGTACTAGCTACAGGTCTACAATACAGTCATTATCCCTAGTCTCCACTATGGATGTGAAACATGGGTGGCCTACTGTCATCATCTCAAGAGCCTGGAGAGGTATCATCAGTAATGCCTCCAGAAAATCACATCAAATGGGAAGATCACTGTACAAACACCAGCATCTTTGCTGAAGCCAAAGTCACCAGCATTGAGTCAGTGATCCTCAAGCACCAATTCTGCTGGATCGGACACTGTGGGCATTTATACATGTGCTCCAGGAGACAAGGTGGGGGTGTTTTAATTAGAGCGGCTCTGAGAGACACACTAATTAAAGCATCTGGAGCATTGTGTATCAGCATCCCTGTGCTGAAAAATGGTGGAAGGGGGTGCTTTAAAACTTGTCCGACAGCGTGTCAGAGCAGCCTCAATGTATGTATATAGGTGCCCTGTGTGCAGATGCCTGACTCTACTCCCAAAACATGTGCTCTACTCCCAGCTTAGTAATGGCTTTAGATCTTGTGGTGGCCAGAGGAAATGCTACAAGGACACGTTGAAGGCATAGCTCAAGAAAAAAAGTTTACCAGTTTAATAACAGTATTATTACTGTTCTTGGTATTATTGGCTCAACGGATACCAACATCAAAAGTTGGGAGGAGCTGGCTGCCAACCGATTCCAATGGTGCTGCAACCTCACCCAAGCGGCAGCCTATTTTGAAGTAAAGCATCTTGCCCTTGAAGCAGAGGAGAGAGCTGAGGAATCCCAGCCTGCAACCTACTCTCACCTGCAGAAAGACTTACAACTTCTGTGGACGTATCTTTGGCTCAAGGTTTGGACTCTTTTTACTTCAAGACCCATCAGTGAGCCATGGTACAGATCATCCTCGAATTGAGGGATTGCTGACAATGACTGAGTGGTAAGTCAGCAGTTTCATCACATTAATAATATAATGGAAATCTGAATAGCATTGTCTCTATCCATTACCTATTTAAACAGGCTATATCTAAAGCTATAATGTAAGATTTCTGTCATTTCTGATCAGATATGAAATACTGCCTACATTATTTTTTTCTGTATTTTGGTTGTTCCATTATTGCCAACACCAATTTATAGAAAATCATGAGTCAGACCCCCCCCCCAAATCACAAGGTGGGTATAAAAATCATGGAATTTTATTTTTAATAATAGATTTGGGGTTCTTTTGTTTATGCTCAAGCCTCAGGATACACTGTGGGCTGATTTTCAAGCTTTTCACTGAAATGATGAGAGCTAGAAAAATGGGTTTCTGTATTAAAGCAGAAATTCTCACACAATTCCAGGAGTCCAGAAACTGAGACTCAGTGAAAATCATCAAATACCAGAGGACTTGCAATAAATGATGAGAAATAGCAACAGCCATGTCTGCCTTGTAGAACTATATACACTTATGCTTTATATATCTATGATATTTTCATCCAGATAGTAGCTCACAGCTACTTTCTCCAGCCTGTTGGAATTTTTCCTCTCCCTACTTCTCCTTTTAGGCTGCCTATACAAGTGCTCAGAAATGGTGGGAAAGGGGGAATATTTAATTAGACCCGTTCCTGGATAGCTGTTCTAATAAAAACGGCACACTGTCACAAGTATTAAGCTCCTGCACATTTCAAAATGGTCATGGGACCCTTTATCTAAAGCTCATTTGACACGGTTAATGTCCTTTCTCCCCTCCTTGATTGTTTTTCGGCTACTCTTCTCCCAACAAGCGTCCAACATTTTAGAATAAAACATAGAAACTAGCAAGGAAAATAATTATAAAAATAATACATTTGCAATCATCACATTGCTGTCTTTGCTTGTATGTTATACCCATTCTGTCCAGCATCTGTCTGTTCTGTTTACTTGGACTATAAACTCTTCAGTACCTGGGTTGTTTCTTACTCTATGTACATACAGCACCTAGCACATGGGAATCTTGATCTCAGATAAGCACTACTGTAAATCAAATCAATACAATAACAACAACAATAATAAAATAATATCAATAACAGTAATAATTCTGTTATTAAATTGGCAAGTGCTTTTAAGGTCTCCTTGCTGGAATGTGATTTGGGGCTTAAGATAACAATGTGAATCTAGAACCACATTAGATTTTTTTAAAAGCCCTGGTCAGCACAAAGAAGAATGGCCTGATGCTAGGACACTAGTGATAATAACTTGAATAGTCTTTGGTCAAGTCACTGTTCTGTCATAGACTCTTTGTGTGACCTCAGGCAAAACTCTCAGCCCCTCATCTTTGTCCACCATCTGTAACATGGGAATAAGAGCACTGCCTTCCTTCGAAAGCAGGGCTGCGCGAAACAGCCCCATTTCGTTTTGACTTCCATTTCACCATTTCGCCGGGACAGTGTTTTGTTTTGAGTTTTGTTTAGTTTTGAAAGCGCTGTTCCATTCTGTTTCATCAAAACTGTTTTAACGCTGTTTCGATGTTTCGCCCATATGGGAAGCACAAAACTGCCTATAACTTTGTCAATTCCTGCCTGATTCAGATGAAACTTGCAGGGATGGTAGCCCCTTCTGAGGCCATGAAGCCTGCCAAGTGTGAAGGAGATGGGTCCAGGAGTTTCTGGGAAACTGAGCCTCAAGCTGCTGACAAGCCAAACTCATGTCACTTGTGTGTATTAAGCCACAGCAGGGTCAAAACTGCAGGGATGGTAGTCCCTTCTGAGGCCAAGAAGCCTGCCAGCTTTCAAGGAGTTAGGTTGAGAGGTTTCTGGAAAACTGCACCTCAAACTGTTCAGAGCAAAACTTGTGTCACTTGTAAGTGTGAAGGCACAGAGAAAGCTCAGTTCAAACAATGCTGCCTTTTATGCAGTTTTTCCATCCCTCCCCCAGAGCACTGGGATTGGAAGGGACCTCAGGGAAGAATCACGGTCACTGGCTAGCTACACAGTCAATATCAGAGCAGTCCTTCCCCCTTTTCCCCCTTCCTCTCCTTACTTTCTCTTTAGCTGCAAGTGAGCCCAGCTTCGAAACTTGAAATGTTTTGAAACTGTCCAAATGTTTTGACTGCCCTCATTTTGTTTTGAGGCTGTTTTGAAGCCTTTCTTTTCATTTAAATTTTGCTGTTTCGAGCTCAGAATGAGTTGAAACAGTGTCGAAACAAAACAGCTGGTGAAAATTCACACAGCCCTACTCCTAAGACTTTTTTGAGGATATATAATAAGGACTGAAGTGCACAGATCCTGTGGTAAAGGAGCACAGATAAGAGCCTTAGATACATGGACCAATAGTCATCTGTGGCTGGGGTTAACAGGTATATAGACTCAGCTATGTTTTGCGGCAGGTTTTGTCTGATAATATATTTAGTTCTTTGAAAAAAAGGACAGACAGTGCAGCCCTAACATATCCCTCATGAAATTCTGCTATCATGAAAGATGGACTTGGCCTCACATTTATCCAGCCATTCTGTGGTTTTGGGTAAATAATTGCTATATCAAATGTCTTTAGTCAATTTTAGTTTCTGAAGAATAAATCCTCACTGCTGGCCTGGACTTTGAATGGTGTTATCACCTTTGTTTTTATGGAAGGAACACTTGCTATGGGTTAGATAACCAAACAGAGATAGGACTTCTTGGCCCCGTTTTCTGCTCTGACATTTATTATGGCACCTTCAGGAAACCATTCAGGCCCAAATTCTGCAATGGACAGGGTCTGAATGGACCGCTGCACCCTCAGGAAATCCAGTGAAGTTAATGAAATGCCATGCAAAACAAGGTATACACCTACACAGGTTTTGCTGCAAGATTGGGGTCAAATTGTTATAACTGAAATCCTAGGCCCAATTAATTCAAAGATGCCAAGATTAATTTTACCTTGATCTCCCTGCATTTACCTAATTGTGAAATAGCGATATTAATACCAACTTTCCAGAGGTGCTGAGAAGTGCAGTTAATTAGAATCAGGTTTTGCAAACCTGATTAATAATGAGTAGTTCCTGGGTTTAGCTAAACGGTAACATCCTCCTCAGCCCAATCAATGTTGGCGAATTTGGCCCTCAGAGTACATAAGGTAGTTCAAAATAAAAGTTGCTCACAGAGTTTATTAGATACAGAACATTTTGTGGTTTTCAACTCAAGTTAATTTTAAACTCTTCACAGTTACCACCAAAAATAAGCAAGACCATTAAAGCACAGGGTTTTTGTTTTACCGTATTGTGTTAGCAAGCTGTTTTCTTAAAATCCTGATAACTAGATATCTTCTTGATGTCCAGCTGCAGTTCTTTTCATTCCCTGACACTTGCTTTAACCTGATTCTGTTGGAAAGATGTCTTCTGATACTAGGTTTTTATACTACCTTTTAGAAAAATGTTGGGCCTGGCTCATGTTCTTGGTGGAACACCGCCTGCTCATAAGCATTTCTCTGGATAAGTGGGAAGTCAAGCAGCACGTGCCCCTAAGGGTAGTTTTAACCAGACTGTTTTCTAGTCATACTGCTCCCTAAAGACAGGTTCACTTCCTTCCAGGCTTAGACAAAGTGTACTGGAGCACCATAAGTTTTCCCTTATCTGAGGTAAGCAAAGACTTCTGTATTTCCCTTTGTTACTAAATCAAGTTATAAAATGCTACGACAGACTCAGTATTCCAGACCAATGCATTTTTATACAAGTGCAGAGTATTTACTGCTGTGTATAGGTATATAAGTGAAAGACTTAATGTTGCTTCAAGTGCAGTAACGATGAATTAATTTATGGTGTGAAAAATGTGGGCTTTTTGATAGACAAAAGATTGTTGGGGTTTTTTTTGTTTCATTTAAGGGATGGGGAGGATGGTGTTGCTCTACATTTATCTGTGGAGCTGATGCATACTGAGGCTACTCAAAGGGGTTAATCTTATTTAAGCATTCAGAAATGAATATCTAATTAAATTTTGAAGTGAAATGTTAAAAGCAGTGGGTGACAGACTGTCTGTAGGCGTGTCTCCTGAGGTGCTTTCTATTTTCTGTTAACAGACTCTTCTTTGCCCATATTAAGCCTGGCTGTAGCCAGTACTATTACAGCCCCTGTTATTTAGCACTTAATTCACTCACAAATTTTCGTTTAAAAAAAAAAAATCTTTGCTCAGTTCTGGTGCAGACTTACAACTGTTGTGTTATTGTTTGTGTCTGTGGGTGGGCATCTCTCTGCTATCTAAGGAGACTTTTAAAGTCTAACTTTGACCAAAGCAAAGGTGATTGAAAGGTGAAGTAGCTCGTGCAGAGTTGACTCAAATGGACTTGACAAGGACTTCTAGGGAGCAGCATGCCATCTGCCACATTTACAGAAATACCAAGACTTAATGGAGTGAATTAAGGACAGTATAGGAGCCTCAGCTCTTAAGCCGACAGAGAATTCAGAGTTCAGGCTTAATCCTACCTTTTGATCTGTAGATCCTATCTACTGTGATCAGTGCTTTAGAAATGGATGAATAAATCATAGAATCATAGAAAATTAGGGTTGGAAGGGACCTCAGGATGTCATCTAGTCCAACCCCCTGCTCAAAACAGAACCAGCCCCAACTAGATCATCCCAGCCAAAGCTTTGTCTAGCCAGGTCTTAAAAACCAACAAGGATGGAGAGTCCACCACCTCTCTGGGTGACCTGTTCCAGTGTTTTACTACCCTCCTAGGGAGAAAATCCCTCCCAACTGCTAACCTAAACTTCCCTTGTTTCAACTTGAGAACATTGCTCCTTGTTCTGTCATCTGCTACCACTGAGAACAGTCCAGCTCCAACCTCTTTTGAACCCCTCTTCAGGTAGTTGAAGGCTGCTATTAAATCCCCCCTCAGTCTTCTCTTCTCTAGACTAAAAAAGCCCATTTCCCTCAGCCTCTCCTTACATGTACCCCAAATCCCTCACCATTTTTGTTGCCACTGCTGGACACTCTCTAATTTGTCCACATCCTTTCTGTAGTGGGGGTAGGGGGCAAAACTGAACACAGTACTCCAGATGTGGCTTCACCAGTGCTGGCAACACACCTGCCAATGCATCCCAGTATGCCATTAACCTTCTTGGCAACAAGGGCACACTACTGGCTCATGTTCAGCTTAGTGTCTACTGTAACCCCCAGATCCTTTTCTGCCGAGCTGCTGCCCAGCCAGTCAGCCCTCAGCCTGTACTGGTGCATGGGATTGTTCCATCCTAAGTGCAGGATTGCATTTGACCTTGTTGAACCTCATGAAATTTCTTTTGGCCCAATCCTCCAATCTGTCTTGGTCACTCTGAATTCTAGCCCTACCCTCCAGTGTTATGTACTACTCCCCACAGCTTGATGTCATCTGCAAACTTGCTGAGGGTGCACTCTATGCCATCTTTGGTCCATTCATCCAGCCTGTACTTCTTTAGCTTGC
Source organism: Crocodylus porosus (assembly GCF_001723895.1). NCBI lineage: Eukaryota > Metazoa > Chordata > Crocodylia > Crocodylidae > Crocodylus > Crocodylus porosus. The sequence continues at coordinate 93,550,215 of NW_017728947.1, forward strand.
CTGTGAGAATGTTGTGAGACTGTATCAAAAGCCCTGCGAAAATCAAGGTACACCACATCCACTGCTCTTCGCACATCCAGAGAGCCAGTCATCTTGTCATAGAAGGCACTCAGGTTGGTCAGGCATGACTTGCTCTTGGTGAATCCATGCTGACTGTTCCTAATCACCTTCCTTTCCTCCAAGTGCTTTGAGATGGATTCCTTGAGTATCTGCTCCATTATTTTTCCAGGAACTAAGGTGAGGCTAACTGGTCTGTTAGCCTCACTGGATCCTCCTTTTTCCCTTTCTTAAATATGGGCACTATGTTTGTCCTTTTCAAATCATCCAGGATCTCTCCTGACCGCCATAAGTTTTCAAAGTTGGTGGTCAGTGGCTCTGCAATCACATCAGCCAACTCCTTCAGCACCCTCAGGGACATCCTGTCTGGCCCCATGGACTTGTATATGTCCAGTTTTTCTAAATAGTCCCAACCCATTCTTTCACCACTGAGGGCTGCTCACCTCCTCCCCAAACTGTGCTGCCAGGTGCAGTAGTCTTGGAACTGACCTTGCCTGTGAAGACTGAGGCAAAGGAGGCATTGAGCACTTCAGCCTTTTCTGCATCCTCTGTTACAAGATTGCCTCCCCCATTCAGTAATGGGCCCACACTTCCCCTGATCCTCCTCTACCTACTGGCATACTTGTAGAAATCCTTCTTGTCACCCTTCACACCCCTTGCTAGGTGCAACTCCAACTGTGCTTTGGCCTTCCTGACTTCATCCTTGCATGCCCAAGGTGTACATTGTTGTGCAATGACTGTGCATTAGTTTCTGTTATAAAATCATTTAAGTTTCAGTCCTGCAAAAAACTTGCTGTTGCATAGGGCCCCATTAAGACTAATGTGGATACAGGTGAGCACAGCACTCTGGCTGTATGCTGTCATATGCAAGACTACCATCTTGCTGAAATTGTGTACAGGACAGCTGCTTCTGAGGTTCCTCATATTGCAACTGCATTCTGTACATCTGGTCACCCACAGTGATTTCCTTAACTTCCCCATTTCTTATTATCAATTAACAGCAATGTTATTTCCATATGCTTGTTTTGTTTTAAGCTGTGATTTATGTCACCTTAATAAAAAATTAAGGCAAACCTAGAATACTGTAAAGATAAGAACAAAGGAGTGGCTACAGCAGCAGGTTTGATATTAGACCAGGATACTGCAAAGAGGCTGAGACATTGTGGGACCAGATTAATTTGGTGAATTAAGCACTTTCTAAGTCTGGCAGAGGTGAATCCCAATGGTGTAAAGGAACCTGATGAAATAAATCAGAGAAGTTTAGAATGTTTATTAAAACTTACCTGGATTCTTCTCTCTCCAAAGGTAACAATGGACAAAAGTGCTGCTTGCAGTCATGAGGAGGGTTCTTGTTTTTGTTGAACTCTCCTTGTCAATCAGTGTCATGGGACACTCCATACAACGCTAGATAAGAATGGTCAGCCACTCTAGTGTTTTCTTTAGCTGACCACTAGATGTTCTGATGCACATTAAACCATGAGATGGATTTTCTATAAGGGAAAGGCTTCTGTTTTGAATGTGCATGAACAATGCTGTATTTATGACAGCTAGGTACAGATGTTACACCTATTGCTCTTCAAGCATGCAGAAAGTGCTCTAAAGCCATAACTGAGCAGATGTTCATGGCTCTTAAAGCACTTCAGAAATGGCAGATCATGCACTCAGTTAACCCTCGATGGAAGCGTGATGACCTAAAGTACTTTCTGTTACAGCATTTTATTGAATGTTGCCACATCCCATCTAGGGTTAACTGTGAGTGCAATCACAGCCATGCCAGGGGGCATTGGGCAGTGCTCTAGTCTCAGGCAGAGCTCTCTGCTTTGCCCAAGCTTTGGGCTGGCCTCTCACCCTGGGCTGTCACTGATTCAAGTCAGTGACCGCCTCTGATCCCAGCCCCAGCTTCCTCTGGTCAGCTGTGAGCCACAGCCCAGCTGGAGGGGGAATAGAGACCCAGGGTCTATGTTCCTGGAGCAGTCCTGGTCAGGCAGTGGTGTGTCGCTCCATGGTCTGTCTGTGGGAAGGGCTGTGTCTGTGGCCTGTGTCCAGCTGGCAGGGGGTAGGGTGGGGGTGGACTGGGGAGGAGGCCACTGACAGCCTGCTAGGAGGCATGCAGGAACACCCCTAGTAGCCACAGTGCAGGCAGGCTCTGAGCCCCCCACCAAACAGCGGACATCTGTTTGGTGGGATGCCACTCTAATTTATCCTGCTTTGAATTAGAGTGCTTCTGCTAGGGGCTCTTTGAATGTCTGTTCTTAGCCTACAGTATATGTTTTGGATGGGGAATCCAGGAAAAAGATGACAAAGTTGAGATGGAAATACAAAGTGCCCGAGCGAGGGACTAACAATCGAGGGATGGGGGAGAGGAGGGGA
>NW_017728947.1:93552892-93557475 GCF_001723895.1 Crocodylus porosus
GGGTCGATGTACTGGCGGTGGCCCGTGATGTGCTCCATGTAGATGTCGCGGGACCAGCGGATGGTGTCGGACACCATGAGGCAGCGCATCAGCTTGGTGTAGCGGCGGGAAACGCGGCAGGCGCGGAGGACGCTCTCGTTGCTGGGGTCCCAGGCTCCGAGCGTCCCCACGATGAGCGCGTCCACCGTCACGTCGTAGCCGCGGCTTACTACTGCACCCTACTGAATGTCTCAGGTAGGTGTTGTGCATTTGATGAGTTGGGCAGGGGCTCATGAAATCTTATGCTAAACATCTCTGATTTAGTTATCCTGTTTGGTGCAAACCTCCCTGCCTTCAACTGCATGTGCCATAAGTCTTCTGTTACAATGATTCTCAACCAGGGGTCCACAGCCCCTTGGGGGGCTGTGAGCAGGTTTCAGGGGGTCTGCAGGGACTGTGGAACTGGTGCAATTGTTATTTCTGAGCTTGTCACCACTGCCGCCAACTTCACAGAAAAATGTGGACTTTCTCCTTTAAAGGAGAAAAATACGGGAAACCACAAGTTTCCCCTTGCAGGCTGGCAGTGTTCCAGCCTGCAAGGGGCTGCTTAGAGCTGGGGGGAGTAGGAGGAGGCCAGTACAGCAGCCAAGCACCAGTGGAGAGCAGCTCCTGCAGCTTCCCACAGGAAAGGCGGCGGGGCAAGAGGCCATAAGAAATGTGTTGGGGGTGGGGAGGGCTTGTGAACCCTCCCCCCGCCCCACGATTTCAGTACCCATAGCAGGCACAGGGCTGCAGCCTGGCCTGACCAGCCAACAGGGCCCAACACAGGGCGGTGGAGCAGGGTGGGCTGACTCATTGCTGCCACTGCCACTGGGACCCCTATAGCAGCTGCACCACCAGCAGTGGGAGGAGTAACATACTGGCGGGCCCCCACTGCTCTCACCTCCTCCCACAGCCGGAGGGGAGGGGCACAGCACAGGTGGCCTGAGGGGAGCAGGGGTGGCTGGGCCATGCCCTCTCCCTCCGGCCCCCCCGTTACAGATTGGGAGTGAGGGGCACCAGCAGGGCCTGGGGGGCTGCGGGTCAGAAGTAAAGGGAGCCTCGAGTCCAAAAAGGTTGAGAACCACTGCTGTACTACAAAGTGGAGCTCTAGTGGTGAGGAAACTGCACTTTATGGGGATCTTATCCTGGTTTAGATGTGAAGTTTAGAGTGGCTGGCCAGATCAAATAGATGGCCAATTTTTCTGGAAAGGATGTGTAGCTTCTGACCGCAGCAGTAATGCTGCTCTGCAGTTGTTCCCTTTTGACACCGAGGAATAGCCATTCAAGATTATGTTAGTTCATTCATTAGTAGCTAAAAGTTTATCTATACATGGAGGAATTCAGGCACACACTTATTCCAAGGTAAGAAAGTGTTGTATCCACAGGATAAGCAAAACAGGAATAAGGAAGGCCTATTGTGGAATAAGTATCCATGTAAGAAATTATTCAAGAATAGCTGTTTCAGAATGAATCCATGTGTAGACGAGATGTAATGCCTTGCTCTCTGCCTGCCAGAAAGGGTGTCAGCTGTGGTGGGGTTTTGTGGTGTATTCATTTAATTTTATGCTAGAAATTAGGCTGCTTTTGTGGCAGTTGAGCAATAGCTTTTAATCAATACTGACATGATCTAGAATTCAGCTACCAACCTATGCTAGGAAAGAGAAACTCTAAATATTGTTTCCAGCTCCTGAGCCATTCAGTCCCTCTGTTTTTCAGAATTATCTTTCCCAATCCCTTTCTCAACCTCAGTGATGTCATGTTCAATTGGGAGTCACCTGTCAAATATACAATGGAAATACCTTGCATTAAAGATATATCTACATGGTACAAGACAGGGCCAAGTAGACACGGACTAACTCAGGTACTGGAAAGGGTCAAGTCATTTTAGCCTAATGGCCTGTGAAGGCTAATTTACCCTGCTAAAAGGTATAGTACAGGGGTGGGTAAAATATGGTCCATAGGCCAGACTGGGACTACAGCAGACTTCATTTCCCAGCAGCCCTGGTGGCGGCAGCAGCTCCTTCTGGCTGCTGCTGCTGGACCCAACCCCACTGCTAAAGCACCCTGGCCCATCTGCTTTGTACCCATCTGCCTTGATGGGGGCAGGACCTGTGTGGACAAGACATACAGTTGGGTGGTTGGGATGGGGCTGTAACCAGGAGTGAGATGGGCAGGTGGAGCTGGGGAGACCCCAGGATCATGGGATGGTGACAGTGTGGGACCAGGGCCGGGACAACGCTGTAATTTGCTACCCACATGCCCCTGTGATGGGCATGGTTTCTTCAGGTAGGGGCTTGCAGGGAGTAAATTGCGGTTCAGCCCTGGCCCCAGCCCTATGCTGTAACCACCCCAAGATTGTGGCCTCAGACCCAGATGCAGATCCCTGCCCAGCCACTTACCCTGTCTGCGAGGTTCCCATCAGTCTCCATGCAGAACCTGGGATCGTGGGGCTATGACAATGTGGGGCTGGGGCAGAGCCCCAGTTCTGCTGGCAGGGTTGTGTGGGGAATGCATCGAGGCTCTGTCCTGACCTCATGCTGTCACCACCCCAAGATCCCAGGGTCTCCTTGGTCCTGCCTGCCTATCTTATTTTCAGCTGTGGCCCCATCCCAGACCCCTGGCCACATACCCTGTTCGCACGGGTTCCACCACTGGCACTAGTTGCAGGACAGACGGGCCCGGGTGCCCAGGCAGTGGGGCTGGGTCCAGCAGTGGCAGCCAGAAGGAACCATGGCCACCAGGGCTGCTGGAAAGTGGATTCTGGCCACAGTCTGGATCTACTATTTTGCCCACCCCTGGTATAGTAGCTCAGATGGAGACTGGCTCTGCTGATTCTGGTATTTGGAACTAGTTTGGGTATTGTTGCAGTGCATTGTCATATGTAGATTTATCCCAAGTGTTCCATGTTGTAAATACAGTCTCCTTTTGTAACTTTTGTGGTATGCAGGATGTTATCACAATTACATGAAACATTTATACAATACAGTTTATCCCACTGCAGGAGTACCTAGGTCAGTTTGATTGAGTCACTGTCCTGAAGCAAGAGCAATATAATATTGCAACATGACCACTGCAAGTCAAAACTGAAGTGGATTGGTAATGTTGTGTGGCAGCAAGCACAATGTACTATAGGTTAGCTTATTTTTACAGACTTCAACCTTTTGTCTTTCTCACATGCAGGAACCACAATGCCTATCATGTACTAAAGCCTTGCTGGTGCCTCAGCTGGCATATGTAGTCTGGGCCTTGCTCATGCATAGAGAATTTGGCTGAGAAGTGCCTCTTTCTCTGGAACTGGCAATCATCACCTACCCACCTTTCCTGCTTCCAATTCCTTCTCTCGCACCATGTTTGGTAAGTGCTTATATGATAAAATAGTGGTAGTTGTTCAATTAAGGCAGTAGGTCTGAATGAGGAGAACTAAAGTTTTATCATGGAGCAGTAGCCTCTGTAGACCATCAGTCTCTCTCCAAATCTCTATAGCTATGCCTTAACTGAGGGCCCATCTCCCAATTCTCAACTCTTCTATATTAGGGAACATCTCCAAATTATACCTTTAATCACTAGCAGTACAAAACCTTTTTGTGATAGATATAACCTTCTCTATCTGCTTGCTGCAGTCCAATCCTCCAAAATGACTGGAAAACCCTACCTTGTTGGTCAGGTTTTATCTCGAGTGACTGTGGCTCTGTTGTTTTGGATCTGGTACCATCTTCCTGTTTTACCTACTTTCCAGGGGCGCTCTTACTCCCAGAGATAACATTCAATTTTTCTGTCTCTGCCCAAGGTCTGTCCTCTTAGTAGTCCACTTGTTTTCTTTCAGACAGCTGCTAGAATACATACATGCTGCCTTCTCTGTATGGTTAGGGCAAAAAGCCTTAGCACACTGATCCTGAATTTATTTTTAGTGTTAGAAATCAGTGTTAAAGTGATCCCTGACATCTTAGTTTTTACCTCTGTTAAATTAATCATCAGGATAATCTTAATCAGTTCTGAATTCTTAATTTCAGAGTATGTATGTCTACATGGCAGTGCCAAGTAGAGGTATGTGAACTTGCCCTGGAGCTAGCTGGGGTACTAAAAATTATACAAGTATGTGAGCCAGTTGCACATTTTGCTTCCATTCCCTCGCTTTATCTCTACTAGAAAACCTGGCTTGAGTCCCTTAGCATTTAATAGGCACTACCAGTCTGGGATGCCTTCCTGACCCTCTAAAAGATCCTAAATCTGCTCTGAAAATGCATCGTTTTCAAGCAAAATCTTAATCCATACAGTAAAATATATTACTATGGAACAAGGAATAGTTCCTTAATTGAGTGTACAATAAAAGTTTACCTATTAACTTTATCATAGAATCATAGAATCATAGAAGTAGGGTCAGAAGGGACCTTGTAGATCTTCAAGTCTGACCCCCCGCCTGGGCGGGAGAAAAGGCTGGATTCATTTGAGTCCTAGGTAGTCATCAAGCCTCTCATTTCTAGGTAGTCATTAAGCCTCTTCTTAAAGATCCCCAGGGTAGGAGCCAGCACCACTTCCCTAGGAAGTTGGTTCCAGCTCCTAGC
>NW_017728947.1:93557575-93563837 GCF_001723895.1 Crocodylus porosus
ACAGATGTGCTCCTTGAGGATCTTCTCAAAGAGTTTCCCAAGGATAGAGGTAAGACTGATGGGCCTATAGTTGCCCGGGTCTGCTCCCCTTTTCTGAAGATGGGGACCACGTTAGCTATCTTCCAGTCATCCAGCACTTGGCCCGAGCACCACGAGTGCTCATAAAGCCATGCCAAGGGCCCTGCAATAATCCCAGCTAGCTACCTCTCCTGGGGTGGAGAGCATCTGGACCCGCTGACTTGAACATGTCCAGCCCCTCCAGAAGCTCTCTAACCCGGTCCTCCCCAGCCTGAGGTCTGGAAGCGTTCCCCTTGAGTCCATCTGGCATCACAGCGGGGAAGTCCCGGTCCCTGCACAAGAAAATGGACATGAAGAATTGGTTAAAGAGGTCCGCTTTCTCCTCTGGCACAACCACCAGATTGCCCAGCGTACTTTGCAGGGGCCCGACATTACCCAGTGCCTTCTTCATCCTCCCTATGTATTTGAAAAAGGACTTTTTATTATCGTTGATCTTGGATGCTAGTCCTAGCTCTATGTCCGCCTTAGCTTTCCTGATAGCCCCCCTACAGGCCCAAGCAGAGGAGGTATACTCCTCTTTGTAGATAGCACCCCCCTTCCACCAGGTGTACACCGCCTTTTTGGCAAGCAGGCATTCCTGGATGCCCTTGGTGAGCCAGGGGGGCTTTCGGGCACTCTTGCCCCCCTTGCATCTTGTTGGGATGGTCACCCCTTGGGCCCTGAGTATCGTCTCCTTAAGGAACAACCACTCATCTTGGACACTGAGTTCCCCTGCCCTCAAGGACCCCAGCGCCTCACCCACTAATCTCCACAACTTGTTGAAGTTGGCCCTCCTAATGTCTAGGGCTACTGTCTTGCTGCTTTAGACTATAAGCTTTTTGTTACGGCTTTTTTATTGCATTGGTATGTGTATATGTTGCAAGGCACCACTATGCAGGGATTCCTTGTATTAACTCTGAAACCAGAAACAGCTTAGTTTAGCTCTTAACAGTAGAGTTTAGTAGCTCATTGGCAGTGCTTGCTTCTAGGTCCTACTGCTAGCTAGTGCACTTAGAGTAGCATGGGCTACTTTATGCTGTACAGAGGCAAATCTTGAAATTCTACAGCTCCTAGCAGAACGGAATATGAATGAATACCATTGTTTATTTGCATTACCTTTGCATTTAGGACGATAATAAACTAGATGGGTACTAAGGTCTCCTGTCCATATTAAAAGGGCAGGGGGGCTAAGAACTGAGAACATCTGTATAAATGCACATTTGAGCAAGAATTGCAGTGGCTGATCTCTGAATATGGATCACAAATCATTAACATCGTCTAAAACTAATGTTAGTATTCAAGTGAAACATTGAGGAAGACTCGGGATGCAGGCAAAAGAATCACTTTAAATGCTGGGCTACTGCTAACTTCAATGCTTGTTCCATACCAAAAGCAGCTACAGAACCGTTTGTCATTAAAATACTGCCCATGCAATCAAACCTGACAAAAACCTAAAGTAAACGCCAAACGTGTAGAACGAGTGTTCAACTTTTAAATAAATAGGATGTTTTAATTTAAGCATACCTGATAAGTGAGGTAATCTAATCTTTCTAAAAGTAATTGTTTCCTCTAGAGTCTTTTGAGCTAGAAGCCCATGCGATGCAGGCATTAATTTGGGGCTCTGCTGATAAATTATACATTAAAAAAATATTGCTATTACTTTAATGATCATTCTCAAAAGGCCCTAAAAATCTGAAGCAAAAATAAAGTTTACATTGGTCAAGGGTGCAGGATGTAATTACTACAGAAATTGTCAAGAATAAGTTATACAAAATTCATGAAACAGGAAAAATATACTCTTTTATGCATCAATTTTGGGCCGGAAAGCCCAGTTAAGTTACTTTCATCAGGACAGAGGGAATACTTTATACTCCTAGCCTCTCTTGCAGTCAATATGGTATTGACTATAATGCAGTCAATGTAGTCAGCGTCGTGATGAGATACTGTAGTTTTCAGAAGCCTTCATTAGGTTTTCAGTGAAATGCCATATTCTCATATTAGTCATCTTCACTGCTTTACATCTTAGAAGATGCATTTCAAACTGTTTTTCAAGTACATTATTATTCTGCTGTTCACCAAAATAGACCAATATACATTATAATATGTTTACGAAGTGGCAGTCTTACAATTCAACATTTTAATGCTTACATTCCATTTCAAGATCACTACAAAATTGTTTCAATTGGCTGTGCTTACTTTTTGGAACAAGTATTTTTAAGTGAAAAGGTTGATGGCTGCAATTTGATTATTAGCAAGTAAAAGAACACAGATAGGGATATTAAATTTGGTATGTTGGTATTTCCGTGGAGAATGGAAAATGTTTACTGGACAGTTTTAGTATAGTGCCAATTCTGTGTGATAAAAACTGCTGAACTCAGTTGTCATTTATTTTGTTGCAGTGGGTCTGGTCATTTTAGTATCTTCAGAGACTTTGCCTTTGCCAAGAATATTAGCCATTTTAACACAGGGTCTCCATATCATTTCTTCCTGGCCCTCCTCAAATGAGTGTAGGTTAAGTTAACAGAACTTGCAACCCATTGTAAAAATACTTGCTGGAGAGCTCATTCTACATGAAATGCAAATAAATTTTTGTTACAATGGGTACAGAACTCTTATCCTTGAACACCATGGACCAGAACTATTTGGACCAGACTTAAGATGGCAGGGGGCAGGAGATGAAGTTTTGACACCCCCTCTCTTAAACAACTGATTTCCTGGTGCGGGAGCTATTAGAATCTCTGTGAGCTTAGAATGAGTTTAGTTGCACTTTGACAGAGCAAAGTTGACTGATCCATGCTTCCCAAATTGCTACTCATCTATTAATTCATTCAGTGCTTCCAACAGATGTCTGCATGAGGGTATGGAAACTCAACTAGCAATAACAGGTCTTACAAATGGGGCTCTGAGGACCTGAGGTAATAGCCAAATAAAACATTAGTTCTCTGAATAATTATACTAGCATCAGTTTTAGTTAAAGCTAACTAAATGCCCACAACATAAAAGTTACCACTGCAATTGGCACCAAGGGGATCCACATGTTGGCAGCCTCAACTGAGAGCCTGAGGGCAGAATGGACGTGAAGAGGGATTGCTATTGCAGGGAATGCTATTCTTGGGGGTAAGATATGGGACAATATAAAAAATGCTTCCAGCGCTGCGTGGCTCTTCCACAGATGAATCAAGGGGTATCAATTCAGTATCCTTCTAACACTGAGTTAGTTTAGAGTTGAAAGGTTGGGGGGTGGGGGGGTGAGGTGGAGAAGGAGAGGCAAGCATTTAAAGAGAGAGCCTATTATGTAAAGATACATTATGTTAAATTATCCAGGTACAGTTAGATCAAATGTTTTTCTTGAAATGTGCTTCTAGAAATATCTAGACAAAGGGATTTTTTTTTAAATGAGCGATGCTGTTACTGTGAAAGGTGCTGGGATCTAGAGTTGCAAACTGAAACTTCCTCATCTCACAGAAAACAAAGGATGGTCAGTGTTACTGCAGACTTCCCCATCTCATGCTAATGCTCCTCCACCTAATTTTTAGGAACAAGAGATTTCTTTACTCTACAGTCCAATCAATCCCTGACTTGATTGCTGCCAACAAGCATGACAACTAATGCCAATTGTGACAGTTGTTTTTGTGAAGGGGGACATCTGTCTATATAGAAACTGGACTGGGACCACAAACTCATTTCACAGAGGCCACCAAATAGTGATCAGATGGTAACAATTACCAGCTTAGCTAAGATATGAACTAGAGTTCTGTAAGTGAGAGACTCTATATCTGATTCATGCTGACCTGTGCCAATTCTATTTTAAAAGAAAAGTGTCTAATTGCTGACAGACGGCTATCCTTCATCAAGAGCCTCCTACCTTGAGGAGGTTCATGTGTTTTGAAGTTTAAATATTTAAACAGTATAATGTCAGCCATGCCCCCGAGAGAAAAAAAAATGTGTGTTTTTGAAAACATGATCAGTATGTGTTACAGATGTGCTTCAACAGGAATGTGAGCTATTTGCAAACTCTGATCAGTTTATTTCAACAGTTTTCTATTTTTCCATGGCAAGGACCACTTTGGAAGGGTCCCCTTTTTAAGTTAGCCCCAATCTAGTGTCCCATTTCCATGCTGTTTGGTTCCCTAAACCTTTTCTTCACCTGCTAATCTCTAAACTCAGTATTTTAAAGCAGATTCCCCACACAAAAAATGACAATGGAACAAAATATAGCCACAGTAGCCTTTAAAAAAAATTGACATGGACAATGTTTAGGCATTTAAAGAGTGACAGGAATAAGCATGTTCTTCAGTGAGTGGGCAGGCAATTTTATTAACTCTTGACAGTCTACTTACTGCACATATTTACAGGGCAAAAAGCACTAGCAGTTCACAGTGTTTCTTTAATTTTTGTGCAGAAGCATCAATTTTTTTGTCAGATCGCATTTTGTAACACAATATCAATCTTGCCATGCCCATGTTCTAGATGGGCTGTAGGGATTCTACTGTAATTATGTCAAAAATGAAATATCTCAAAATGTGATTGACAGGTTGATTACAATAATGCATGTGATTAAACTCAGGGTGTGCTTGTGTAACGAACGAGAGAATGTCAGTGGTAATTAACTGTATTTTTGTTAAATTTTGTTGAGCATTTCTTGCTCTTAGGTTGCAGTATATTATAACCAATGAGACATCTAGTGGTGGGACAATTTTCAATTTCTTTTCTGGAAAAGATATACCACCTGGGACTGGGCCGGGGAGTTTAGGGAGGGGGGGAGAAATGGATGGACAGGCAGACGGATCAGTCTTTATACATGCTCTTGATTTTATTTACGGGTATCTTGTGTAAATTAGCATAACAAAGAAGTGTTGCTGCTCTCCAGACAGTAAATTCCCAGTAGTCAGGAAAGTGGAGATTACAATAGCAATAGGATAAAATGTTACCATTTAAGATTGATGTTTCCACCATCTTTTGTAATATAAGGAATTTGTTAAATGGAGGTTAATGTTGTTCCCCACCTGGAAAGTTTACATGGTGAAGCCAACTTACCAAACAACTCTAGTTATTTGATAGTATTTTGCATATATATTGCATACCTTTCTCCACCTATTCTCCATCTGTTTTTCTTCTTCTGTGAAAAGCATTTTGGGGTACAGACTATTGTGCTGTATATCTGTGCAACACCTTGCTCCTTTTTAGTATGTTACAATGACATAAATAATAAAGAAATGCATTATTTTTACATTAGATTTGTCTACTCTTCAGTTCTACTTTTCATCCAAGAATTATCAAACTACTTGATAAAAGCTGTGATGTGAGTGTTATATTTCTTGGCAGTGCCATAGCAAGGGAGAGGGCGTGGGGTGACAGAAGTGAAGGACCGCCAATAGGCAGAGCCCAGCTGGGGCGGGGCATGGGAGGGAGACATGAGTGGCTTGTTTGGGGGGACAGGGGGACAGGGGGAGGGCGGCAGAAGGCCAGGGCTAACAGGGCTCAGCCCTGCCAAACATGAGGCAGTAGGTAGGGCTGCAAAGCAGCCTGACCATGTGCTATGGGCAGCTGCAACAGGGGTGGAGAGGGGTGTGTATGCAGCCAGGATCGCCTGGCATGGATTACTGGCTGCCCAGCACAGCAGGCAAGTATCAGTTGATTCTGGGAAGGGGAAGCGGGGGCAGATTGAGGCCCCCACAGTGAAGAAGGGAGTGGGGCAGAGGCAGGGGCCAGGTGGTGGGACAATCAGAGCCCAGGTGGCTTGTCCAGGGATGTGGGGGAGCTCCTGCCATTGCACACCCCAAGGCAGGCCTTGGGAGCACGTCTCCCATTCTGTGTGGGGCAGAAGTGGGTGCTGCTGCGCGCTGGGCCCTGCACCCTGCTGCCACTGCCTCTGGAACTGTGCAATGCCATGTGTGTCCTGCTGCTAGGCAGGCAGGGGGCACGGCGTGGCACAGCTCAGCAGTGGCAGGCATGTGGCATTGTGCCACTCCCAGGGCACTGGCAGCGGCAGTGGGGTGCAGAGCCCAGCCCACAGCGGCAGCCCAGCTCCTCCCCATGCATAGATCCAGGGGGCATGTGACCCCGATGCCTGCCCTGAAGGTGTGCAGTGGCAGGAACCCCCCACGCCCCTGGATGAGCTGCCTGGGCTCTTACCCTCCCACAACCTGCACAGGGGCCCCGTTTCCCAGCCCCTGCCTCACTCTTTCTCACCATGGGTGCTTCA
>NW_017728947.1:93563937-93574344 GCF_001723895.1 Crocodylus porosus
CTGCCGCTGCATGCACTCCCAGGCAAGCATGGGGGAAGGGGAGTACGCCCCCTGGATCTGTGCGCAGGGCAAGGGCAGACTGCTGATGTGGGCTTTGCCCGGGTGCCAAACTTGGTTGCTAGGGCACTGTTTCTTGGGAACAAATAATTCAGTATCCTGCTGCAGGAGTATGGGCATTGTAAAGAAGAATAAATACACAGATGGAGGGACAAGGTAGCAAACTGGCCTGGAACTCATCTGATTTCTTTCAGGCTTTAAACTATTGTGTGGCAACTGTCTTCCCATACACCCATACAGTGCCCGCACACTTTGGCTGCTCATGTAATTTTAAAAGCAAAAAAGTAATAATACAGAATATTAAAAACTTAATAAAGTGCAGATATATAGAAACAAATGAAGAGGTCTGCTCAAAGGGATTGTTAGGAAAGATGACAAATATGGGGTAATAGTTATAGTTCTTCCCAGTATATTTAAAAACTGGGAAGGAATGAGACTATATGAATTTCAGCTTGCAGAATGAAATGCATACAACAAAGCCTGAGAATACCCAGAAAGCTTGTGATGGAATCCTTATGTAGCAGCTGTAGGAGTGAGGCTATGACTATATTTATATAAGGGCTTACAAACTGTGGGGTCATACCTGCTTGTATCAAAGGAGGGTTTAAAAATATACATTTTCATTTTTTACTGCATTTTGTTCAAACCTCATTACCTCGGGAGATCACTATTAGATCAGTAAGCTTACTGCTAAGACCAAACTCACTTCATTCAAGAGATCTGCATCCTCTGAGCTACAAAGGAGAGCAAATAATAAGTTTATAGATTCCTGGTTTCTTATTTAAATAGCATGTACTAAGAACACCAGTACCATTTAATAGAGAACTGTTTAGAGGTATGCTAATGGCCACAAGAAAATTTCAAACCTCCATAATGTGCTTTAATCACCAGCAGGAGATCAAAAGCTACCATGTGATTTTATACAGCATGGGCAGCTTCCAGAACTGCCTTACATGGAAAGAGATCAATGCTAAAATTGGTAGATACAGCAGAGCTTTTGCAATAAAAGCGTTTTATGTATCTTGTTCAAAGCATTTAAGTGCCTTTTAGATCACTGATTGAACCGTAGACATTATAAAGTGGAACCTTTTAATACCAAAATAAATTTTCAGAGTAAAATTCCATTATAGGAAAAAGTGTTGCACTGCAACAGGATAGATAATAATTCTTTCGCATGTAATGGGATATATGAAATGTTTGATGATAAACAGAAGTTCTTTGTATCATTACAGGAAGACTCAGTATAGACACAAACAACAGTACAGAACAATATATTTTATATATATGTTTGGTATTTCCTATATATAGTGTATATGCACCTATAAATACATACCCTAACTAAGATGGGTGAATACACTTTATCTTGAGGCAGTTGAAAGGAAGGAGAAAGTGCTGCTCCACCCATATGAATATTGGACCACAACCAAAGTAAACATATGAGCCCTTTAGAAACTCACAAAAGCCCTTTAATTTGGATTAATGTAGTGGGCTTCAAACAGACTCTAGTCTTAGAAGGCTCAAGTTAGTTAAAATTATTTCTTTTAACATATTCAAATTATCTGCCCGTGAGCTTCACACACTTCCAGGAAAGGAGAAACTTTTCAAAGCATCTAACTCAATAGCTTCTTTTCCACACCAGTATTTTGATGATACAATAATGTCACTCCAACCCATCTTTCTCATTTTTTATTCTCATGCTTATTTATTTTTGACTATATTATTGCTTTGGTCTCACCAGTATAAATCACTTAAGGTAATGGAATACCAGTTCATTAGATGCTCTCTGCTTTCCATTATGCTCTGTCCACTGAATTTCTCTACCGAGTAAGAATTGACTGAATTTGGACTATGCCAATCTGACCTATCTCTTCAGCCCCGCAAGAAAGCCTTAAGGTGAATTTCACTTGCTATTTAAATGAAATGCTCACTCTTTGCATATAATACTTACTAAGCACCTCTTTAAAATATTTTGTAATTTAAACTAGCCAGTGCAAGTCACATGAACAATACTCACCCATTTTTAAAATCACTTTAAATTGTGAATCTGAATTTATTTTTTGCTGTGCTCTCAGATATTACCGAAAACCTGAATGAGGCTTTCTCCCAGTACTGATTTTCTGTTCCTATATCATTATTATTATTATTGCTTTATTTAATGAGAATAGGTGGCAGCCTAAACTGGAGGGACCAATGGATGACTTTGTTTGACCTGTCCCCTTTGGCCTATTCTGCTTGGGTGACTTTGAGGGATTAAAACTCCTCCTGCCATGGCTCCTGGCACCAGTGTGGTGCATAAACCACCCCACCATGTTACAATGCAGTCCCTAAAGAAAGATTTTATACTTAGATTACTGAATGATAAAAAAGTTACAAAAACCTTGCAAAACAATACAAATTTAAGAAGTAAAATCTTAAGACTGAATACAACATTTTCAACAGTCAAGAGTACAGCCAAAAAAACAAATGTTTGAGAGGTGAGGGTAGAACTATTCCTCTTGGAGTGTGCATATGGGGGGAACTACCAATATTTTAAACTTATGTGACCAAAAATGCAATGTTCGATTCTAGTTTTGGAACTGGCCTTTTCAAGCTATAGGCTTCCTAGAGATACTAAAATAAGTACACACCAATAGGATATACATGAAAGATTTGCAGATTTTTTTCCCCAGAATCTTTGAGATCTATCAAATTGACATTTGACTTGTTTATATCTTTACTCAGTTTTTAGCATTCCTTTCCAGGAAATATTGCTTCAACACCATAATGCAAATGTGCTGATTATTTAGTGCACTTCTGCAAAAAAAACATCACATGGAAAGACCAAAAATAAATCTGGATTTTAACTTTAAAATGTTCTACGTTAACTAAATTTGTCTAGTTATTTCTCTCCTGAGAAATGTTTTTTGCGTGCATAGTTGGCTATGAAGTCCTTTCTTTCAAGCAGCTCCTAAAACTAAGCTATTAACTGCAGCCAGCATCAAGGCAAAAGTTTTGGTATGTACTATGGGAGTCTGATGGTACCAAGTGCTGAGTCCAAAGCAATGTAAAATATTCACCTCAGCTTGCAATACTTACAGTATCTGTTCAAGAGCAAGAATTTTAGCCCAGTGTGGAAGGGAAATGAGTGGTAGAAGCACAGAACCATTTTACATTTGCGGATTTTGTGCAGACACTAAGAGTATAATAAAAAAATCTAGATGGAGGGAGAGGCAGTGGAGATGCCCTTCTGCCTCTCAGTAGGGTGGATTCCTTCTACAAAGGTATGTGGCTTCCTTATTCTGTCTTTGCTCAAATATTAGAGCCAGCATTGGAGCCTTTCTGATTCTTGCAACTGGTCCTTGCAGTCTGCTGTTCTGGAGGGTATTTGCTATTTGCCTTGTATTTTGCATGCATTGCTTCAGGGAAGTAAGTCACTTTGCAGGAAGAGTATACCTTCTACTGCCAGATCTCAGGACATACATTCTCATACAAGTCTTGCAGTTTTTAGCATCTGAAGTTGGTGACAAGTGTACATTGGTGGAGAGTACACTGCAGGGATACTGTTCCCCTTCTGCAGACCTGGGGGTTTTTCTTTCCCTGCCTTACACCTCAGTTGGTCCACCTACCAATGTGTCTATTGGAAAAGGCCATTTCATTTTCATGGAAACCAAAATTGGGTAGACATTCTTTAGTAGCTATAAGATTGCCATCTTAAACATGAAGTGTGTCATTGTATTCATGTTGTGATAGCATATAGAATTTAGAGTCAAGAAATGTAGGTCCTATTTCTATCCTTACTGGTCTTTCTTTATAATCTCGGGCAAATCATCTCTAAGCTTTTCAGCTATAAAATGGGAATAATATCTGACTATTCTAGTGGGAATCCTGAAATTTGTAAAGGGCTTTGATGGAGCAGGTGGTGCTAAAGAATTTTCTTCAACTTTTTCTTGCAGAAAAGTAACTTTCCTTAGTGGAGAGCATTGGCATGATGAGACCCTAACATCTGTATTGTTAAAAAAATGAATTGTTGTAAATTTCTCCATTTTTGATCATTGTTAACTGTGGGTACATCTACTTGGTGTGGAGAATGATTGCTTGAGCTAGCTTGGGTGCCAGAAGCAATGTAGCTGTTTTAGGGCAGAGCTTGGTCCAGATTAATAAACCATGCTCTTCAGCTGGGCTAAGGTGGCTATGTTGCTTTTGGTACTCAAATTAACTTGGGGAGGATTAGCTTAGGTATTTCTACATAACTGTGCCTTGCCCTGTGCCTACGGTACCCTATGGTGTTCTTTGCTTTGCAAAAAAAATTTAAATTCAGCTATAATCCAATGAAATAATTAGGTTAATTTGCTAGCTCTGGCTAACGAAAGGACATGTGGAAAAGCTCTAAATGTATGGCAGGAACAATTTTGTTTCTAACTAGTTTTTAATACCACTCAGATCCAATAGGATATTATACTGGTCTGTTAACGCATACCTTGGGTGTATCATGAGGCGTGAGGTTATTGGGCAGATTGTCTTAAGTACTCATAAAGTGTATATTAATGGGCCAGGGAAAAAAAGGCCCTGGAGGGCTCCTTTTTCTCATCCTATATAATAGTTATTGCAGTTTTAAAAATTAATAAAAAAAGTATTATGTGCATCTCGGAAAACTGTGTAAAATGGGAAGGAGAGAAAAATGCCAGATTTTGCTTTGGCATTAATCTACCCGACATGTAGGGGCGCATCTTGCACATCATTGAGAGACTAATGTCCTCATAGTAACATGTTCCAGAAGGGCCCTGAATTGGCACCATGTTCAGTTTGCAAATCTAGATTCACTACTTCAAACCCAACTCTAGTACAGTTTCCTCACAAGGCTCTTGGCTCTAAGTTTTTGGCTTCAATTATAGTCCTATAAAATACATAGCCATTTTAATCATGCTACAGCAGCATCCCAGTATTTCTTTTACCTTTATTTAGATAATACTGCAACACTCTTGTGAGTAATGTAAGACCGTTCCATTGTAGAGGCAGAGAAAGGAAGGCAGAAAGGCTATCAGCTTGTCCAAGTTGGGAGTGTTCTGGTGTTTCTGCTCTGTCCTGTTCTTGGACTATAAAACCATGCCTTTTGCATGAGTTTACTCTAATTTCTGTAAGAATAAAGATATGTCAAATCTATCATATTAAATGCAAGCACCTTTGAATTTTTGAGAGTAGGGGAAGGACTGATATTTGAGAGACGAAATCCTTTAATATAAACTTAGATGTGGTTTTGGGGATCTAGTCTGTATCTGGTTGATGAGCTAGATCTCCACAGAACAGCGTTCACGGAAAAAACCTAATTCTGAATTTCAGTGGCAGTGAATCCATTTCGTAATCTGGATTTGAACCCTGCCTTCTCTGGCACTCTGCAAATAAAAATGTCGTTTCTATTAGGTGCCAAACATCTGTTGCATTCTATAATTCAAAGTCCTTTGGCTGTACAGTATATTAAGTCCACCTTGTGTATTTAAAATATATACTTAAATTGGTCTTTTTCTCACCAGTATTGCCAGCCAGTTCATATCCAGCTGGTGCACCCAGAGGTGGGCAAGTACAGGTCATGGACTGGATCTGACCTGTCAAGGGATTTTGTCCAGCCCTTGGTGGTGTGTATGGCTGGTCCTGCTGCTCCTGGTTGCAAAGTAGGGGTAGGGCGTTGTGGTGGCTGGACTCCACTTCCTGGCAACCTCAATGGCAGCCACTCCTTCCAGCAGCTACAGCTGTTGAACCCAGCTCCACTACCTGGGCATCCCGGCCTGTCCACCCCACACCCACTGCTGGGCGTGGGACCTGCACGGGCAGGGTGCGCAGCAAGGCAGGATGGGATGGGGCTGCAGGTGGATAGGGAGCAGTGTCCAGGACCAGGATGGATGGGTGTGCAGGGTTGGGACTGTAGGTTGCTGACAGGTTTGGGGGCAGAGCTGCAATTCTCTGCCTGCGTTTCCCTGTGATGGGTGCTGATTGCATGGGCAGGGTGTGCAGTGAATGGGTTGCAGCTTTCCCTTGGGCCCTGGCCTCTGGCCCCGTACTGTCACTGTTCCAAGATCCCAGACTTACCCCAGCCCACCAGTTCCACTCCCAGACACAACTACCCACCCACCTGCGGCCCCATCCTGTCTGCTTGGCTGCACACGTCCCAGCCAGTCTCCATCAAGACCCTGGGATCACGGGGCAGTGACAGCGCGGGAATCCCTGCACACCCCTGAGGCAATGCCGTGATCTGATCCTACATGCCCCTGCCCATGGAACTGGTGCTTGTTGCAGGGGTGTGCAGGGAGCAGATCATGGTTCTCCTCTGGGCCCCAGCCCCATGGTGTCACAGCCCCATGATCCCGACCCCACACATCTGGCTCACTTCTGCATGGGCCCACTCACAGACCCATTCCAGCTACCTGGCCGAGCATGGATCAGAGCCACGTAAAGAATTTTCATGAGCTGTTGCAGGCGGGGGGTGGTGGGTGGGGAGGCGGGGTTGGTGCTGACTTGGCTCATGACAGCTCATTAAAGCTCCCTAAGTGGCTCTCAGGCCCAAATAATTGCCCAAACTGAACACTGTGTCTAGGTTAGCTGGATTCTTTTCAGTCATGGTATGGGTGAGACTTAACCTCTAAGCCCAATTCCAAGCATTTGGGATTCCCAGGGTCCTTTTTATACCCTGATCAAAACAGTTTAATGTTTACAGCATACATGTGCTTGTTCTTTTAAAGATCTTTAGGTAACACCATCCATCAATTAGTGCTACCTTCCTACCAGATAGGAAAACCTGTTGTCCAGGTTATTGATCCTTATTTTGGTGACCTGTAATGGTCTTATCAATTCTTTCTCTCTGTTGGCCTTGCAAAGTTCCTGTAAAGACTAACAAAGTTACTTCTGTGCAAGTTACTTACGGTATGCCTAGTTCTATTGTAATGAGGTCTACTTTGGTTTATGCTGTTAGCAGGCCCTCTGTGTGACTAGTATATGCACTAAGCAATCGTATTAATCTATACTCCAGCAAGGCTCATACATGCATTTGGCTGTACATTTCTTCCAGGATGTGGGATTTTCCTTCAGCATTTTCCATTCTTCTTAACTAATGAAAGACCATGTGAAGAGACCAAACTCCCCCCAAAATGTCTAACATTGTTTTAAACTCTATTTGAAAAACAAGGTGTAATCAACGTTTCACTGAAGGACTGTTGTTAAAAACATCTCAAACTTTACATATTGACATGTGGTCTGTACTTCCTTTCTTTGTGAGAATAAAAGTAACACTGATGATGTATTGGGAGTGGTCCATAACACTTGTCACTATTTCAGATATTTGGCTAAAGTATGAAACATTTTCCATTGTAGCCATGGCCTAACTTTAACGAAATCATTTCAGCTTGGTTGAACCAGAGAGAGGTATCCATTAGTGTATGGAAACACCAGACATAAATACTTGTTCTGACCACTCAGCAGAATCTTATTTGCTGCTTACAATGTTAAGACCTAGGAGCTATTGCTTTGAAGGCAGAACAGAACAGGGAAAAACGGGAAATTACTCAGCTCTTATCCTAAAAGAAGCGTGATTTTAGGCAAAACTCCTAGGTGGAACAATATAATTTACTTTTTGTATTTTTAGAAGTGCCCTTCAGCTGACTAGGTTTTCACTCCAGTCCTGGTACTCTTGCTCTGGAGCCCCTAGTGAATTGTGAATTCTACTTTTCCAGTGTCAAGTACCATCTGCTTAAATGGATCTTTACTCTAAAATGTTGAATTCTACTAATTTTTTGTGTATATTGTGTAATATCAGTGTTGATGGTGTTAGGGGGTACAGATAACAAATAATTTGGTGGGACCCAATAAGCATACTACCTCTATGGGTTCCCTAAGAGGGAGACTAACTGCCTTGTTCAAGGTCCCACGGGATGTCAGTGACAGACAGGGAATTGACCCTGGGTCTCCTGGCATGCAAGCTAGCACTGTTACGATTGGTCCATTCTTAGCATCAAGAAATGATATAAGAGCTATCTTACTTTGGCTATATTTAAATGAGGTTTAAGATCCCCCTTCCTAGGTACCCAGTTAGTGTATGTTGGTAAGAGGTCTCTAGAGTTTAGTCACTGAAATACTTGTTCATAGAAATGATTTGCAACATTTGCTTCATCCTGAGTTCAAGAAAATAATTTGCATCGTCATTTCCTTTCCAGTCCTGATCAGCTGCTTGAGAACAATGCCAGGGGCAAAGCACTAGTGTGTAACATCTTCCACTTTTAACCTTCTCTCTGTCTTTTCTGTGAGGAGGTAAAGTGGGCCATAAGTTTTGCAATTCAGAATAGCGTAGGTTCTTGAAAAGTAGTAGAATACATTATATGGATCAGCTTAGGCTTTTAAAGTAAACATGTCTAGGAACAATCATGATGGACATGTTATGTATTGATAGCTCTTAACTTATTCTAATCTTTGCATTTACCCCACCCCCCTGTGAATGGAAAACATGAAAACAGTGCCCATCAAATCACATCCCTCTGCTTAAGGAACTACTTAGCTGAAAAAACAAAGTAGTTTTCTTCCCCCCTCCCCCCAACTCCTTGGCTTGCCTTGAATTCTGATCTTCCTACTATGCATCTCTTCCAAGTTCGCAGCTTGGCAGAAGCAAGTGTGGGTGTGTTTTGATTTGTATCTGACAACAAAAGAATGAAATGCAATGATCTCATGACAAGTGGATCAGTGCTCACAGGTGAATCAACACTTAAAGATTTGACTCACACAAAACCAACAACAGGGGAAAAATCTGTTCTGACCCTTCAAAAGCAACAATTTATGAAAAGGGCAGAAAATCCAAACTTAGTTTTTAGTATTTATTTCTCAAAAATAGCTACCGAACTGTATACATTCTGTATACCATTTAAATATCATTTGAGATAAAGATTTGAATACTGTGTAGAACTGAAAAAGAGATGTGACAAACCCAGACTTATTTAAGGTTAAGTGAAAAGATTTCTCTGAGTAGGAAAACCCCAAAATTTACCAGGGTGATTTTTTATGTTAAATTTCTACAGGGGTTATGTGAAATTCCTGCAACTATAGAACAGCAGAAAGTAAAATATATATATGTTGTTTGGTTATGTTGCTTTCAGTTACTGAAGAAATTAATCCATATGCAAGTACAGAGCCTGGTGCTGGAATGTAAAGTAAGCAGGCTGTGTTTGGTCCTGGTACAGATGAAGACTGTCCAAGGAACATACCTGCCGTTATGGATGCCATGAACAGTCAAAGTTCACTCACATCTGCCCACAAAGCCCTGTGACTCTACCCACAAAGCCCTGTGAATCTACCATGTATTGCTTCTTGCCTTGAAGTCTGGACAGGCGCTAGAGTAAGGGCTCAGTGCTACAGCTGGCAGGGTGCTGGTCCTCTCAGCAAATTCTACCAGTTATCTTTAAAATCATAGAAAATTAGGGTTGGAAGGGACCCCAAGAGGTCATCTAATTCAGTTGCCTGCTCAAAGCAGCACCATCCCCAACTAGATCATCCCAGCCAAGGCTTTGTTAGCCTGGGTCTTAAAAACCTCCAAGGACGAAGAGTCCACAATGTCTCTGGGTGACCTCTTCCAGTGCTTTACTTCCCTCCCCGTGAGTTTTTTTCCCCTAATATCTAACCTAAACTCCCCTTGCTCCAACTTGAGACCACTGCTCCTTG
Organism: Crocodylus porosus; assembly: GCF_001723895.1. Taxonomy (NCBI): domain Eukaryota; kingdom Metazoa; phylum Chordata; order Crocodylia; family Crocodylidae; genus Crocodylus; species Crocodylus porosus. The sequence continues at coordinate 93,573,664 of NW_017728947.1, forward strand.
TCCTGTCATCTGCCACCACTGAGAACAGTCTACCTCAGGCAGGGCTGGATCATCTCTTTAGTGGGTCTTAGGCAAACAAACTTGTATGCCCCAGGCTGGTTGAGACCCCCCTCCCTGCTCCCCAGATGGGGCCATTCACGCTGCTGCTGCCGCAGCTGGGTGTGTGTGGGGGGGAAAGGACTGCTCCCCTTTCCCCTTCCCAGCTCAGGGCCCTAGGCATGTGCCTAGTTTGGCTAGATGTTAATCCAGCCCTGAGTTCAGGGTGCTCAACCCTGGGCCTGTGAACCAAATGCGGGCTGCAGAGTATCCAACCAGCTGGAAAATTTGGTGGCAGGGGAGCCATGGCAAGCCATACTGCCAGCTCCCCTCCCTCTCTCCCTGCTCAGATCAGAGCCAGGCCACGCTCCCACCGCATCCATGGCTGGATGGGGCCCCTCTGCAACCGCCTTGGCTGCTGGATTGGGACCCACGGCGGGCACTGCCCATCCTTCCCGCCGGCCAAGATGGGCAGGCACCACGGGTCTCGCTCCATTCTCCATAGCAAGGGTGGCTGCAAACTTGACTGCTGGGCAACCGTGACCAAAGCCCGCAGAGGTCCCTGGGCCCCAAGCAGGGGTCTCCCCTCAAGTCCCTTTTACTTTTTACTGCTATCGCCTGAGCGCCCGCCTCCCAGGTGCGGGC
>NW_017728947.1:93574444-93639897 GCF_001723895.1 Crocodylus porosus
TTTTTTTTTTTTTTTTAAGTGTGCGCGTGTGTGCACGCATACGCACGTTTGCTATCAGACTTGAAGATTTCTGCTTTGGTTTTATGAACAATATTGATGACGTGTGGATTCCTGGTCTTGCTGGGACTGTCTATTCACTAAAAGGATAGCAGGTCAGCATTATGGTCTTGTCTGCTGAAAAATGAAAAGAAGTCCAACTGAGATAAACAAGCCTAAGATAGCAATTTGTAGAGAATAAAAGAACCAGATCAGGGAGAAATTCAACATCCTGAGTTGTCGCCCGGGGGAAAAATATCTCCTTAAAATAAATTTGATTTATATTCATTTTAGACTTGAGAAAGGAAGAAAACACCAATTGGGAATTGTCTACTAGAGTTTGCTTTGAGAGCAAAAAGGTAGCATCAAGAATGCCAGTCCAGGCTTCATTTATAAAGATAACTTCACTAATAGCACTATTGATATTGAATTGCTCACATACCTCAAAACAGCACACTCAATACTTCTTTTCTAAGTCTTCTGGGGAGGAGGAAAGAAAATCTTCATATACACTAAAGAAGATGATTTGAGAAGGCTGAACCAAACAAATTATGATTCTTGCTGTAATTTGTTCATATTTGTTAGGTACAAAGTCTATGCTTCTCAAGCTATTCAAGTCCAGAGCAGGTCACTGCCATATTAATGCCGCTGTTTACAACGATGTACCTTGAAAATGAGTTCCTGTCTAGTCACATAACTAAGGAGGGACAAGTATCTCTGGTACTTAAGTTATCTTATTACCAAGGATTTCAATGCTTTTTGCGATCACTAATGAATTAGGTCTCAGTATCCCTCTGAGATAGGCAGTACTTCCCTTTATTGATCATGGAGACAAAGAAAGGTGAAAGTTAACCTTAAATGAAAGGAAGATAAATGGTTGCATTTCCCAACATGCTGTGCTTTTGCCATAAGGCCTCTTTTCCCTTGAGGTGGGAGATATGATAAACTAACACAACCACTGATGCTGCAGACAGTGGTGCAGACCAATTCAGCAGGTGATGCTAAGTCTGTGTTAAATTTACGATGCAGTCTGGTATTACATTGTTTGGATGAGAGCAAACTCTGGTATCCTTATCTAAGCACCTGTTGTTCAAGAGGTACAGTTAGTGCTGGCATCATGGTGACTCTCTAGCTCAAGTAATTTATCTTCAGTTATTTCTAAATCTCCCAACATAGTTTCATTTTGTTGTCATCTTTGCTTTCTGCCCTAAAATGCTATTGGCATTGTATTGTAATATATGTGTGGTATTTTTCTGGAGAGGCAAATGAGTTCTGTATCCAAGTTTGTAAACTATTTTATGATGGTGTGGGCTGACAGTCATTTTTTAGATATAAAGATATTGGTGGTTAGTAGGATAAGCAAGTTGAGTAGTAGTTGTTCTCATGCAAGGAGCTTTAAATGTGGAGAGCTTACACCAATGATCCATCTTATTTGGTAGACTTGCTGGTCTCTAGGTAGAAAGTGTTATAGAATAACAAAGCTAGCAATAAAAAGGTATTTTCCTTCCTTTCTGCTGTGTTTAACCTGTTTTACATACCTTTTTCATTCTTTTTTACGTTCCGCCTATTCTTGTATAACTGCATGCAATTCCCAGATCTTCCAGTTTTTAATACCGTAAAGGATTCTTGCATTTTCCGATACAAAATCATGTGGAGCCACTGCATCCACAGAGGACAGTTATTTTGCAACAGTTCGACATGCTTAGTTTTCTGCACACTGCTTATTTAAAATTATCTTTGCTTGACTTTTATGGCCTAGTGGTAGGTTGACCAAACTATGATGGTGCCATCCTAGCAGTGAGTGTGAACATGGGTAGCCCAGAAACCATGAATGAATATCTTGTTTAATTAAAGGCGGGATTCCCAAGTGACGATATTCACTGCTCATCCTTAGCTTTCACTTCCATTGCTTAAGGGGATGTTAATCAGAAATTTAGTCTGTTCAGGTATGTGACTGAGACTGGTGGACAAGTAAAACTGGAGGTAGGGGAGCCACTCTTCACCTGTCATTCTCCTGGAGCTAATCAAAATAAACTGCCTTGTCCCCTCTAAGCAGGCTTGTCAGCAGCAGAATTATGATGAGATTACCAAGATGAAATACATCCATAATGTTCCATGAATGAAGCTAATATGTATATATGATAATATATATCATATATACATTTTACCCGTTTGTAGAAAATGGTCAAAGAAGTTGTCATTGTCCCAGGAGAAAATGTGCCAGTATTAGTCTATAAAGTATTTTCTTAAGTTGAGAATGTAATTGTAGGTAAGCGCAGTAGTTCCATGTGCTTGGGGCAGCTCGTTCTGTCATTCAGACCGGCCATGCTATTTTTGAGATTATTTTAACTTTGGACAGAAAGCACAAGTTGTGTTTTTCTATAATTAAAAATATGGAGGGAAAATTTGAATTTAATGAAGAGAGAAACTAAAGCATTAAGAGACAGTATTTACAAGGATCATTTGAAAATTATGGATAACATGTTGTTTCTATGTTTTAAGATGAGTGAAGAGACTCAGCTGTCCAGTTATATCTGAAACAAAATTTTGTTTTATGAGCACCTTGGAGAGCAGTTTAGAGTTAAATCATTGCATTTCACGAGTTCTAGACAGTTTCAGATCCTGTAGTTTTGGGTAGTAATACCTAACAACCTTTTTAAAAGTAATTTAGAGATTAAATACCCCTGTCTCCTTCCTCAAGGTGACTATTAAATATTTTCATCTGTGCTGGACAGGGTTTACATGTTCTATGGATATTCAAATGTGGCTCTACTATCTAAAATTAAGCCTGTAGGAACTATCTTTTGCCTTTCCTTCCAGGAGAGTTCTTTAGACCTTAGCAAGGCAGAAGAGCTGTCTTAGGGGAAAAGAAGCATTTTGATATTCAAGAAAGGGATCTGCAGACTGGGGAAAAGTACCTAGAGCTGATGGGGAGAGTTGGACTGTCCTCTAAGAACATTGCAGCTCTGTTGTTTCTGTATTATTCTAAATATCTTCTGAAACAATAAGTGGACTTTCATATTTGTTGCACGTAATTGTGTAAGAGAACACTTCTCTGACATCTTTAACTGTGGTGACAGGTATTTGATCTTTTGTAGAATTATGTTTTTATAAGCTAAACTGCTGAGATAATGGTCAATGAGAAATATGAGGGAGTGTACTCTCTTTTGTGGAACAGTTGAGATTCCATTTTTTAAATACTTAAGATGTATTAAAAATTAGTGAATTCAACAGTTTTACTTGCAAGGAAACCAATATAGGTAAAATATTTTTCATATAGTTGGATCACAATGCATTATCATGTGAATAGCTGTAATTCTGTAGCATGTATCGAATTATGCAAAACCTTCAAATAAAAAAACCTCTTATTCTGCAAAATTGCTTTCATTAGAGCCATTTTTCCTGATTCTTGAAGAAATTGCTTGTTTTTGCACCTAGAAGTCATGCTGACAGGATTACTTTGAGAAATTCTTAAAGAATTTTTGTAGTAACAATTTGGCAGTTTAAACAACTCATAGTTACTATGTGGAAGTCTGTCATGAGGAAAAGAAAGTATAAAAACTGGCATATGGAGTAGAATAAAAGTGTGAAAGTAAATCTGCTCAGTGTATAACCCTGTATTACTTTTTGTAGTGAAAATGCCTTATATAAAGAAGACATCTGGAAAAAGAGCTCCTGCGAAGAGGAAGCTTGCAGAAGAATTTGCTCCAGGAGAGGTGTTAACAGATACATCAAAAAAAGAGTGGAAACTAGGCATGCATATAGGGCAAGGTGGCTTTGGACGTTTATATCTTGGTAAGCATGTGTATACTAAACAGAACATTTTAAAATTGAGGGTCCTTAAAGCCTCCTCCTCCTCCCCTGCATCCTTTCCCCACCCCAACAATTCCTAGTTTAGGAAAGCTATGTATCTGTCAGCTGCAGCATAATACTTTTATTTTTTGCAAAAGGAAATGTAGGTAAAATGAATATTAGAGGATATTGAGGCATAGTTAGCAGTATGTGATACGAAAACCCCTCAAGTCTTAGTCTAACCCAGTGGTTCATGACCTTTTCAAATTTGAGTAAGCCCTTAGTACAGAGGTTTCCAACCCCTGGGCCATTAGGGGTTGGCTGTCGGTCCACAGGAGGGTTGGCTGCTGGACTGGAAGTCTGGAAGTGACCCACATACTGCAGTCCAGTAGCCAACCCTTTTTTATACTTCTGGTCCGCAGTTTGCCAGTCCATGGTTTGCCAGTCTGCAGTCTAAAAAGGTTGGGAACCACTGTCTTAGTAAGCTCAAAGCACCCATTGATAGACCCTTCAGAAAATGCCATCTTTTAGTTTTCACTTGTTTTTTTGACTATATAAAATAATACAGCAATTCTTCTGTTGCAAAGAACTCAGAAAAGAACACAACAGGTCTGAATGTTTTAACGTTATGGATTGCTATTTGAAATCTCTGGATTTCTTTTGTGTGGCATATTTGTACAGCTAGCAGTATGCATCACCCCTGAAAGGATATCAAGACACCCCAGGGGACTGTGGCATCCCTAGCTAATTCATGTGACAAATTAGCTATAATCTTTACTGGTAACATTCTTCATTCATATATAAACCATTTTGCTCCTTTGTAATATCACTTAAATGTTTGTGGACAGGCTTCTATTTTCTTACTTAATTACTTCTTAAGGAGCATTTCTGAAGTAATTCTAGTGGTTGTTGATGATGCCAGATTGATGGCATGGGCACAGCAATTCATACATAACTATCCTGTCTTGCCAGTGTCTCAACCCTTACTTTAGCAGACCTATCTATGGATAGTTCAGTCTCCATGGTAATTTGACGTTTATTCTGTCTTATGCCAGTATTTTTTTGTTAAGAGGATACTTGGCTCATAAATACAAAATTTAAGATTATCAGCACACTTCATGCAAGCCACTGACCAGTTAACAGAGCTTTCTGGTTTAGCTGGGATGAATTGCATCTGAACTTTTGCCCATAGGTCATGTTGTTTATTGTATAATCAGTTTACTTTACTGAGCCATCTGTAGATGTCTGAGAATTTTTCTGTGTGGGTATTGTCACAAAATTCACTTTATAATAATACTTGAACTTCCAGGGAAAAGTTTGAATTTTTTTTCTTACAGCTAGCACCATTTCCAAAATGCAGTCTGCATAGGTGGCATAGAAGTGAGGTCCTCACAGAACCCTGGGAATTCCTGCTAAGGGCCCCATGTTATGATTCTGTTCTTCCAATGAATGTTGAATGGTTAAAATTTTAAGATGAAGATGGTGATAAGGCTCTTGTACTATGTGGTGCATTAGATATGTGATAAGATGTTTCCCTTCTTCCACTTGTGATACAATTGCATTGAATTCTGTAGCTTCATATAGTAATTCATGGGTTACAAAATCATTTATTGATCTAAGATGTTAGTAAAATGATCAGGCACCAATGTAAGGTGACAGTGTTCTTCTGAGAAGACTTGGTCAAGAGAACTGACAAATTTAATCATGGCTAGAGAAGCCTGGCTTTGTTGCATGGTTTTGCCTAAGCTCCTAATGCATACTAAAGGTGGCATTCTTCTTATGTTAGACACTTACCCACATTATTAGTTGCTTTTTTATGTAAGCCCAACCACATCATGTTCCAAATGTTGTTTAATCTCCTTCTCTACTTGTATAGAAGCACATACTTATGTATTTGTTATTCCTAAACTGTCCATTGTAGTATTCCATCACTCAATAAATCTACTTCTATGGAAATTATAAAGCGGCAGCTGGGAGAGCAGATAGTTGGAAGAGAGGAAAAAACCTGTTTTTGGTTATTATGGCATCTAGACAAAAGAAGTACTTGATGGCTTCTTGCAAGTTGTATACCCACATTTTGTTTCTCTATCTCTGTCTTTAAAGGAGTGACTATTATTTAATAATCAAGAGCATTCCATTATCATCCCTGGCAAGAGAGAACTCACAACCAGAAATTTAAGTTGGTTAAATTTGGTACAGTTCTTCTGCCTAGATTCTGAAAATTATTCATGCTAATGTATAATTACTTTATGGCATAGCTAAACAAATGACATAGCAAGTAGAAGCTTTGTTTTTGATGGTTGTCTCTCATCCTACTGATGAACACTTCATATTTTAACAGCTGATGTTAATTCTTCAAAATCGGTTGGCAGTGATGCATCTTATGTTGTAAAAGTGGTAAGAGAAAACTTGAATCTTTATTTCAAAATTTTAAAATGGCTGTTTTGGTATAGCATATGCAATGTGTGACTTGCTGTAAGCTGCTATATATTGTTATAATAGTTATATACTACATCATTGCATGTGTGTGTGACTTCTAAACAAGAAATATGCAGATGCTCAGAAGCAAGCCCCTGTGGGGGATCAGGACTTTGTGATGCTATATACAGATTGGTTTACCAATGCAGGGATATACCATTTGAAAGTTCAAATAACTTGCAAAGGATGGAAGAAAGACTGTCAGTCATACTTTAGGTAACAGAAGGATAGATTCCTTTCAGTACACAGGAGAGTGAAAGCCTGGACTAGCTTTGGATTTCTTTTAGAAAAGAAGGAACACCAGATATTATGGAGAAAGGCAGGGCAATAGGACAGGCAAAAATTGAGGAGTTGAAGACTACCTGTAACATGAGACTGTAATGCCACAGAACGATGATGTTAATAGTAACAGAGAATACAGGGGATGGGTGGTCCACAATTCAGTTTGGACTGTGTTAACTTATGGCAAGACATCCAGGTGGACACACACTAATCTGAGACCTGAGACTGGATGAAGGGAGATAAGTTAGGGCAGTGGTGGCCAACCTTTTTTTGCAGGTGTACCATAAATTAGCCCCATAGCCTTTTGGAGTGCCGTTCTGATCCCTTTCTCCTGTCCGATCTGTTGCTCTGCTTTCTCTTCTCTGCCTTGTGTTTCCTGCCCAAACTCCTGCTCTTGCTTCCTGCCCCACCTGCTACTGTGCTGCTTATATCTCACTTACTTATAAAGTAAATATGAATGCTTATAGCCCATTTTTTTCAGAGTTTAAAAACTAAATTGTTTTGTTCTAAATTCACTGCATCTGATGCATAACTGCAAATCTTCACAGTGTGAATTTCTGCTTCACATGACTATTAGTGACAAATTTGTTTGGAAATGGTGGTGGTTGCAAACTAATGTTCTGCATTATAAAGAATAAAGCACATTTCTATTTCACTTTAATAATGCAGTCTTCTTTCTGTCACAATTTGCAGTACCTCTGTTGCTGAGCTTCCTGATAGTTACTTGCTTTCATTCCTAGTTTTTTTTTCTACCTATGTTTGGGTACTTGGGAAATATGTATTACCCCCGTCTTTGCACTGGGTCTGCCTACACAAATACCAGACCTTTTTGCTGTCTTCATATGCCGTTAGGTAGCAATTTTTGTTAAAAGCCTTGTTTCTGATGTCTTGGAATTCAAGTCACCAATATTTGACTAGTAAACTAGGTTTGTTAGTGTTCAGAAGAAAATGGTTTTCATACAGTATTTCTTAAAATTGGTAAGTTATTAAAGCAGTATAGAAACTGTTGTAGTATCTGACATCTAGTTCTTATGATATTGATGTCTGAGTACAGTAAAAGCCCTGTTATCTGGCATGAGTGGGGAATTGGGGATGCCCGGTATCTAAAAACTCTGGTTACCTGATGCTGCTGGTTTTTGGCTGGGCAGGGGGGAGGGTGTGACAGCAGCCAGAGGTGGAGCGGTGGCAGTGCAGAGTTGATATTTCGGACGGATGTGGAGCAGCAGCAGTGAAGTGTGGTGGTAGCTGCCGTTGCATGCGAGCTTTCCCCCCAGTCCCTCTGCATCCATCCAGCTGGCCAGAAATTCCAGTTAATAGAGTATTCTGACTAGTAGAATGATGGATAACAGGGCTTTTACTGTAGTAGTATTTGAATATTTTATTTTGCAGTCTTACTAATGAAGAAATGTTTTTAATATAGAATTCCTGATGTCACTGTGGAAAAGGAGAGCCGAAGTTTAATAGTATTTCTGATGTTTTTCAGATAGCATTATTTCATTAATTCTTAAAATTTGCTCTAGAGAGAAAAAAATAGTTCATGTGTTTTGACATTACGCCATAATAGAAAGGATTATTGAATTTTCTAGTAAAGGTTTAGTCAGTTTTTTAAACTGAACATATACTTTCTAGTTCAAGTCTTTTTTTTAGGTGTTTGTTACCGTGGTATTGAACCTCATATCTTAATCATCGCAGCATAGCATGTGCATTTATCTGTATTTAGAATTATGTTTATTAGGGGGGTGCTAACTTCAGTTTCATAATTAAGGCTGAATTCTGCTTTACATCTAAAACAGGACTTTAACCTCTGTTATGTATGAAAAATATTGTGTATGCCTGCCAAATTACGGCACTTGCTCTGCCTATAGAATTATTTTTCTGAGCATTTAGAAGTGAATCTGTTAGTCTGATAAAAATAATTTATGAAAACTTCTTTAAGAAATTTGATACCAGCTTTTTTTTGTTTGGAATGTAAGTAGTAGTGGAAAAACACTCCAGCTCTTTTTTATACTTGTTTGTGCATAGACCAAATTTGAAGATATTATTTTGTAACTAAGTTAAATTATCGATTAATCTTATTATCGATCTATCTGTGTGATTAAGAAAACTGGACATGTGCCAGTATTTTAATTGGTAGATAACCTAGCCCAACTGTCATTGCTCTTCTGAGTGTATCTTGTGAATAATATGTATGAGTTTGCACACCTGCCAGTGCTTAGCTGCACTCTTCAAAGGATCTTGTGGCACCCTAGGGTGTCATGCCACCCTGGTTGAGAACCATTGGCATAGGCAGTGCTGAAAGGCTGCCTACATTGGCTCTGTGGCCTTAGTGATTATAGGCATCCACTGAATGTAGTCTTGGTAGTGCAGGAAGAACAGAAACAAGTCAAAGAAGAGTCCTAAAAGGTCAATGGTATCAGGATTTGGTGAATGGGATTCTCCTGCCCTGCCTTACACATAATACCTGTCTCCTTTATATAAAAATAATAAGTTAGGAAACTAAGACCCGAAAGGGCCTTTTGGGTCATTGGATCCATTCCTCTGCTTTCGCAGGGATTCATTAAGCTAAGGAATCCCTAACTGGATCAAGGGCCAGATTCACCAGTTTACTTTATCTTCCTTGTGTTTCACTGGTGATGCAAGGCAGCTGGAAACCCAGATTCAATGACTGGTGCAGTGTGGCTGTTAACACTTCTTATCTATACCACTGAATTTGCACTTTAATAATCCTAATTACAGTTTTTAAGATTTGAACTATGCATGTTCAGGTCATTAATAATGTCACATGGTTGTTTTTGAGGCATTTATGAAATGTTTCATACGACACTTTTTTGTATGAAATGTAATTTTTGTGAGCTAAGGCAGTTCTAAGACACAGATTTCAATTGAAATGGAGTTAAGGTTGGATATGTATCAGTAATTCAAGAGTTAAAATTAAGGAAGCTGTAATTTATCTCTAAATTCAGCATTTTTAACTTGGGAAATTCAGAGGTAGGGTTACACTTAAAAGAAGTCGAAGCATGTCATGGTATGGAAATCTTCATTTGAGGCTTCTACTTGGCTATTATTGATGCCGGTAGTCACAGTCTAGCTTGGGTGGTCGTGTGGAAACATTCTTCTAAGTAACAGTGTAAACTAATTCCTCAGGCACCAAATGTTTTAGTCATAGTTATACTATTGATGAAAGGTGTCACTGTAGGGCAGAGCTAAGCTAACATGCTCCAGCTAATTCAGGTTAGAATCTTACTGAAGGCAAAGCATCCCGTAGGTTAGAGTTAGTAGGCTGAGTTAGGCCGTAGGCTCCTCCTTAGTGTTAATGTTGATTGGCTAACATGAAAGCTACAAACTACCTTGGTTTTCCCTAGGCCTTTGTGTATTGGCTACCACATCTTAACTCACAAGTAAGAACTTACATGTTTTGCTTAAAAAGGCACTCTTCTATAAACAGGATTTCTAAGAGAGGGTTTATTGCAAGAGAATATTTAAGGATCACTTGGCACATGCTCTTCTTTCAAATTATTTCAAGTGTTGAGACCATTATGAGGATGACTGCAATGTTGTTGGGTTCAGAATACAATAGCCTCAGTTGGAAAAAGTGAAGATGGTGAACATATACTTAATATTGTTTGTAGAGCTGCTGCTGTGAACATTTAATAATATTTCTGAAGATTTTTCAGTTAATTTGGTACTCTTTAACCTTTAATTGTGGAGAAAAAGTACTTTGATATTTTTAACTTTCTAGCCGCTTCTTCTGTTGTCATGTTTATCTGTTCAGAGACCAGATTCTTGAAAAATTATCAATATCCAAAGCAGAGATGAAGAATAATGTAATCTTAGGGCAACATGTCAAGATTTTCAGAGTAATTGTTTTCATTAGCTAAAACTTTAACCAACTCTAACTAAAATTTATTTTAAAGGAACCCAGCCAGAATGGACCTCTTTTTTCTGAATTAAAGTTCTACATGCGAGCTGCGAAACCAGAGCAAAGTAAGCAGTCAATTAAACATGTTGATTGAACTTTAAGCCCACATTTTCCTATAAATAATAAATTCTCTCGAGGTTTTTAATAAAATAAAAGCTAAGTGGTACTCTTTAACATTAAATGGGTTATCTAGCTCATCAAGAAAGTCTCTTTAGATCCATTTTTTAAAATGAACTACTGGTATTCATTTACATTTCTTAAGAATGCTTTTAATCATAAATGGATGTTTCTTTTTCTAAATGGGTAATTACTGAAGATAATTGTTAATAAGCAGGAGTTACTGAACTAAAACCCATGCTCTTGTAATTTTTTCATCTTGGAAGGCCTTAGCCTTATAATATCAAAAGAACAAACAGGATTTAGTGTTTAAAACCAAAAGATGATTTAATAAGATTCACTTATTTGTCTTAAAAAAAATTTATTTGACTTCATTTAATAATTTTGGAAAATTTGAATTTGTTGTGATAAATGTTGTCTTACAGTTGCATTTTGGGCATGTTGCCATCAGTGGTATTAGTTGTACTGAAACTGAAAAGATGCACTTTACATCTGCCTGTGTGATCGTCAGTGAGTCCCTGTTGCAACTGAATTACCAGAATTAGCCAGAGGTAGACAATTATTTGACTCCCTACTTATATACTTGGTTCACTTATTATCAAATGATGATCACATCTTATGTGGATACCAAAACAAAATGATTTAGGTAACATTTTGCAGAAGACTTCATTAGGAAATTTTAATGTACATGTCTTCATTTGTATTTTTAGTTCAGAAATGGACTAAATCCCATAAACTGAAATATCTAGGCGTACCAAGGTATTGGGGGTCTGGCTTGCATCAAAAGAATGGAAACAGGTAAGAGATTTTGTTTCTAGGGACAATTCTAGTATTTTAATTCACATATATAAAGGAAGTGGTTTACTGTTTAGCATGCTTTAATCTACAGAAAATATGGTTTACTTACACGGTAGAGCATCTCTTGATTTAATCTTTGGGCTAAATTAGACAGCCTGATCCTTATCCTAAAATTTTGAGGTACATTTGTATGCTGTTCATTATGATCAATAGATTAATTCACTTAAATTGCTACATTTCCCTGACCATCCTTCCCTGCATTGGGATTTGAAAAGGATACTGTCCTGCAAGGGTTTATATGACCAGTGCTGTCCAGGCTTGATTACAGAACAGACATCCTTTATTAAATGGAAAGAACAGAGAAGACTATTAAGTAACAACTACTACTAAACATATTTCTACTTCTTGATCCATTGCATTCATGAAGGAACAAGGGGCTTTGCTTTATTCAACTCCACCAGCAAATTGTGGTCGATCATGCACAGAATGCACAAAAAAATCCTTCTAGGAATCTTTGGAATTACAATAGATGGAAGTCTTTTGCTGAATGATGCTGATTACTTTTAAATGCCCTATCTCTTCAGCAAAGAAAACAGTGGAGCAAGAGAGAACAGGGATAAGGAACTTTGGCATTTAACAAGCTTTTGGCACCAGAAGTCTTATTGCACCATCATTTAGGGTAGAAACAGACATCTCATTTGAGTTGGTTCTGACTGATCCAAGTTCACTTGGAAGCAGTATACCCCTCTACACATGCAGCTTGAATGGTGATTAATTTGAATTAGCCCACATTATTACAGGACTAAGTGTATTATCACAGGAAAAATCTTGGATACTTCACAGATATTTGAAGTGAGACAACAGGCTTGTATGTCTGTAGGGTCTCAAAATAAAAGACTTTATCTCAGGAGCAATCCTGGTTTTTACCCACAGAATTTCCCAAGATAGGTCACTTCACAGGGCAGTTGAAACAGTTAGGGCCTTAAATCACCCAGGAATTTAATGTAGCAGGGAGTTCAATTCTGATTAACCATGAGAGGCAAAAGTAAACGAGTAAATGTAATATAACAAAGGTAAATGTTTCAACCCAAATGAGCTTTTTCAGTATATTCACATTCAGTGTGCAAGGCTTTTGTAGGAAAAAGCTTTGGTACTAAAGTGAATCCACTTTGTCAAACAAAGATGAATGTCAAGCCATCTTTATCAGGTGAGATTCACTGTACTAGGTCAAGTGCTCATTTAAATCTTAGTAACATTGTTTTCAAAGCAACCAACTTGTAAAACTAACCACCACTTAAATGAAATGACTCACTTACAGGAAGAAATTACTGGGTTCTACAGACAACCATTTTTTTCTCGTTTTTGAATAAAATCCATTCTGCAGATGGTCATTTTCTGTTATTCTGTAAAAATAGTAGGTTATTGGGAACATAACTTTGACAGAGGACCTTTTTGTCTAAGTGAAATAGTTCAAACAAAACAATGTCACAGTTCAAAAACAGTACAGAAACAAGAAAATATTCCTAAATATTTGTCAGCTACTTAGATTATGTTTATAATTAAAAGTATACATTTCAATTCAAGAAATACTTCAAGAATAGGTTGTAAAACATGAGAGAGTTCCTCTACAAGCTTTAGTAACTTCTTTTCCTGCTTTCAAACAGCTATAGGTTTATGGTAATGGACCGATTTGGGAGAGATCTTCAGAAAATATATGAAGAAAATTCAAAGCGTTTTGCACATAAAACTGTGTTACAGCTTGGCTTAAGAATAGTAAGTAAGAAATCCATCTTTCTAATTTAGTCTTTTTTTAGACATTTTGTGCTGAATAGAGGTCCTCTGCTGGATGGAGTTGGGTACTGCATTGACATTGTAATGTATTTTGTTTTGTTAGCTTGATATTCTGGAATATATCCATGAATATGAATATGTGCATGGAGACATCAAGGCCTCAAATATTCTCCTGAATTACAAGAATCCGAATCAGGTATTTCTGATGTGTGTCATTTCTCCTGTTTTAAACCTATTGTTTGACAACATATAAAGAGGCCTTGAACCTGGGAAACCTAGCAGAAATCTTTATTTTTTAAGAACATATACAGTAATATTATTTCTGCTTGACATTTATATCTAGTTAATATTCTACATTTTTGATGCAATTTGCTGGCAGTTTATCAAGTTGGCTGTTTTGCCCTAAATAATATTCAGGAGGAGTGCTTGTGATACAAAGTGAATTTCAAATAGCTATTTGGGGGTGGAAGCTTAAAATTATATAGTACACCAGTGAATTATGTTTGCCTGTCTGCTTTGTCACTTTTTTATTTCCTTTGTTCAAAGAATCCATCAAATAAGTGTTCTGTTACTTGGAAAATTTGGTCTTTTAACATGTTGATTATTCAAAGCAATTGGTTTACAGAAATATCTTTAATTTTCTAAATTTTTACACCCTTTAGTGTTTGGAAAATGCATGTTTGAATTTCATAACTGCCTGTGTTTTCTTGTCTAAATGCTTTACCTCACAAAGTGAATAAACTACTGTCATTATGCTTAGGAGTAGCCAGGGCTAGAGAAGATTCATGCTTGGAATTACTATTTCACTCCTGATTTTACTGTGTGTAAAACTAGAATTAATCTGATCAGTATGAATAATCAAAAAAAATCAGAATGGTAACTGGTATTTCTAAACTCAGCTGCCAAGGCTGAGCCCCTTCTACCACATGCAGTCCACTACAGGGGAATACCTGAATATTGAACTGAATATTTATCTGTTGCTAGATCAATGGTTCTCAGTCTTTTTAGACACAAGGAACCCCTTGTTAGACTCAACCTTTCCTTTGGAAAATGCAGATTCTTAGCTTTCAGTCATTTTTTGAATACGGAATAATAGCGGAATAATTTTTCTGTTGCAAAAAACTCAGATCGCAGCAGGTCAGAATGGCTTTAATGCTCTGGATTCCTATTTGAAATCTCTGGGTTTATCTTGTGAATCATGTTTGTACAACTAACACTGCTAACAACATTGCATCGTACCCCACAGCACCCATGAAAGGAGCTTAAGGCACCCAGAGTTCTGTGGCACTCTTGTTGAGAATTACTATGCTAGAGCAACCAAAAAACTGATTCCTAAAACTGGTTATATCCTTCTATTTCTTTACCTTAGATAAGTGGCAAGTACTTGTAGCTATCAAGGTATGCATAGTTGTCTCACTTAATAATAAATAAGCGCAATTTTAATTCAGAGAGCTGAGCATTTGTAGGTTTTATTCTAACAAGGTTTAGAGAATAGGTATTGATAGTTACTTCTTTTACATGTATGGCCAGTCTGGCTTGTGAGCTGTGTATAGCTCTTGATGAAGGAATAGTGGGGTGTTGCGTACGGTTCACTAACTGTGGGGCATCTTGAAAATTTTGTCTTGCAACTCTCAGGGATTTGGTTTGCATCTAGAAGAGTCAGGAAGTTTTACCATTCCTGTTTGTTTATTTGGATTATTCTGTATGTATAATACTTTAATCTGTGGATTATATGTGGGAATTAATAGGTGTACTTGGTTGATTATGGCCTTGCATATCGATACTGCCCAGAAGGAGTTCACAAAGAGTATAAAGAAGACCCAAAAAGATGCCATGATGGGACTGTTGAATATACTAGTATTGATGCACATAAGGGTGTGGGTAAGTAATCAAAACCTTTTTATTTACTTTACAATAAAGACAGTATGACATGAACGGCATTTTAAGTAGTTACATGTTTAGGCTAGGCTAATTTATAATAAGGTGTCTAAACATTGTAGAGAGAAGACTAAATAGTTGTATAGCAAAAGCCCATCTTTCTCATCTCACTAGAATTTGCTGTGTGACAATTTCAGCAGGTTACTCTCTTTCTTTTCTTTCTATTTTTTTTTTGTTCGTTTTTATTTTTTTTGTTTGTTTTTGCTGTTACTTTGTGATAGCCTTTGGGGAAAAATGCAAAGTATTTCCTAGACATTTGACCTTTACATAAAGTTATCCAGTATCTTAAGGTTCTGGGGTGTTCTCATTAGAAAAATATATGATTGTTTCTGGGGGGCAATAAATTGTTTCCACAATAATTATGAAGCACACTTCCCTATATTTGGCTGTGGGCTGGCTGATCATGATTTTTTTAGCACATATGGAAGTTGACCTTGAATAGTATTAGAACTAAACAACTATCCTACAAGTCTAACCTTTGGCCATTGAAAATATTAAATATTAAAATAACAGATCCTCAAATGGTTAGCAGTATGACTTTTTATAGAGACCTTACTAGATCAGCTGTGTTGCTCTTTTCTTGTCTTGCTGAAGTTTTTAATTTAAACAGTAAAATATGCTGTAGTGTTAATTGTTTCATTTGGGCTACAAGTTGACTAGGCCTTCAATAGATGATTTGGCAGTTTGTCCATTTAATATAATTGTAATCTTTGTCTTAAGGAACACACAACATCATATTTTAAAGATGATTATGGATGTAACGCATCTGCTTTTAGAATCTTTCAAAAGCAGCAATACACTTTGTTAAGGAAATCTGAAAAGTTCCCATATTCTAAGATAGTTTCAGGAACCCAGATTTCAAAATTATTTTTACCTTCTTTGTCCTCATGAAATAGTAATGTTTTGAATAGAAAAGTCTATCAGTTCACTAACTGGCTCTATTTTTGTCACAATTGGAGGATTTAAAATGCTTCACAAATTGGCATAACTGCTGCATGACATATCTTTGAGTGGAGAAAGTGATTTGATAAAAGAGTTTGAAATGAAGTGAACTTCCAAACCTTAGAACACTATTTTTTCCTTCTCTACTTCCTGCAAAGGATGTAGTAATTTTGAATTGATTTCCAGTTGTCTTAACATATTTAAACAATTAAATGTTTGTTTGCATGCATCGTTGTTGTTCAGACTTTTGTGTTTGTAGCTCCATCAAGACGTGGTGACTTGGAAATTCTAGGCTACTGTATGATTCATTGGCTCAGTGGCCATCTGCCATGGGAGGACAATTTGAAAGACCCCAACTATGTCAGAGATTCAAAAATCAGGTAAGGAATTTATTTTCTTTTTCATTTGCAGCGAAAAGGCATAGCAATATTTTGTACTTTTATACAGCTTCCTTTGCTGTGAAGGGCTGGGTATAATATATTGTATGTACTCTTTCACTTTTTGGCATAGGGATTCCAGAATGTCCACAGCTCTCTCTCGCTTGAAAGAATTATTGACTTTAGCAGAACGAGAGTTCTGCCAGGTCCCGCCAAATCGGCTTTGTCATCTCACCAGCACTCATTCAGAGCAGCTTCTGTCCCTTTTCTAACACTGCTTGTTGCACCTTTCTCAGAGCAAGCAGCTTCTCTCTTTTAATTACAGCTATGGTGAGAGTTGCCGTATGTAAGGGGTAAGAGCCCTACCCATCATCAGCTATAACAGAGATTGGACTTGAATAGACAGGAAGAGGGGAGCTGCTGTGGGGAGTTTAAGATGGAACATCTTTTAATGTGTAATAATTTACCTAAATTCAATTGTGAGAAACAAAAATTACTTGGGAGGAATCTAAAGATCCTCAAAGATTCTGGACTTGTATTGCTTATTGAAAGAGAAATACCTAGAATATTTTTATGCTTAAAATGATTTTATAAAAAGCATTTTAAAACAACAAAGCTTCAGAATTATTGCTAATATTAAACTAAACTAAGAATAAGAAAAAGACCAAATCAAAGTCAAATCAATGAATTAATATCAACAATTTAATCTTGGAATTAAATCTTAAAATGAGTTAGACCTCAGATCGGTTCTAGAATTAATCCATCTTTAAGTTCTGAAGCTGATTTTAAGGTGTCTCTGGTTATAACCCCCAGGAGAGTAATTTACCAGAGTAAATTATATCTATGATTTTAAAACTGGTTAAAATATTGGCACTGTAACCAGATTCTTGAATATCTGAACCATAACTTCAGAGCCAATTAAGCATCCCCCTTAGAATTCAGTTCTTATGTAGTGTTATTCTTCTTTTTCCCCTCATAGTAATATTTTAAATTTAGACTTTAAAAGAAGACTTTGGATAAGTGGTAGATTGAGCTTGTTTAATTTCTGATTTCACAATTCCTGGTTTCTTGAGACTTTTAACAGAACTTGCATGAATAAATATATTTGAAAGACACTTTAATCGGGGGGGGGTGGTGTTCTGTTACTTTATCATGCAGAGTTTTGGGTGTATGCTGGTGTGCAAGAGTGCTAAATGATTTCACACCTTAAATTAAAGAATCTAAAGAGAATGGGATATTTCTCAGATAATTGCTTTTTGTTTTCTGTTTTTATTTAAATGACTAAGAGTTTTGTAAACAGTTAAAGTACCACAGTCTAAGAGCTGGGATTGTGCTTGAGCTGCTCTTCTAAATTTGCTTCTTATTAGTGAGCCTCTTTTATGGTGCAGGAGCAGTCTGGTTTGTCAGAGGCCACATACAGGGACTCAGAGCCACCATGAGACTTCTTGCACTTTTTTCCCTTAGTAAAGAGAAGACTGCAGACATTTCAGGGGTTGGGCAGGTCCCACACACATAGCATGTGCTGCCAAGAGTACACAGCCAGGGAACCACAGTGCACACATCCCAGCATGCTTTTGAGGATCCCCTGGCTGATGGAGAATGCTGAGAGCAGTCTAGGCATATAGGTCAGAGCTGATTGGCTGGCCAGCTTAGGAGACCACACCTCACGGGGAACTCCTTTTTGCAGCACCCTCTCCCTCCCTTCCCCCCAGCTGGAAACCTAGAGGGTGTCTGCTGTCTTTTCATTAGCAAACCTGTCAATTTACCCTCCAGTAGCCTGTAGTGGATTCCTACCCCTCTAGCACCAGTGGATCGACCCAGTTCCAATGCATGTCAGGCATGCCCCTGGTAGAATATCTCCTCGCATGCCAGGACATTGGGCAGGCCCTGGCCTTATGGAAGTATGCCAAGGAATGAGGTGTGCCTCAGTTTTCCTGTTTCCTTGTCTCTTACCAACACTGGTTTCTGTGACCAATGTCAGGGTCTCGGGATGAGGGAGCTCCCAGCTGTCTCCCTCCTAGCATGCAGGGAAGCACCCAGCCCTGTGGGAATATGGTGGGGAATGAGGTGTGCCTCAGTTTCTCTGTTTTTCTTCCTCTTACCAATATTACCATCTGAGACTACCCTGTTGGAATCATTGTGCTAGGTTGTGGTTGGGCATGTCTGTTCACGTCCAGGTGCTGGCAGGTTGGTGTTGGGTCTGGGTTTGTCAGGTATGATCAGGTTTGTTCAGGTCAAGACAGATTATGCCAGGATCTAGTCTTGTTCAGTTCCCTTGCCTGGTTAGAATGATAGGGCCCATGGCTGCCATGGAACTGTCTCTCTTCACAGCCTTGAAGTACAGCATGGGGCTATAGAAAGGGGCTGGGCGTTCACGGCCTTAAAGCTGTCAGGACCAGTGGTCATACCATGCTTGGCTGCTGCAGTAGAGTGCAGCACGAGTCACAAACTGTCTCCCTGGAGCTGTCGGGGTTGGTTGGGGATGGGTGGGAGAACAAGACGTTCTGAAACGCTGGAAGACAGCACTGCAGCTTCTCTGTTGAGTACAGGTGTGTGTGTTCCACTAGGAGATAATCTCCCAGAAGTGACCTCTATCAATTGGAGATGAGTTGATCTTTCTCATGGAACTTCCATTTTTGCTTTGGGAGAAAATGAGTCAATACCTGGATGTTCATTGTTTCTACCAGGAGAGCAGTGATTCTTCTCCCAGTGGAAACTTAACATGTGCATGTGGCCAAAGGCTGGATTCTCCTGGAACTCTGGAATATTAATCTTGCCTTTTAGGGTCAACCAACTAGAGGGAAGTTCTGTGATCTAGCTGTTAGTTCTGGTAGTCGGTGATCTTCATACATGCAGCACTGCATAGTGATCCTCCAAATCTGGGGTGAGGTTTACCCTGCGTCATGAACCTGTTCCAGTCAGATTTGAATTAGATTACTGTAACTAACATCAATTCTGAAGAAATGTTTTAACCTGATCATCTTAAAAATACTTGGGGTTTACATACCACAGAGACTCTGCCAAACAATACCAAAAGTTTGGACGTGAGACCACTTTCATTGAAGCTGGCCTAGCATTATGTGGGAAAAATGTGTTAGAGACATCTGTCACCAAAATTCAGAAAGTCAATAAAAAAGTCCAATTTAAATGTCTGACTAAAAATAGGTGCTCAAGCTGCAAATATTAACATACAAACTTACAGCCAATACTATCATTCCTTTTCAAAGCAAGACAGCTTAGAGTGTTTTTTGGAACTGGGTTCAAAACTAGTTTATCTCCTGAGTTTCATCTTTAAAGCCTCTCAAGGTAAAACTTGCAGAAGGTACATATTTTAAATGTTACCCGGAATTTCTGTTTTTCTCTAGGCTTTCTCTCTTGTTAGGTCTCAAGCTGCTTCCTCAGGTCTATATGAAACAAGGCATCTTAGGGCTGAAATGCACTGCATTAGCTGTGTCTAGTAGCTTCTACACATTTTTCTTACTGATTTGCATTTGTCATCACAGTAGAACTTTTAAACTGTTTTTGGTTGGGTAAGTAGTGTGCACAGAGCTAGCAGGGCACTGTGCCATATATACATACTGCAGTTGCTTGGGGACAGCAGAGAACTGAAATTATTTCCTTCAGCTAGGTTTGTTAGAGGGGCATTGTCTTGTAATCACATGCTCTTCTCAGTTGTATCACAGAATGGTGCAGAATTAAAACACTTTGTTAAGTTCTTAGGAATAAAAGATCAAAGGACTTTACAAAATGGGTAAGTGCCCTTTCTCCTCAGAAAGAAAAACTGAAGCATAATTTTTGTCATGGAAAGATCCAATTGTCAAATGGAAACAACAGTTTTTTTGGTTTTCCAGTCTCTTGAGCTAGACAACAGTGCAAAAGGTGAACAGAATAAGGACAAAAGACCTTTACTGAACAGCTTTATATACTCTTCAGAGAATTGTTTTTACATATTAACACAAATAACTAACTTGAGAAACTGTTTTTGTTCTGTGCTACCTTACTTTAACTTGAATCTGATGTGAATGAATATATTATTTAGTTATTGTTATTAAATATAAATTATTGCAGTCTGTGTCATTGATTTTTCTACACTTGTTTCTCAGATACAGAGATAATATTGCGGACTTGATGGAAAAGTGCTTTCTTGGGGAAAATAAACCAGGTAGGAAGAACTATATAAAATATCAGATACAATACAATACAATACAAGTACAAATACAATATTGTAGTTTTATTCTATTTAGACAAATTGTCTTTAATACTTAGGGGGGTTTGGGTTTTTTTGGGCAAGATGCATCATTAATGTTTAATTTCAGTGTACTTTTTTTTTTAAAGACTAACTGACCACTATAATGCTGCAGATAACATTAATGTGTTTTGGAAAGATTATTTAGGTAACCCCAGGAGTGCATTTGCAGCATGTCTGAAATTACAATTTTTGTCTAACAAACTTTTTTGTTAAATATTTGGCTGTTTGTAGAAATTTCTTCTGTGTTGGATTTAATATAAGTAGATTAAAATCACATGTTAGGAAAGGGGTTGGGTGGAAGGTTGTATCAATGTGTTCTAGCTGCAAGACCTGTTTCTTGGATCACCAGGGTTTGAATAGCAGTAATTAACATTCGTTGACTAGGTAAGTCTATTTTATTTTTCCCCTCTCTGCTAGAGTTTGACAAAGCTGTGAGGAGCAGCAGTGTCATTAATGTTGTCTGTAGCTTAGAAGAGAGCTTCACATTGGCTTATATTCCATTATGTTTAGAAACTTTCTTTACAGCTGGAAGACCTAGATTTTTTTTTAAAAGAAAAACTTAATTTCTTAGGTCTGTTGTGAGAGAGCTTGCAGTTTGCCCTGGTGAGCTGGTTAGCAATTTTCTTAAAGCCTTGACAGTAACTTTAATACTTTTTCTCAGAGATTAGAAATGGAAGAATTCTGTCACCCAGTCCTAATTGTTAATACAGGATTTTCCAGTTTACTAGTACTTTGTCAAGTATAGTTTTAAAGGTTTCTTGGCAATGACACTCCTGTCTTTCATTTGGGGGGAAAAATATGAAACTGTTTCTCCTTTTCTTATAAAAGAAAAAAACTGTGTTCAGACTTCCAGTCATCTGTAGTAGGTGCCCTTAAATGCAGGGAAGAAGAAATACAATTGAATAAAAGTCTCACTGTGGAGGAGATAAGCCTATTAAAGTAGTTTTTAAAGACTGACTATTTCGTTCCTGGTGGCGAATATAGAAGAGAAAGTGGTGCTGTGACCATTTGTTAAATAGCACTGAGACTGGTTATTTTTCCTTTAAAATATGTTGTACTAAATAGCCATAATTAAGTATGCTTTAATATCCATCTCAAAGAACTGTACATGGGTGTCACAGGATCAAGGAGGTGTCCTGTGAGTAATATAGGGTTAAGGAGCTGCCAATCACCAGTGGCAGCTCAGGTGCTGGTTGCCGCAGCAACCAGACAGGTCAGGTGACCAGAAGGGGGCAGGGCCGGGCCTTTATAAACTGACCAGGCCGGAGCCAGAGTAGCAGTTCCCCTCCGGCAGCCACAGGAGCAGGAGCTCTGCGGGTGAGCTGAGCAGCCCGGGTCAGTAGTTGCAGCCTGACCACTCTGACCGGCTGCAATGATGCAGGGGTAAAGAGAACTCTGACGGAGGTAAGAGAGAGCCAACATAGAGCAGAGCTGGGTTTACGAGCTCTGGGGCTTATGATTGGGGGTTCCCAGTGCCCAGCGGGGCACGGCGAGTGGGGCCCAGTGGGGGCAACGGGCGTGAGAGGCGCAGCATAGGCCCCAGAGTGGGGCAACGGGCGTGAGAGGCGCGGCATAGGGCCCATAGGGGGCGAGAAGCACAGGAAGTGTGGCAAAGGCCCTGGAGGGGGCAAGAGGCTCCAGAGAGGGCAAAGAGCGGCGGAAGAACCACAAGACAGGCCCAGTGGGGCGAGGCCTGGGCAAGGCAAGCCCAGAGGCGCCGATAGCGGGGTGCAGGTTGCAGCAGCGGCCCAGAGGCGCCGGTAACAGGGTGCAGGTTGTTTAACCGGCCCAGAGGCGCTGGTAAAGGGGTGACAGAAGCGTGACCAACCCAGGGGCGCCGGTAAAGGGGTGCCAGTAGCGATAGGCCCAGGCAGTTCGGAGACGGGTGCCGGGGTGTGACAAGCCCCAGGGGCGCCAGGCGGGTGACAAGCCCGGGGGTGCCAGAGAGGGGCGCCAGGGCAGGACGAGCCCAAGGGGCGCCGGAGGGCAAGGACAGAACAACATCCAGAAACAGCTGCGAGGCTTGGGGCGTGCTAAAGGAGAGGTAGGAGGCACGCATTGCCCATACGGCTGGGGGGGTGTTGGAGCACCCCACTTGGAACAGAGGTAATACCAGCGCGGTGTCAAGGTGAGAGTAGGCAGCCTCCCTAACTGAACTCTATAAGATCAAAGACGTGGCGGGCGAGTAGAGGGTGCTGGACCACCTTAATTGGCACGGCAGGGGGTGCTAGCGAGCTCACGGCCGCTCGCAGGCCGCACTCCGTGACAATGGGTTCTCATAGTTTTCTAACTTTTTAAGGTAAAATCTACTGATTAAACTGCTTTTAATAGACATTAATTGTAGGTACTTTTTCCCCAGATGAAATAGTCAAATACATGGAAAAGGTGAAGTTATTGAGCTACGAAGAGAAACCTTTTTATCAGCATTTCCGAGAAATACTTCTACAAGGGCTCAAGGCCATTGGTCAACGGGATGATGGACTATTGGACATTGGTTTGTCAGAGAATGGAGACTTGCAAACAAAGCCCATACAAAAGGTTTTTACTTTGTACTTGCCATTCAGCTTTTTAATGCTTCTTATTTTAAACTAAATAAGTAGTAATAATAAAATCATACTGAAATCAGATGTCCTAATTAAATCAGTTAATAAGGAAAGAGTCTCAAATGTTCATGTTTTTCATACACAGACGCTTCATTTTTCTAATCTTAACTGCTCTGAAAGTTTAATATAGCATGATGTTTGCAGGTATGTTTTCACATTCAATAAAAAAATACTTTGAATAACAGAATGTATATGTAGCTGTAATGACATTTAAGCAGATGAGCTTTTTCAGCTAATTTTACTTTTCCCCCTCCCCCAAGAATCTCAGAATTTCCAGATGGGCCAAAATGGATGTGAAGGAAAATGAGAAGTTTGATTAGCATTTTTTGTTTCCTGTCAAGCTTCTTGATTTACCCTGTCCTAACCTAGTCCTAAACTTTTAACTTTAAATTGGCATCCTTATGCAACTATTTGCTATTGGTACACAGATATTATATGCAGGGATTTTGTATACTGTTTATAAACGCTAAGTGTAGTAGTTAGTATCAGACTAAGAGTGCTTAAGTAGACTGGGAATGCTGAGTTGATCTCACATTTGCAACCTTGTGTAGTTTCTTGTTCACAGCTGTTCATTTCCACAGGTTAAGATATACAGTCTTTTTATACCACACAGATACTTTTTATATTTCATCAAATCAGCCTACTGTATTAATCTTGTATAACTATATTAAACAGTTAATTAGCAAATGCTCACACGATTTACTTGAGTGTTTATTAGACAGTTCTTGGGGAAAAGGAGGAAAATCATTGGAAAATTCATTCGCTGATCAGTGTGTAAGAAGTCATAGATTTTGTAACTTAATTTGAGAGAGGATGGACAGGTGGAACATGAAATAAAGAATACAGAGGGTCAGACATGACTGAACTTGAAGCCAAGTTACCAAATAAACTTTATTCTTAATACTCTGTTTGGAACAAATGTTAATAAGGGAATTGTGCGATTTGTCTTGTAAATGTTACATATTGAAACTTCATTATGTTTTATATGTACTTATGTCATACAAGCAGTTTTAATAGGGAAAGTCTTTAAAGATAAACATATAGTAAAAGTGAGTTTTTCACCACTTCTGTTGTAATGAAATATTTTGTTACACCTATCTTCTGTATGAATAATAGTGAAGTCAAAAACCAGCATCTTTCTGCTTTGGTTATTTCATGGTGAAAGAAGTGCTCATTCCACCCCTTTGGTAATGAAATTAACTAAGCTTGTGGGTGGGCCTTCTGTAGCCTGTTATAACCTCAAGCAGAGCTGTGAATTACACCGGTGAGTATTGATTGAAAGGTAATGGCAAGCATCTGATGTGATACAAGTTCTCTCCCTGGCTAGTAATAATTGACAGTGAATTTGCCATGCATTAAATGTTTCACAGGTAGAAAGTATGAAACAAAAAACAAAAGCTGTGGGAGCTTGAAAGTTTCTTGGGAAGTATTTCTAGTTTCACTCAGTTATGATTTTGTACAGGACATAGTCTCTGGGCCAAAACTGTATGGCCATGAGTTTGAGAGTTTGGTGTTGGGCCCTGCCTTTGCTCACCCTGGTTCCTGTGGGAGCCCTGTGGGCTTAAAGGGCACCTAGACATATGCCTGACACCTGCTCCGATGCATGCTAATTAGAATGCATCAGACAAGACTCGATTAATCAAGTCTGCTGGAACATGCTAAATAGCACGCTTCAGCAGCCTCAGCATCATGTGTATTCAGGGTCCCTGTGCCTCAAAATGGTGGTGATGGCGCTTTAGCTAAAGCTCATTGAGCAAGCTTTAGTTAAAGCGCCCCTTCCACCATTTTGAAGTGTTGGATGCTGAATGTATGAGATGCTGTGGGCATTTTAATAAGAGTGGCTCCCAGGAGTAAACTAGTTAACTGGATATCAAGCTGTTATGGCTTGCTTTCCGCAGCAGCATCCTTAGCCCTTTCATCTATCTTCAGTTCTTTTCAGGGCCAGTGGTTCAGTTAAGGCTTCAGGATAAGTACGGAAGGGAAAGGATTGTCCCTTTTGCGAGGGTCTCATCTTGCTTCACTCCAGAAAAAACGTTGGCGACAGAGAGATGGCTGATCTTCATTGAGCAGCCCCCTTGTTTTTAAATGGTAATAGCTATGTGGAGCAATAGGATGCTGAAGGTTACTGAGCTTTGCTTCCAGAAAGCATCAAGGATGAATGAGGAGTAGGTAGCTAGACTTGTAAGAACTTAGGAGGAAAAGATGGGTCTGTGACTAGCTGGAGCAATGTGGTGTGCAGAGTTTGCAGGTTAGGAAAGAAGAAGCAATGTAAGATGTTTTCGTAGCCATTCCTGCCTCTCTGTGTGGAACTTGGTTTATGAAAGGGAGTATGTGACATGGTTGTCTGTGATAGCTAAGATTTGGACTTTGATCTAGGAGATGCTTTCCTATGGATCTAAAAATAGTGGTCAACAAAGGTCCCAGGGATTAACCCTGAAAGAAGTTCAGGTTTTGGAGCGCATTTATTCCTTCATTCAAGAAAACAACTTGGGGTTTTAATTTGAATCAGTCTCTGATAATGGTACCGATCCCTTGTTACTAAGAGCAATCTTCTTACTAATGAACAGAGTCTTAAAATACTAGCTAATTGCCCATCAAGAATGGCGGTGAGGGGGAAGAGTGAAGGAGGAGGGGGAGGGATGAAGTGCCACCACCTAACGCCCCATGCTGCCCCCTGTCTGGTCCTCAGCGCTGTTTGCAGGGAGCAGGGTGAGGGAGCCGAGGCCAGCACTGCTAGGCTTGGCTCCCCCACCCTCTCGTCTGGTACTTGGCGTGGCTTTGGAATCAAGACGGCACTTCCCTACACTTGAACCGCTCTGATTGGCTGTTTCCATCAGCCAATCAGACTCTGAATAAAGTGTGACAGACAGACAAACAGACATGGGCTTTTATAATATTAGAGTAACTGCTTTTATAACAGATGCACCCCTATCTTATATTGGCAATGTTTTACATACTTGAGATTAGCCTTTTGTAGAAAGCCTAATGCCTAAAGCAGCTATTTTATTTCATAGATTCATAGAAGTGGGGTCAGAAGGGACCTCATACATCAGGTCTGACTCCCTGCCCTGGGCAGGAGGGAGAAGCTGGGCTCAAATGACCCCAGCCAGGTAGATGTCAAGCCTCCTCTTAAAGACCCTCAGGGTAGGAGCCATCACCACTTCTCTTGGAAGTTGGTTCCAGATCCTAGCCGCCCTGACTATGAAGTAGGTGTCTAGTCTAAACCTACTCTCTAACAACTATTTGTAACTATTTGAGAGCCATCTCATTATTTGTTTTGAATGGATTTTTTTCTGAGTGCTGTGAGAATTGAAATTAGGAGAGAGATCCATAATACTCGAGCAGATAATCTTGTGTGCAAATTTATGTTTCGTAGGCTGCGTCCAGCCATGCAGGGGAAATGTGGTTTGTGGCCCCTCAAACCTCTTTGTGGTGCTGCAAACTGTATGCGGCAAATGTTAAAACATGCCCTGTGATGCAAATTTACAGCGTAAGGCCAAAATTTGCTACCGGGATTTCCTGGTAGCAAACCCCCTCTCCCCGAAACGGAAGCAGTACAGTGCATGCATAGCAAGCATGTACTGGCGGACAGAGGCTGGGTCGTCCAGAGCAATGCTCTGGCTGCTGACCAGGCCTATGTACTGACCCATCTGTGCCTCTGCTGCTCCAGGCCATCAGGTAAGACTGCTAGGCCAGCACTGGTGCTGGCCTCAGTCCCTGAAAAGCCAGGAGAAACTGGGCAAGGGCAGTTTGCCCGTTGCAGGACAATTTATCCTGCAATGAAGCACACATGCAAGGGCATGTGCTGTGGCAATCTGAACTGCTGCAAACGCACTGGACATGGCTGTAGAGTACAACAGTTAGTTGTAATAGCACTATTGGCTTTTAAGGGATTCATGACTTTTGCCTCGAGGATGAATTATTTTGAGGCTGAGAACTGAGAGAGACAAATGATTGTAGGATGTAGGGGGGTCCTAATACTCTTTCTGCACCAATCTTTAAACCTAACGTGTTGTAAGAAACCCACACTTGGATTCCTTTGGGGTGTTTTATTACTACACAACAACCCTCCCTCTTCTTTGACAATGCTTTTCTTCAGTGTTCCTGTGGTGTACGGCAGGCTAACTTTGCTATTTCATGGTTGCAGGGGCAGGCAGTTATTTCAAGTGGAGGGCCACTCACTGAGTTTTGACAAGCCATCAAGGGCCACATGACAGGCAGCCAGGGGCAGATAAATATTAATTTTCTGAATTTCGTAGGGGCCCCATGGGCTGGATAGAATGGCTTGGCAGGCCGCATCTGGCCCATGGGCCGCATTTTGCCCACCCCTGGTTTAGAGGGATATTTGTAAATTTAAAAAAAAAATTCTTAGAGTACTGAATTCTCCTTGATGGACTCATATCACCAAATATGTTGTGATGTGCATTATAAATAAGTGTGCTTGCTGGGATGGAGTCTGAAACTGGCCATCAAACATGGCTTTCAATATTCCAAGCATTTATAAGTTTAACTATTAACTTTTGTTTCTAGAGATTTAAAAATAAAATGGGATATATAGTTAAACTTCCTGGAATTTCATTCTTTTTCTTAAAGATATCTGTCTTATTTTTAATATTAATATACAATAAATTCTTTTAGCCTTAGCTTAGCAAACTACCTATGTTAACCTCCTTAATGTTGAACAATACTCTGAGACAAGGTGCATATCATACTTTTGTTCAGTGCTGAATACATTGACAGTACTCAATAAGTGTTGGAAAACATTGTAAGTAAAATAAACAGGAGAAATATAGATTACAGTGATTCATAGTTCCTTCTAACCTTCTGCTTCAAATACACAGGTGTTGCCTTTGTCAGATGAATGGTGCCTGATTTTTTATTGCCATATAATTCACCTGCATCAAGATTAAGAAAGCACTTTTTATTAAATAAGCTTGGGAAACAAGATAAATGTACTTTGCTTTTGTGTAGAATGCATTGGATATCTATTTCTACGATGAGCATTTAAAATCTCTCCCAGCACAATCAGGAGGAATGCATTATCTCCTGTATGAAGGCAATACAGTGCTGAAATATTCCTCCTTAATTTTGGTCAGAACGAACAAAAGTGTCTGTGTTTATTCCTGCCTAATGCATCACAAATCTGCTGACATGCTAACCTTGGAGTCTTGGCTGGCGTTAATCAGGCCTGTGCACCGGCAGGAAAGATGTACCTAATGCACTCCATCAGTGCAGTTTGCATATGGAAGTTCTCACAGGGGAGCTGCCCTGTGCCAGCTGAGGGTTACCTGCCCACTGCAGTTATTGTATGTAATTATCGAACCAATCTGTTCAGCCCAGCAGGGTTTAGATGGTAATCATGAAGCAACACTTTGGAAAGGAAAGATGTAATGCACTCTCCCCTTCTCTCATGAGCTATGGGAAGTTGTAACCACTTCTAAAGCTATTTTAGTGAAGCAGTGCATTCTTACTCAGTTACTAAAAAATGATGGGTTAAACTTCGCCAGGGTTTAGCAAAGTTATTTTGTATACATGGGCCAATCCACCCTTTGCAAAATGACATGGCTTTTTTAAAAAAGAGGATCTTTCCATTGCCACCTTAAGAATACTTTGCAACAGTAGGATTAATTGTAATACACAGATAATAACAGTTCTATCCTTTTAAAGGTTTTAAGATAATGTGCCTTGAATAGAGTTCAGCTTTCCCATGTCACTCTCTTTGGAACAGAACCCATAGTTGCCATTAGGAAAAATAATAATGTGCTGTCAGTGGGTGTAGTTACTTTTTTAGCTGTACTGAAAATGCCTTAAGTAGAAATACAGATTCAAATAAAGTTAAACTTTAATATTGTGTGTATTAGTTTGTGTGTGTGTGTGTGTGTGTGTGTGTTTAATATAACTCTATAACATTAGTTTGGGATACATTTTTTTTACATTATTTTAGAATTTTCAGATTGATCCTTGCTTGTGATAATTATTAAATTCTAACTTGTTACGCTGTTTGAAGAATTGTAACCGTGAAACATGGATTTGTGATTTAAAGTAAAACCATTTTTAATGTGACCTAATAACTATAGAGAGGGGTGATGCTTATTATTAAATGGTAATAGTTTATTATAATAAGTACTTTGATTTCAGCATTGACAAATATTAATTGCTGTAATGTGGAAATGTTGACCATTTCAGGTCAATTTTTTTATGGAAATTGTGAGGGAAAATATGGTAGGCTGACTTGGAATTACAGAGAATAACATACAAATAATTTAAACTTTATTTACATGGAATTTTTTCTTTTGTTTCAACCAGTATAATTGTATTTACTTTTCTGTAGAGGAAGAGAAAAGCAGCAGCAACAGCCACAGCAGAAGAAAGCACTGAAAAGGATGTAGAAGATTCAGGAAGTCCAAAACAGAAGAGACGTACTCCTTCCAGTAAGTCAAAAAACATCTTTCCAGAAAGTAGATACTGTTAACCTCTGAAGACTCAAATAACTTAAATTAAGTTTTTGGCTTCCCCAGGAAATTAGCTATGCTTAGAGTAACTTCAGGAAAACTATGCTAACTCTATGCAGCAAAGTGTGTTCAGACACTATGTCATAAAGTTGATGAAGCTGTTAGTTAATAAAATTTGGTAGTCCCCTCCCCCTTTTGTTCTTGTTCATTCTCCCCACCATTCTCATTTTTTCCCTCCCATCTTGTCCAATTCGCTGTCAGGAAATGCTGACTCCCCAGGACAAATTCATGACAGCATTTTACAACCAGAAGCTAGCAGCAGCAGCGACGGGAACAATTTCCAGCAGTGAGTGGATTTAAAGTGAAGGGGAGAGGATCAGCTTTAAGGATAGAGAATTTATAAAGACAGAATTTGAAATAGTTTGGTACAATTCGGCATAGCCGGTATTTTTTCCATAGAAAAGCCATAGGCAGTTACAGTAGGGTTATAATAAGTCAAGATTAAGGTTCTTTGAGATATCCAGAGCAATATCGAATGCCTAGCTGCACTATTTCTTGCTATCTAGCCACTACTGTCCATACCTTGCATGGATAAGAATCAAATTCAAATAGTTTTTTAAGTTAACTGCTTTGAAGAATATTTTTCAGATCATATATCTTGGATAATGGGGCAATAAAGCAACATCCATGGCATTAGAAACATACCCATATGATGGCACTTAAACATTCAAATTTGCTGAAAGTCAGTCTTAGCAGTTGAAAAAAATGCATAAGAGAAGGAAGAAAGCCTGTTCTAAATACCTAGGTACTGTGACATGAGCATCAGTGGTCAGAGCACTTTCATTCCAGAGTACAACATTAACCCTTTCAGTTTTACCTTCAAGTGTGACCATTTGAAAAAAGGCTTGTCTTCATTTTATTCAGAATTTTTTTTCCTAAACCTTCACTGTCTGTATAAGAGTTAATTAACTAGATTTACTTTTTATGTAAGCAACAGAATGGTGCAATGTTAGGCATCTATTTTCTAGTTTAAGCGAAAAGAGATTTATATTTCAGATTCTTCCTCATCACCAGTCTACACACAATTTTCAGTATGCAGTCCTTAGATTTTATTTTATTTTTACATACACACTCACACCTCACTTAAATGACCACTAAACTTGTACTGTTTTTGTTTGATACATGAATAAAATATATTTTCCCTGGGAATATGTATTGTGTTATGTGTAAGTGGTGATGAGGAAGTGCAGTTGGGATGGGGTGGTGTTTAATAGTTTACATTTTAATATTATTCAGACTAACTTTTCAAAGTGTGGTTGTACAAGAACTTACTCAGAATGGTTTTTAAAAATATATTGCTGGCTGTAGGGGGTGAATTGCTGTCCCTATTCCAGAAAACCCCAAAAGTCTCTGGTCCTCTTATTTTGTCTGACATCCCTAATGTAACTACCTTCTTCAGTAGTAGATGGTTTGAAACTATAGCCTTTTAAAATGCACTTTATTAGGTGTTTGTTTAAAAAAAACCCCAACATTAATACTGTAAATCTTTCATTCATAATAGGTAACAAAAGTTATATAATAATGGCTGTCACTTTTAATATGCTAACCTTAGGGGTTAGCCCGTCTGGGGAGTCAGCAGTCACGAGCATCTATTTTTAAAGACTTTGGGATCAGAATCTTAACAAGGGAAACACTATTTCACTTTTTAAGAGAACAAAATTGATGTTATGGATGAAAATATGTTTTTTGCCAACCTCATGATCTAGAAGTGTGTTACCATTACTGCAGATGCTTGTGAATGTGTGTAGAATGGCAGAAAAAGGAACTGCTAGGAAATTTGGAAAACAGTATCCAGAAAGATGAGGACTTATATTTTGAAGTCTCTTTAGAGGTGACAATGAAAGCATCAAAGAAAAATTGTTTCTCTTTTTAGATTAGTCTTGGATTATAAAACCAAGCAATGGTCATGCCTCTGCATTTCAAGGCCCTAATCATGACTAAGACCTTTGCGCATTACCGGAGTATAATCATTAAGATAATTGTATTAGGCTGTTATAAATAAGCTTATATCAATAGATTGGAAAGGAGAATCTCAAAGATGTATGCCTTTAATAATTTCTGTTACAGTTGATAGAAACACGGCTTTGAATTTCTTTGGCAGCATTCATTGTCTTAGAAATCTTCAGTGCAGGAATTATTCTTAGTAAAATTCTTGATGTTAGGTTAATTTCATATTTTATTTGGATTATTTTAGGAGACTATTGATATTAATTAGGACATTGTGGGAGGTCCACTTCTTCTCCCTTGGGTCCATCGTTGGTTTTGTTTCTTTGCCTTTTTTATAAAAGGGCATACACCAGCTACCAATTGGTAGGGCTTGGGAGAAATCTTTCCATATGGGCTGGTTATGCTGTACTTGTGTGAATCACTGAGTATTTCTTTTCTCCTTCTAAAGAGCTTGTGACTGTGGACAGCCCACAAGTCTTATCCAGTATGGCATTTTTCTGCTACTAGCATTCAAAAGTCTTATCCCTCACAGCACTATTCTCAGTCTTCTCTTTCCTTGTGCTAATGGGCCCCTGTAGCCTTTAGCCTGATGGCCAAAAATTTTAATTTTGGCAAAAGGGAAGTAGAAAGCTTGTTTCATAATACAAGCTTTCTTGTATTATGTCTAAAATGCCCTTATTCCAACATCCTTCCAGTCAGAATTTTAGGGGTGCAAACTGAAGTGCCTTAAATGAACTGGCTTTATCAGTTAAAACCAGCAACTCCAAATTATAGAGATTAATAGGCAGGCAGAGGCTGCAGAACCTCTGGGATGGAAGCTGATGCTTGTTGTAAGGGATACTCCCTAACAGAAAAATTGCTGTATTCTGCACTAGCTGTATTTAAATGGTTGTAGAAGATAATCTTTCTTTTATGGTCACTCCAAATTTATCCGAATATTTTGAAGAGTGGCTTAAACGGAGAAAATCAGTGCATGAGGTGATATAAGTTAGACTTGAAAATGCTGGGAGAGGGGAGTTTTCACATCAGTTTAACAGGTATGAAACTTTAATGCTGCTTTTAGGTTGTATTTTTTTCTGGTAATGGCTTTTGTACACTATTTAAGTGGTGAAGAATTATTTTAAAAAGTGTTTAGAATATATGGCATTAGAAAAAAATTAAACACTAGATTATTTATGGGAGTCTTTTTAACCTGTCTTTTTGGGAAAGCAAATTTTCTATAGTTCATTTAGACCAAGTAATATTTTGTTCCATTGCAACCTTTTTTAAAAAGGTCTTAAGACTAATATAGATTAATCTTGTTTAATGTAGAGCAGAGAACTAATGCTTGCTAAAGTTGAAGTATTCTTCTGTTTACCTTGAAAGCAAAAGTAATAACGAGCTTTTATATATGATCTGATCCTATACCAGGATCTAAACTTCCAAGAAAACTTCGTGGGTCAAAATTTTGTGGAAAAGAAATGTTCTTTGTTGAACTAAACTTTTTCATAATAGCTTAATAGCAAACTCGGTTTGAAATCATAGTTGTCTTGCCATAGGCTGCTGTACTGGGTTAAGTGTGTTCTTGCAGTACCTGATGCCCAAAATCTGGATTTCAAAATTAAATTTAGGACTGAGAACTCAGGGCTCAAGTCACAATGTTTCTGATGCAGTAGTATGGATTCATATTTTAATCTGTTTATTTTGTGAATTGTATTGGTGTTTATAGATTGAACATGCTAACATTGCAGAGCACCACTTGGCATCCAAAAAAGGGATCTCAAGGCACCCCTAGTTTAAGCATTTGTAAGCATTGCCCTTCAGGATTTCCTATTTTATTTGTGCAGCCTTCCCCAACAGGAAGGTTCTTGAAGCCTATGCTTTAGGGAACCATAAACCTTGTTTGCTCTTTCATTCTTTTAAAGGAAAAAAGTCACCATATTGAATTGTTTTTCCTTCTCTCTTCACTGATTTGGTCTTAGGTTGTTGGCTTCTAATGGCATGTTCAGTTCTGGTGCTGCACCCAGGTTTGAACTTGCTTTTGGTGTTTGCAGCTTTACTCAAGCTTTACTCCTTTGGCTTCTGTTACTGTTGCTGCCTTCTTCTCAGAGCCTGCTTTCTACGTATAAATATAAATAATAATCCCCAAGAAGCAAAGATTTTTTGGGGTGATCAGGGTGGATAAAAATCAATGATTTAAAAAAAAATTCGGATTTTTTTATTTAATCATATTTTATTATTTTTTGTTAAGTTGCTCGTTTTTTTTTTAAAACCCTATATAAGGATGGTTTTAATTTAATATATATTAAAGCTCAAAGGTATCATCATGGAATAGGGATTTTAACTTCTAATTATGTACTATTTAATCGTGTAACCTTTTTAAAATAGTTTTATAAATAGGTCACAACAGGCCATGGACTGTATTAGGGGCCTGTTCTAATGGGGGTTCTTATGGGGTTCCCAGAGGCTCCTCTATAGCTGAGTACAGATTAAAGAAAACCACTCTACCCAATCAGACTCAGTGCTCAGTCTAGAAGATCCCATTAAGCATCTTTGTCATGCTTCATTTCAGTTCTCAAACTGTGTATTTGTGTCTCCAGAGATAACATCTTTGTTAATAGTAGCATATGGAGATGAGAGATAACAGACTCGATTACTTACCCATCAGCCCTGTTGTCTCTCTGCAAGTTTGTGTACATAGTCAAGCCCTTACCTTTCTCTGAAAGGGCAAAGCTTCAAGAAGTTAAATGAACAGAGGATTATTGGGGGTGGAGGAGATCTGGGCAAGGAGGAGGAGTTGAGAGAAATGTGAGGAGGGAGCGGCAGTGGAAACAAGAGTGTAACATTTTGAGCAGAATATTCCAGAAGTCTTGAGGGATAAGTGTCTGAGTATAGCCTCTCCAGATCTAGTAAGGGTATGATAGAAAGGAAAACCTATCATGGCAGGAGGCTTGCCAGGTTGTAAGACCTTGTTTGGGAATATTTTTAATGAATTTCCTCTACCTGTGGGCAAGACAGGCCTGTGTGCAAAATGCAAACAGCGCAACAAAAAAGTGCAAGGCCTGGTTACCTGAATGAAACATCATGAGAAGTGCTCCTTCTCAGAAGGCAGCCATTTGAAGATGAATGGAACAAAACGTTTGAGCAAAAATATAGTTGTTACTTTGTGAAGCTATTGTATTTTTAATGCAGTTGTGATATAAAATAATGAATGAAATAAGCAGATCTTCCTTTTACAGTTTCACTTCTAAACTAGTACTGAGTGCAGTGAGTAATACTAAATGAGCAGTACTGTAGTGACTGCATTGACTTCTTTAGTTCAGGAGGGTTCATCCTCAACACATGATTCTGACTATCCATCTTCAACATCATCATCACTGTCTACAGTTTCAAAGTTATCCGCTAATGATACCAGTGTTCCAGTCAAATGTACGCCACATAGTATATCACCTATAGCAAAAAAAAAAAAATCTCCATCATCCAGAAAGAGCCATAGATAAATTTGTAATAAGAACCAGCAGATTATAGCAAGAGGTAACTGATGGAAAAATTGCTTGTTTTGTTTATGCAACAAACTCTTCTTTCCATATGGTTGAGAACACACACTTCATTGACATGGTGCAGTCATTATGACCAAGATACAGTCCACCCAGTAGAGCAAATATAGCAGGTAAATTGCTCGATAAAGTGTATGAGAGAGAAAGTGAACTGTGTGCAAAAAGTCTAGAGGGGAAAATTGTTAACCTGAGTCTTGATGGGTGGAACAATGTCCACAATGATCCAGTAATATGTGCTTTTATGACAACAGAAGAAGGAACTGGCTACCTTACAGAAACAATTGATACATAAGGAAATGCCAACACAGCAGAATACTTACAAGAAGTAGCAGTAAAAGTGTAGCAAGCTGTGGAAAAAAAATTCCAGTGTCTACTAGCAGCTTTGTCACAGACAATGCTGCAAATGTATCAAAGATGAGAAATCTTGAAGAAAGTGAAGAAAGCCCCAAGCTAATAACACATAGCTGCTGTGCTCATTTGATACACCTCTTAGCCCAAGACTTCAGTGCTCCAGAAATGAAGGCTAATGTTGCTGAAATAGCAAAATACTTCTGTGTAACAACTACTTTGCAGCAGCTGCTCTGAAGAAAGCAGGAGGAACCAAACTAAATCTCTCACAAGATGTGCAGTGGAACTCAGTAGTGGCCTGTTTTGAGTGATATATTGAGAACTGGCCTGATCTGATGACAATTTGTGAACAAAATTGTGACAAAATAGATGGACTTGTAAGAGCCAAAGTTCTCCACATTGGACTAAACAGAAATGTAGAATATATGCTGACTATCTTGAAGCCTATTTCTGTAGCCTTGAACAAAGTGCAGGGAAATCGCTGTTTTATTGCTGATGCTGTTGAAATTTGGAAGGAACTGAGTGAGGCCTTGACAAGAGAAATACGCAATGACACAGTTAAATTACAGGCATTAAAAAAATGAATGGATCAAGCACTATCTCCAGCTCATTTTCTTGCCAGTGGTCTCAATACTCAGTACGAGGGTCAATCTTTAACTACTGAAGAAGAAGAGTTGGTTATGACATGGGCATCCAGCAATCATCCCTCCATAATACCAACTATTAAATTTCAGGGCTAAGGGTGAACCATGCAAGAAATATATGTTTGCTGATGAGGTTCTAAAGAAGGTCACACCAGTGAATTGGTGAAAATCACAGACTATTGAAGTGATAATCCAGCTTTTAACAGCAGTAGCAGTAGTCTTCTGAAGGTGTAGAAAGAATATTTTCTTCCTTTGGACTAATTCATTCTAAATTGAGACGTAGCTTGGGAACTGAAAAACCAGAAAAGCTTGTCGGTCTTTTCCAGTCTATGAGTAAACAGGAAGAGGAAGGTGAAGACTCAGTTTACTGCATAACCCAGTATCTTAAGTTTTTTATGTTGATCTGGGTACAATGATCTGTTTAATTCTACTTAAAAACATATTTCACGTTTATATCTAAAATAGTTAAAAATTCAAAAATACATATGACTGTTTTATTAAAGTTAGGGGTGCACTGATAAATGTTTTCTTGGCTGATATTAATAGCCAATTATTAACCAGTCATATCGGCCGATATCCATCTGATAGCCGATTTACAGGAATGCAACCTGGTGAGCAGCACCCTGCAGGTACATCTGTGGAGGGGAACAGGCATGGTGGGGGTAGCAGATCAAGGCTCCCAGAGTGAGGGAGGGAGTGGCACAGGTGCCACCTAGTTAGAGCAGTGAATGGGACCCTGGGGCCAGGAACAGGATGGAGCTGCGGGTGCCTCGTCCAGGGGCCATAGGAGGGTGGGGAGGAGGGGCAACTCCCTGCTGCTGCATACATCTCTAGGGGAGGTACAGGGGGCATGTGCTCCCCCTCCCCCCCGGTCTGGATTTGAGCATAGGGTAGAAGAAGACTGCCCACTGTGGGCTCAGAACCAGGGGCTGTGCCAGCCTCTTCCCAGTTAGGGGCGAGGGAGGGGGGGCAGGCTCAGAGCAGGCAGGGGTGGGACGGCATCAGCTGCATGGGGTGGATTGTGACAGTGCTGGAAGAGGGGCTACAGAGGGGCTTGAGTGAATTTTGGGGTGACTATAGCCTTCTCCCCCCACATCACTGCCTCTACTCATGGCACTCTGCTCTGATGCCTCTTCCGTGGGAGACCTGCATTGCAGGGCAGGCAGGATGCATGACCAATGCAGGGCTCCCAAGGGAAAGATAACAAATTGGTTTGACCTGGGCAGGAGAAGCACTAGGGGAGGATTTGGGAAGCTATAGCCATCCTAAAATTCACCCTAGCCCCACCATAGCTGTCCCTCCCAACACTGCCATCCACCCAGCCCTCCTATCAGGAAGAGACTAGAGCTTCCTTTGGCCCCAAGCCTGCAGCAAGCAGCCTGCTTCTGCCTCACATGCAAATCTGGGGAGGCACTTGCCCCCCATATGTCCCCTGGAGGTGCATGCAGTGGTGGGGAGCCACCTCCCATCCTCCTGCACCCCCTAGATGAGCCGCCCGCAGCTCTGTCCTGTTCCCGGCCCCAGGGTCCCATTCACTGCCTTGGCTGGGCAGCATCTGGCACTGCCCCAGCACTACTCTGTCTCTCACCATGGGGGACCTTGATCTGCACTCCTGTGCCCCTTCCTCCTCATAGACCTACCTGTGGGGCTGCATTCCTGGTCATGTGCGGGTGTGCACATGTGCGTGGCATTTATTGGTGACATTATCATCAGCTACACTGGCCAAAAAAGCCGATAGCCAATAATGTTAATTTTCCTTTCATTGGTGCCAGTCCAATATGCGACTGATATATTGGTGCACCTTTAGTTAAAATTAATTATACGTGTTTATTGTTGAAAAAAAATATCCAAAATACATAAGGTTATTGTTAAATAAATCAATTTTACTGCTTGTGGTTTCTCGTGTTGGTGGTTGTTGTCCTCTTAATACTGTGTGGCAAAAATATCCCCCAAACAAGTATCCATGATTCATCTAGTGAATTGGAGATAGTTCACCTCCTAGTGACTTCACAAGTATCTGCCTCAGT
The DNA here is from genome assembly GCF_001723895.1 of Crocodylus porosus. NCBI lineage: Eukaryota > Metazoa > Chordata > Crocodylia > Crocodylidae > Crocodylus > Crocodylus porosus. Next base: position 93,612,781 of record NW_017728947.1, read on the forward strand.
TATCTTTCATAAATAAAATAACCAAATCATAATTCTGTTTTCTGATGTAGCTGCAAAATTAATCTGAAAAAATACCGAAATAAATCACCACTTTAAATGCATCGTGTGTACCTTCTTAAAATGAAACCTACATCTATCTCTGAGTTGTGAATTATATGTATTAAGGATATATCAAACAACGAGAATGTACTTTTTGTAGAAAACAGTGATTAAATCAGGGCTTCCTGACCAGTAATTTAAATCAAATCTACCCTTGGGGTGATTTATTTTTTTATTGGACCAACTGTATAGTTAGGAGAGGTCTAGGAAAGGTCTTGAGCCTGAAAGCTTGTCTAAGATGTCTCTCAACTGTACAGTAGGCCCAACAAAATAATTACTACCCCGCCAGCTAATCTTTGCCTCTTACATATTTCCTTGACCATAATGGCTATACTATCTCTGCAAGGCTACCAGTAAAAGCCATATAAGCCCTATTCCATCTTAACCTTCCCCTCTCCAGCACTACAGTATTTTTCTGGTAGGAAACTTTTCAGATTACCATCCAAGAAAGGGGTCCTCTAAACACTCTGCAAAGAAAAGTAACATGTCACCAAACTGGAACAATGGTTTAATGAAAAACAGCTGGCTAATACTGAATCTAGGTAAGATGGAATTGATACTGATAGGCAGATAACCTTTTGAAAACTTGGCAGCTGTAATGCTGTTTTTGGTGGAAGGTGTGTGTCCGCAAAGATGTATTTTTTTAAACTAATAATCAAACACTAGCACTTCCTTCCTGATGTTTATAGCAGCATCTGTGAACAGTGCTGTATCATTTCTGGTTGTGTAGAACCAGTTGATCTTGGCTATGTATGTCTTAAGTTGTGGACAGCCCTAACAATGTTTCAAAGGGTCAGCTGTACAAATGTATATGCCTTCTGAAGCATTCCAAAACATTTCAAAAGTGGCTGAAATACTCAGAAATAACAGCTCCTTAAATGATGTCCTATTTTGGAGTGTTTTTTCACTTACTAGTTACACATTCATGAAGATGGCATGGGGTAGGGGTGAAATCAGGCTTGTGCCTCTGCCATCCCTGCTAGACCCCTGCAATCCCCACTGATGGCAGAGCTGGGCCCACCAGCCCCAATCCCCTCTGCTCATTCCCTGTTGAGGGGACGGAGAGAGGTTTGAGGTATTTAGGCGTCCCTGCCACACTCTTTCCATCGCTGCTCACCTCTCTTCTCTGCTTTCCCCTCCCTACTTCATGACCCAGTGAGGGGAGCAGTGAGCTAGGACCACAGCTGCAGGTTGTTGTAGCTTCGAGTGGGGAAAAATATGGCTTGTAGGCCAGATCCAGCCCATTGAAGGGTTTTGTCCAGTCTGCGGTGAGTCCCTCAGTCATAGGCAGCCCAGGCTGTGGTACTTGTGGCCAATCCTGCTGCCCCTGGGTGCACAGTGGGACTGGGGTGGCACTGTGGCCGGATTTGCTTTCTGGCAGCTGCAGCAGCAGCTTTTTCCAGCTACCACCACCATCAGACCCAGCCCTGTTGCCCAGGCACCCCAACTTGTCCACCCCACACCCACCACCAGGGGTGAGACCTGCATGGGCAGGGTGTGTGACGTGGGCAGCTGGGGAGCAGTGTTCGGTAGTGGGATGAGCATGCGAGGCTGGGATTGCAGGGCACTGACAGTGTGGGGCTTGGGGCAGAGCCGCAATTCACTGCCTGCACATCCCTGTGATGGGTGCGTGTTCCAAGGACAGAAGCATGTCCGGAGCAGATCCTGGCTCTTCCCGGGGTCCAGGCCCCTGCCCCGTGCTGTCACTGCCTCAAGATCCTGGCCCCAGATGCAGCTCACTGCCCACCTGTGGCCCCATCCTCCCTGCCCTGCCTGCTCTGGTCCAGGTTGGTTTTCATCGAGACCCTTGGATCACTGGGTGGTGACAGCATGGGGCCAGAGCAGAGCTGTGCTCTACTCCTCGCATGCCCTGGCCTGCACAACTGGTACCTGGCACAGAGGATTGCAAGCAGTGGATCATGGCTCTGCCCCAGGCTCTGGCCTTAGCCCCATGCTGTCATGGCTCTGGGTCCCTGGATGCCTCTCCCTGCCTGCCTCTGGCCCATCCCAGCCACTGGGATGAGCTCAGTAGAGCCACTTAAGGACTTTTGGTGAGCTGTTGCGTGCTGGAAGAGGAGTGCGCTGACCCAGCCTGTGACAGCTCACCAGATTTCTCTGGCCCGCAGGCCCAAATAATTGCCCACCTCTGTTGTCACCTGATCTAATCCCCCTTGAAGGCGCTGGAGAAAATTGCAGCATTTTGAAACCTTGCAGCCAGGAGGGATATAGGTAGGGATATACTGAATTCATGATTTTTGCAGAAACTCAATTCGGTATGAGGGGAGGGGGAAACTTTCAAGGTGGAGCAATATCTCTGAGTAAAAAGCCCCAAAAGTTAGTAGGTCCCTAGGTATAGGGGCATATATGGATCCCCTGGATGAAACTCTTCCTTTTTGAAGCATTTCTGAAGTGATTTTCACTTGGAAAGATTTCAGTTGGACTTTCAGTTGGTTTTCACTTGGAAAGTGTTCAGTGTCTGAACACTTTGTCATTTTCTCAGGTAGATTATAGCAATGTAATATGTCCGTCCATGAAACCTCAGCAGTTGGGAAACTCCCAACTCCCATAGAATGCTACAGCTCATCTTCTAAGAAGAGTAGGCTACTATAAATTCATCATATGGATTCCCTTTCAGATTTCAAATTCTGTTCAAAACTTGATACTCAAAGTGGAGCTCTTCACAACAAGGATAAGGCTTGTTTGCCAGGAAATGGAAATTTTCCACTGCCTTGAATGTCCTCAGCAACATAAATTCTCCCACACCTAAATGTAGGACCCATGCTTTCTCTAACAAAGAACAATATGTATATTTTAAAAACTGAAGCTCTTACTATCAAAACAGGACACTCCACTGCACACACTTCTTCCCCTGGGGACAAAATGAGAGAGCAAATGCATGACAGATGTATAGTCACATTGTTTAATGTGCTCCTAGAAGGCACACAGATAGTATAGTGATGAGCATGGTTTAGGTACCTCCATAGAACAGAATAGCTGGTTCATCCATTTTTTGCAAGCTCTCTAGCATTCATGAGTCTTTAAAATAATTTGAAAAAAAGATTCTTTAATGCAAAATTCTCACTTGCTTTTAAAACAAGTGTTTTCAGTTTGTGTAGATTTTCTGATAGGTTGGTTTGCTTTTGTTTCAGGGTGATAATGTTCAGGATACAGAAATTATATAAACATTTGTTCATGGTTGTATAACATTAAAATACTGTCTTGCAATTAAGAAAGTGAACTTCAAGAAGTTTATAAACATATTGTGCATACATGTGAAAAGCAAATAATGATTTTATCATTTGGCAACTTAGTTGAGTTACTTTGTAGTCTCCAACATACAGCTTGTACATGCCAACATTTAGCCCAGCCTAATGATCTTGAAAACACTTTGTTAAAGACAAAAAAGGGCCTTGTAACATTACATTTCAAAATTCCCGCTGGTCTTATTACCTTTGCTGGAAGTTTTCTACTGGAAGAGTGTATTCTAAGCAGGTGCTGCTCTTGCTAAGCTGTAGAATGGTATGCATGCTGTTTCTGCTGTGTCCATGCAAGCTGGAGCATGGTCTTTGGTCTAAACCCATGAACATTGGTTCCATTGACACAGCCTAGAAATTGCTTAAAATCCTCAGGAACTACTCTCCTGCTTCTCAGAATGACTCACCTTTCCCCACTCCCTTTAAGCAGGGTGTAAATGCTGGGCCTTGGAACTCCAGTTTCTCAGTGTGTCTACCAAATATTGAGTACCGGAGTCAGTGAAAGTCAATAATACTTTGTTTTTCTGTTCTGAAGTGAAGAAGTCTCCTGTTCTTTATGTATCCTTCAGTCTTTTGGACATTTCTCAAAACACTGCACTGCAGTATTTCACTGTTGGTGTGTCACAATATGCCCCTGCTTTCCAACTTTTCCCCTGAGTTTTTTGGAGAGTTTTAAGCTCAGTCCTGGCGTATCTGTCTGTTGTTCCCAGTCTTGAAATAAGCTGTGTAGTGGCGCGCACACACCTGCCCTCTTCTTGCCCATATAATACTGTGTCCTAGAAGACTGAACTGTGCAAGAGTGAGATATGCAATCTTATCTTCTAGGAAATCTATGCCTTGCTTGTGACCAGCTTCTTTTAGACCAGAGGTTACTAAACTTGTTCTTAGTGTACCTCGTTCCAGATTTACCAGCTGTCTGTGTACCCCTAGCAGCATACACCTTAAATGCCTATTATAATAATTAAAATTAAATTTGCCACTACCCAGTTTCTCCTGTGTACCCCCAGAGATGTCTTTTGTAGCCCCAAGAGTACACATACCACAGTTTGGGAACCCCTGTTTTAGGCCATTAAAGGAATTTCATCAATGCTAAATTTATTTTCTGTCTAACTGATTAAGTAAACAATGTTTTCTTCCCTCTTTAGGTTTTCAATCTATTTCTAGGTTAGTTTCAGTTCTTTAGGACTTTGTGGCAATTTTTTTTTTTTTTGCTTTCTGTAACAAGATTGGGCCCTAGGGGCAGCTGTGACTCCCCCTGATGGCCTTGTAACTCTTGCTCTGCTCCCTGGGTCCCCTTCCTGTTCACTTTCTGCCATGTCTTGATGTAATGAGTTGATAGATGAAAAGGGAGAATACCTCATCTGTCCTGCAGCCAGCAGGTCCCTCTTGGGCCCTCTGTCCCAATCCTGCCCCATATGTGCCAAGTGGATTCTCTTGGCCTGTCTGTGCCCTCCCCCCCAGGTAACCTGTCGCCTTGCGGGCTATTCATGGCATCAGACCTCCACTGCATTCATACCCATGCCTTGCAGGTGTTGCCATTTAATTACTTTCCCTTGTTGGGGCTTCGGCCTTCCCAGCCTCCACCCCTTTTCTTTAGCTGGGCCCTTTCTGCTTAGGCGCTGTGCCAGACATGGCTTCTATGTTCCAGCCCCAGTCTCGTCCTCTTGGGCTCTAGTCTCTGCCCCTCTGGGCCCCTGGCCTTCTTGGCCTCAGGCTGCTTCTCTCTCTTTCTCTTGGGTGTCGGCTTTCTCAGTCTCCAGCTGCCTTTGTCTTGACCCTAGCGCCGTGGAGGACTCCAAAACACTGGTGTGCCCCTGGCACCCCACTGTTGTTAAATACAGTGCCCCTCAGGCACCCTACTGTGGGTTAACCAGAATATACCCCACTCAGGTGCCCCATTCACAAACCAGTGGTGTAAGTGATAACAAAAGGGTTAGCCCTCCGGTTGTAACACAGTTTCCCCACACTGGGTCCAAGTTACCTACCAGCTTGCTGGCTGGGCTACAGGACTTTCTCCTAGCCTGGGTTATATTCCTCTGCAAACCTTCAATGTCATACTAGCAGTCCTCAAAGCAGTTCTGCTGTCAGCCAGGCATGTCTCAGCAGCCTTTTTAGTTCAGAGCTCTTTCCTGGGTAGCCTACAGAGCCAGACTCACTGCGTTGTCTCAGGCACTGGCTTTTTGTGCCTCCTAAGTCCCGCCCCTTCCTGTCAGGTGTCTCATCAGCCACCCATGGTTGGCATGCTCTCTGGGTCTGGTGACCAGGCTGCCTTCAGGGCAGCTTACTGCTGCTACCCTGCTGCTTCAGCAGGCTCCCTAATACTCTGCCCTGTTGTCCTATTGCTGGGCAGCTAACCCCACAATAGGCACCATCACCTTGCGAGTCCCTGGCTGCTTATTCCCCTGCAACCTGTCCATAACATGCAGTCTCCTCCCCACCGGGGATATTCCTCTTGCTGCCCCTCTGTCCGAGTAACAGGAGCCTCTTGGCTCCCTCTTACAGTCTAGTCTCCTTGTCTGACTTAGTTCAGTTATGTGATTTCTAAACACAAATAAAGTTGAAAACTAATTTTTCCCTGCTTACAGCCAAAAATGTTTGATATTTTTTCACTTATGTCCTGGTTTTCATGCTGGGAGGCCTCTCTGGTATGAGAGATGGATGGATTAATTCTTTTAGCAGAATTGTTTAATGAACTCTTGCCTTAAATAAAATAAAATATCACCATTTCTCTTCTATTTCTGTTGAATGGGTTAGTGGAGTATTGCTCTTAATGGAAGCAGATTAACTAAAGTTGGATGGTTTTCAGAATATCCCAGTAGAAGGGGAAATATTAGCTTGTCTTTTCTTTTGGAAAAGGACATTTGATCACTTCTGTTTTACTCTTTATCAGAGTTCAAGAATAAGAACAATGGATTTGAATAAAATGATTAAGAAATGTTTTACTGAATACTCAACCAGTTGCAGTTACTGTCACAAGAGGTTGCATTTAAGACTTGTGTAGGATTAATACGAGGGCTAGACATATGTTCAGTGACAAAATGCATTAGCTTAGGGGTGATTGAAAACAGTTGCAAATTTGGGTTGAATTCCACAAATAGCTTGAGCCATAAAAGGAAAAGAAAACAGCATAAACATTTAATAGAATTATAGAAAATGAGGGTTGGAAGGGGCGTCAAGATATCATCTAGTCTAATCCCCTGCTCAAAGAAGGACCACGCCCAACTAGATCATCCCATCCCTTGTTTAGCCAGGTCTTAAAAATCTCCAGGGATGGAGAGTCCACAACCTCTCTGGGTAACCTGTTCCAGGGCTTTCCTACTCTCCTCATGAAAGCTTTTCCTTATATCTAACCTAAACTTCCCTTTCTGCAACTTGAGACCACTGCTCCTTGTTCTCTTGTTTGTCACCACTGAGAACAGTCTAGATCCATCCTCTTTGGAATCCCCCCTTCAGGTAGTTGAAGGCTGCTATTTAATTCCCTCTTGTCTTTCTGGATGTTATAAGCCTAGTTTCAGGAATCTCTCCTCATAAATCATGTGCCGGCCTTCTAACTATTTTCATTGCCATCCACTGCTGTCCAATTTGTCCACATCCTTTCTGTAGTACCATGTCCAAAATTGGACACGGTACTCCAGATGTGGCTTCACCAGTGCTGAATAGAGGGGAAGAATCACTTCTCTCAACCTGCTGGCAGTGCAGCCCAATATGCTGTTAGCTTTCTTCCCAACAAGGGCACACTTGGCTTATGTTAAGCTTATTGTCTGCTGTAATCCCCAGGTTTCTGCAGCTTGTACCGGTGCATGGGTTTGTTCTGTCCTAAGTGCAGGACTTTGCGCTTGTCCTTATTGAACCTCATGAGATTTCTTTTGTTCCAATTGTGCAATTTGTTGAGGTCCCTCTGAATCCTAGCCCTATCCTCTAGTGCAGTGGTCTCCAAACTTTTTTGATTGCGCACCCCATCAGTAAAAATGTTTTGAGCATGCACCCCCAATATATGTATATTTATTTATTTATAAATTATATACATGTACTACTGTACTAATATATTATGTACAATATATATAGATAAAAAATATATAAATAGAAGTTTTAATATTTTCTTCCCGCACCTCAATGGATTGTCTTATGCGCACCCTACTTTGGAGACCACTGCTCCAGGGTATCTACTACTCCCCCCCAGCTTGGTGTCATTTGCAAAGTTGCTAAGGGTGCACTTTATACCATCTTCCAGGTAGTTAATGAAAACATTGAATAAAACTGGCCCTAGGACTGACTCCTGGGGCACTCACTTGAGGCTAGCTGCCAACTATAGAGCCATTGATTACTACTGTCTGAGCCTGATGATCCAGCCAGTTTTCTATCCACCTTACAGGCCATTCAATTAACCCATATTTCTTCAGCTTGCTTGTGAGAATATTGTTGGACACCGTATCAAAAGCTTTGCTAAAATCAAGATATATCATGTCCACTACTTCCTGCATCCACAGAGCCAGTCATCTCAGGTTTTTCTTATTGGTCAATGCAGGAACCAAACCAAAATTGATTATTTACACAACTTGAATTAGCCCTGGCTTCCTCTGTTAAGCAATCAGCCCCTCTTAAAATGACTTCCGATTGAACACAAACCTAGCAATACCTGATTTGGTCACAGATATGGTAGTAAGAAATGAGCAGTAGTAGTATTAAATGGCATAATACTGATTTTGAATAGTCTCTATGTTTCTGGAAATGGTCATGTATGCTTAATTTTTATTCAGATATTTTATTTTTGTTTGTTGTGACTGCCACTTGTTCTGATTTATGTCAATTTTTTCTGTCCTTTCTATTGGGTAGAAAAGTATCAGTAAGACTGCAGTGATTTTTGCATCCAATTCTGTTTCTTTATAAAGAAGGCAGACTGTCCAGTTTACAGCTTACTTTCCTTCAAACTGGATCTGGATCCTCTGACGAAAGGCGGAGCCAATTTTTTGTTGTTTAAGCTTCATTTTTTAATAATGGGGAAAAATGAGAAGCTTGAGGAATTTCTGGCAGAGGGTCCTGTTTAGATGTCAGTTTGTTACCATAGTGTTAAAGAATAACTGACAGTCTGAGAAGAAGATTGGGGTCTTATATATCTTTAAAAAGATAGTTATGGATATTGAGAGCCTGGGATGGGTTATCTAATTTGTAGTATGAATTAAAGTCTAATTACTAATGTTATTTGAGTTTACCCTTCTAGAATGCTGTGAAAAACTTATTTTGCCATGAACCTTCTTGCTATCCTTTAGTATATGAAGATTGACTTGACTTTTTGTTTGTGTTTTGAACTACAGAGTCAGGAGCAACTAAAACAAAGGCGACCTCACCGATAACTAAGAAAAACCCAAGAACTAAAAAGAGAGTCCAGAAGTAGATGAACCAAAATAACGTGTTCTTTTCCCCAACTATTCTTTGTTCAGTTCCTGTAGCACTGGAATTTTTCTTTCCTTTTTTTTAAACATTCAGTTATTTTACAGGATTTGTATGACAACTGCTGAAGTTTGTACCTACCCACTTTTGAAGAATAAATGTTTTATTAAAATATTTGTGCACTGTATGTACAATTTAATTGTCATAAATACAGATTTTTTCCCCCAACTTTGAAATGAAGTTGATTTTAGTCTGTACAAATTATTTTTTTCCTCTTCAGATTACTATTGAGACATGAAATTTTTTCACTGCTGGAGCCCACAACCATTCAAGTTTTTCTTTTTTTTTCCCCTTTTATGTTGGTTTTTTAGAAATATTAGCCATGTTGCTTCTAGTCTTCCCTGGTTTTGCATGAACACTTATTGGAGGTCTGATATGTAGATATAGCACTAATTAGAGGGGAAGAAACAGCAAATAATTAGATACCTTTTGTTCAACTATTTCACAGGTGTTTGTTTTATCACTTAATTCAGTCAGGCTTGGCTTACACTACAAAATTTAATGTTAAAGTACAGATTTCAGCAATCATATTGGTTATTTTCTCTTACACCTGTGTTTATGTAATGAAATTACTGGAAAAACATCTTCTGACGCATTTAAATTTTGTAATGTGGCTGAACTTCAGTTCATCAAGTTTCCTTTGCCTAATTATGCCGTCCTCATATCAGTTCTCTAGGTATCCATAGTCTCCTGGGGAAAGACACTAGGCAAGACCTGAATTTCTTTTGGAAACCCTACAAAAGCCATGTTTTATTTTTACCAAAAAGAAGCAAGGAAGGGTATAAGCCCACTTCTTTCCCTTTTTTATGTAACTTTTTTTACTTATACATTTTCCATTTTCTTACACTTTCCTTTCTCACTTTAGGGAAAGCTTGACTTGTGCTTAACACATGAAAATCATCTTTTGTCCTTGCTGCTTGGTAAGATGACTTTTTAAAAAATTTTTATTCCATTTTTAAAGCACTTTTATGCTGAACTGCCTTGTTTTCTTTTCTTCCCCCCGCCCCCCTCCTAATCCCAGGCATTTCTTGGAAAGTTTTGAGATCGGCGATCATTGTTTTACCTTGAAGCTTGAAAACCTTTTGCACTTAGGTAATGCAAGTAACTTTCTTTTAAACCGAAACAACAGACATAAGTCTTCTGAAGAAAGCTGCTTTACAAAAAATTGCTAACTGTTTAAGCAACATATAGGAATAAATGAACTTTATTGGTATACCACTGTTTGTTCTTGCTAATTTAAATGCTTATATAATGTTAGTTATCCAACTGTCTACATTCTGAAATAAATGGGGATGTTGGAATATAAAGTGTGTGCGTTTCAATGATTAAATGATCAATCAGATTTTCCTTTCTCTTTAAACAAGGAAATTTTGTGTTCATAAAATTGCAACTTTTTAAAGTGGAAAACTGGATACCATCTATTGCCACCTGACATTTGACCTGGTCATTGTATGATGGAAGAAATATACAGGAGGCTTTCTGTGCATTTGCATAAGTATAAAAGAAACATGACAAGACTTTACAATGTTAGTGGTTTACCATATATTAATGCATTGAATTCCATAGAGTTTTCTTTCCCAGAATAAAGGGAAGGCTGCTATTCATTTTCTTTCTTAAAGGGTGCTGCAAGAGGGTGGAAATGTTGTGAAAAATGATACTTTTGGTATCGGATCCGGCCTGTGGAGCCATGTCATCTGGCCTGTGGTACTCCCCAGGGGTCTGGAAATCTGGCAGTGGAAAAGCACAGGCAAATAGCATTGCCATTGATCTGCACTGCCAAATTTCTAAGCTCTACGGCGTGGGATTTGTCCTCACCAATCAGCCCCATGTTGCAGGATCAGGCCCACACGCCACATTTGGCTCATGGACCAGCTTGGCACTGCTCATTTGGTCGGTGGGGGTGGGCACTGCTGCATGAATTTGTATGCGTAACTTTTCAGGTGAAAGGGTGAAGTGTGCTGCTAATTTTATTCCAGAAAAAAATTGGCCCCAAATATCAAAAGCCTGGGGAACTCTGCTCTAAGGTGCCATCCTTGACCCATCTTACAGCCAGCTAGAGATGTGTTGTCGGCAAGAAAACAGAAATTGTAATTTGTTGCTGACAGGGAATAGGTGTGTTGCCACTGGGTCAAGAGAAGTGATTGTTTCCCTCTGTTTGGCACTGGTGAGGCCACATCTGAAATACTGTGTTCAGTTTTGGGCTGCCTACCACAGAAAAGATACGGGCAAATTAAAGAGAGCGCAGCTCAGGGCAACAAAATGGTTCAGGGGCTAGGGCACATGACTTATGAGGAGAGGCTGGGGAAGCTGGGTTTATTTAGTCTACAGAAGAGAAGACCGTGGGGTATTTAATAGTAGCCTTCAACTACCTGAAGGGGAGGCGGTTTAAAAGAGGATGGAGCTGGACTGTTCTTAGTGATGACAGATGACAGAACAAGGAGCAATGGTCTCAAGTTGCAGCAAGGGAAGTTTAGGTTAGATATTGGGAATTTTTTCACTAGGAGAGTAGTAAAACGCTGGAACAGGTCATCCAGAGAGGTTTCCATTCTTGGAAATTATCAAGACCTGGCTAGACAAAGCTTTGGCTGGGATGATCTAGTTAGGGATGGTCCTGCTTTGAGCAGGGGTTTGGATGAGATGTCCTGAGGTCCCTTCCAACCCTAATTTTCTATGATTCAAAGGTAGCATTATTCACTCTCTTTTTATATTTTATTGTTGATTATTGAACATTAAATTACAATGCATGTGAATTTTACTGGTATGTCACCACTCTTCCAAATCCTCTCACCCATCCACAACTAGGCTTCTATTTGATATTATATAATAAGACCAAACTTCAATACACAAAGAAGTTTTAGGGTATGTGAGAAGAAAGTCTCCTAAGATGCACTGAGTTTTTTCAAATTCTTCTGCCTCAGATCCTGACATTAAAATACACTAATCTCAGGTCTTGGTAACAAAAAAGAATAGCATCTTGAGTGAAGTGCTTCCTATAAAATGTTCTAAGAAGCAGAAAGGCACTAGAGTCCAGGTGAATACTTTGTCAGGCTGTGTCTGCTCTTGTCAAAACACAATAGCTAGTGGTCAAGCAGCTCTGGTGACTCCCTGTGAACTTCAATGATCCTTAATGGATGAGGGAGGTAAGGAAGAGCAGAGAGGAAGGTTTTCATAATACAGTGTGCATAGTTACATTTGTATTGCAAAATGGTAGAGAAATACACAGCTTGGGGGGGGGATGTACTTTTTGTTGTCATTCCCATTTGAATGAATGTAAAGCCCCTAACACAAAAGAAGCAAGCTGCCTTTAGACTGCATTTACTGCTCTTGATGACTCCAGTTGTGTGTAAATATTAGAAAACAGCAGGGTCCTGCATTCCAAGAATCACTTGAGCAGTGCCATGAAGACAAGTGTCCTTACTGGTATTGTAGTCATACTCCCAAGCTCTCCTGCTGTTTCTAATCTGTGCGCACAGCCGTGAAAAAACTGGACTGACATTTACAGGCACAGCAGGGAGACACTTGAGTAGAGAATGTTAAAGACTCTACTACCTACATTTTCAAAGTGGCCACCATACATGATAAATCTTCATAGGAGAACTAGTCTGTACTTCAACTGATGGTGTAATGAGAGTATTGATAATGAAGCAAAGAATGCTTTTAGTGTGAATATTTAGCAGACAAATAGTTGTTTATATTTTTTCTAATTTAAAGTATCTGGAGGGAGAATCTAATTCAGGATAGGTATCAGGGGTTTTTTATGATACTTTGTTGATGGTCTTAAACCTCAATGGTTTATTTACAGAAATTTTTCCTAAAAGGTTAGACCTTAAAGCAGTAATTTGTGGAATCTGCTGAAGCTAATATATAAAAAGGGTCAGTTGCTTTCCTGAGTAGTTTGACAGACTTTACTCACTGTTTTGTCCCAGTGAGCTGCCAGATTTGGGATGCCATAATACCAGTAATGCAATTAAGTTTTCTGCACATTGTCTGGTTGACTTCTCAGTTAAGAGTTTCTTTCCCTTTGGGAATAAGACTAGACAGACTGTCATTTGCTATTACCAATTCTGCTTAGCATTATCACTGGAGCTTTTTTGTAATTAGCTATCTTAGTTGGCTCTTAAATTTTAATAGCCAATTGAAGCTACGTTTTAGCCAAGTTCCATATCTAAATTGCATTCAGTCCATTAACAAAGTTGGTTAAAAGGCTATTAAAACAAAAGCCAATATATGGTGGTTAGCACTTACATGTTTGCAGCAGGAGCAATGCCAGCCTTCAGTGAATTTTCTGAAGAAACATGTATTTCCTTCTAGCAAAGGAAATGCAAAAAGAATGACCAAGCTTAGCTTTGGAGACAAAGGCTGGTTTTACAGACTAGTTTCATGAGGAAACAAATGTAAATGTATTTGGGTTTGTTTTGTTTTGTTCCCTTTCCCCCCCCCCACCCCCCAGGTGGAGGGGGTATTCAGGAGGGGGCGATTAATGGTCTTGCTTACACTTGACAGTTTTTTGAAAAGCCAAATAAATGAAATGATGTTTTTCTCCATTTCAGCTGATCAAAATTATTAGCAAAACCATCTGAACCACCTTCTGGTGGAATTGTAATCTTGCTGAGTTTAGTTTGTAAAACATCCTGCCAGACATTAAAAAAAACTGTAGGCATGCCAGCACATAGGCTCCAAGCGCCACTTCTCTAATTGATAGACCCTATTTTTTTTTATTTATTTATTTTTTATTCTGAAGACCATTGCTGGATACCTCACTTGCCTGAGCAATTTACTGTAGCATGTGTCTAGATTTTTTCTGTAGCACTAGGGTGAAGATTCCCCTGTCCCTTTTATGAAGGCTTATAACTTGTGATGAGAGCATGCTGGGAAATTAACAGCTTTTGGACCATCCTGTAACTAGCAATGTTAGAAGAAAACAGTTACTTTAAAAAACAAAACAAAACCAACCTTGGAAAAATAGTTGGGATATTTGGAAACTAAGACACTGATCCCAGTGGCTTAACACTGGGCCTTCCTGTGAATGTGGTTCTTATCTCCAAATACAGTTTGTGCATATTCTACAAGGCTGAGTGCTTGGTTATCAATAGTGCCTTTTTCTAGGAATTGTATCCAATTTGGCACTCTTGTTTTTGTAGTGGATAGAATATCTTAGTTATGTCTGTGTAACCAGTTCAGCTCTTCCTCTTTCTACAGTGTAGTGTGGTAGGACATCCTGAAGTTAATTTCCATATCTACTATCCAAGTTCTTCCTAGAGCGCGCTGATAAATACATGGACAAGTGGCTTGTTAGGCAGAGAAGCACAAATTTGACTTCAGAGCCACACAGTTGCTGTATGGGTATAACTTAAACCCTGTTGGTTATAGCCGAGTCAGATGAGTGTCAAACAGTTTACAGTGCCCCTATTGCACATAAAAATCCAGGTTCTGTAGTCTGCCATGGGCTTTTGTTCAACTGTCATACTCTAACAAATAAAACCAACCTAATTAGCCATTTTAGGTTTTCCTCGGGGGGGGGGGGGAATCCTTAGATGGCTCTGTCCCATCCCCTCTCAGACTCTAGCCTTGGTGGCAAAAAGTGGAAGTGGATCAACTGCCAGGCACTGGTGATATTTGGTTGCTGGCAATGGTCTGTTTAGGCTATATGTCATCAATGCCATGAAACAGGTTTTCTTTACTCTCTTTAAACATAGGCTGGCTATATGGGACAATGTGAAATCTGGGACAGTCCTCTTCCCCCCCCCCCAACATGAGTGGTACTGCTGCAGCTGGGGCTGGGCTGCATGTTGTAGCTCTGGTACTACTATTCAGGAAGGTCAGGGAGTCAATGGCCCATTAATGGCCCATTGTTCCTTACTTCACAGGTGTTAACAGTCATCTCCCTTTTTAATGATTATTCCACTAAAGCTAAATTTAGGGTAGTTTTGCTGCCTGCTAGGGCTTCCTGTTTTACAGCTCATGCTGCTCTGCCTCCTGCTGGACTGTGCCCCGTGCCTGGGATGCTCATTTTAATTTTAAAGTGTCTGGCCAGGACCAGCTTCTGAAATCCAGGACTCTCCCAGTCAAACTAAGATCACCCTAGTCACCCTATTTAAATATGATTTAATATTTAAATATGAAATAGGTGACCCTATTTAAATATGATTTTAAATTTGAAGCCACTAGCTATATTAGAACTATGACCCTTCTAAGCTGCCCCTATGTTAACTTGCCCCAACTGAAAACTATACCCTTTCTGCTAGCCACCCTGATTTCCTTCTACAACAAAACTGCAAACTTTCTGGATGGAGGGAGAGCAATGAATGTAGTATACTTCAGCATTAGCCAGGATCTTGATATACTCTCTTCCATGATGTTTTCATAAAGAAATATGTTTGAGATAACTACTAAAAGGTGGGTTTATAATTGGATGGATAATAAGGCTCAAAGAGTAGTCATCAAAGGCTCTATGTTTAAGGGAAGGATTTATCAAGTGGGGTTCCCTAGGGAACTGTTCAGGGTCCACTACTGCTCAGTATCTTCATTAATGACTTGGATACTGGGATTGAGCATATACGTAATAAATTTTCAGATGACCACCAGCTGGGTGTGATAGCAGACTCTTTGGTAAATAAGATTAGAATATAAAATGACCTTGATAAATTGGAAAATTGGCCTGAAATAAATTGGATGAAATTCAGTAAGAACAAGTGCAAAGTATTGCATTTAAGATGGAACAATCTAATACACAAATATAAAATTTTGGGCATCAGATTTCTGAAGTCCTGCATTTTAGCAAAGGGTCTGCAGTTTAAAATGGACAGCAACCTTGAATAAATTCAATTGTGCTATTGCTGCAAAAAAGCTAGTAGTGGAACGTGTTAATAGGAATGTTGCATGCAAATCATGGGAAATATATTTTCCACTTGATTCATCATGGATCATTGGGTCCAGTTGTGGGCACTTGACTTCAAGTAAGAAATGGACAAGTTGGAAAGAATCCAGAGGGCAGCAGCAAAATGGTTGGAAGGAAGTGGAAAACTTGACATACAAGCAAATGTTTGAAGAACTATGATTATCTAACCAAAAGTAGAGAAGATTGAGAGGGGTTGTGATAATTCTTTAAATATAAAATAGGTTGTTAAGAAAAGAATCAATTGTTCTCTGTCCAGAGAGAATATGATGAGAAGCAAGAATCTGAAAATGCAGCAAAAGAGATTTAGCTTGGATATTAGGACAAGTTTTCCAAGTATTGTGACACATCCTTACCCCAGATGCAACTATGGTCCTTGTGATCCTGGACCTGGCCCTGCCCGCCTGTCCTGCTCCTGGATGCCATTCCCTGGCTGTTCCCAACCCCATCCCATCTGGCCAGCCAAGTGCATCCTGCCTGTGGGGGTCCCAGACCAGTCTCCATGGAGACCCCACCCACTTCATTTAGCACCCCTGGCACTGAGTACACAGTGGATGGGCTGAGGTGCCTAGGCAGTGGGGCTGGTGGGCTGCTGTGTCACCCCAGCCCTGCTGCATGCCTGGGGGCAGTGGGACCTGTTGCATGCACCGCAGCCCTGACTGCCCCCCTGCACCTGGGCTGGGCTGGGCAGGGCTGAGGAACCTGTCATGGGCCACATAAAATCTCTTGATGGGCCAGGTTTGGCCTGCGAGCTGTATTTTGCCCACCCTTGGCTTAGTTATTCCTTGTGTCCAGAAAAACTGAAGACCAACACTTGGTCCCACGGCAAGGATTAAGTAAGGGGATTTTGTTTAATAGTACCTTGAATACATTATTCATTGCATTCTTGGAGATCCTATACTATACATATAACTTCCTGCCACCTCCTCTCTGCCGCAAAGTGTATATCTGTTTACCAAACCGGGAGTTTTTCCGAGTCCAATTATGACCAGGAGAATATTTACATCTTTTCAGATGTATTCTAAGAATACTGTTTCTTACTTCTACAAGTGTGAGTAATGCCCTTTCCTAAATAGTTAGGTGTCATTCTTGCTGTAGGCCTCTCTTTTTAAAATGTAAATTTGTCATTGTCTGGAAGATCCTAGTTCGTGTGCCTCAGACCAGGTCTCCAAGGGTCTTTTTGACTGTCCAACATACCCATGTTGGATGGTAATTCTCAGCAATTGTTTTCAGGTGTGAATAGAGGAGCAACACTGAAGTTAATCACTGCCCACTTAAACAGTCCTTGTCAAAATATAAAACATAAAAATGATGTTCATATCAAATGCCATAATTCATGCATACAGCATATGTAATAATGATAAAGCTAAACACAGCTTAATGCTACCTATCCATAGAAGCTATGTGAAATGTTAGTGAAATGAATTCAAGAAACTGTGACATTCCATGAATACCTCAAAATATTGTGGGTTCATGACAACTGTGATGAACAGGAGTAGATTGGCAGGACAGGCTGTGGATTCTCTGTTGTGGCAGTCTTCAGAATGAAGGTATTTGTCTGCTATGGCTTAGACATGAATGATTTTTTGTCTTGAGCAGGGGATTGAGTTAGATGACCCTCTAAGTTTCCTTCCTGCCTTACGGTTCTGTGATTAACAGGAATAACTCAGGCCATATAGTTTATTAAGCCAAAATTTTAAATAATTTTTTGAAGCCAGCATATTCAGGTCTGTTTCCAACACACAACAGAAATTTGAGTATTACCAAAATGGACAACAGGTTCTACATACTTCAGAGCCACTGAAAAGTGAAAACAAGCACCAGTATGTTTGCCTCAGGCTCCTAGTAAATGCTGTAACAATACAGTATGAAAGACTTGCATACTCTTAATGGACGATGCCCTGAAAAGGAAAAAAAGATTTGGAGGAATTGGTCTTTGATGGAAAAGTCACTGACTCCTAGAGTTGTGCGAAATTTCGCCAGCTGTTTCAATTCGACACTGGACTCATGATGAGCTCAAAACAGCGAAATTGAATTGAACCAAAGGGCTTTGAAACAGCCTCAAAGGCTAGTCAAAATGTTTCGAAACTTTGAAACATTTCAAGTTTTGAAGCCAGCAGTGAGGTTGTGGGAGACGGGAGAACCAGGGTTGCGCTCCCAGCAGCAGCCAGAAGCACAGCCCTGGCTCTCCGCGTCTCCCACCGTCGGGCTGCAGGAAGCTAGTCACAGCACAGGGGAAGGGAACTGAGCAATGGTCCAGCTGGGGGAAACAAATTCAGCCCAGCTGGGCTGAGTTTCTTTCCTCAGAGCGATGGTTGGACGAAACGTCGAAACAGCCTCACTGTGTTGACAAAGTGAAACGTAACAGCTGTTTCTACTCAAAATGAAATTCGAAACAAAACGCTGTTCCATTCAAAGCTTGAAACGCAAGTCGAAATGGAACGGTGCCATTTTGCACAGCCCTAGGGGCTCCCATATTTGTGGCCTTTATCTATAAAAGTTCTGAGTTTCAGGCCTTGGCTACTGTGACAATTTTTGTAAATAATGCTAGAGTAGTGGTTCCCAACCTTTTTTTTGCTGTGACCCGCTGCTGGGAGTAGAGTGTGGTGGCAGCCCGGGGGTGGGGGCAGGACTGGGGGAGCTTCCAGCACACAGCTTGGCTCATCCTTTGTGTGTAGCACCGCCAGCATTGTCGGTCACGACCTGAGCTAGAGAAAAAGTGGTGAAAATGCCCTGATACAGTAGAAGAGAAGGGAAAAAATATATCAACTTGCCAGTTCACTTCAAATAGGATAGAAATTAATCCTACTGGTAAACCACACCTTCAGTTTCTGAAGTGGGATGAAAATGCTGCCTTCGCAATTTAAGCAAAAGAGCTAGTGATTAATATGTTCATTATATGCAGTTGGTGTGGGTGAGACCTCATGAACAAGAGCATGCATTTCTGTGGGGACAATGCTGCACCTTGTCTCTGGGGAATGCCTGTGTACGTGTGCTCTGATGAGTGGTACGTTGCCCTGGGTGGGGTAGGCGAGGCTGGGTCCAGCACCTGGGCTGGCCCCTGCTGCTTTTCTTGGGGTCCTGGGGGCTTGTGATACTGCAGCAGGGAGCCTGACTGCCAGCTGGAGTATGGCTCTGGCCATCCAGGCTCTGGTTTCAGATGACACACACGGTCACCACATGTGCCACCCTGCTTTTTTAGGCATGGTGATGTCCCAGTGTCAACCCCCCCTCCTCCCCTCCCCTGCACACTGCAGATTAGCAGAACGGGTAATACCTGCATGTGTGGTGCTGCATACCACATCTTCCTGCTCATCCAGATGCACCCTGAATGTGCAATAATGTGAGATGCAACCAAGGAGGATGCATTTAGAAGACAAGAGGCTTGGGAGAGAATGTACTTAGCTTTGTTCAGAGCACAAACTATAATGTGCAGCTTTGGGAATTGATACATTGCAGAGTAGAATATTCTAAGAAATTGCTTTTTGCCACAAGAAATGCATGATCTATCCCTTGAAAAACTAAAGGTACTTCTCTATCCTTTTCAGTTTAGAGAAGAATGGAGCATTGGAAAATGCTTGCAAGCAAGTTACCTTCTAGCTTTTTACCATAGCTAAACCTGATATAAATTTTACTAATAAAACTCCATGCTTGAAAGCAGAAACAGCTATATAAACTGAAAGAACATTTGCTAATACTGCAAGCTTACTAATTGTTGTAACACACCCGTGTCCTGAATTTGTGATAAAATGGCACTATTGAAGATGGGCCCTACCATTAGTGGTCAGTAGTGCTAGCAAGGATATAAATTGTTTTGTAGCCTGAATTACATGTTTAGGGGAAAATGCAGCGCTCAAAATTTCAGAACCTGGTTTAGGTATACTTCTGCCATTGCTCCCTTTGATGGAGGTGATGGCTCTTAATTTTTTGGCAGTACTGGCAAGAACTGGAAGATGTCAGGGTCATATCTTCCCTGATATCCAGACCAGTCCATTGAAATTCTTGCGTATCATTTTGTTTAATACCAAAAAGTTTATTCAGCTTCCCTCGCATGTTGGTTCTTCCTGTGTGCTTCACTGAGTCATCGTGATCCTTCTTTCTTGTCTTTGTTACAAAGAAGAAAGATTTTGAAACCTTGTTAGCCTCTTTCAGTCATGGCTGCACCCCAACATTTTCTTTCCCTCTCACAGGTCAACTCTTTAGTGTGATAGTAGATACCGAAAACAAAAGGAAGGGAATGCAAATGTGGAGAAACAACTGTGGATTTTCTTAGTCTTTGTAAAAGGATGATATGCCTATGGTGTTGTTTCAAATACGTACATGTTTTTATCACCCCAACAAGGGTGTATACTGCCCACTTACACAGACGGGAGTCTGCAGAATGCTTTCTTGATCTTCACTATTCTGAGTACCCTGCAGAGACAATCCTGTTTTTCAGGGTGGCCTTCACTGAGTGACATGGAAGGCCAAACTTTTTAACAGTGCTAGTATCTATTTGTTTGAAGTAAACAGCTGCAGATGTTCAACACCTTTGAAAAGCAAGGCCAGAGTTCCTTTTAAATGAGACTCTCTCTTTCTTGCAAGGTGCAATAAGATGTACTTGGCAATGTCAATACTTTAGTCTTCAAACAAAGTAAAAAGAAGTGAGGTCATCTGAGAAATTGCTGTAAGGAGTAGGGCACTTCTGAAATCCTCTTGTAATAGGCTTTAAGGTATTTAGGGTAGGGACTATCATTTAAATGTTTGAACAGTGCCTTGCACATTGCTGTTTGTTTCTAACTGGGATTTCTAAGTACTGCTAATGAACATTAAAGTAAGTGTTTAATCTTACAGCATGCATTTCTCCTCAGCCTTCTATAGCGGTCTCCAGTTGTTTTAGCAAGTGGCTGTGCAAATGTCCAGGACTTGGCCAAAACTTCATGTTTGTTTGTTCTGGAAATTGTTTATAAGTATTTGAGCAAAGCTTCTCGTGCAGCCACTAAACATATTTATGGGTAGGAAACAAAAAAACAGAGCAAGCAACTTCTAACCTCTGCAGACTTCATATTGCACCTTAGATTCAGCTAGAAAATTTGCAGCTCAGTATACAGTAGCATGGTTTTGTCATTAACAAAACTGAAAAGATTCTGTTCCTGTTCTGAAGGTTGATCAACCTGGAAATGCTAGCATGACATAGAGAAAGTTGCTTCTTTTGTAAGACAATTATTTCAAGATGCCGTGCCATTTTAGTGTCTGAGGTTTAACCCACAGAGAGTGTTCCTTCACAAGCAAAGCATGATGACTTTGTGGGTAGAGGCGTTGGCAAGGTTATGATTTCTCATGAGCATTTCAGAGTGTTTCAATGTCATGTTGGTCTCCAAGTGAGAGGCACCATAGAATATGTACCCCTGATTATCTCCCTAGTGCTCAAGTATCTAGACTGGTGGATAGACAGTGTCTTACATATATCAGCTCAGATACCATTGAGAGCTTGTTTATACAGGAAGCCAGTCTGAATGGCTAGGTAGCTCACTCCAATCATCCATCAGTTTGGAGAGAGTAGTAAGAACAGAGAGTATTCAACATTTAAAATTAAAAGCTTTATGTCTAACTCTCAGATCTCTTGAGAAGTGTCTAAGAGGGGACATTATGTACTCAAAAAGTCCAGCAGTAGATAAGAGTCTCATGAAAAAGCAGTGATCAACAGCTCTTGTAGCAAGGAAGCTTCATTCTGTTTCAATAGAAAGAGAGCAGTTGCCTACTTACAAAAGGAAGATTTAACTGCAAAATGAGATTAATTGTTAATGCTAAAAGAATGGAATCTCTCTTATGAATTGTTCGACAATGGCATCAGAAAGACCAGAACTGGGATGAACCTCCTTTCCCATGGATAGAAATGAACAGATTTTAAGCAAACACCTGCCTTTGGCAGGATGGGTCAAGCCACCTTTAAATCAAATTTCCTACCCATTCCTCCAATTCCTAATTTTTTGACCAGATAAAAAGAACCCTTTAAAAATTTTATTTCTCATCTTCTTTCTTTAAAGTGACTGGTAAGAACATGGGTTTGAGGCTGTCAGGTATGGCTCAAGACTCATAGTAAGTAAGCTGTTTCTATTCTTGCATGCCAATATTACAGGTGGGTGCGCACAAATCAAAGTGCAGAATTTGGTCTGTAGTCCTCTGGGAAGAGAACTGCTGTAGTGTGTTTGGGAATAAACATACATTATTCCCAACCTTTCAGATATGATTACCTTGAAGAAATTAAATTCTGAAGTCTTCATTCCCCTTGACTACATACTTGTCAATGCATGCGTCTGTAGCAGAAATTTGTTTCCACTTGTTAGTATGGTGTGTCTTAGGTTACTGCTTCTAAGGAGTGCAATCAGAGTAGCTACTACTGTTCATCCTTATCCTCCTTTTCCCTTCCCTGCCATTTCTGCACAAGATTTTTGGCAGCAGTCAGCATAATCAGGTTGATGGTAGTGTTATGCAGAGTTGAGTCTTAGGCTAGGGTTGATGGTAGTCTTATGTAGATTGAGTTTAGATTATGGGTTGGACTAGATGACCTCTGGAGGTCCCTTCCAGCCCTGTTTTTATATGATTCTATGATAATCAATTGCAGGTAGATCAGAAGCTGTCACCTTCTGCGTTTAAATGGATTTTGTCATTACTTTGCTAAACATCTATTTGAGTGTGGGGTGTATATCTTAACATTTCCTCTTTGTCAATGTAATGATTGTTACAAAGTTAGTAAAGAGGATATCACGATTAATGGCTTAGGATGCTTGTACACATGACGGGGGTTTAGTCCTCTAAATTGAAATGGTGGGTTTTTAATTGCAATGATTAAAAACCCAGCCTTTCAATTTAGGGGCTTCCATCACTGTTACAGTGAGGGGCCCGAGCCTTTTTTTTCCCCTGTGGAGCCTGCCTGTGTCTCCTGCAGTCGGGGGGCAAGGGTGGCTGGAGGGCGAGCTGTCAGGAACTCTGGTCCTTCCCTCTGTGGTGGTGGTGCTCCCCGAGGATGCCCAGGTGGGCTACTAGCAGGTTGGATGCTGCCCCAGCTCAGGCTTGGGAAAGAGTTGGATTGGGCTGGGTGCTACCTCCAAGCTGGGGCAGCACCTGGGCACCAGCCACCTGCCTGGGCAGCCCCGGGAAGTTTAGCTACCATGGAGGGAAGGACCAGGGCCCCCTGCAGCTCAGGGCCTGCCAGAAATTTTCCATAATTCCATAATCATTTTCCATGTATAGAATCTAATTATTGGAGGGATGTCTTTTAATTCACCTGCTCCCCACCCCAACTACTGCAGGATTGCAGACAATAGGGGGAGGCAGTACGGAGAGGTCAAGCAGCTTGCCTCCTGCTTGTGGCTGCTCCCCCTCCATCACCTCTGTCTCTTGCCTACCCCCTCTCCCACAGCCCTGGGCCCCCCTTCCCTTACTGCCTTTGCTTCTACTCCTGCCTCTCCCTCCCAGCCTGTGCTCCCCTTCTTCTCCCCCACATGCCTCTGCTCCCTACACCCCCCGCCCCTCCAGCTTCTGATCCCTGCTTCCCCCTCCCCTTTTACCCTTGTATTGTGTCTGCACCCCCACCTGCCTCTCTCCCTCCCCCATTTACCCTTGCTTCATGCCAGCAGGCACTATCCCCATTGTAGCCTGGAGCACTGAGCTCAGCCCCAGCCCAGCTCCCATAGCAGCTGTGTGAGCTGGAGCTGGGCTCAGTGCCCCAAGCTGCAGTGTGGACAGAGCCTGTTGGCATGAAGCAAGGGTAAATGGGGGAGGGAGAGAGGCAGGTGGGGGTGCAGAAGCTGCATATGAGGGACAATACAGGGAAGAGGCTGCAAGGGGGAGATGGTGGGGAGGGGGCAGGCAGCACCTGCAGCTACGGCCCTCAACCCTGGTAGGGGCTGGAACCTGAGCAACAGCAGCTGCCTGCTCCCCTCCTGCTCTCGCACTTGATTTTAATATAAGGGGCTTCCCCCCATGTTAAATGGCGAAAAAAATCTTGTCTTCGAATTGAGTAAATACAGTAAATAAAATCAAATTTAATGGAAGAATAGTTGCTTTTGATCTGACCAAACCTGATTGAAATCCTTTTATCTCCAGACACAGGATCACAGGAAAGCAGGGCTGGAAGGAACCTCATCTAGCCCAGCCCCCTGCTCAAGGCAGGATCATCCTGGAGTGTAAATCATACCAGCCAAGTAGTTGTATAACCTGCTCTTGAAAATTTCCAAGGATGGAGATTCCACAACTTCTCCAGGTAGCCTGTTTCAATGCTTGACCATGGTCATAGTCAGAAAGTTCCTTTTAATCTCCAACCTAAATTTCTCTTGCTGAAGCTTGAAACCATTGCTCATAGCCGTGTCCCCTATGGCCACAAAAAAATGCCCATTTCCATCCGCTCTGTAATTGCCCTTCAGTTAATTGAACACTGTTATCAAATCCCACCTTAGTCTTCTCTTCTACAGGCTAAATAACCTAAGTTCTTTCAGTTTTTCCTTGTAAGTATTGCCGCCCAGGCCCCTAATCATTTCTGTTGCTCTGCATTGGACTCTTTTAAACTGACCACATCCTTTAGCCACATCCTTCTACACCAGGTGAGGCCTCACCAGTGCTGAATAGATTGGAAGAATCACTTCCCTTGATTTACAAGTGACACCTGTTGATACAAGGCCACTGTCTTTTTTTGCAACAAGAGCACACTGAGCTCATTTTCAGCTTATGGTCTACTGCAACTCCCAGGTCCTTCTCTGCAGTACTACAGCCTAGCTACTCATTCCACACTCTGCATTTGTGCATGCGATTATTCCATCCCAAGTGCAGGACTTTGCACTTATCCTTGCTGACTCTTATGTGACTGACTGTGGACCATTTCTCCTATCTATTCAGTTCATTCTGGATTCTAGCCCTTTTCTCCAGTGTGTCTTCAACTCCACTCAACTTGGTCTCATCTGCAAATTTGCTAAGCATGCACATAATCCCATCATCCAAATAATTAATAAAGATATTAAACAATATTGAACTCAAGATAGACCCCTGGGGGACTCCATTTGATATTTTCTCCCAGCTAGACATGAGCCACTGATGACTAGTTGAGCATGATGATCCAAACAGTTATGTATCCACATTATTGCACCTTCATCTAGTCTGCATTTCCTTAGTTTATTAATGAGAATGTTGTGGGTGACAGTGTCTAAAGTCAAGGTATATCACATCCACTGCCAGCTCCCCATCCACAGAGCCTGTCACCTTATCCTAGAAGGAAATCAGGTTAGCCATACATGACTGCCTTTTATTAAATCCATGCCAGCTGGCTGTTCCTGATGATCACCTTGTTCTCCTATAGGTGCTTCACAACAGACTCTTTGGGGATCTTTCCAGGTATCATCTTTTTTTTTTTTGCTTGAAATGATGGAAAAATAACCTAATTCATGTCCAAACTGCATCTTAAGATTCATCGCTGTAGATTTTTTCACTAGGAAAAAAAAATCATAGTGAATAGCTTGAGAGAGGCACTTTTTGAAAGGAACTCTTGCAATCTAAAAGGGGACTGGCAACTGAAAAGGCTGCAGTTAACTACATTTTACAGGCTGCTCATGGCAGTAGAGCCTGGAGTACCACTGAAAGCAACTTTTCTGTCTAGCATTTGTGCTGTGCTGTGTTACTTCTTGTGTCAGCAGTTGTGGAGATGATGGGGACCACTGGGGAATGCCCAGTTTCAGGTATTTTTAGCTTTATGGTCATGAGAGGTATTGGGTTGGAGCGTGATGTATTGATTTAGAATAATTCCCAAGGCTGCAAGAGTCTCTCCAAAGAAGCCAAGATGAAGTAGGTATAGTTTTCAAATTTAAAATCATGATCAGAGGTTTTATGTGTCATACTGAGTTTTGGATAAATCAGGTTGGTAGGGAGGTAATAGCAATGCCTTATTTTTTAAGGCATTATTAAAGAGAAACAGAGATATCCTAAGCATTTATTCCTTTGTCCAAGGATCCCTAAGCAATTATTTTCCAGTTTCAAAGGAAGTGGGATCCTTCACTTTTTGGCTTCTGTTTAGGCTTGTACATCTCTTACAATTTTTAGTGGAGGTGGTACTTCCCCCACAAAGAAAACAAAACAAAACCCCACATGCCTACATAGCACCTATTTGACAAATTACAAGGCAGAATTTATCTCTGGAGTTGGTCTTTGTATTAAAAATAATGTATTGGGAGTCTAAATGTTCCCAGTGATTGTTTCCTAATATAAAATAGGTGGCAGAGGATTTCCGCATTGATGGCTTTACAAAGATATGTTCTGTGTTTGAAAGTTCAAATGAAAAAATACTGAAGCTCTGAGGTGGCTACGGAGGGCTGGAATGAACTGTACAAAACATTTGGGATTCAATTATAGTGCTTTGTACATCAGTAAAATCTTCCAGACGAGGATCTCAAAGCACTTGACAAAAATAAGGCTAAAAAATCTCAGGTACAGGTACATAAACCAAGTTATGGAAAGGCCACATGACTTTTCCAACTGATACGGTAGGTTAGATGTGAAGTTTAAAACCCTGTCTAATATTTAACTTGCTGCTCTAATTATTACATGAAACCAGGAAGTCATAATCATCCTGGTACCTCATGCAAACCCTGGAATATAATCATTCTTGTTTCAGTGGCAGACTGAATTATTTAAAGATGTTAGTCTCCTATTCCAGTTGCATCCTGGAATAAAGCAAACTTTCTCTGTAACCAAGTGTTAGAGGCTATCTACAGTAGAGGTTGAAGGGCTTTCAGTTCTTTGACCCTGTAAACTCCCTTTCATCTTCAGCATCTGGGAATTAATCCAGGCCTGTCGTGGATCAAGTTTCCTTCACAGCTGCACATGGAAGAACATTGAGCACACAAAGTTCAGCATCCACTTTTCTGCTGGACCATGAATCATGTTAATCATTTAAAGACTATAAACATGTATAACTGTACAGTCTAACTATTTATTTAACTGGCAGTCCACAGAGATTTTTAAAGATTAAAATACAGTTGCCTAGAAGTACAGGAGAAAAATGACTCTTCCCTGACTGAGAGGGGATGCTTCAGAGAGGTTCCACCTGCCCTGCAAATCAATGTAGTGTGAAGTAGAGAGGTTTCCAGCTGCATCTCCTGATTACCATACCAAACTGAATAGGCCTCATTGGCACCTAGGGAACTCCACTGCTGTTGATGAGGGTAACATTTAGAACTTTTTTCTCTTTTCTCTATAAAACCTACTCTTCCACTAAATGCAGCTATCCTCTGGATACTGTTCTGGAAATCAGAACTCAGAATTCTGAGTTCTTTTCCTTGCTCAGTCATTGATGCTTAATGGGTCTCTATGCCTCAGTTTCCCATTTCTGTAAAGGCAGGTGGATAATACCAGCACACGATTGTGAAACGCTTTGAGGCTTGCAGATTAAAAGCT
>NW_017728947.1:93640162-93655994 GCF_001723895.1 Crocodylus porosus
AAAGTGTATATTGATAGAAGATACTTTACTAAAATAAAAAAGGAATACCAAATAACATTTGCTATATAAAAGCAAGAACAGTTGTCATTGTGTATACAAGTTGGGTTTAAATGGAAAGTGTTTTGTACTATTAATAATATAACTGTATCACACTTTTCAAGGAAAATAAAAAATAAAAACCTAATACATTGTCTTAAAATACAGGGAAAAAGTTAAACTGAAGGGATAAAGCTTCAAATACATGTGGAAACTACAATATCCAGCATTCCTAGATCTGTCTTTGTAAATATAATCTCTAGAAAAATACATTCCTTGCTTTTGTGTCAGATGTAGTTAACATAAATAATTACTGCTTGTGTTAAAGTAGTTCATGGTTTTTTTCCTTTGCTTTCCACAGCAGATATAATAATGATGATTTTTACTCTCACTGACCTTTATTTTACTTCTGCTTTTTTAAAAATCTTAAATACTGTTTTGCATAACAATTCTACACTTCATATTGCATTGTCTTTTTGAAGCCAAACATTGTGTGTTGTAAAAAGCTCTATTGCAGGGTTCAAGCAGGCGTGCTACAGTGAGGTGGGAAGAAAGTGAATCTGCACAGCAGATTTTCTTAGCAGCTTTTAGAGGTGTGTAAGCATATGATAGAAGAACATTCAAACCTGCTTTATCAGTGTTCCTGTAGGGTCCATATTGCTCATGCAGCAGGGTTTAAGAGTGACTGAAGTATTCCAACCAACAAAATTGCAGGAGAATATTGTTTTCACACAGAAGGCATCCTATAATCTGAAGTCATGACTCTTGTTTAACCATGCCACAAAACCACAAAGGCAGCTTGAAGTTTCCTAGTGTTTTGCTGCTCAAACTGCTGCTTGTATACAAGCTTTTTATATCCAGCCTTACTTGAGATACTACTGAAGCTTTTCACATAAAAGCTCTATAGAGTTTAAAACAGATATATAAACTATGTGCTTGTATGGGAGGACTAAGTTCAAGTTGTGAGTCTAGTGCTAGAACACCATCACTCACATACAGCCCATCTGGTATAGAAGTCTAGGTCAGCCCCATCAACTTTGTTCTGCATCACCATTGCAACAAGTTCTTCTCTGAGAGCCTCTGTATCTTCTCACTTGTGGGATTTGGTGCAATTGGTCTTGAGCTGCACAACTGTAAATGGCCTGTAATTTTTATTTATGTATTTATTTAGCTAAACAGAACTCTCACATTTACCAGGTTGGCTAGATGTTTTTATCTTGTTGGCATCTTTATGGTATAATTAGGAGAACTGAGGGTCACTTGCTTAGGTTACCTCCCAGAATATATTAGGTCCTGAACCCCATGGAGATTCAAAAGGAGTGTTTTCCACTCAGCCATATCCCCAGAGTACTGTCCCAATCCAGTTTGCCTTATCTTCATCATATTTCATAGACATTAGGGTTGGAAGGAACCTTGTGAAGATGAGAGAGATCAGTTGGCAAAGATTACAGATGTATGTAATTTCTTTGAGCCTTTGTCCAGATGACCCAAGTGCTCCTTTGGGAGTTTCAAGGTCTTCTGAAAAGTGACTCAAGATGCACCCTGCCACTGCAGCCTTGTAGTCATGTTTGATATCAGGGCTAAAACCAACCTTCTAAGAAAAAACACCTTCTACAGCTGAGCCTTCAACAGCACAGGCCCCACTGAAACAGTCTGGTATGGAAACCAGAAAAATTTCTCAGTGCCCATAGAATTGATTCTGACTGATGTCCTGAGCAACAAATGAGCTTCCCTGTCTTCTTGTGGCACAGTTCTTGGGAAGAAGGAAAAAAGTCTCTTCCCCTGCAAAAGGCTGTACTGACATTGAGAAAAAGAAACATCACTGTCCCCTGCATATTGATGCTACTTTTCAATACTCCTTAATACTCAGCCCTCTTCCAGTCTTTGTGACACCAGGAAACAACAACATATCTTCCCATGCAAATATCACTGTAAATTCCCTGATAATGCATCCAGTAACAAGATGAGCGTGTCTTGAACTTCAGATTGCAGGGTAGTTTATTGTCAGACCTAAAAAGTTGGCATGGTACTCAAGTCTGAATGTGGTGTGTACACTGTGTCCTAGGGTTCTTATGAGACTTTCCAAAAGAAAGAATCATGTGGGAAGAGCCACTGGCAGTTCCATGTGTGGTATGTGTGCTTATGACAAAATCAAACCAATTCTTTTACTGAGGAACAGATGTTGCGGATGTGTGTGTTTGAAGGCACAAAAATATATAGCCAAATTTATAGATGGGTTTCAGCACCAGATAATTCTGATCTCTTTTTTGATGTTGAAGTTACAGTCCATATTCTTTCTGGACTTCTTGATCCAGCAAAGCATGTCTGATTGGTAGAGCTCATTAAACTCTTCAATGAGCTAAAACACAGAAAGGAAGCTTACAAGAAGTGAAAACTTGGACAAATGACTAGGGAATAGTATTATAAAAGTATTGCTTAGGCATGCAGGGATGACATTAGAAAGGCCAAAGCTCAGTTGGAGCTCCAGCTAGCATGGGACGTGAAAGCTAACAAGAAGGGTAGAAGGGTAACACCTTTCTACAAGTATGTCAGCAACAAAAGGAAGGTCAGGGAAAATGTGGGTCTCTTACTGAATGGGGGAGTCAACGTAGTGACAGATGATGAAGAAAAGGCTGAAGTACTCAATGCCTTTTGAACGTCAGGTCCCTGACTACTGCACCTGGTAACATAGTTTGGGGAGGGGGTGAGCAACCAATAGTGACAAAAGAACAGATTAGGAACTATTTAGAAAAGCTGGACATGTACAAGTCCATGGGGCTGGATGCAATTCACACAAGGTGCTGAAGGAGTTGGTCAATGTGATTGCAAAGCCACTGGCCATTATCTTCTAAAACTCATGACAATTGGGAGAGGTACTGGACAATTGGAAAAGGGCAAATATAATGCCCATCTTTAGGAAAAGGAAGGAGGAGGATATGGGGATCTACAGACTAAGTTAGTCTCACCTCAGCCCCTGGAAAAATCCCAGAGGAAGTCATCACTGAATCCATATCTAAGCACTTGGAGGAGAAGGTGATTAGGGACAGCCAGATTCACCAAGGGCAAGTCATGTTTGACCAACCTGATTGCCTTCTATGATGAGATGATTGGCTCTGTGGATGGGCGGAGAGAAGTGGATGTGATATACGTTGACTTCAGCAAGACGTCTGATATGTGAGCAACATTTTTACAAGCAAGCTAAGGAAGTAGCGATTGGATGAATTAACTGTAAAGTGGATAGAAAACTGGCTGGATCTTTGGGCTCAAAGGGTAGTAACAATGGCTTTATGTTTAGTTGGCAGTTGTTATCAAGTAGAGTGCTCCAGGGGTTGGTCCTGGGAGTGGTTTTGTTCAATATCTAGATCAGTGTCCTGCAAGATGAGATGGAGTGCACCCTCAGTGGATTATACCATGCTAGGGGAGTAGTAGATGTGCTGGAGGATAGGGCTAGGATTCACAGAGACCTCAACAAATTGGAGTATGGGACCAAAAGCACTCTCATGAGGTTCAGTAAGGACAATTGCAAAGTCCTGCACTTACAATGGAACAATCCCATGTACCAATACAGGCTGAGGACTGATTGGCTAAACAACAACTCTGAAGAAAAGGCCCTGGGGGTTACAATGGACAATACGCTGAATATGAGCTGCATTAGTAAAAGCATTTCCAGCAGGTTGAGGGAAGTGATCCTTCTTCTTTATTTGGCACTGGTGAGGCCACATCCGGAGTACTGTACCCAGTTTTTGCCCCCACCCCCCTTTCAGGAAGGATGTGGAAAAGTTGAAGAAAGTCCAGTGGTGGGCAACAAAATGGTTAGGGGGCTGGGCCACATGACTTAGGAAGAAAGACTGAGTGAACTGGGTTTATTTAGTTTGGAGAAGAGAAGACTGAGGGGATTTAATAACAGCATTCAAATGCCTGAAGAGGCGTTCCAAAGAGGATGGACCTAGATTGTTCTCAGTGGTGGCAGGTGACAGAACAAGGAGCAAAGGTCTCAAGTTGCAGCAAGGGAAGTTTAGCTTAGATATTAGGGGAAAAAATGTTCTTAC
The DNA here is from genome assembly GCF_001723895.1 of Crocodylus porosus. Taxonomy (NCBI): domain Eukaryota; kingdom Metazoa; phylum Chordata; order Crocodylia; family Crocodylidae; genus Crocodylus; species Crocodylus porosus. The sequence goes on from NW_017728947.1 coordinate 93,644,248, forward strand.
AAGGACAGTAGTAGAGCACTGGAACAGGTTACCCAGAGAGGCTGTGGAATTTCCATCCTTGGAGGTTTTAAAGACCTGACTAGACGAAGCCTTGGCAGGGATGATGTAGTTGAGGATGGTCCTGCTTTGAGCAGGGGGTTGGACTAGATGACCTCCTGATGTCCCTTCCAACCCTAATTTTCTATGATTTGGTGATTCTGCATGGACTCAACACACCCACGCAATTTTGAACATGGTGACAGGACATGAAATGAAGATGCCAGTGCCAACATCCACAAGAGGGAAGAAACATTCTAATCCTCTAAATCTTGTTCTCAGCAAGCCCCCAGCTTTTGTTGCAACATCTGTTGGTTGATTCAGGACTGGCCTATAGTGGGCAAAGACTGGCTGCTGTTGAAAGGAAAGAGGGAGACCTAGCTCAGAAAAGTCTTTACCGTAGTCACTAGAACACTCACCCAGGTGGTAGGAGATCCTCATTCAAATGCACTCTGCCTGAATCAAGGCAGGGATTTGATCCAAGTTCTTCTATTCGTGAGGGGAGTACCTGACTCACTGCGATATGGAGCATTGTAAGATGTTTAGGATGCTCATTTGAACTTGAGACCTTGAACAACGACTTTGTTCCATTTTGTACAGGTAACCCACAATGTCAAAAGGAAAAATGAATTCCCCACCCAAATAGCACAGTAGCTTGCTTCTTAGGGCACCATTTCAGAAATGTAGGCTCAAGTGCTCATAGGAAGAGATGGGAATTAAACCCAGGTCTTCCCCATGGTAAATGAATGCTTTGATTCCAAAAAGTATTGAAGAAACTCTAGTTCATCAATTCTTATGGTGTTTCTGCTAGTGCCTGCAAATAAACATTTTCTTTTGGTTCCAGTGAAACATTAGGTTTGATGCCAAATGAAATTTGTGGGGGTTCATTTGGCAAGAAACACTGAAAAAAACACTTGGCTGACAGCAGTCTGTGGGGTTGTTTTGGGGGGTGAGGTGAAATTGAAAAATTTACTAGTCCCACAAATTAATTCCTGTTGCACATATTCACAAAGAGATCTCTTTATATGTTCACCAAGCATCATTCATGGCACAGGTCCTTGTTTGTTGCTGTTTGGTAAAAAAGTCCTACAGCTTGTTTTTGCCTTTATATCCTCACGCCCTAGGGGAACAGTTTGAGTAATCCTTATAGATGGGAATACACAGAGACACCTGGGGGAGAAAGGGTTTAGTAACTAGTAACTTTTCTTCAGAACTTACCTCTGTTCATGTTACCAACTTCCCTTCTGTTCTGCTGCTGAGTTCTTTGTGTTTGAGGACTTTCTGGGCTAGGAAGAAGGAAAGTGTCCTATGTGAATGGAGCCACTGAAGTCATTCTTGTTTGAAAGTAGCCTGGCAGCACGCAAGGGACATTGCCTTTCTATGCAGTTCTGGAAGTCAGTACTGGGAGGACATCTGAGTTCCATGAATATGAACCTTTAGAGCAGGGGTAGGCAATGTTTTTTTGGTCAGAGTGCCAAAAAAACACAGTGTCTATCTTGGAAGGTGCTGGAGTGCCGACATGCCGGAGCCCAAATCAGCCGTTTGCGGCCTCCTGGCTGCAGCCGGCCCATGGAGCCTGGTCCGCTTGCAGCAGGGCTTGTTGCCTCCCAGCTGCCTGTTGGGAGCAGCCTGGGCTCCGTGGCTGGCAGCAGCTGCTTACAGCCTGGGCTGGCGGTGGTGTGCCAAGCAAAATGGCCTTGCGTGCCATGCTTGGCACGTGTGCTGGGGTTGCTGACCCCTGCTCTAGTAAGATGTAAGTGGCTCCTTTGTCATTATTATTTGTACAGTGCAACCAACTAAGGTATTTCAGACACACAAGTAGGATGGTCCTGGTCTCTTACTGTCTAAAGAGGCAACATGGAGATAATGGAGTCAATGTACGTTGAGACTAGATATCTTTCTAAAAGACTTGCAGTAGTTCAGTCGTGATATTGAGCTGAAGCCTTCCCTTAGAGAGCAAAGAGGAGGAATTCCCTCTACTTCATGAATTACTGGTTTGGAATGCTTTGGCCTGTGTTAGTAGCTGAGGCTAAATGAGTTTGGTGGGCTCTTTTGATCTCCAAATGTAACTTAGCTTTATTTTGAGCTGGAAAAATGTGTCTGTTCTGAAGCATTGGGTTAATTTGTTTAAAGTATTTTTTTAATGAAGGACCAATGAAAGAAATCAAAACAGCTTGTTTATATTTCAGAGAGATTGCCATATTCATTACATTCTTGAGAGACATTTTCCTGTCTTGTATATGGCCACAGCAGGGTGAAATGTGAGAAGGAACAGCACAGAGAGATTTACATGAAATTTAGGCTTGTGGTATTTTGTTTTGCAAAATGCTGCATGAAAAAGATGTTTTACCAAGCATGTCCTGAGCTGGAATAAACACCTGTACCTTTTGGAAACCATGTTGTACACCCTGACAACATATCCTCAAATGTCATTATCGTTATTTCAAGAGTCAATAGTGATTTCTTCTCAGCAATCCCTCAAGGCAGCCTTGAATGCCTTTAATTTGCCATGACACAGGATAGGTATCAATCTATTTTCTTTCCTTTCTCACTCTATTTGGACTTAAACTGAGCTTTTGGTGGGCTCACCCTCTGTTTCCCTGTGTAGTGCATTTAAGGCATCCAGATGGAGTGTCAGAATGGAATAAGACACCAGCCCTCCATCTGTTAAAAAGAAACAAAATACAAGGTTTTATTGTTCTTTAAGTAAGAACAGATACAGTCTGTATGTCAAGGCCAAGCTATATGCTATTAAATCTATCCTTTGAAGTTTTCTATTGGGCTGACCAAGGACAGATGGTAAACTGTTATCATTTGATATGGGATTAGGTCAAGTCGAAGTTCAGGTTTAAAGGTAACAGTCAGAGCTCCAGTTCAGCTGTCAAATGTATTAGTTTATATAATGAATAGCATATAGTCAGTATCTTTGCTACTGTTCTGATGGCTTAAAAATGTGGGGATTTATTTATCTGCAGGTCTCTACATTCTTTAGAAGTTTAAAATAGCAATATATAGTTGTCATGAGTTACTATTTGATATATATTAAATATACTTCTTTTGAGGAGAAAGTGTTTCCAGGACTGTAATGAATAATACAGATTTTTTTTTTAACTTGTTCCTACATTTTCATAATTTCCCCTTTATGTTTCTATTTTCCTTGCATATATGCACCATCACTTGAAAACAGAAAGCAGTCAATGAAGGGGTGGCTGGTAGCACTGCACATTAAGATGGTGAAAATGTTTCATTTCTAGTACCTTGTTTTTACACACAAATGTCCCAAAGCATTATTTCATCTTCAAAGCTGAATGTGTTTTTTCTTTTTCCCAGAGTTGGATATTTTTTCCCTCAAAATGTTTAAGCAAAACCCCTTTAGTTGTTCTATGTTTCTTTTTTTAAAGTTTGGCAGAGAAAAATACTCTTCCTTTAACAGAAAATTCTAATTAAACAGTTTGTGAGAGTTATTTGAAAGGAGCTCATGTTTGCTATATGACATGTGCCATGGACATTAGGGGGAAATTTTGAAGCAGTCAGAACACTGAGGGCGTACCTGGGGAGAAGCTGAGAAGAAAGATGCTTACATGATCTGCCCCATAGTCTTTAACCTTTCACTTGGGATGAATAACTCTTCCATGAGAAATCCTGTTACATGCCTCTGGGTCTAATCATAAGTCAGGCCTGCAGAATTGGACCCTTTGTGGGCAAAGTCAGAGCTGCAAACTCCTCCAGCCATTTTTCTAGATCTGGTTTTCATTTTTTATAGCCCTTTCAACCCTTTCCTTGCCAGAGAGGGATTATAGACTCTATAGATGCCCCACTAGACTCTCAGCTGCAGAGTTTGAGCGAGGGTGAGTTGAGTTGGGGGCAAAATGTGCTCGAAGTCATTTTTCCCTTTCTCCTCTTCCTGGGCTGGTGGGGCCATTAAGTATAGTGCATAGGCTACATTCAGCAGACCCCCTGTGGGTGCTATGTTGGCTGGGGAGCAAGAAGAGCAGCTGTTTTTCGCCTCCTAACCTGGCACTACCTTCCCCTTCCCTTGTAGGACAGGTTTTTTTCCTACTTTGCATTGTTAAGGGGGTACAAAGAAGTTGGAGTAAGAGTTGAGAATCTGTTTTAAAAGGAGGTATAGTACAAGTGACAGACAAGGAGTGACATGTGAGCATGAATTATTCACTATGCATTACACTCACCCACAATGCATCTACTCCTATGCATACCACAAAGCCTCATGTCAAGTTTCAAACTTCAATCTTCAGTTTCTAGGCTGATAAGTTGTCTGGAAAGTTCAGTTACACAAACTCTTCCACCTCTACCCCCCAGCTGTCTTCATACATACACACATTGAAGAACTGTACTAAAAGCACTCTAAATATAGTATAGTGTTGAGGATATGTTCCATAAATAAAAGACCTTATGAAGTCATTGATCATTTCTGTATAACCTTTGAGTATGGTAAATTGTATAAATGGACAGCTACCAATTGTATAAATGGGCAGGTCTCACTGTTTGTTTCTGGTAGTTGTTCATATGACTATGATAGAAATCATGACAATACACAATCCAAACTAAAAAGTAACGAGTTAACCATGGTTGCACAGGAACATATATCTCCATCATGATGAAAGGCAGTATGTCTGGTGGATAGGATGTTGAACTAGAACACTGTGGCACTGTGAAGGACCTCTTGCAGGACTTTGGGGAAGTTGCCTCTTTCTCTTCTCTTCCCTTGCCTGATTTGATAGCAAGCTCTTTGGGGGCACGGATCATGTCTTCCTGTGTGTTTGCACATGGACAAGCCTGATAGGGTGCTGTTTTAGTTAGGGTTTCTAGGTGCTACTCTAATACACATAATAACTATAATAAAGCAGATTATTGTCCAAGGGTGCCTGTAAACTATTGAGCATCCCACATCTTTTTTGTTCATTTGAATAGCAGCTATGGATTTACTGTGGCAAGTGCTATGATAGGGTACATATAAATGGTACTATAAAAAAAAAAAAGCCAACACAAATTCTGTTCCATAATATCCAGGGGCCATGGCTGTCAAGGGCCAACCGAGCCATCAAGAAAGTCTAGAATTAAAACAGACAAGTTGCCAAAGCATAAAAATTGCTATCATTGTGTTCACTTCCATGTTTGTTTCAATGACCATCCCATCTGTGAAACATATTTCTCAGGGACAGTTAGAGTTCCAAACATAAAATGGGCCATTCCTGTGAATGCTACAACCCAGGTGTTGTTCTCATTTAAAAATTGCATGGGTGTTTCTATTGCCAAAGAAATAATGACAAATAGCACAGGCCAGAAATACCCCTCAAACGCACCAAGTAATTGAAATTTATGTACTTGCATAACTCATTTATTGTAGGGGGAAGAGCGAATCCAAGGTTTTCAGCTCCAGCCATAGGGGCTGTTGCATGATCCAACAGGCCTGCAACTTTACTGTTTGAATGGGAGAACTGAGGCCCCTGCTTGGCACTGGTATTCAGAGGCTGGACTGTATGGCTGAGAAAGTGCTGAATGAGAGGTAAGGGCATATTTTGTTGTCCTGGCAGGAAGGAAAATGCCAGAGTGGGAGCTGTTTGCAAAAGCAGGGGGTGAATAAACCATCGGGGGTCCTGGGCCAATCTTGTTAGGCTCTAGCTAGTTCCTAAGTAAATTTCCTTGTTGTTTTCCCTGTCCTTGTTATTAGGGGAGAGTTGTCTTAGATTATCTGTAAACTCCTTTTATTCCAGATCAGAATTAAAGACATTTGTTGTCATGGTATTTACCAAATGAATTCTGTATACTTGGAAGCAAACTCTGGTCATAAAAACATCAAGTCTGGGAATGATGTGCTTTTCCTACTCCTATTCAATCAGAGTGTTCGGCAAAATCCCTTAAATTCTCTGAGCTTCTGTACTCTTTGTACTAGAAAGACCAACTGATCCCTCAGCTGGTTGTAATGGTTAGCTCAGTAGTTTTGGGTGAAGAGCTGTGAAAGGTGCAGAATGTCCCCTTGAAAAGTAGATCTCTTCCAGTCCTTTATTTTGTTTGCACAGCTAGGCATTTCCCTGCTAGCTCTGTAAGCAGGGATGACTCTTAGCCTTTGGTTTTGGGAGCCGTTCCCCCCACTATCTGCCAAACCATCTTATACATGCCCTTGTCCCATCTGACTGTTTTTCATAGTAGCATTTTTCCTGCTACAGAGATGGGCACTCTTTTTTTAGGAGTGTTAAATAGGTCTCTGTGAATTGTCCAAACAAGCCAAAAACAAACTTTCCAAGACTGCCAAAAGTGTTCTCAGTTGTCAACATTTGCCATGAATTTCCTGGTGGTTTCCTGAATTTTCAAGCATGTAGTAGTTACTACAGTGGTGAAAATAGGGCACGATATTCATTGCAAGGGATAAAAGAGCTGGGACTCTGCTCCTAAAATTGTCCAAATTGTGCAGCATTTCTGTTCTGCTTGGCAAAGTTTTCACAAATTGGCCACTGCTGCTGCTGACAAACTTTTCATGAACCAAAATTAACATCGGTAAAAGCTTTGCTTTTATATTCTGTAGGCACTACATTCAGTCCAATATGTCAACAGACTCTATAAACCTGACTGGAATGAAACTTCACAATGGAAGTATTATCCTTGTTTCACAGTTGATGCAACTGAGTCAATGAAAGGTTGCCCAGGTTCTTGTAGGAAGTTGTAGTAGGACCAGTATGATCCAAAGACTGCAGTGTCTAGGTCACTCCCAGTTTGGCTGTGCGCTGTATGCACATGGAGCTCTCACAGTTCAGCATCATGTCTGCGCAGCTCCTGTTGGAAGCTCTCCATGTGTTATGAGTTCTTGAGCTCACTTTGGTTGCTGCAGGCTCTGCCTAGAATCCCTGCTTCTTGTCACTCTTCCCCTCACTCCTTCCCCACTGAATTTGCCAGCAGGGAAAAAAAGAGGGGAGGAGCAGCCAGCAGCAATGTATAGCCTCTGCTTTCAATCAACTCTTAAGGCTGCTGCTGCTCATCTCATCTACTTTTTGTGCTGCTGAATTGGGGTGGGGAGGGAAGGGAAGAGCAAGAACAGCTGGCAAGGTCTGGAGCTGCTTGAAAGCAGGGACTCTGGGCAGACCCTGTGCTGGTGAGCTCAGACATCACATGGAAGCTCCAAGAAGGAGCAACTAAGATCTCACTGGTATCCAAGATCACAGTAAGGGGTCGCCATCACATCCTCTTCAGCTTTGTGGCACATGCACAATATGCTGTCTTCACTGTGCCTGAGCCATCTGCTCCCTGCTCCCACCCCCAAGTGTGGCTGCTCTCCTAGTGCTGCAATCCAGGATCTGTCCATAGATGTGACTGTTTTGTTTTGCATCATTCACATGCAGTGTCTATGCTTTAGGCCAGCATTTCTCAACCTGTAGGTTGTGACCCAAAAGTGGGTCACAAGGATATATGAAAGGGTTGCGAACAGATTTCAGAAATGGATCAATTAACTTCAAAAAACTGGATTCTCTTTTAAAGGAGAAAAACATGGGAAACGGTGGCTTTTCCCTTGCAGGATGTCAGAGTTCCAGCCTGCAAGGGCCTCCTTGTGGCCCCCCGTGTCCCACACACCTAGTCCCTGCCCCACACACTGGGAGGGGGCACACACACTGGGATCAGGAGGCAGCGGGTTGGGAGTGAGGGACACTGGGTCAAGACTGGACATTAATGTTTACAAATGGGTCCTGATACAAAAAAGGTTGAAAACCACTGCTCTAGGCAGCTTAATTAGATCTAAGGGTGAAGGCCTGAAATAGACTCCATGGCTAGGGATAGACATTACACATAAACTGGTTTAAGTGATCAGAAACTGGTTTAAACCTGTAATAGAATGGATGTTCAGTGCACATAAACTAGTCTGAAAAAGACTGAAATCAGTTTGAGATTTACCTGGCTGAATGTAGTATCAGACTTAACTGATCTGGCTCAAACCGGTTTATGCAATATCTGTCCCAGACCCCTTGCTGCTTTAAGATCAGCCAGACTCCCCCACTGTCCTGGCATACTGTCCGGGCTGGGCAGAGCTCTCTGCTTCACAGCAGGGCTGGCTCTTCTCCTCTGCTCCTTGGCTGCAGCTTCAGCAGAAACTGCAGTTACAGCAGGGTCTGCCTGTCTCCCCTCTGCCCTCCCCTCTCACTGCTTGCTGGGCAAGCAGGGATACCCCCTCTCCTTCTCTCCCTCCCATTTCCCACAGCGTGGACCCTAGCCCCATGGGTCCATGGCATGTGCTATGCTAGCTAATATAGAGAGGTGTCTTTTTGTGTGTTTGTTTCCAGTTTCGCTGGGACAGGCAGACAGAACAGTGACCACTTAGGTCTTTTGGAGCGAATCAGCAGGTCATCTGGTAAGCTGTTGGAGAAAAATTTGAACTAATGGAGAGAAGCTATTGTTTTGCTGATGATGTGATAAACACTGTTATCAGCCCCCTGTTATCAGCCCCCTGCTGGCTTGCTTGCCTGTCAGTTTGATGTAGACAGTATAAAGAAAGAGGAAGGGAGATTGAAAAGCTCCATATCATCAACAGATGCATGTACTGCACACACACCCTTGGCTCAAATGCTAGCAGGGGTCTAGGGTCTGGCAACACTCCCGTCCCTTCAACAGCCAGTGGGGAAAAGGCTGGGATGGTGCAGGTAGACCTCTCTAATCAGAGAGTCCTGCTGGGGCCTGGCCACACCCCTCCTCAGCTCAACACTGTGAAAGGAAGGGAGAGCTGCTCTAGTGTCCCCAGCTTTTAGCTTGAGCCACTACAGGCATGTGCCTTAATTTCCTCAGTCCAGAGGGAATGTCTGTGCAGTTACAAACTGATTCAGCCTAGTCAGGTTAGACTAACTTGCAAAGATGGAATCAATTCAGGGTCAGGCCTTCTTAATGTCTGTCCCTAGCCCTTAGCATCATATTCTGCTTTCCTTCCTTCCTTCCTTCCTTGGTTGCAAGAAACTCTCAATGGATGGAATCTGTCATTAAAATCCTTTTAATGACAACACTGGTTTTCCTCCTAACATTCACCACTTTGTGAAAGTCTTAGTCTCTAGGCTTAGAATTGTTTGTCATTTAATCAGAAGCTGCCAAATTTAAAAATCATTAGAAGTATCATCACAATGACATTCACAACCCTGATTCATCCCTCTTTCCCCCCTAAGCTTCTCCCAACCAAAAGAAGGAAAGTAGTATTTTTTTATCTAGTTTGAAAATTCTCCACATATAAAATTTGCCTTGAAAAAGAGAGTCCTGCTAGATGCTTCATGAAGTCCACTAGCATTGAGGCTTCGCTATTATTGTTGGTTTTCTGTGGAAAGTAGTTGTATGCTGTAGTATTGGGCTGAACCATAACACACTAAGATTAGACTGAGGACCTTCTGCTTTCACCCTATAAACAATACCAACTTGTAAATGAACCAATACAAACAACAATTTTATGTGTTCATGTATTCTATTCATTCATAATTTTTTTTAAATGACTACAAAACCCATTCCTGTGCATGTGGTATCTTAATGAGACCTAGAAACATTGGGAGTGCTGGGAGCAATCGCCCTTCAGCTTCATGCCTCCAAACGCTCTCAAGGCATGCATATATCTCATTATGACCGCACACCCGATCATGTGTTATTCCTTACTTAGCGACAATTTGTCACTGTCACCCTTGACATGTCACTCTGCTGCAGAAGGATTTGACTTCAGCGTAAAATGTGACAATCAGATGAGAGAATTTTTGTAATCTGAACTGAAATACTGGCCTGAAAGAGACTAATTTCAGTCAAACACAAATCTAATATCACATAAAGGGGAGAGATACTGTGTATAAAGGTTTCCCCTCTTCAGTTATTCTTTAGGATAGTGCTTTTATTTTTGAAGGATGAAGCCTTGCCTTTTAATGCCATGCATTTTCTATTAAGTGCACTAAAATCCACGGACATAACTATTACTTAAACTATAAGTAATGGTTAAATGTAAAAATTAGGAAACATATTGTGCTTTAGATAAATTACATTCAGATTACTTCTTCTTATAAATGGGGTAGAAAATGGATTTTTAGCTCTAGCTGGCCAAAGAGCCAACATTTGTATCTACTTCATTTGTTTAAATATATTTCAAGCCAGATTGAAATCCATATTGCCTGACATTAATTGAGTACTGAAGCATCAGTGTACTCAAGTTTCATAAACCACTGATGAGTGAGTTTCTACAGGCTTGATTTAAAAATATACCATCCCTTTTATATCAAAATTATGTTCTGTTTATAGAGTAGTTCTTAAAGCCCACCATTAAATGATATAATTTTTAATAAGATGAATATAAATATGACATTTGTACTGTTGAATTGACATCTTGTTTGCTAAGAAAATTATATTTTCTCTGCTTGACAATATTTTTTTAAAGATATTTCTGTGTGAGATTCTAGGCAAACATTTTTTACTTATGGAGAGGTCAGGTACAGTACAAGCAAGCATTATTCAAGTTTTCCCATGCAGGTCTGTCTAGGTACCTCTGACTGGACATGATATTCCCATCCTGGTTGTGTTTGAGCAGAGATTATTAATCAAGTTGGTCAGCTAGTAGTTTACTAGCTTTGAGGCACTCCAATAATTATCCACTCATTTCACTTGTGACCTTAAAAAGCCAAGTCTTAGCCCAAGGTTGTGGAAGTGAAAGGCTAGGCTATTCAGCTATTTTGCTGTAATCAGATAATTGTTAGAAAAACCGGAATTGGAAGACACTCAGTGGGCTAGGAAGTACCAAGCTAATTTCCAGGTTTTACCCTTATTCACACATGGCAACGAAGGAGTTGCAAACTATGATTTTTGCCTCAAGTCTCATAAAATTTTCCAGCATAAAAATAAAACAAAACAAAACTTGTCAAGCAGCTTTTACCATCTGAGCAGTATGTCCCCTGGCCTTTATCAAGCCACAATCTAGATGAGGTAGAGAAGGACTGCATTTAAGTTGAAGCGTGATGAAGTACCCTCTACACCATGTCATTCTTCTGTATCTTTTTAACAGGACTATCAGAGCTGTCAGGATGTCATGGAATGAATGTGGGGTAATTTGTATACTTGACTCTCTCTCTCTCTCTCCCAAGCTTCTCCATGCTATTGCCACAACTCCTAAGGAAAGTAGGTGACAGAGCCTGCTTATAAGTACCTTTTGCTGTTTTCTCATTACATTTACTGGCATTTCTTTATTTAAATCTCTAACAGTGAAAATTTTGTTAACCCTTCCCTGAGACACTGTGGTACAGTCAAATACCCAAGGCCTCTGAGAAGAGATATATTTGCTAGATTTTCTGAGGGGAACTGTACTCTTATTTTTGTACCTTATTTACTGGCTTCACTGGGGTCTGTAGAGTCAGATCAGCTTTTTATTATTTAAACAAGTGGTGCCAAAACTCCTGGCTCCATGGACCAGATGAGTGGTGCAGAGCCAGTCCATGGGCTAGATCCCATACGGGGTCCCCTTGAGTGGTTAGGCCCTGTGCACCTGGATGTAGCCTGGCCTGTCCTGGCCCAGTCCAGCCCCTGACATCCAGATCTGGCCACAGATGTGCATTGACTGTGCACCTGCATGCTGGTGCAATCTAGTATATAGGGCCACATTATCCATCCTGTTCCCTGTGAGTTGGGAAATTTGACATCAGGGAGAAACCATTAACACTGCTGCTATTCCACTGCTGCCCGGGATTTGCTTGAGAAGCATCTAT
>NW_017728947.1:93656005-93661262 GCF_001723895.1 Crocodylus porosus
AGTGGGCTGTGGTCATGGAAGCCAAAGCCTTCCTGATGACACCAGCTCCGCAGTCTTTGGTTGATTACGTGGATCCTTCCCTCTCTCCTCAGCCCATAGCCCGAGACTGGGAGGATCAATGAGAACACCACCTGTGCCCCCAGACCCTATAGCCCCGCTCCCAAATCCCTGTAGTGCCTGATGACCCATCTGGGAGCGCTCTGAGATGTGTCATTGGTGCCCACATGAATAAGAAGCATAGGGTAGTGGTCTGTGGGCTGGAGGAGCTTTAGTATCTTCTCTGCAATGTCCCAGATGCAGGCCCCCAGGAAGCAGCAGATTTCCCGGGCTAAGTGGTCGGGGCGGCAGATTGCTCCCTCAGTCCCCCTCAGGATGGAGTCTCCCACAACAAGCACCTTATGTTTTGTCTTGGGGAGAGCTGCGGCATTAGCTGCAGTTTAGCCTGTGTTGCCTGTGGGAGCTGGCAATTCAACAGGCTCTGCTGGAGCAGCAAGAGGTGCATACCTGTTGCTAAGCTTCGGCAGGGCAGGGGCCTTGGTGCGGCGGGTCTTAGGGCCCTTGACCATCTTGGTCCATGCCCCTGACTGGACAGAGTGGGATGTCCCGGAGTCCTCCTTTGTCCTGGAGGGAGACTGTGGTCATGCAGTTTCTGGACTGTGGCCTGGAGTTCCTCCAGCTGGCGTGCCAGAGACCCCAAAAGGGAGCAGACCCCACAAGGGGAAGTGGCCATGCTCCTGGGCCCCAGAGCCTGAAAAAGCGACAGGCAGCCCCTGCAGCTGAAAGCAAGAGGCTCTGTCTGCGTGGAGCCTGGAACCATGGGCTCTGTCTGGGTGACCATCTCTGAGGTGCTGGGGGGGTGCCGCAGAGCCCGAGGGGACCCGAGGGGTGTGGTGCGTGCCCATCTGTGTCATGTGTGTGGTAGGCTGGCTGTGGCTGGGACTATCTACCTTGTGGGGTTTGCAGGCAGAGTCTCGGGCCCTCCCGTGCACCCTCCTGTGCGAACTTCGCGCTAACTCATGCGTCAGCAGACAAGCGCATCTGTTTGCGCAGCCTGTTCCCACGGCTCCCTGGGGGGCTGGGCAAAGTAGGGGCCTCGGTGGGGCTTGACCTGGCCCAGCTCCACTCAGCTGCCTCCTCCCACCACAGGCCCCGCTTGCCTCTGGCTGTGCTGGTGGTTGGCGGCAGGGCTTCGCGGCTGCCGGGGGTCTTTGGGGGGCTTCAGGGAGTGGGGGCGCATCTGTTGCTGCTCCGGAGCTTAAGTCAAACTACTGGCATTTCTATTTCTGCTTTGTATTATAGTAGCTCCTAAGAGAAGTACAGTAGCTTCAAAAGGAAGCCACCAGCCTAGGACTTGGAAGTTCTGCACTCAAATTTTTGCTCTGCTACAGACTTTTCTTGTGACCCTAGGGTTAGTCACTCAAACTCTGTCTTCATAAGAAGTGGATAATAGAACTTCCCCGTTTCCAAGAAGGATTGTGATGATAAGCACAATAAATAGTCTGAGGCAGACAAGGTTCTTTGGGTGAATCTGATATATTTTATTAGACCAACTTAAATGGTCGGAAAACAATTATTAAGCAAGCTTTCGAGTTCAAAAACCCTTCGTCAGCCTAAGGAAGTTTCTGCAGTTGGTGTGTGCTCTTCCTGGATGGAATGAAAAGTAAAGCCAGAGGCTGGGCTGGTCTGCATAGACAGGCAGTCAGTGAAAATGTGGATTGAGGAGTCAATGAGTGAGAGACAGGCTGGGTGGGGGGGCACTGGGGAGAGAAGGGGGATGAATAGTGGAGAGATACCTGGGGAGTCAGATGTCAGGCAGGTTATAATGTGTCATAAATCCAATGTCTATATTTAGTTCATGATTTTTAGTGAAGTGGATGAAGTGATGAAGTGGAGCTCATAGGCTTGTCTCTGGGAAGTGTTTTGTAGGTTTCCTTTGAAGATCAGGACTGAGAGATTGGGGAGAGAGTGGTTTTCTTGAGAGAAATGTGCCCCCACAGGTAACTGGGTATTCCTGTCTTTGACAGATTCCTGGTGTGCATGCATTCTGGTGTGCAGTTGTTGTTGGTTTCTCCTACGTATTTTCCATCAGGGCATTTAGTGCATTGGATGAGATGTAATACATTTCTGGAGGTGCGGCTGAAAGATCCAGGAATGCTGATGGCTAACTTCCTTAGCCTGACGAAGGGTTTTTGTACCCGAAAGCTTGCTTAATAATTGTTTTCCAACCATTTAAGATATCAGATTCACCCTAAGAACCTTGTCTGCCTATGTCCTTGGACCAACACGGCTACAACCTACACCCCTATAAATAGTCTGAAGCATTCTGATACAATGATAAGGGTGGCAGGAGGTGGGGAGGAAGAAAGGCATTTAAAATATCTAAGGTATTTGTTTCAGGACCCTGAAAAACACTAACATGGCAGGAGAGTCCTGGGTCCAAGAGCTTATAATTACAAACAGTGAACGAGTTAGTCTGAACATGTTAGTCTATGAAGTGCCACCTGGCTCTGACTCCTGAGTAAAAGACAGGCAAAGGAGCTGAGAATTGAAGTAATTGTCAAGCAAGTGAGAGCATGCGTCTCATTTACTTTTGAAAATGGAGAGCTCCCTCCTACAAGTGAAAGCGAAAGATTCTTGCCACTAGACATGAGCCAGGATCAATCCTTATCATTCAGGCAGGGCCCTCCCTCTCCTAGGAAGAGCACCACTTGCCCTCAGGATACACCCCCTTTTGGATTGCACTGCACCATAGGAGCCTCGAAGGATTTTTTCAAGTCCCTAAATCAGATGAAAAACCCTCCTTCCTGTCCACCCCTTCTGTGCTGCTTCTCCCCGCTGAATTGCCCCCCGGGGGCAGGGAAGCACCAGAACCATTTCTACCCGCTGTGCCAGAGTTGGGCTCAGCTGGGGACAGGGACAAGGGCATAGATAGGGGGATTTATTCCAGGTAGGGTTGGAGGATCTAATCTCCCACCATGTCATTGCTGCTGTCCCCTTCCCAGCTGAGCCCAGCCCATCTGGTTCTGGTGTTTCCCTGCTCCTGAGCAGTGAAGAAAGCAGCAGCAGCAGACTGGGGAGTTGGGGACTGGGGGAAGAAGAGTGGAAGGGGCTGCCTCTGACCAAGAAGGGAAAGGGGAAAGTAGGGGGGACTTAAAAATGTCTGCCAGCACTGGTGTGGCCAGAAAAGGCTAGGAGTAGGGGGTGCAGGCACCCTTGCAGTGCAGGTTGCTGCTCCTGCATCCCCATTTGGGAAATCCTGGATCTGCTCCTGACTCTAAATGGGGCCATCCTAATATTACCCAACAGAAGATATAAAAGATGACAATGAGCCTCTGCATCCACTGTTGGCACCTCTTCCGCAGGCTCAGAGAGTTAATCCATTAAGAGGAATGGAGCAGATCATAGCTCAGCCTCGTTGAATGAATCCACCTACAGACTCAGGCATTTACTCTACATCAGTTATGCTTGGGAGGACATTTTCAAGTATTTTCTTTTGAGCATCATGAAAGGCCAAAATCATGCTGTTTTTAATGAAAGTAGAGATTCTGAAGCCACTCTACTTCTCTAGAGGCTGGGACCTTAAGCAAGTAAGTCTATTCTTTAATCAACCATGGCTCAAACAGAACAGCTTGCTGAAGATTACACAGGTCATCTCTGGAAAGTGACTTGGATCTCAAGAGCCATCCCCCATCCTTTTTCTTGGCGTAATCTTTAATAGGTGGAGCTAGCTGAAAAATTCCCACCATTTTTTCCCCTTTTTGAGCTAGTCAAATTTCCACAGTACAATTTTGTTTTCTCTTATTTTTTTAACTGTTGACTATTTTCATTATTTCATTATTTTGAAAAAAGCCAAGTTTTCATTTCTGTGAATTTTTTTAATGGAAATTAATTTGGATTTTTCACTCTGCTCCAGCATTGGGCAAAATACCAAAGTCCCCTATGTGAAAGAACTTGCCTCTGGCTTGGAGATGCTGTGTATGTGTGGACCCTCTTTGGCTCCAGTACTGTTACAAGATGGCCTCAGTCCAGGCTGTATATTTTATTTTTCCATAGCCTCATGGGCAGATCTATACTTTCTTAAAGAGGGGTGTAACACACTGCCCCTCCCTCTGTGGGAGGATGGGAGTGAGGAATGGCTAGAGCCTCTGAGCTGGAGAGCAAAATTGGAGAGCCAGGCAGGGATCAGGCATTTGAAGGGCAGGCCCTGTGTCACTGCCACTGCTGCTCTGGCTGACTTGAAGAGGGGTGGAGCCCCAGATCCCCCCACTACCCTGCTCTTACCAGGGGCTGCAGGGAGCAGCTGCGGTGAGTGCTGGGCTGACTAGGGACAGTGGCAGCAGTGCTCAGTGTCTGCTCCCCATCCGGCCACCCACTCCCCACCCCCAAGTGGCAGGGAGCAGGTGCTGGAAGGTAGTGCTCTGCCACCACTGTCCCCACACCCTAGGTAGTCATTCCTTGCAGCCTGCAGCTGAACCAAAGCAAGAGGGGCTCTGGGGCTCTCCACATGCCTGCATCAACTGGGGAGAGTGGCAGCAGCAAGGGGTGGTTTCTTCCTTCCAGCACCTGCTCCTTGCTAGCAGGGTTCACAGAGCAGGATCAACAGGTGCAGAAAGGAAACCTGCCTGCTGCAACTGTAGGGGATGTAGGGGGGAAGTCAGGAAGGTCAAGGCAGAGATGGAATTAGGACTAGCTTCCCAGATTAAGGACAATAAGAAGTCCTTCTTTAAATAAATAGGGGGTAAAAAGAAGATCCCGGGTAATGTGGGGCCCCTGCAGGATGCGTTGGGAAATTTGGTCGTCACACCAGACGACAAAGCTAACATGTTTAACGATTTCTCTGCCTCCGTCTTCTTAAGTAGGGACCAGAACAGCCACCTCCCTGCTGGGTCCCCCTCGGGCCCCAGGGGAGGCACACCTGGGCCAGGGGTTAGCGAGGAACTAGTTAGGGAGCTTCTGGAGGGACCGGACGTATTCAAGTCAGCAGGTCCGGACAATCTCCACCCTAGCGTTCCAAAGGAATTGGCCGAGGTCATTGCAGGACCCTACTACTTCCATGGATCCCCTGGCACGGCTTTACAAGCACTCGTGGTGCTCTGGTGTGGTGCCGGAGGACTGGAAGAGGGCCAACTTGGTTCCCATCTTCAAAAAAGGAAAGAAGGAGGACCCAGGAAACTATAGGCTAGTTAGTTTTACCTCAATCCTAGGCAAGCTGTTTGAGAAAATTATTCTGGCACACATCCATGAGGGGCCAGCAGGG
>NW_017728947.1:93662022-93677592 GCF_001723895.1 Crocodylus porosus
CAGTCAGGGCGGCTAGGGTCTGGAACCAACTTCCAAGAGAAGTGGTGCAGGCTCCTACCCTGGGGGTTTTTAAGAGGAGGTTAGATGAACACCTTGCTGAGGTCGTTTGACCCCAGTATTCTTTCCTGCCATGGCAGGGGGTCTGACTAGATGATCTACTCAGGTCCCTTCCAACCCTAGAAACTATGAAACTGCTGCCCCCATGGCACCTTGCACATCAGTGGAGCAGGAGTGGCTCTGGAGCTTCCTTTGTGCCTAGGTCAGCTAAGGATGGTAATGGCAGAAGGAGGGTGTGACTACACTCCTGCACCCTCCCTGTATCTGCCCATGCATAGCTTTTCCAAATTCTTTTCTTCTCTTTTTCAGGATTTCCTTCCTTTTGGAATTGCTTCTATTTAGGGTCAGATAGTCATGACCGTTGGACCAGGTGGCCTGGCTGCTTGCACAGACCCAGCTCCCTGTCTGCCAACTAGGTAGGCCTCTGGGGAGCTGAGGAGCCCAAAGAGCTACAAAGGACAGCCCCAAAGTCAGCTGCCCTGGGATACAGGAGCAAATCAGCTTGGCAGCAAAGGACGTCTTTTTTTTTTTTAATTTTGCACTCTGTACATGTGGCCACTGTTCAGTCAGTGGATTAGTTCCATATGTAGATATGTGGAGACAGGTATATGTATGTCATGCTGATATAAGTGGCTAGATTTCAATGGGCAAATGCATACCTTGCATATTTGTTCTTCACCCTCTGGAATATACTTTTAGCATGATAGTAATTGGCACAAACTGACACTATTGTATAGTTGTGTGTATGTGTACGTGTGCCCATGTGCGTGCATGCATGCATGCATGCATGCATATACACATAAGGTTAAATAACCTAGAGGGAGAGTCATGGTGGATCACCTCATTAAATGACAAGCCCACCCTTATCATAGCCCACCAACATGTATTTAGTGCTAGAGAGTGCTCTTTGACAGGGATAGAAGGGTAAAAATAGGCAGTGAATTAGACTTCAATGCAATTAAGGTGAAAAAGAAACCCAGGGAAATTTGGGACTGAGAATATAGAGGTAGCACAGGGGCTTCAGGGACATGGTGATACTGAGGTATACAGTCCTGGCTCAGACGCATCTGTTTGGTCCTGGGCAGAGCATTTGCCAAAAGGTGGAAACCTGGCCAAAAAAATTCAGAAAACACCATACAAACAATCTGAGAGAGTGGAGGAATTTATTCCTGAGGAAAAATGAAATTAATTGAATGTATTTGGTGTGTGACTTAAGGGCTGACCAAAATATGCTTTTAAAATAGTGTGGCTGACAAAATCTGCATGAACTGAATAGGCTAACAATGCCCCTTTCTGGCCAAACTCCCATCCTTTTTCAAGATCTCCTGAGTTGGCACAAATGTGTTGTAAAGACTGCAGAAATTCCTTTCTTGAACGTGGAAACATGTCAGCACCATCTTTCCACACTGCAACTGAGATAAGAGAACTTATCATCTGCTTATCTCTCATCCACCCAGCAGATCTCATGGGAAGAACTGCACTGTGTTACTATTGCAAAGGCTTAAAATTTGTGTAACTCTGTGCTTACACTTTAAAATTGCAGATACTATGAACTCTGAGATACAATCAAGGTCAATTTCAGTATCCTAATGCCTTGAAACTGATACTTCTGGGTATAGAAATCTGTTTGCCTGGTCACAGCAGTGCATAAAGTCAACTATTAGTATCACATGCAAGCTGGTCTTTGCATATGGACATATTTGCATTAGGGGACAATTAAATCATATCAGTTTAGACCAGGGACCTTCCTAAGGAGATAGCCTTTAGCGCTACTGTGTCACTATGTTTTTTAAACATCAGGTTAATTGAGGACTGCTGTATATTTAATAGGGGGGCCTCTGGGACGAGACTACAAGGACTCTTTGTTGTTCAGCAGTCCATTAGGCAGTGACTGCAGTGCTGAAATGGTCCTATAAATCCCAGGAGGTACAATCATTAATGGGACACTAAGCTCCAATTAAGGGCATGGCCCAAAAGACCAAGGTGAAAAACATGGTCCTTAGCTCTTATCCCAGAGGATCTCTCTAATTCAGCTGCTTGATTTCAGCTGCAGAAACATAATTGCAAACAACAAAATATTTACTCTGAAAAAATTGTAGCCCTTGTTGTCCGGAATGTAAATAGGAAAAGAAATTACACCAAAGCCTTCTTTGAATTGATAGTCATAATCTTCCAAAACCAGAACCCAGCACCCATCTTAGTACTGGAGCCACAGTTCTCAGTTCCTTTCTAGTTATTTAAAGGCAATGGTTTCACTCCCTCTGAACCTGGTGTTAAGAATACATAATACTAAATCGTGCAGTAGAGAGGTGCCATCACTTGGAGTGATGGCAAATGTAAAGGCCTTTCTGTTATGTACCCATATAAATTTTACATTTGTTCCTTATAGTCTTTTCCAAGTTTCATGAAACATCACTTTAGCCAGTGCTTAATGTGTGGTACCTTTTATTTCTGTGATGTTTCCTAAATGAGATATTGGGTCCTGACTTTCGCTATGTTTTGTAATTCTGACACAAACTAAAATGGCATAGACTTTCCGGCAAGCTGTAGAGGTGTTAAGGAACTCAAGGGAAGAATTTTTGGAAGTGTTAGCCTGGAACCTCAGCAGATAAGCAGACACAGGATTTGTCACAGCATTTGAATGTACTTTCTTTGTTTACTTATAGTATAAAGCTATCTACAAGTGCTCTCAGATATAAGTTAGCTGTCTCGCAGCTACACAAACCATCAAAATGGAATGTAAATTAGTATGCCACTCTGAAATTATTTTTAGTGAAGTACCAGAAAAAGAAAATTAATTTTACTCATTGACAAACTTGTCAATTTATTCCTATTGATTTTTTGATGCCTCTACTGCATGTAGCAAAGTTCAGACATTGTAAAATACATCATTATTATTGGCTTAATCTATTGGAGCTAAAGGAAGGCTATTCTTTTTAGTGACATTCTTTTAGTGTATAAATATGCAAAATTATGTAAGTGGCTTTTATGACTATTTTAAAAACAATATCAATTAACTGTCCCGGGTAGTATTTCTGAATCAGTGAGTTATTCCTTAAGCAGTAAAAGCCAACTGTTCTCATATCAATCTGAAAACACATTTTTTTTGGCTGGATTTGGTAGAAGAAAAGGAGGCTAAACCGTATTTGCCAGAAATTGTACCTGACTGTGCTATTGAACCCCTGGGTGTAGCTAGGACTTTGTACGAACACCAGAGTTCACTTGCATGTATCTGATTGTGGAATCAGGATTCTTGAGAAAAAAGAATTCACCAGAAATGCATCAAAATGAGTGTCAAATCCTTCCAGTTTTTCTTTTACGCTGGGGCATCAAGTTATATAAACAAACATTAAGGCCCTGATTTAAGGAGCTTAGAGGTTAGGACAGCCTAGACAACCTTAGAAGTGGGCCTCTGACTTGTATTTTGGACTTGTCAGATATTGTAAAATCAAAAGAAAGAATAGCGTTGCTGTGTCCTACTTTATTGAAAATGCTGAAGTTTGGGATTCAGAGCTTTGGGATGAAAGAGCTTTGATTTTGGTCTCTCTCTCTGCAGCATGTGGTGCAGCAAAAGCCAACATTTTGATTTGTCCTTTACGTTTCTTGCTTTTTCAGTGCAATACTCTCATATTCCCACCTGAGGTCATTAGCCACAAGGTAGGTTAAAAAAAACAAAGTGTGTGCGTCTGTCCTTCAGTTGTGTGTAAAACCCCATCAACTCATCATTACTGTTTATGCTAATTATTTCAAAATCTAGTGTATTGCTGGTTAATTCTCTGCATTACAGAATGTAACATTTATTTGTCTACAACTTTCAGGTTAAATTCTTATACTGAGAACAGCTGGCAGTTTGTGGTAAAGAAATGTCTTTGTCCTGATAAAATTCAAGCCCTGTGAACCTCAGCGTATGAGCCAATTAATTGCAGCTGCATTCTTTGGAATCTCCCTTAACTCATAAACGTTATTTTGAACTTAGTGATATGCACATCAGCTTTTGGGACAGAAATGATGTGTATCAGAAAAGAAAATATTTAAAGAACTGAATTCTAAAACTCAAAGGCTATGCAGTATTTTTTCAGTATGAATTGCTTAAATGAATTGGTGGTGATCATTACAGGAGTATGTGTGCAGGTATCGATTAGAGCTGTTTGGAAAATAGAATTTTGGTCCTCTTGATATTTTTATACATATTTCTATCCCCAAATAGCACATAAAAGTCAAAATATTATAATCTTTGGTAAAACAAGAAATTCAGGTCATTTAAAGAATGGCACTTTGGTCCCAAAACCTTGTCTAACATCTCTCACCACTATACGGTCAGCCCAATAAAAGATAAAGTCCCTTGAAAAACCAGGTACCATATTAACACTACTCTACATAATAAAGTAACCCTGCCTAATCATTACTACTACTCCTCCTCCTGCTACTGCTACTAACAGTAGGCTGCTTCCTGAACTGATTGGGAGAATAGCTACATCTGTGCGTCACTTCTGTCAAATGAATTAGCATTGCTGAGTGACAGAGCAAATTAGTTCAGCCCCAGTGAAGCCTCGGCTACGTGGCTTCTGGTTTAGGAAGCAGCCTGCCAAAGTGTCAGAGAGCATTTGATGGTACCACCATAAGGTACTGTATGTTTACAGTGTAGTCATAGCCTATGCCTCATGAACTTTCTGTGGGAGTTCGGCATCTCATTCCTTTCAATGCTCTTTAAAGTCCGTCCCTATAATGCTTCTCACAATATTGTTTGAAAGTTGGGTATATTGCTGCTTTACTTAAGGTTACATGTGGAGAAACTGAGACAGAGAAGTGAATTGATTTATTCAAGCTGATAGTGTTTAAAAATGGGAAAATAGAAAATTAGGAAATAGGAATTCTTGCTTTCGGTCCTGTGTTTGTTTCTTTCCCAGAATGAAAATGTACAGTGATGTTTTAGCCTTAGTAAAGCTGAGATCTTTTTCTGATCTGTAAGGGTGTAATAATCCATCAAGGTAACTTGTCTATTGACTTCTATAGGTATTGGATTAGGCCCCAAGTCATTACACATTATTCACTGGAAATTTAGATTATCTACCTTAGTTTTCCTACCTGGTTAACAGGATTGTAAATCTACCTTTCTGAAATATTACAGGATTAGTTAGTATTTGTTAAGAGCCTTAAATATATAAAACTATATAAGTACTCAGGTTCATTAAAATAGCATTTAGGAGCCTAAATCCCTTTCAAGTACTGGATCCTCATATTATTTGCTAGCTAGCCCTTTTTTAACGAGGTAAGCAAAAACATTGAGGTACAATGGTTCCATGACTGTCTGTATGAATATCTATTAATTTGTTCTTTAACTATATAACCTTTTAATAACTTTTTAATATGACTAAAGGCCTACACTTTGTCAATATGTGCCTTTCTACATTTAGAAGTAAGAGAGTTGAACATAGCCAAATTCTGCTGTGTAACCCCAGACATAAATGAGAGCAGAATTTAGTTCACAATGTTCAAATGATGGTTTAGGAATGCATTATTGAGATCTGGGCCCCATTGTGTTATGTGCTATACAAACACATGAGGACACTCAAGAGATCTTTTTCAGATCAAGGCCACAATAGACTGTAAGCTGCTCCATGCAGGTGGGACCCAGGCAGAGTCCAGACCAAGTCTGCATACAGCAGCATGTAGAATCAAGACCTGAGGAGACAAATACATAAGGAAGAGGAGATTGGAAAGAGGTACAATCAAATGTCGATGATTTTTATACATTTGCTGGTAATCATAATACTGAAAGTAAGTCCTAGCTACCCCTGTTGGTCTTCCAGCTATTAAGGACTTCCATAAAATAATCAGTAATGCAATATCATCTAGACCACATTGGCAATTGTACAATTGCATTTTACACTTAATAGGGAATGAAAGTCTTCCTAAAAGTACACGTTCAATGCACCCTGCTTTGTCATAGGGTTTTTGTACTGTAGCAGGGATTAAAAAAAACCTATTAAATTAACTTTGTGCCAGTGCATATTATATTTGGACAAGGGACTAGATGAAATGATTAGAATAATAGCCTTAGAAAAGATCACATCTCCCTACTGTGCCAATGTATTTGACTACATACGGCAACCCTTTTAGGCCGCTGTTCACAGTGAATTGTAACAACTTCCTGCAAAGATCTAAGTTCTGCATCTTTTGAATGGCAAATTATTAGAAGTAGGTCAGGTCTAAGAAGAAATAACCATTTGAAATCCATTTTCAGGGTAGTTCATATTAATAAAGCTCTGCAAGCAAAAATATATATATTCTCTCTGGTTCTAATTACAAAACCACAACAAAGGATAATACCTCCTATGCCATTGCTACACATTACAGGTAAACTAGCACCTGGCCTTAGGGAGTCTCTCAGGGATTTTCTCTAAGGTTCGTCATTAATTCTGTACTTTGAAATCAGCCAAGTAAAGGAAAAGTACCAAATCCTGGACTAAAAGTATTTAACAATATTTACATGTTAATTTCCCCATGTAAACCAAAGTGTTTTGCAGGGAAGGCTGATAAGTATCATCACAATGATAATGGTGGAACTGAGATGTAAAGATGTGGAAGGCCTAATCTAGTCTGACTCCCGTTGCAGTTGGGAGTCTTTCATTGAGAGCTACATCCAGCATTTAAAGGCCAGATTTTTTAAAGGTAATTAGACACTCAAATACCTTTTAAATATCTGTCCCTATATGACTTTCCCATTAGCCATCTTTGTTACCATGACAAAGTGAAGACCCGAATGCTGGCCTTCTGCCTTAGCATCTTGTGTCTGAATCCCTGGACTCCATTAGCTCTTCAGATACTTTTCACTTTTAAGCTGACTCCCTATAATATTGCTTAGGTCTCAAGGTCCTGAAACAATTTGTAAATTATGGGTTAGTTTTGAAAAGCACTCTAAGTTGGCCTTCTTTGGTTTGTAAGGCATCTAAATATTCTAGATCCTGGTTACATACTGAGACCTGTCTTGTCCTAATGGGTTTAGTCCTCAGGCACTTCGACATCTGGAGATGGTCTTGTAATACTGCTAATAATTTGTATTATACTTTAGGTCAGAAGTGTTTGGGTGGGAATATAGCACCTCCTTAACACCCATCCCCGTTCACTAAGTCATTTTTATAACAGAATTTGTGAAGGGCTTGTATTTATTACCTTTTTTTACTTCCCTCGCCCCTGCTTCCCCAAATCCTTTTTTCTAGATTGGCTTTTCACCTGAATTTCCTTTATTTGCATGTCTATAGTAGTTATTTTACTGTTTTGCTTAAGCAGTACTGTATCTCTGGATGCCTTGTTTGGGTGTTTTTTATGTGAAAGAGCTGGGGTTTTCAAAGAAGCCTAAAAAAATCTCTCAACTCTCATTGCATTTTAATAGGATTTGGGTACCTAAATCTCTTGGTCCTCTCTTAAAATCCCAGCCAGCATAATTAGTCACTTCAGATGGTCAGTATATTCTGCTGCAACTCAAATATTTATGAAAGGCTATGTACCATCTATTGGTGCCAATTTACATTAATGTTTGCTGCAATTCCTTGTCTGCTGTAAAATACTAGTGCTGCTAGTTGGAAACTTGCAGTAGGTTTCTTTTTCAAGGTATGATACACAATATAAAATGTACTGAATTCCTTTGGGGAGTTATCATGTGGAATTCTAAGACTAACCTAGACTTTTACACACTTGCTCGTTTCTCTGATAACTGAATGTCTGTGGTATCTGACCAAGAGCAAAACACACAGTTGTCTATGTAAACAGACATTTTTTTAAAGGAGTAATTTTTTACTGTATATGAACTGGAAGCAGCAAAAATTATAGAAAATACTTCACGCAGTATTCACACAGAATCTCTAGCCAAGCAGAACAGTGCTATTGTAGTTAGGTATAGTAAATGCACACACACCAAAAAAAGATTTTTGTTTCAAAATAATCTTCATTACATGAGGATTATCATAATTGTCATTTCAATTATGACTGATTCTAGTCTTTAAAATGGGGTATAATAGCATTCACCATCTGAGACTGAATTACTGTCATTATGTTAAAGGTGCGCTTTATCACTTAGCATTTCTCCATTATAAATGCTCATAGATGCACACTGTTTTTTGCCACTACAAAAACCTTAAAGCATAATGTAACAAAAGTTTTGTATCCAGACTCCTCATTACTAAAACTGTTCAGAACAATGGAGTACTGGATTTGCCTATACTCACCAAAGCAATAGGAGATGTTATTCAACTGGAAGTTTTTGTATGCCCATGGAAGAACATGTGGTGTTTGTTACTGTTCTAGGTGGCTGTTGTTAGGGTGATCCACTGGATGGTTGCTAACTAGTAAAAGGAGATTTCACAGATTTAATGACTGTGGTGGGTGAAACAATGCAAAATTGTTTGACTAGAAATAGTTCACCCACAAATTAGCGCACACGAGGGAAATGGCTGGTCCAAACTGTCAAACTATTTTACTTAACGATGTGGCTAAGAAATACGAAGCTCTTCATGGTAAAGATATTTCAGTACTTGTATGTTTAGTGCTTAAATAGTTCCTTTCACTCTATTATCTTAAAACGCAGGAGATGCATGAGTGAATTAACCCCTTCCAACATGTCTGAGAGCTTAATAGAAGTTGATCAATTTTATTGTTTAGAAAATACAGACCCAGAGGGACCAATTCTGATATATCAACACAGTTTTTAAGTCAGGGTGACTATACCTGGATAAAGGTGCTATAAAACATGTAGAAGATTATTAGAATCTGATCCAGAGAGATCAAGGACAATATTTTTTTAAAAGGTCTACGGTGTTTTTTGTTTTAGGGGTGAAGGCAAGGAAGGATGCAGTTTTTAGGCATGTAAAAAAGACAATTTAGTGATTTCTGGTTTTCAGGGGCTGGATGCTCAGTGCTTCCTGATAAATTAGATCCAATTAAAGTAATTAGAGCTGAGCACCAATGGAGGTGGGAGGGCAATGAGGGGGAGACTGAAACACCTAAAATCAAAATCAAATAGAGCTGGAATGGGAGCCTGTGAGTGCTGCCTCCTTCATCCACTGCTCCAGTCTTTACTAGACTACACAGCCAAGATTTTCAAAAATGAATTCCTATTGATATTTTATGCTTTGATTTTTGGCAGTCACCCTGATGCTGAATCTGGATTGTTGAGCAAATAATCATCTTCCAGCTCTGAAAATCAGGTGTCTGTAGAGTGTTTTGAGTTTGGCAAATGAAATGACTAGTCACTTTTGAGCATTTCAACTTACATTCTCCCATCCCTTTGTGCGCAGGAATTTTTGCTTTTATCTATTCCCTCTCTCGTCCTCTTCAACTATCAGCACCTGGTTTTCTAAAGCCTTAAATGGCCATCAGCAGCACCACAGTTTGGCTAGTCAGCAGATACTGTGACCTTATTGGCCAAATTCCTTCATTGTACCGTACTTCTTTTATTCTCACAGTTATCCATAAGCCTACCAAGTTTCATCACTCATTCACAGAACGACAGAAAGATTATGGACTAGTCACAGTACAGAATAAAGTACACATTCAGTGTATAAAGGTTTTAGAGATGGGGAGATTCTACTTTTTCATATCTTTTTTAATCAAAGGACCTAAATTAGAATATAATAAGAATTTATGGGCAGTTTGAAATATCTGTCTCATAAAAAGAGTTCATGGCATTATATGAAATGTTTCTCTAGTGATGTCTTTTTTAATGCTTCATAATGGGACTGTAAAAATACCAACAGCCAAAATAAATAGTTTTTCTTACAGAAAGATTTCAAAAACATATTACTGGGGTAGGATGGGGCATTGGGCCCATGGGTAGCCAGATCTCTCTGAATGCAAATGAATGAAATATGGGAAAAAATATAGGCTACATTCCTCACTGCTGCCATATGCCAGGTGCATCCTTGTGCACATTTACTTCATCAACACTTAGGGCTATACTATATGCTACCCGAACCTAAAAAATTGAACTAGAAATCACACAAAAACAGGCTTTCTCCTGTGAGATTTGTCCTTTTAAGACCCGGGTAAAAATTTAATTAAAAAAAAAATCAGTTTTGAAGCCCTTAAGCTGTCTAACGCAAGTCCAAGAAATAAAAGGAATGATACGGAACTCTTAGACAACCTTCTTATATATCTGACACTTCTCAGATGCCAGGAAAAGATCTGAGTCGGATTTAGTTATAAAATGTCCAGAAGTTCACCAGGGTGTAGGTTGTAGCCATGTTGGTCCAAGGACATAGGCAGACATGGTTCTTTGGGTGAATCTGGTATCTTTTATCAGGCCAACTTAAATGGTTGGAAAACAATTATTAAGCAAGCTTTTGGTTCAAAAACCCTTCGCCAGCCTAAGGAAGTTTCAGCAGTTGGTGTGTGCTCTTCTTGGCTGGAATGAAAAGTAAAGCAGCCAGAGGCTGGGCTGGTCTGCATAGACGGGCAGTCAGTGGAAATGAGGAGTCAATGGGTGAGACAGGCTTTGGGGGTAGGGGGGAGAGAGAGAAGGGGGATGAATAGTGGAGAGATACCTGGGGAGACAGCTGTCAGTCAGCTGTCAGGCAGAAGTGATGTTCATAGGCTCATCTCTGGGAGGTGTTTTATAAGTTTCCTTTGAGGATCAGGACTGAGAGATTGGAGAGAGAGTGGTTTTCTTGGGAGAAGTGTGAAATAAACCACTCTCTCTCCACTCTCTCAGTCCTGATCCTCAAAGGAAACTTACAAAACACTTCCCAGAGACGAGCCTATGAACATCACTTCATCAACCTCCTGGATACTAAAAATCATGGATTAAATATAGACATTGGGTTTATGATGCATTATAGCCTTCCTGACAGCTGACTTCCCAGGCACTTCTCCACTATTCATCCCCCTTCTCTCCCCACAGCCCCCCAAAGCCTGTCTCTCACCCATTGACTCCTCAATCTACATTTTCACTGACTGCCTGTCTTGTATGCAGACCAGACCAGCCTCTGGCTTCTTTACTTTTAATTCCTCCATTTCATCCAGGAAGAGCACACACCAACTGCAGAAACCTCCTTGGCCTAAGTATTTTTGAACCCAAAAGCTTGCTTAATAATTGTTTTCCAACCCTTTAAGTTGGTCTAATAAAAGATATCAGATTCACCCAAAGAACCTTGTCTGCCAGAAGTTCACAGAAATTCTCACTTAATCTGAATCGGTTTATCTGTTCCCAGTGTGGATGTCTACCAGCTTTTTGTCAAAATAGTGATAGAAGAGGAGGTAGCCACTCATGCTTATTTCTGCTTCTGAAAAGCAGAATTCAGTTTCAAGGGTGGAAGACTGACCTTTTGTTATGTCAGTTTTTATCCAGAGAAAATTCACATTGACTTCAGTGAGTAAAAGCTCTCAACTTTCCCTCCCAAATGTTGGTCTGTGTATTGGAAGAAGACTGTGAGAATGAGAGAGCACATCTGGTAATTGAAATGAGGAAAAAAGTAATAATAAAGTGCTCATTTTGAGGTAACAGGGATGAAGATAATGGATGATAGCCAAGCAAGCCATATGCACTTGGCTAACAGAATTATCATGGCCTATGAAATGCAAAACAAGAAAGACAAGTACAATAACATGTTTAAAAACAAAAATGAATTTTAATTTTAGAAATAGTATGAAACAATATGATAATGATGATAGCCAAGTTAGCCTGTGCATGTGCAATCCAAATAGGACAAATTAAAGCTATAAATAATGTTTAATTTGCAATACCAATATATTGTAAAAAGTAATATTGACTACAAATTATTAGAATTAATCAAATGACAAGCCCTAAATGTCTGGAATGTTCAGACTGGTTCAGGCAGTGCTGAAAAAATCCAATATCATGCAGGAATTGGAATAGAGTATATGATTTTCCAACAGGTGTTTAATGAAGGAATTTTCTGAAAACCTTTAGTCACTTAGTTAGACTGAAACTATTAAGGTGAGACTTATTATTAAAGAGTTGTGATTAACAGCGCACAATTCTTGTAAAGCAGTTTTGTAAATACTCCATTTTGAAAACATTTTGCAGGATCATCTGTCATTAAGCCTCTAGCCATGGCACCTGAGGGATTATGTTTGCTGTCGCTCACTGTTACATTTTTATGTTATGCTTTTATATACTTCTATTTTAAATATACCGCTGCAGATGATGTAAAACATGCTGCATATCTGAGTATGTACTTCTTGTCTCTTCTGCCATTGTAAGTGAATCTGCAAAGCTGTAAATGGACTGGATGAGAAGATGTTTGTGTTTGTCCAATTGCTGTTCTGACTCAGTTTCTTCAGTTTTGAGGAAAATAAGGAGGGACCATAGTTATCTAACTTCTTTAATATTACATGCACCTAAGAGCTGGTAAAGTCCTTGGGCAGAAATACTTTGGGGCTTGCTGCTATGAGATGCTAGGCACCTGCAACAGTTTAAGAACTTTTGCTGAAATAAAATGTGAAGTCTATGCTTTTTTTTCATTTTTTCTATGATTTCTATGCATATTGCAGAATATGCTAACTTGATTCTTAGAGCTTGATTTATAGAACATTTCTGATGCTTCTGTGCTGAAACAGAGTGATGCGAGTCTTTTCCTAAGGCGCATGGAACACATCTATTTAAAGGTACCATCAGATCTGATCCCCAGTCCTAGAATTGTGCTTCCACACATACATGCCAGGAAGCACATGATCCCGGGATCATGACTCTATGTTCCCCCTGCACTGGCAAAGTGGAAGCTAGGTATCTGCAGGTCATGGGCCAGGGCTGGTTATATGCAGGACATTTTTATGGCTGGTTTGCCATTTTATGGCACCTGAACTTGGGTCTACAAGTAGCACTGTTGCTATTTACGCTGCGATTAGCAGGTTAGTTGTGACACAAAAGTAACATGTAGAAGGGACCTAAGAGACAAACTAGGGAGGTACTGAGTGCCTCTGTTGCCACTGAATCAGTGGGATTGAGCTTTTCCTGAGAATAAGGAGAGTCCTACAATATAACTGCAGATCTCTCTGTTGGTAAAGCTAAAATGGGAGATTGCTGTAAACCTTTTTGTATCCATTTGTCAAGGTCTGTTACATCTGCATTAAAAAGTGCAAAAAAAGGAGTAATCACAAATGAGTGACTATTGATTTGAACAATATTAACTATGATTATGGCTGTATTCTAAGACATTGCATACATTTAGAAAGGAGAATGAGTGCTTAAATGCAAGAACAAAGAAATCACAAGAAACTGGAAAGTTGGAAGTAATTACTGATTTGAATAAAAATAATAACAAAAAGTAATAACCCTAAATAATGAAGGGGGAAGATGACAGTCAAGTTACATCAGTGTTATTTGCATGACAGGGCAATACAATTCCAGATGTAAAAACAAGGAGGGAACACAAGTGCTTCTGAAGTACTGTTTTCCATCCTTGCAAACAGAATTATACTGTACTTTGATACAATGGTGGAATATAACACTACAAAAGGTATTTCTCAGTGCTTTCTTTGCTTCCAGTGCTTTGTCTAATCATGCTGTGCACAAACATTACCAAGAACTAAAACTTTTAACCACTTGCATTTTGCAAGCCTGAAGGGTCATGATAAACCTGGCGGGTACT
Organism: Crocodylus porosus; assembly: GCF_001723895.1. NCBI lineage: Eukaryota > Metazoa > Chordata > Crocodylia > Crocodylidae > Crocodylus > Crocodylus porosus. The sequence goes on from NW_017728947.1 coordinate 93,675,684, forward strand.
TAATTTTTTCTGGAGTGGTAAGAAAAGTGTTGTACATTACACACTCCTTGTTTTCATGGACAAACTAGTGGGTTTTTATAGTTTTTTTTAAATCTGATTTTGTCAAATTACTTTCTGTGCTCCTGAGTGTTTCCTTTGCTTGCAGTGGCATCTTCTGATCATGGAAAGGGCAGAGAAGATCAGCTGGAGACAGCTCCTAGTTGAACTCAGGCAGGAAGCCAGCCATGTTGTCAGCAGATGTTTTGTGGTATGTGGGTCACTGGTAATATTTTAAGCCATTTTTTTCCCTTTTCAGCACAGTCAAGACCCTCAAGCTGACAATTTGACACTGAGAGCACAACCCTTCCACCCAAAAACGATTTGTTATAAAAATATACTAAATTGTTTGTCTCCCCTGGGATTGCTGTTGCAAGCTGTGCAACTGTTCTGTCAGAAAGGTGCACATAGTACAGTTTCCTCTACTCTTCTTTGTGAACAAATCGACCTGGATTGAAAATAGCTTTACACTTCCATGAGAAGGATTGTGAGTTCTTGCAATCATAATCCATTGTACTGGGAAGAGACCATAGCTTGAAACATAATTTGTGTAACTACAATCATTTTAACAGCTTGCAAATATGAAAATAGGAAACTGATGCCAAAACATGAACAAGTGTACCTTCCCTTTTCTATTCCCTTCTTGCCCTCCAATAATGTACCTCTATCCATGGTATGTGTGATGTTCTAGGTAAATTGCTTGCTTATGCAGCCTCATAGGGAGAGAAATTCCCTTTCCAGAGGTCACCTCAGACTCTGCTCCAGAAATGACTAAAGTCCATTTCTCTATAGGCAACTTTGCTCCCTCCCTGGCCCTATGTGGGTGACCAATGAATTTGGCCTAGAAAATCTCAATCGGGATAACAAACTCATTTGCTCCTGCAGCCAAATTGAGGACTGCAGAGCTCCTTGCCACCTCCAGTGGTGGGGCAAACAGCAACATCGTTAATGCCCGTGGTTGCCTGAGCCACTGTGTTGGTTTAGGGAGCTTCATGAGCTACCTCACTTTGCTGCCAAAATCCTGACCCCTCCAGGAGGTGGGATGGCATGTCTCTGTGGGCTGGATCCAGCTGATAAACTGTATGTTTGACCCCCTTAATCTAAAGGATTTGGGTCCTCATCCACAGTGCAATATTCGCTTCATTTGGGGCTCATTCTCAACCAATGTTGAGAAAGAGAAGCTTAAAAATTGTAAGGAGTTTGTCCAGGAAATGCTGTGGCCTGAAACATTTGGCAGTGGCTTAAGGACCCTTGAGAACTGTGTTCTACTCCTGCTTCCAAGACTGATATTGAGCCTTTTTATTTCCTTTGTGCAAGGTTGGCAGTATCAGTTTTCTCCTGCCAGCTGAGTAACTGGCATTTCTACATAAATTAAAAAATTTCCACCTTGCAGAATAAAGAAGGGCTGACTCCTTCAACCAGTCTCTGCCCTGGGTCTCAGCTCCCCTCCAGGATCTGTCAGTTCTGCCCTTTGCTGCTGTTTTGGATTCAGAGGGGAGCTCTTTCCCTCTCTAGACAGCTCTGCTTATGGTTATGGATCTTAGATGGTAATAGGTCTGATTAACAATAGGGCTGTGCAAAGCTTCAGTCCCTGATTTGATTTGGTGGAGATTTGGCCTGATTTGTGGTCGAATCTCTGAATCCGAATTGAATCAGGAGGCCCCTTAATTTCTCTGAATCAATTCGGAAAGATTTGGAGATTTGGACATAGATACAGCTTTAAACGTTTTTTCTACATAACTAAAGGTAGCAGGTAGCATGTGAATGCTGCAGTACTGGGGCACATGGAGCATCCCACTGGGGAGTCCCCAGTGCGCTTGGCAGCAGATCCAGAACTGGACCAGAAGCACTTCCAGGTCCACCAGGGAGCATG
>NW_017728947.1:93677798-93717798 GCF_001723895.1 Crocodylus porosus
CCTGTGGGATGCTCCATCTGCCCCACCATCACAGTGTTCACGAGCCACATCTGGTACCTCAAGGTACATAGAAAAAACATTTAAAGCTGTGTCTATGGCCAAATCACTGATTCTCTGAATCAGCATTGAATTTTCAGATTTGGATTCAGCCGAATCGAATCAGGGACGGTGATCCAAATCAATGAATTGAATCATTGTCCCCAATTTGGGCTGAATCTGAATCGAATATGGCCTGTTTTGTACACCCCTAATTAATAACTCTTCTGCTTTCTCTGTCCTTTCCGCTATGTAACGATTCTCGTCCTTGCAATGCTGTTCTCTTTAGCTAAAGGAGCATTCCTTTGGGGTCTCTAATCAGTGGACTGCTTTTTTAGGCTTCTTCTAAGCCCTTTTTCTGACTGTTTCAAAACTTTCACAGCCTTTTTCAAGCCCTTGTTCTAGAGTCACCCAGAGCACCCTTCCCCACCCCTCTTCTGAGGGAAATAATGGCTCCTTTCTCCTGATAATTCGAACATCATTTGCTGCAATGCATTTACTGCCTTCAGTTTTAAGAATTGCATAGACCAGAACTCCCTTGGTTTGGGCTGAAACCATGAGCATAGTCATGTTGGGGTATACCTGAGTACTGAATGTTAAAGTGCAAAGTAGGCCCAGAAGATAGAGATGGGACTAGTACCAAGAAATTCTTCTCTTCCCAATTTTCATCTTCTTTCCCTTGTTGGAGGGCCCACCTTCACAATTCTCTTCTCATCTCATCCAGCCACGAGTTAAATGCGTTTGCAGATGGAGCTTTCGGGTTGTCTTGGGCATCTTCTATCTTGAAACACTGTGTAAATTGCTTTCCTGCCATAAATGTTTCACCACCTCCATGGCAGGTAAAACTGACCTCACATAACCCTTTGCAATTTTCATAGTACGTTTATTCATCTCATTTTAGAACTCCCCATCTCTTCATTGGCCCATCTCTTCATTCATGAAAATAGAAAAATAAATGAAAAAGGTGTGGCTCAACATGTAAATGATTATAGACATGCATGTGAAGGTGCAGTAATAGAGAGTACTGTGCAATGTGTCAGAAAATTTGTTCTCATAAGACAGGGATTTCCTGTCTTAAAGGAAATCTGACTTCTTGGAGGCTCATTCCTTGCCTAGCATTATTCCTCATGCGGTTTTATCACCATAAAATGTTTAGACTGACAGTGTGGTCATTTAGTGGAGAAACAGGCTTACATGTCATCCTGTATGTCCCTTGCTTTGAAATAGATAGGAGATGGCAGTGGCTTTGGTGGTGTGGCATCACACCATCAAATCACAGGGCTCAGGTCTGAGTTTCCCCAGCAGTTATACAACTCAGCCTGAGGTGGTAACAGTTATTAAGAGAACTGTGAAACAATCCTGTGCAGGTTTCTGTGGTATCCGTGGTGCTGTCTGGATCAAACTTGCCTTGGCAATAGAATGATCTAAACATTCAACTCCTGCACCCCCATGGGGGGGAAAAAAGGGGTTAGATCTTTAAAAACTTTGGCTGACACCCTGTTATGTCTCCCTACTTCCTGTCTGCTCTGAGTTTGCCACAATTATTGCTCCTTTTTGTGCCTCCTTCTTCCGGGCAGGTATGAAGCTGAATTGTCAGCAGGCTCTGCCAAATTCACAAGCTCAGACCTAGCCAGTGCTTCCTCTGCTGGGTCGTCTTCTGCTATTAGTTTCATCAAAGAAAATCCCTTTGACCACAGAGCCTGAGCCTCTGGATTTCTTACCACATACCACCTTTGATATTTGCTGTGGTGTCAGTCTGACCACTTTCTGTTTGAGGGATAGAACATGAGCAGGGGAGAACAGGACAGGACATACCCATTTTTGGCCATCATAAGGCAAAGGGCTGGCTTCTAGTTGTCTTGGGGTAGTTGTTCCTGGGTAAATTACTTATTTTGTGGGAGTTGGGTTATTCAGGTCCTGAGCGGGAGGAAGAGGGAAGGTAATGGAGAAGGAAGTGTTGGCTTGAGAGGGATGGTTGTTTAGTAAACTCTGCCCATTGTGGAGCTCACTGCCAGGAAGTGAACCTGGAGGGCTGTGCAGACGAGGCTCTGGGTAAATCTGGTATCTTTCCTTAGACCAACTAATAATGGAGGGCCATGCTGTACTTTGTTTCTTGTGTCTTTTCATTTCTCCTTACCTGTCCTACTGTCAGAGGCCCACAGTGAAAATTAATCTCAGGGAAGTAGAAGCAGAGGCAGGCAAGCCTCTCCCCACTCTGAATAAAAAATAAACCCAGACATCCGAAGAGGTATCATTTTTATCAGTTAGAGGCAATTCTCCCCTATCCTTCCCCTTTGTCTGCGTGTGTAATGCAGGCTGCAAGAGTAAAATTTCAAATGTTACGGTACCGTAGCCTCTCTGTGTCTGTAGAGAAATTGGAGGATTAGGGGAGAGAGTGAGTGAGTGAGTGGTGTAGAGCCTTGTATAAAAATGATAGATGCCCTGGTTTAAAAGGTGACAATTTGCCTATGCAGTGAAATGGTTCTGTCAAGGCATCAGGAAATTTGGGGACTTGAATTCAGAAAGGATGCATTTGAAAATGCAGGCTGCCTTGAGCTCCTGAAGTAGCCTCCGAGCTCCAGAACTGATGTTTTGTAATTTTGCCTTATCATCTGCTTGGGTTTATCATGGTGGTAATAGGGATAATGACAGGGAGTCAGTCATTTCCACTTAGATGCCAGTTTTTAAGTAATAATAAGCTCACAGCGGGTTCGATTTGGTCTGCGCTGAGAGTACCTGGGGTTATTTTCCCTTTGCTTTCTTATGGTAAATTATCTCAGCCCACCAGGGCCAAGCTGATTTTTCTAGCTGTAAAAACAGAGGAGACGAACATGCAGAACCAGACTGTACACTTAGCTGCTTCTCCCTTTGTTGTTTTCTATATAATCTTTAGGAAGAGAGCATTCTCTAAAACACCCATTACTGTTTGAATCCAGGTCATAAAAAAAATGTAAACTAATAGTGGACTGTCTCCCCAGCCCCCTCACCCCACACAGCTCTCCTCTGTACTGCAGTCCCTAATGGGAACATTTAAAACCAGTGCTTATGATAATGCCCTTGTTCCCATGGACACCACAGCACTGCAGAACCAAGATTAATGGAGGACCATTGAGACCAGTCCTAAAAGATTGTCCCTCTTGTGTATTATGGTCTGTCATGCTGCATCCATTAGCAGAGGAGCGGAGGGTCCTCATCGTGTTGGTATCACTGGGACCAAATCGAGCTACTGCAAGATGGCATTTCCATAGCACATCAACAGATCATTTCACCACTGCTTAAGGCATCGTAAATTGGACTTATAGCTCAGCTGCTGGCATAAATAAGTCCCTTTGATAGTTAGTGGAAGACGTTATGACACTCCAGGGTACAGGAGGGGACATTGGCACTGTCATTTTTTTTCTCCAGCCCTGGCACCCTGGTGCCTCTGATCTTTCTGAAGATTCAGGGCACGCGCTCTTCATTACGGTTTGGGCACCAGGGACTTGTTTTTTTTGCAAGATTAATGAGCGCCACGGAAATTCTCCAGCGCATCTCGATAATTAAGTCTTTGTTTATCAAAAAACAAGTTATATTAGGAGCAGAAAATTCGCAGTAATTATTCATAATTCTAACAATTCAAGTATAGCTACCTCATTTGCCTGGGTAATTCTGCTTTTTAATTTCTTGCATACATTTGCATATTAATTTTGCCCGTCGGCTGCAGCAGGCTTTGACAGTTTGTTACTATGTGATGGTTTTCGCAGGGGTGCGACTCAGTTGGGTGGCATTTCGACTGGGTGCAATGATAAATTATGAATTTTCTAATTTGCTGCATAATGAAGTAACCCTTTCCAACCCAATTAAAAAAAAAAAAGCAATGATGGTATCTTTTAAAAAAATATTTCCCAGGTATTTCATTTATCTTTGTTGTTGTTGTTTTATACTTTTTTTTTTTACTTAAGAAGCAGATGACTGCATTTGCAGCCTTTCAGAATGACTGTGCCTTTCCATATATCAAACATGATTCATGATTCATGTATCCCCAGACTATATTCATGCTTTAAATTGGCCACTCCTCAACCCTCAGGGCAATCAGGGATGATAGCAAAGAAGTCCAAGCTTCTTCTCTGATGTCCAATTTGGGCTGCAGTATTCTGTGTGTATGTGTCTGTCTGTCTGTGTGTCAGGGAGCAGGGATTTCAAATGAGGGAAATAAATGATGTGTATTTGTATTACGTACTTACTCGAGAGGCTATACTGTTATAAATTAACTGCTAACCAACTGTGTGGGCTTCTTTCTAATTTATTAAAATGGTTATGGAAACACACACACACACACACACACACATTTATATTTATTACTTTAGTATTATAAAAAAAGATCTGTAGAGACTTAATTTGTGGGTGAGAGATAAGGGATTTTAGTTCAGTGCTGGTAAGTGTATTCAGTACATTTGGTAATTTTATGCTCATAATGCAGCACTTAGGAAAACACAAGTATTGCTGGGTAAAATTTGTGGTGTTTCATTATACAACTGCAGACGTGCAGAACAGTTTAGAAATACTGGAGGCCTGATGCTACCCCGACTTTAAAGAATCTGAAATAACCCAGCCAATCTGTTTAGTGTGATGCAGATACTGTAATTATACAATTATGCTGCATTTTTAATATGAAACAATTCCTATATATTTTGTTGTCTCTTAAAATTCTACATTATTAAGAAACTAAGCTGTGATTTTATCGGAGGCTACACCACAACCACACAGCAATAGATCATGGAGGACTTTGACATTAATACACCACAACCAAACAGCAGAGAGCACACAACACTAATGCAAAGCAACCACAAAGTGCAATTACATAACATTAATTCAGTACATCCACACGGCACATAGCATAGAGGGCCTTCTGTGCTATCAGAGCACAGCTAGGCAATGCATAGTACAAAGCATTGACACCACATTACACTAATATAACACAATTGCAAAGTGCAGAACACCATTATATAAGCACAATGCAGACTACGTTACTATACTATACATAAACCTGGCACAATCTAACAGAACAGAGTGTATCATTAGAGCATAATCACCTAGTTGAAACCAAACACTCCTAAAGCAATGCATGCCTACACTACAGAGCAAATGGCATTAATACTGAACAATCACACAGCACAGTTGCAACATGTACCACACTACCAGTACACAACCAGAAAGTGCCATAATGTACAAAACTTTCATCCATTTCCTATTCCATGACAACAGAGCAAAAAGAATACAAAGCTAATACAAGTTACTACAACCACAAAAAATGAATGCAGTATAAGAATCGCGACACCACACTACAAAGCTAACATAGACAACAATAATGGAGTAGAATGCACACCTCTGCTACAAAATGCAAACCGGTAATACTCATGCAAAGTCAATACAACACAACGTTAGTGTGCTGAGAGGTAGTATAGCAAAATCATGTACCATGTTGCCACAACAGTCATAAAAGGAGTAAATTATGTTGTGAATGAAGCACTGTTACGGAGGAGATGGAACATGGTGTTAATATGCACTAACTATTAGGATTGGTTAAAATTGTTCTAGCAGGATGTTTTTCCATTAGAAAGTGCAGTTTTGTCAAAATCAAAAACTTCCTAATAAATCACACCGAGTGGAATATTTAGATTTTTCATTTTGAAATGGCTTTCTGTTTTGAAATATTTTCTTTTTAAATTTTTCAGAAGAAGCTTTTCAGTTTTGTAGAAAGGCAACATTTTGATTGATCCAAAATGATTTTTTGAGTAAATTCATGTTAATAAAAAAAAAAAAAATCTTTTCATCCATTTACTTTTTTTTTTCCCTCTCAAAATATTGGGAATTGCAGTGCCTGATCAGCTGTCATAATTAGACTGCCCAAATTCAGAGCTGCTATTGTAAAACTGAAGCACAACAATTATTAATAAAGTACTACTCTACTGCTACTATAGCCATATCACAAAATGCCCATTACTAATAGCACTGAGTGATTGTTACTATAAGCCAGGGGCTTTCAACCTGTTTTGGTCGGTGTACCCCCAGTGGCCAGTTGAGAAGCGGGGAGTCCCCCAGTGGCCAGTTGATGAGTGGAACCTGAAGTGCCAGCGGCAAACCTGAAAGTGCCGGCGGCTTCTCTGCGCCACTGCCGCATACCCCCTGCGGCCTTCCAAAGTACCCCCAGGGGTACACGTACCCCTGGTTGACAACTCCTACTTTAAACTACAAAGTACACAGCATAGCACTACTATGCAACACACAGTAGTTAGGCTCCATTATGTAGCTAGATCAGTATTCAGAGGAGAAAAAGGTGCCCCATAATACTGAGCCCTGTCTGCTGAACAATGCATATAAGCAAGTAGTTTCAATGCAGATAGCACAATATTATTGTCATTTGGAAATGCTAATTCTGAGGACTTCTGCAGTGTAGCATGCATGTCAGTAGCACACACCACTTTGATGGTGAAAAATACTGAAATATTGCTAAAAGCTAATGTCATAGTGCATGAAGGACATTGCAATTATGCTCCATTGTGCACCACTGAGAACAGAGTCTATATGACAGTCCCACCATATAAAACATATGTTTGGCAAAACAAGTGCACAACTATGTTAAAGTGAAGTGACTGAGCACAAACTGCATGCTAACAACATAAACTTGGGATACAGAATTTAATCTGGCAAAGAGGAGAGTGAATAATCATCTCCTTTTATAGCTTGCTTATCATTTTTTTGATACACCGATTGTATTGATATTAGGGTTTTCTATAGCATCCATTGCTGTTGTATCTACATATTGCTTGGGGACAATTGATAAATGTAGCAAAGTACCCTAGTGGATTTCAGATTCTTCTCTTTCCCTTGATTCTACAAAGCTCTGCTATTTATTCAAATTTATACAACACTAAACAAAAGCATACTCATCCCTAGCCATTGACAAACTTAAAAATACATCTCATAAAATAAGCAGACATTAGTAATTACCTATCAAAAGCGCTAGCCTGGCAGCTGCATGACTGAACTTAAATTTAGTAAGACCCACTAAAAAAATCCTCACCTAAGTTTCCTTTAAAAAATGTAACAAGTTCTGTCTTAAAAATAGTTAGGTTCTTTGCCCCCAGTACTGCGATAGGAAGGCTGTCCCAGGACCTCACTGCTTTAATGATTAAATGGTTGGATAGGTGTCAACTCACCTCCAGACAGGAGTGGTGAGGAAAAACTCCTTAAGCCTGCTTAAAGGGAAGCAGGCCAAGCCATCCTTGTCTCAGCACAGTGTTCTTGTTTGGGTGGCCAAGGGAACCATCACTACACACATGGCTGTGGTCACACCATGGTAGGTGGGTTCAGGTAATGGGGCTCTGTGGGAGAAAGGGTTAGGATCTTAGGTTGCCTTACTGAAGTTCTGGTCTCTTTTTTTCCTATGGAGATAGGAGACGGAGATAGGTTTTCTGCCTATATTAAGTCCAAGGCTTGACATTCATTTCATAAACTTTTCCTGTGCCATTTCCTAACTCAAAAACTGTTTCCAAAACAGACTTGTAAGAAGAGACTAGTTCAGTGTTCTGTTAATCTGTAGGCTACTCTATAAAAGCCTACATGGACCATCTCCTTTTCCAATACCTTAATCGTCTGTGCTTGGGTCTCACCAGTGTTCTGCTGTAGGTGTTCCAAATATTCTGAACTTTAAGGCTAGGGAGAGACATTAAAAAAGCTGGAGCCTGAATTGATTCAATATTGTAGGTTAGGATAACCTGCATAGATTGAACCAATTTGCAAGTGAACAGACATTTACTTTTTACTCTGGAAATGTAGGCACATGCCTGCAGTGGTTCAGGCCAGAAGCAGGAGGGGGTGCTAGAGTGAGCCCTCTGCTGGAGGGAAACTAAGCTGAGGGAAGGGGCATGGCCAGGTCCAGGCAGGCCTAAGTATGACTGGGTAAGGGTTTAAACCCCTACCCTGGCCTGCAGAGACCCCAGCTGGGGTCTGCCTGGAGGGGGTGGAAGTTTATCAGAGAACCCCATACCTTCCCACCCCCGCTCACTTGCTGGCTGGAGGCAGGAGCAGGGGTCAAGCTAAACCCTGGTAGCCTGAGGGGAAGCGAGGGTTTAATTCCCTCATTGCAGATGCCAGGCACCCAGGGTAGGCTGCTATGAACCAGGGGCATGGGCAGTGGCAGGGAGAGGCAATGGGCTGCCATAGCCTGGTCTGGCCCAGCCCCACAGCCCAGGAGTGCAGCACAGTCCAGCCTGGCCTGCCCAGGGGTGTAGGAAGTGGCTGGCCCACAGCATGCCACCCTGAGCACCCAACACTACTGCAAGCAGGTGGCAAGCGAGAGGTGCTTCATCTCTACCTGCCGTGATAATTTGCTCTGCTGCCACCAGGATAGGAAGGGCCAGGGAGCTGCAGTTTGGCTGCAGCCAAGCTATAAACCACAGCCCCCTGCATGGGGTTGGAGGCTGGAGGTGGCGGGCACTGACCCCTTCCCCCTGGAGCTGCCCTAACCTGGACTATACTGCTGCATTGGGAGACAGCAGTGAGTCAGGCTCCATAACTAGCCTCGGCTCCCTGCACCACCCCTGCAGCCAGGTCACATCCCCCCTCTCTGGAGCCAGGTCACACCCCACCCTCCTACCCTCTTCCTGTGGCTGGCTGACTGCTCCTCAGAGAGACTCAGCCCAGGGCACCATGTCAGTGCACTCTCCTTTGCCTCCACACTGCTGCCTGCAGTGAGGGGTTTAAACCCCTGCCTTCCCCTCAGGCTACTAGCATCTGGCCACCATGGCCCTGGGTGCATGAGTGGAGCCTATCAGTGCCTGTGCCACCCCCCTTCCCTGCAATGGGGGGATTTAACACCCACTTCCCCTTAGGCTACCAGGGTTTGGCTCAACCCTCACTCCTGCTGCTAGAGATGCCTGCAGGGGCTGCTGACCCCTTGCCAGGCAGACCCAGCAGCACTCCAGGGCAGGGTTTCCTATCCCCATCCCTCTTGCAGTCAGTCAGAGCAGGGATAGTGCTCTGGCTAGGGGGGAGGGGGTGGGGCCAACCCTACTTGGCTGGAACAGACAGCCCAGCCTAGGGCTGCAGAGCACACTGGGATGCTGGAGGACTGTGATTTAACTTAAACAAGGAAGGGGTCTGGGGCACAAGTTCCATAAACTAGTTTGACCGCAAGTGGTTAAGTCTGATATACATTCAACCAGGTTTATTTCAAAGTGGTTTTGGCCATTTTGAAACTGGTTTATGTGTACTGAACCTATCTTCTGTTACAGGTTTAAACTAGTTTCTGATCACTTAAACTGATTTATGTGTAACTTCTGTCCCTAGCCTAAAGGAAGCAAAGTGTATTGTGTTCCCTTCCTTTGAGAGGTCACTGCAACTGCTCTGCTATTTTTTATGGCTTTTACCTTGGTGTATTGCCTGATATCAGACCAGTTTTTAACTCATACTAGAGTCAAAACAAACCAAATAAGCTTCAGATATGCTGCCCTGCAAACGGCCTTGGAAAGAGCTTTGGTGTGGGAATTTTAGAGAGCTTAACTGCTGTGGTGGGACAATACTATTAACTCTTCATGTTAAGAATGAGTGTTCTGACTGGAAAAGTCCATCTATCATAAGCCGAAGGGAATATTGAAAACCAGTTCCTGCTTCCTCTGTGGATATAGAACTGCTAGTAAAAACAATAATCAGCAGTGCTCTTATTGTGACTCACTGTTCAATGTGTATTACATATGCCCCTCTAGACTAACGGCTGATGCCTAGCAAGTGTGTAACTGTTACAACTAGTAGCTATCAAAGTTGCTCCTATAGCTCAAGTGCTACTGGATTGTGTGTTTAATGCCAGAGAATTTACTTCAGTCCCTGTTGGCATCGCTAACCTTAGCAGTGGGCCACTCCTATTCACTTTTTATCTCTCAAAAAGGTAATTACATCATTTTTTGTTAGTTATTTATAAGCGCATGGTGGTAATGGCAATGACGCTGTCGACTGGGAGGAAGAACGGAGGTTTTCGGGCACTTTCGTGAGAGACTCTCAAAGTCTCATCACCTTTTCCAGGACCAAAACTGGAGTCCAACCTATGTCAGTTGCACAACTTGGACAAACTCTGAAATAAACAAGGTGACTTTCTTTATAAACTTACTTTCCTGATCATATATCTTAACTACTTCAGACTACTGAAGTTGCTGCCTTCTCCATTCCCTTGTGACTGACTCTTTCTTACTATTTTCATTTTCTTACATTTTAGGAATCATTTGTACTATGCATTTTCTGATGCAAATAGAGTAAGCTCTTCAGAACTCCTGCAAAGTAAGGACACCAAAAAGGAGTCTTCCCACTTTGTAGATGGGGATACTTGAGACATAGAGCAGTGCAGTAACTTGCCTAAGGCAAAACAGGAAGACTATAATGAAGGTTCAGTTAGAATGTAGATCTTCTAATTTTCTTTTTCCCTTCAGTCATAAAACCATATTTCTCTTCACAGGGGACTTTGTTGTTAATTATTTTGTAGCTGTTCAGTAACTCAGGGCATGGACACTGACAACATTTAGTTCAGGGGTGTCAAACTCATCTAGCTTCATGGGCTGAATGAGTGTCCCTGAACCAGTGTGTGGGCCAGGCTGGGATCAACCCCCTGCAGAGCTGCTACAATGCCTGTATACTGTATGTGCCAGACCCTAGGGCTGGCACATGGCATGCTATCCACAGTGTGCAACCTGGACTTGGTGGAGCAGACAGCACAGGGAGTCAGTTTGGGGTGCTATGTACAGCCCACACCCCAGACCACCTGTGCCACATGCAGTGCTGGATCCAGCTTGCACGCCCTGGGCAGTGCATGCCCTGTGCCTGCCCAGGGGCTGGCATGTGCGCAGAGAGCCCTGGGGCCAGTTGGTCTAGCATGCCACACATATGGCCGGATCACTCATGTGTGGTGCATATGGCACGGTGCGCAGTCCATATGGCCCCCACTGATTGGCCATGCGTGCTGGCTTTGTGTCTGGCAAGGTACTGTGTAGAACACATACCCCATGCCAGCCCCCTGTTTTATGTGTAGCACAGGCAATGTGCAGTAGCCTGGGGCTTGCTATGCATGAGGCTGTTGGGGCCAGCATGGAGTGTGCATTGCCCGTGGCACATGAGTTGGATCCAGTGCTACCTGTGGTGCCTCTGCATTGTCTGCAGTCCACACACTGCAGATGGGGCTGGGGCTGGTCCAGTGACCCACAGGCCAGATTGTATGGCTGTATGGGCCAGATCCATCCTATTGGTCATAACTTTGACAGCCCTGTTTTAGACTGTTTTAAATGCAGTTTTAACCTGAAGTGGATAGACATACTAGCCTATTAAACCAGGTTAAAGCTACCTGGAATGGTTCAAAAGTGTATCTGGAAAATCAAATGCCAGTTTGAAGCAGTTTACTTTGTACCAATTCAGTGGCTAGGTACAAATATTCAAAAAGCCTGAAGCAGAATCATTGTAAGTTATATGGTTTTCTGTAAGAGGTATAGTTTAGATTGGTAGGAAACTGAACATACATTCACTTTTTGGCTGGCCTGGGGAGGGAAAGGGCACAAATCTTAGACTGGGTTCTGCCATTTTTAGACCAGTCTCTGTGTGCTGAAATTCAGTCCTGTTATAGGTATAGGCCATTTTTGTGTGCTGGACTTCTGTTCTGTTACAGATATAGACCAGTTTCTGAACATTTATACCCAGGGACCTACCCAAACCGCAGACACAGGCGGCCAATTTCATGGGCAGGTTGTGGTGTTGGCTGCTGTTTTTACCAGCTTATTGTGGCACCTTCCCCATATACCTCTGATTGGCTGAGAGGCCCCAGTGGCCACACCCTCACCGCTGACTGGTTGAGAGGACTGTCTGTCATGTGTCCTCCCCTCCACCACTGATTGGTGAAGAGGGGTGGGACCGCACAATAAAGAACCCCCTTCAGCCAATCAGCAGCAATAGGTGGGAGCAGCAGCCATCTGGGCTGCTCCCTTTCATTCTGGCAGCTCTCCTCCTCCCTTCCCCTATTGTGGGCTATGCAGGAGGCTGCAGCAGCCATGAGAATTGCTAGCTCCCACTGGGGAGCCAGCATTTTATTTTTAGTAGGTTTTTCTCTTCTTTTTTGTGGATTTTGTGGATGTTGTTTGATTTCACAGACAATGCCTGATTTTGTAATTTCCGCTTAATCCGTGGAATTGCAAATTGAGTAGGTCCCTACTTATACCGGTAAAAGTGTAATGTCTGTACCTGGCCCAAGTGTTTTGTGACATGAATGTCACCAGCATCCCACACTGCACCATTCCTTTTCCCATCCCCCTGCTGCTGCAGCTAGCCATTCAGGTTTGCAGCCTGAATGCTATTGCCTCCATTTTTTTACTTTTTGTTGTCACTTGTTGTCAGGGAGCTCCTTTGTACTCCTTGTTCAAGAAAATCCATCTGTCTAACAACCAGTCATGTCTTCACTCCCTACTCGACTGTGTCTCGTTATCATGCAATGCCATCCAGGTCCTTGGGAACCCAAAAGCAGGGGTCCAGGTGTTCCCCCTCACTCCTCCCAGTCAGGCAAGCACATTGTAGCCTTCAATCAATTGCAGACTATTTAAGTTAATTAAACTCATGTTTAGGACAGAGGGGAGAGCAGCAAAGTGAAGTACCCCTAGCTACAGGTTACTCACCCCCTGGGACACTCTCACAAGCTCTCCCCTCCCACTCATCTCTATGAGGCAGGTTGGGCTCGGTGCTTACTCCTGCCCCTTGGTGTTGGACCCCCTGCCTTACACACACAATTATGAAACAGATCCTGATCAGATCAGTGACATTTGGGAACAGTTCAGTTGTTACATGTGTTTGTGCCCTCAGTAAGATAGCTAAGAGGATTAAGCTGTTCATATTCTTAATGGTGAAGTTTCTATGTCTATGGGACAACTACAGTTGTGTTTTTATCTAAGGCACAAAAATCTATATATGGCAGTTGGTGAATCTGCTAAATGCACAATACTTGGAATTAAAAATGTCTTTTACATTCTTATCCTAATCTGCTATGTGGACTTGGATATTAGGACTCAGTCCTTTAGATGCTGGGTGCTTCCTGTCAGGTACTGTGTGTGCTTGACTATCATTGATCTCAATGAGACTGGATAGCTCCTTGCAGGAGGAAGAGGGAATAATATCAGTGGGAGAGGGAAAATAGCTACTTTTCAGGCATTCAATTATAAAAAAAATGCACATAAAATATTTTTGCCCTCAAAGTTCATTGGGTTTTTGCTGAAACACTAAAATTAAATTTGAAATTTGTTTGCAAAGAATCTGCTTAGGTGGAGAAACATTTTCCATCAAAAAATGTTTTGACAGAACATTTTCAAGTCGCTCTGTTAAGTAGATAATATTTGTAAAGCGTTTTGAACATGACAAGCAATATATACATGTTAATAATTATTAGTAATAAAATATCAACAAAAGGAGAAAGGTAATTTTAAAAAGATCAGGTAAAAATGTGCAAGATGGTATGAAATTTTGAATATAAAATGATGAATACACAAGGGAATACTTATTCAACATGCACAGTAATTTTGTACTATTTAAATCTCATGTTAGAGCTACAGAATATGCACAGCAGATGTAAAATTTCATAGTGCTTTGGCAGAATATTGATAAAAATGGTCATTTTTCCATACTACCAAAGAGATGGCTGCTTTTTATAGGAAAATAAGTTAGGTGGGTTAATGCATGTTACCTACGGTGTATTTTTCACTCTATGAATAGCTGTTTCCTAGTGTGAAAGGATGCTTTGTTTTCTTATATTCAGTAAAGACAAACTGCATTTAAATTTCCGTAATGATCTGCAAAGACTGGCAATGTACAGTAAAGTTTGTCAAAAGGATAATATGTGTTGACTTAACTCCCGTTTTAACGGGCTCAATCCAGTTAATTTGTTTGTGACATGGGGAAAAAAATTCAATATATCATTTTATGTCATTTAAAGGAACTATGAATAAAATATAGGATATACAACTATAGAAACTGAGGGGAGGGGAAGGGGAGAAAAATCAAACCCGTTGTTTAAATAATTTTAGACTGAAAAGCAAACAGATTCAATTGCAGCTCCCAACTCCCCCTAGCCATATTTGTATACTCTGGTTCAGAGTTTAAGATTCAGATAACACCCAGTATTCAAATTTGTCTTAAGCCATATGTGCAGGTGAGAAATTACAACGTTTTGAACTATTTAAAATTCATTTTATTTGAAACAGAGCTTCAAAAGCAGAATAGGCCTGCTAACAGTCTGAATGTTACTTGGCTCTTTATTAGTATTTCTGGAGATATTTTGAGAAGAGCTAATTTTAAAGTAGAGGTAGGTAACCAGAATTTAGAAACCTTCCAAAACTAAGCACGACTTGCATCACCTACATGCTGAACTTTGATTTTGGCCTGGGTTTTTTTTTTTTTGTGGGGGCAGGGGGAAGAGGGAAGGAGCCAGGAGGAGGGTTGTTTGTTTTGTAGCATCCAGAGACAAGATCTCACATGCAAGAGTAATGTTTATTTTTATTATGTTTTTAATTGGAACAAAATACAGATAATTTAATAAGAGGAAAATCTCATATTTATAAATGCATATATCTGTAACTCAGCCCTGCTATGGTGATCAGATTTTGTTGATATATTACTGTATAAAAAGAATTGAGCACAAGGCTAGGAATGGACAATCCTATTATGCCATTTTTATATAAGATATAAACCTAAGCCTATATACTAGCATCATGGGGCTTACTTATTTCACTGCCTCATATTGTTCATGGCCAATTCTAGAAGTAGTTATAAACCAGGGGAGTTATACTCTGAGGTTAAGGCTCAATGGGAATCATAGTTGTTGGGGTGTAGACATCCCCACACTGTCTAACTTCAGTATATTATCTTTCTTTCCCACCCAGCTTGCTGAAAGTTTTGGAAGTCTATTGTTTCCTAGCCACTGATGATGTATTTTGGAGTAACCTTGTAATTTAGCACCCTGTCTTTATCAGCCCACAGTGCTTTTTGTTCTTCAAAGAAGCAAACTAGTGTTACTTGTTCACTAACCTAAAAGCAATGGCAATACTGAGAAGAGAAACGCAGACAAACAAACTGATTAGGGAGAGATTTGCTTTCAGAAAACCTATTTCTGTCACAGGGGGATGGATAAATAAAATAATGTTTCAATAATTTATGCAGTGCGCACATGAAAAACATTGGAAATGTGAAATGAGAACAACATAGAAAGAACAACTGAAGTTGATAACTGCTTTAATCAGTTCAGTCGATAATTCTAAAATAAATTGGAAAACCATTCTTGCTCTCAGCTTCCTGACTGGTGATGGGTCTTGAACATATGTTCTGGTGCCTTTCCCTAGAAGTTCAGTTCAGTTGCTGGCTTGGTAAGGTTAATCTCACTGAAATTGTTGCTGTTTTTCCTTGGGAGGAAGCTATGTCCTATAAAGGGATCTTCTGATTAGGAGGAATTGCAGTCTAGTGGTTAAACGGAGATTGAAGACTTGGACCCCTGGCTCATTAGTTATTTTGTGTGCCTGGGTAAGTCATTTAACTGTTCTGTGGCTCAGTTTACACATCTGCAACATGAGGATACTAGTCCACTTCACAGGGCATTGTGAGACTTAAACAAGCCTGCACTTGTGAGGCTTAATCTAAACATGCAAAACACTTTGAAATCCTATATAAAACTACTGTATAGCGTAGAGTATGTTCATTTACTTCTCAGAGAATCAGCTTTCTCTCTCTCTTTGTCCTGGAGCCCTGTCTCTTATTCCCATGTAATCTGAACTGAAAACAAAATCCAAAACAAGTTCATAAAGTATCAATTCTGTGCAAATGGGGAAAAAAGACATAGGAACAGAACTGGGTGGTTTGGGGGCTGTGTGATTTCCAGAGTCATTTAAGTTGGGGGAGGGGGAAGGAGCAGATGGGGAGGGGATCGGTCTCAGGCTGCTGGGACTCTTGATACTATGGCTCTGAAATTCTTTCTTCATGGGTTAAATTACAAACATTTCTGCTTCTGGACTCCCCTTGTCAATGCACATGCAGAGCTCCAAGATCTTACAGGATTAACAGGGGATCAGATGCAATTGTGCTGTTGTTTCTTAGAAAGTCTTTGTTCTTGTAGTTTTTCTTTGCTGTTCTGCTGTAGGCAGGGGCACCTCTTCTGTGTTGCATTCCCAGTGCACCAAAGAGATCCCAGAGCAGAAGTGGCAGCAGGGCAGGAAAGGCTGGGCTCCAAAGCTCTGGGCCCATGGTGTTGCATGTTCTCCACTGTGTGAGGTGGCTGAAGAAGTTGAAGCCTGTTTCTCTCTCTCTTTCCTCCCACACTTTCCCCTCCCTCTCTGTCAGTCCTCCCTCCCCCTCCACAAGCCCCTTTGTCGACACTTGATCATTTACATCAAGTTGACATTCGCAGAGTTTACTCAGGGGTCTGTAATTGTATTCTTTCACCGGTTCTGCATTACCAACCATGAAAATGGAATCTTATCATCCCTGACCAATTTTTAATGTACAAAATGATTTGGCCGAGGTTCAAAGGGAGTCACAATTGAAATCAGGTGAATGATACATGTAGTTTTTTTCAGTTTCCCTGTGCCTTGATTTGATTTTTTTCGTATAGCATACGGGGAGAAGGAGCTTATTTTTTGTGTGTGAAAGCTATATAAATGCATATATAGTGTGTGCATATGTCTATGTGCTATCTAGCTATGTGTTGTGTACCTATAATTCAAATTTACTTATTTACAATATGATGGAGGACAATGAAGTTTGCTATAATCCCTGAAAAAGCAATCAAAGAATTGCAACAAGGTTAAAGCTTGCTGATAGTGCACTGGGATTAATAGGACGTTATTAAATGAATGCCGCCACCCGCTCCCCACCCTGTCTTGCCAGATGAAAGGGGACCTCTGAGACAAAAAAACCCAACCTCCCCCTCCCCCCCATAAAAAACAAAAAACAAAACCAGAGCACATTTACATTATAGAGGTTGATGGGAGGGGAGTGGGGAGGGAGCAGTAGGGAATCCTCTTTACCGAAATACATACTATTTCCAGAAGGACAGAGTCCTCATGGTGCCATGGGAAAAAGGGAGTTCCTGATATCAAATATTATAAGAATGTTTGTCATCCTCTGACGGTTTAGTATTGTAAATAGCATGGCCACTAGTAACTCAGTCAAGCTGCTTCTGTCAAGAACATTGTTCCTTAAGATCAGGGAATCTATCTACTTACTTAGCTACCTTAACCATGTTATCCAAGTGTTTCACAAACATGAATGGATTTATACTAGCACTTACTGTGGGGTAGGGGAGTAGTGTTGTCTCCATTTTACAGTCTAGGGACAGTGATAGACTAAAGTCAACATTTTTTAAAGAGGCCATGACGTGGATGCCTTCCTTGTTGAGTGTTTGACTTGAGATCCTTGTGCCTACACACCCACAGCTCCCAGTGAGTTCTGTTGAATTTAGGAGTGCTCAAAACTTTTGCAAATTAGACCCAAGTGTTGTCTGGTTCAGGCCAGAAAACCAGTGGTTCACACAGGGCATTTATGACAGCACTGAGCAGCAAACTCAGAATTCTCCATCAAATGCTAACGGGGAATACAGTTGGTTTGAGAGAGAATGCATCCTATGTCTGTGTGCATATAGTGGTGGCTCCACCAGGACAGAGGGATGGTGTTGCATATGGGGAGTTTTTAATTCACATTCAGAATAGACTGTAGGCTGATGTCTTAACCTCAGTGTGGGTTTTTGATAAACAGGGGATTTCTAATGTGGTCATTATTTCATTAAGGTAGCCAGGTGTGATGATAGTGCAAAGGAGTCCAAGAGAAGTGGTGCTGGCTCCTACCCTGGGGGTCTTTAAGAGGAGGCTAGATGTACACCTTGCTGGAGTCATTTGACCCCAGTACTCTTTCCTGCCATGGCAGGGGGTTGGACTAGATGATCTGTTCAGGTCCCTTCCAACCCTAGAAACTATGAAACTATGTTTCCTTCAAAAAAATATTTACCAGGAAAAGTAGACCTGTATGGTCCTTGAGCAAGCAATACATTGTTGATTAGGTTCAGTGAAGTGTCTTTGAGAGGGTCAGTTCAGGAGAAAGGTGGGAAAAGATGGCTCTGTACCTGGGCCAAGGCCTGGGAAGAATCTGGGGATGCTTTTACTTGAAGTGACCTTACTTGGAGTGCCTTTGCTCTGCTCTACAGTGCAGAATTGTGTCAATGCTTAGTGCACGGGTGGGCAATTATTTTTGCTGGAGGGCCACTTAATGACTTTTGGTGAGCTGTTGAGGGCATCACACACACAATCTTTTAGAAGATATCACTTTAGCAAATTATAGATAAAAATAAATCATATACTAAAAATCAAACATGTACTATATTTTAATTTGGTTTCAAAAAATAATTTGGTCCTGATTTATGTTCTTTTGAGTGGTGTATATAGAAACAATTGCATAATAGCTCAAAATAACATCTTACTCTTGTATATTGGATGGGGGGGTGGAGGGTGTGTGTGGTGGTGGGGAGTTGTGGGGGGGATGGTGTGGTGGGATGGGTGTGCACATGTGGGGGGTGGGGGGGCTGCCTGCCTGCATGCTAGGTCCCAGGATCCAGCTTGAGGTGGGGGGAGAGTGGGTCAGTAAGTGTGTGCAGCAGAGCTCACCGAAGTGGTGCAGTGTAGGTGCACGCCATGCTTCCCATCTGGCCTGTGGCTGCCCCTGCAGCACTCTGCATGGGGCTGAGCCCTGCCTGCTCCTGCCTGGGGCAGCCCATGTGGCACTTCCACTCGCACTTACCCCCAGCCTTGGGCCAGGCCCTGGTCCTGGCCCTGGGCAGTATGCACAGCTTCTTGGTGGGGCTACTCCTTGTGTGGGTGCAGCCACCTAGGTACCGTTTTGCTTCCTGCCCTCCTCCAGCAGCTCCTCCTCCTCTTGTGGGCAGTAGGTAGCATGGGAAAACAACAGCAGCCTTGGGGACATGTGCCAAGCAGCACACACCCAGCCAGGTGGGGGTGAACCTGCAGCCAGGCATCTCCTGTCCCAGCATGCAGGGCTCCAGCTCCTGATTGGGTGGAAGGTGGCTGGGAGCTGGGGCCAGAGCTGGAGCTGGGAGGAGGTGGGGCGAGCCAAGCAGTACCCAGGCAGCTGCAGTCATGCTGGGAACAGCTCTGCTGGGAAGCTGTATGTGCTGGCTGGGACTGGGGGCAGGTGTGGGTGGGAGTATGGCATGGGTTGGCCTGGAAAGGAGTGGGTGGGGCTCAGACACATGTGGAAAGCCATGGGGGTAGCCACGGATAGGATCCAATTAATTGGTGGGCACCTGCCTACAGCCTGCATCCAATCAGTTGGTGGGCTGGATCCAGTCTCCCAGCTATAGTGTGATGATCCCCATCCTGAGGCCTCTGAAGATTATTTTACGGGCATAATTGGTTTTACAGTGTCTAAAGAGGTGTAGATATGTCATAAGAACATATCTCAAGTTTATTACAGTCAGAAGGATTTATCCATGGGTGGGAAGTGAAAGACATAGGCAGAAATAGCTCAGAAAAAACCATCAACTTAGCATTCCCTAAACACCTTCCAGTAAGCTCCAGACTCCAGAAAATTAAGAATCAAATAAATACAAAGGAAGTTTTGAGGATTCCTAAAGTTCAAAATTTATTTATGAAAATAAGACTTTTTAAAGTTCTGACTACTAAAGTGGGTTTTGAGGTGACATCCTCCAGGTATCCAGTTTTTTCTCCACAGTTACTAGGTCTGAATTTTTTTCAACTGTGTATCAGCTAATCACTTTGCCTTTAGCAGCTGGAGCTTTATAAAAATTGCAAACATTGCAAAACTTGTAAAAGTGTTTACACTGAAATATATACAATGGACAGTAGGAATTAAACAAAAAAGCAGGAATATAACATTGAACCCCAGAACAAAAGCCACTTCCTCAACTGTGTTCTTTCAAACTCTGAGCAACAATGGAAGAATGAAAATTTTGTAGAGAAAGAGCTTCCAAAAAGTAGAATTACAGGTAAATAATCTCCTTTCATTTGGGATACAATCAAGGATTCCCATTTTTTAATGGAAGTGGCTTGAGAGCTATCCCAAAATAAGAAGTAATAAATGTAAAGGACTGTTGGAAATATCAGTTAAAATGCAATTGATGGAGGGAAGAAAGGTAATCTCAAACCAAGCTGTTGAATTCTTAAATGTATTGAATGCATGATGGCCAAAGAGGTGCAGAAGAGGATGGGATCTATTTATCAGAGCTGTTCAAAAAATTGAATTTGGGTTTTGTAACAGCCAGAACAGATAAAAGGAAAAATATGAAGACTTTCAAAGAAGTACACATTCTGTACATTGTCCTTTAGAAATGTCCAACTGTTTAATTTTCATATACTTGAATTACTTGCAAGAGTTGCTTTGGGAATTATAGTTTAGGTGTTTCATTCCTGAATCATCCCTCTGGGTCTGGCTCCTCAGCTGATCTACATATTCCATGATGTACTGCAACAGCTCAGGGTCATGTCTGCATATCCTCTTGCCCTCCCCATCTGAGGACAGATAGGACAGTGTGGCTCTGGCTAACTTTTATCACCCTTGTTAATTCATTGTGCCAGCTGAGGTGGAGTCTAAAGAAGTAGGGACAAAATGACTTCAAGAACTACAGTCATCTTTGGTTACAACAAATAAATTTGATCATAATTACCAAAGTACAATAATAAGTCACTAGGGTTTGTGTTTCCCAAATTTAAACATTTCAGTAAAAATCAACATTTTCCCATGGAATATTTTGACTTTGTACAAAACACATTGCGTGAAGGAAAGTAGGAAGTAACAGAAAATCCCACTTAAGAGCCTCAACAGGCTGTACAAACTGTTCCAGTGAAGAACACACTGGCTCTTTCTGATCTCCTAAGTAACATAGCAGAGCGGGACAGCCCTGGGCACCAAACTTGTAGGCAGAGCTACCCTGCTATCCAGGGTTGCCAAGAGAAGAATTTTTTTTTTTTTACTGAGAACTGAACTTTTTACTGACATTTGTTTTTACTGTCAGTTCAAAAAGAAATGAGTTGGCAACCCTATGTGACAACAATGTTTTTACCATGGTATTCCCATACTTACCATAGGGATCATTTACATACCACACATCCTGATACTCTGACTGCATCCTTACCATGCTGCCCACACCTCAGCCTACCCCTTAGCCTTATCCCTGTTGCCAGGTGTTATCAGTGTTGTCATTGCCTTTGTCTTCATCAGGTGTTATTGATGTGTTGTTAGTGTTGAAGTCTCAGGAATTACAGTTCTGGAAACAGTTGCAACCAGGAGATTCCAACATCAGTCTTGTCTTAAAGAATGAGCACAGGCTCAGCTTGGTGGCTAGGCTTATCGTTTACAAGCATAGCCCTAAAACATTTTGGCCTAGCAAGTACACCAGACAAGGAGTTAGTCAGCACAACACCATGCAGACTCCCCTAGGCTGCTACAAAGTTCTCCTGATCTCCAGCTCTCCTTTTATACAATGCTCAAAACTAATTATGTATTGCATTCCATCTGTATCTTGAATACTTCAATCTGTGCTGTACCAAGGGCTTGTTTCACATCCTGACCTGGGCGTTCCCATTCCAGCCTTATTATCCTTGTACTGGACTATCCTATACCACCATTTCCCCCTCCCGTCTTTAGGTAGGAATGTACATCTGGCCCATGTGCCAAGCTCTGATCACCATTCCCACTTAGACAGTGGGTGGCACTGTTCTGTTTTCTCTGTCCAGCATCAACACCTGTATTTAGCTTCATGCTGACAGGGATCTTGAAAAAAGCTTGATGTCTCTTATTTTTTTCTATGGATGGCTCAATTTTTCTTACATCTATCACAGACAGGCATTTCATGCTATTTTTATGGACTGTCTGTAAATTTATGGATGGTTGGCAACCTTGCTGCTGTGCCTCTGGGTACCCTAGATTTGGTAGCATTTTGGTAACATATATAGGAGCTGTAAAGAAGCTGCTGAAGTCCTAGGGAATGGTTCCTTTTTGTAGCAGCAGGATACAGCCAGAAAAAGCTACCATGCCCTTTCCTTCTTACCAGCTGTGCTTCAAGAGGTGTATCTGTTACTCCTGACTGCTGTGGATATTATAGGCTGTTACTCACTCCTAACTCCTTAAGAGAAGACAACTGTAAGGTAGGGCAGCTCCTACACTACAGCCACTTTGTCCAGTTTCCAGACCTAGGATGTGTATAGCACAGAATATCTGCCATGGCCATCTCTTTCTATCTGTCTAGGTTTTTGTATCATACCCAGTACTGTGATATTATAGGATCTAAAATATACGATGGGGAAAATTTAAAAACAATTTAAATACAGGAGTAGCTTTCTGATGCACAGGAATAAAAGGTGTTTTACTTGAGAAAAGGGTCTGGTCAAGAATTTAAAATGCATGATCCGTAAAGATGTTCTCACTGGATTCCAGCTTTTTATTGTACCTCTTTGATGCCTATGATATTAGCTCATTTTACAAATCAAAATATAATGGTCAGCCCTGCAAAACTGAACCCTGGGGTTGAGACTCAAGCTGAGTATCTTGCTCATAAAAAATGGCCAGTCACTTCTACGTGGCCCGAGTTCTACATGCCCCCAGTTACACTAATTCAGTCTCACTGTCATCAAATTATGTCCTTTAGTGGCAACTGTATATAACCCCATGTATGTCAATGGGGTTTGAATAAGTGGATTGGAATTTAGTAAACAGTATTGTTGATGTTGTTAAAAAACAAATGGAAGTGTGGATTCTGCAGTGTGAACAGGAATAAGAACCAACAAAAACTTAAAATTTTGTCAGCGAGGTAGGCGGATGTGATACTAATTATATGCAGGGAAGAGATCTACTGTGTAAGAGGAGGCTGTTTATACATGCTTGCTTTTCAGGCTAGAATCACACATTAAGGATGCTCTGAATAGTGGTATCTGAGGCCACAGTTGCAGAGAAGGAGGTACCCAGCAACTTCCAAGTTCCAGTCAGGCTTGTGTCTGCATGCCAAGAGTATAATTTATTGTTGGTTTTTTAATTTTACTCATTCTGCGAGACACACTGTCAAGTCAATCTAAGATCCAAATGTACATTTTGTAAATCAACTTTGTTTTAAAGGCTGACAGCAATAGAAAAGCTTTCCATGACATTAAAAAAAATATTCATGGGAATCTTAATTTTAAAGGAGTAGCATTTTCCTGCAGTGTTTGTAACTCAAACATTGATGTAGCCTGATATGGGTGAACCACACTGAAACAGATTAGAAATGGACAATAAATAAAAGTGAAATGGACTCCTTTCTCTTTCATTCTCTGAGCGATATGCAGAAAGTAAACCAGCTGTGTACATGGTGAAACCTGACTTTGTTGTGATAATCTGCTGTGTTTTCTGTACAAAAGGGTGCAATATTTCTTTTTTATGTATGACATCAGCCTGCCTGAGTTCACCAAGCTTTTTTTAAATGGAATTTTCTATTAATTTTCATGCCACATCCACTTTTGAAACAAAAAGGCTGCTTTTGCTCCAAAATTATTGAACATCTTTAATGTGAGATGAATGGGTGAAGAAAACATGGCAAGTGACCCCTTTAGCCCACACATCTAATTTTGAAGTTAGTTATTAATAAGAATGGCATCTTAAGGCAAGTGCTTACACACTTCCTGTTTCTGTAATCCATTCTTCTTGCATGCACAAACTAATAAAATGCCTCTTCTTATTATGTCACTACTGTACATTAATCACAGTACTGAGCACCATACTCAGCACAGGACTGAGTACAAAGCTGGTAGTCAAGAACTCTTAAACCTTTTTACTACCTTTGCTGCTGAATGGCTTTAGTGGTCCTGAAAAACCTTGTATGTTATTGCATACACCCAGTTCTCCATGAAATTACTGCATATGCTATGTCCCCATATGCAAGTCCAGTGCTTACAGGTGATCCTGAAATGCATATATTTGTAAACTCAGAGACTTAGCTTCTTCATGGATACCCAGTCAAGAACAAATAGACAAGTCGCAGATTTTGTGGTTGCTTTTCCAACTTTATACTCATTTCTCCTTCTTTTCTGCCCCCTTCTCAAATCTTCCAACCCAGTTGTTCTCCATTACCCATCTCTCTCTCCCAATTTCAAATAGGACTTCTGATCTCTCCATTCTCTTTTCTTGATCTTCAACTTCTTGATCGTTGTTCTCTATCTCCCCACAAAAAGTGTCCTGTTTTTGCTGGTACTTCCATTGGTCTGGCAATGTCTAATGGGCCTGGGGGAGGCTGTGTTTAAATTTTGTTTCCTCTGGAATCTTCCCATATCAAAAGTATTTCAGAACATTGTATATTTCTGTTTCAGAAGATTTCCTGAGTATGTGAGATAAAGACAGCCAGCCAAACTGAGATTACCATACATACTAATGTATCCCTGACCAGGAGGGAAGAAGCTGGGTGCCGGATGGAGAGAATTATTTGAGGCTCCTAGAGGTAGAAGTTTGAGGTAAGAATTAGGGTAAGTACTTGATCTAAATAGTTCTTCCCAGCATGCCTGAGTTTCCTATTGCTGTCTGAGATATGCAAAGCAAGCATTGATTTTGCAGAAATTCATTACCCCTATTTGTGGCTGCAAGTTTTAATTTTTCTGCGCTGACCAGGTTTTCAGGAATTTAGCGGGAAGGAGAAAGTCAGTGTTTCTGGTTTTTTTCTGTCTTGAGAGATGACCACAGTGTTTACCCAGAAATGCAGACATCCAAACAGAAAACTATTGATAGAGTTTGAAAACTCTTAAATAAACTCTTCCTATTAGTAGGTACTGGTGACATCAGACTGCTGTACCATGTTTAATTGAAAGTGGCAACCAAACGCTGTACAACTGCTTCTAAACTGCCTGGGAGCTATTTGAAAGCTTTAGCATGTTAGAGGGAAAATGGTCTGGTTCGTATCCCCTTCCTTTTTAAAAAATAATTATAACCTTACTATGGTTCTAGACCTCTATCCTGAATATATCTACCTATGTTTTAAAATACCTTGATTTTTGATCAGTTGAACCTTGTACTAATAATGCTTATGTTTGCAAAATGTTCATCTACTTGCTACCTGACAATGAATTTGTTCAGGTTTGATTTATTTTTAACTGGTCATAAGAATTCAGGGGTGTGTGTATGTGTTATAAAACAAGATGCAATGCAGAATTACAGGTAATAGCCTGAGGCATTAAAACAAATTTAGGAAAGGGCACTCCCTGTTCTATTTACTGAGAGCTAAATGGCAGTCTGGTACCAACAGTAGGAGATGACATTTATAGATTCTAATAGTTACAAAACCTTCTGATAAGCCACCCTAACGTTTCCTGGTAGGAGTCCTTCTGGCAAGGAAGATCACCTTTAAGGGAATAAGAATTTTATAGAGTAGGTTAAACAAGGACTGTTTTTCCATACTGAGTGTATATGAGGTTCATAGGTTCTAAATGATATAACTGTAGTTGAAGACTATATTTTTAATTGTTTGATACATTTTTCTCCCATATCCTCAAGGAAAGAAGCCTGGTGAATTGCACCTTTACCAGTTCAAATATGTTGATGTGATCTCAGCTGTATGTCAAATCTGCTAATACAGGCTGAGGGTTTACCCAACAGTTGATTAAGTCTATTAGAAGAACTACTTTTGCTTTGCTTATTGTGGTTTTAGAAATCTGTGATGAGCCTGTAATTAATCCTGTGGCATAGCTATGGCAATTTCCAGTATGTCATTCCACAGGGGAGAAGGTAGCAAGGTTATTGTGTGGGACCAAGACTACTGATTTAAATACTTTTAGCACTTCTATACTATAGGGCTTAGAGCACCATTTCATACATAAATTTGACAGAGCTAAATATTCCTTTAGCCCTATTAACATCAAATTAAAGCTTTTTTCGTAGAAGATAATTAGTTGATACCCCCATTGAAGTTCTAATTTATTTCCTAAGAAAAGCCTATAATTGGACATTGTTCCCACCCAATACAGAAGAAATCATATGCACATGTGGTGGTTCTTATTCAGGGAGAATTAGCCTCCCTTTGATGTGAATTTATTTTTAATGCAGGGTGTCCTCTGGTTTCTATTTATTATATTGTCCTTTGGGGCCTGTATGTGCGGAGGCACCGTGTCACAGACCAGGGGTGAGACCGCAACTAGAATGCCATAAATCACTCTAGGAGCTGTAATGTCCTATCAGAGGTCATGCAGGGGGAAGAGCAAAAAGAAATAATGGACATGAGAAAGGAGAGAAAAATAGAGGCAAATTATGTATAAGGAAAGGGTAAGTACCTACAATGTTTGGAGTTGTTTAAGGTATTGCAAAGGAACATAATAAGGTGTTAGTCAACGAAAATATTGGTTAAGCACCAGGAGAGATTTTGTAAAGTTGAAATCTATCATGACCTGACTGCAAACCTTCAAGCAGATGAGTAGTTCATTAAAATCCATTCAACTATTTGCTTGGTAAGGGCTGTTCTTAAGCATAAGAATGTACAGGATGAGGCTTCTCAGACAATGAAGCAGCCCTGAAAGAAAATGGTGGAGGCCTCGTTGCTTAGTCATTAGAACTAGCCTGGGAAATAATTGTAGAGAGTAATCTTACTATAGCAAAATGATGGACTACAGATTAACTTTTCCACTGAGGACTAGCTGTAATGATTCTGATATGTTGGAATCTAAGACCAAACATGTCTGTTCTTTACTAATGATAGTGAATGTGCTGGTTATTTCATTTCATAGCAAATAATGTATTTATAAAAGGGAATCCTAAACATATGAAATATTTTCAACAGTATGGTGTCATTTCAGTTTTAACAGTAGAAAATTCTGTAATTATGCATTTTTAAGAGTCTTCATCGATTTTAATTTTTTGTTTTTTGGGGGGCAGGGTAGGGGTGGGGTGGGGCAGGGGAAGTAGAAGAGTTTATTTCTTGCTTCCAGCATATTTTCTTTTAGGAAGCTGGGTTTAAGGGGTGGTAAATGATGGAATAGGTTAATACATTAGCTTGTCATAATGGTAGAGTAAGGTTCAACTCCTGCATGAAATTTAAGAGTTCTGTCCACATCTCTAATCTGCCCCCAGATTTGCTTGTCTGTGCAGTTCAAAAGTCAAAGACTTTAGGGGGGAGGTGGTGCACTCAGATTCAAATGCATTATCAGAGCTGTTTTCCACAGCTATCCTTCTCCCTTCCTTTAGCCAGTGCAATCAGTTACTCAAAGACCTGTGTCTGGGATTAATATTTTATGCATGAAATGTTTCATGTACAGTAGTGACATAATAAGAAGAGGCATTTTATTAGTTTGTGCATGCAAGAAGAATGGATTACAGAAACAGGAAGTGTGTAAGCACTTGCCTTAAGATGCCATTTTTATTAATAACTAACTTCATCATTTTATGGCAAACATGTTCATACTTTTTAGTTTTTTATTTTATTTTGCCAAACCCTTTAAAATAAGTAGCACCCCATTTTACTGCATTTTTCATGCATATCTTGCACAGAAAATAGCCCATGTGGAAAGACAGTGAACAGATAGCTACAGCTGTTGCCACTTATGCTCCAGAGCACAATTTTAGGAATTAATGTTTTCTAATCCCGAAAATAATATAGATACAGAATGGTGTTAGATTCCAAGCTGCCAAGCTGAAGTCCCTTGCTCTTATTTCATAAATATGTTTATAAGAGTCTGCTGTAATCTCTCAACTGCAAGAAAAGCTTTAGTGATCACTCTCTCCATTTAAAGCTAAAGTTGTTGACCTTTGTCAACTCATCAGTAGCTAGGAAAATATACTTTGTTTCTGAAATATTTAAGACAATTGGAAGGCACCACAGCTATCAATAGATAAGGCCTCCTTTTGGTCCTGTCATCTATTTTAGTGACTGGAAATACATGCAAGTGGCTTGGCACTTTCTGGCTATTGTTCAATACACTGCGCTTGTTTTATAATTGAAGGTTATTAAAGACCATTAATTTAATAATGATTGGGTAATTTAGCTAACTCTTGAGCCAGAACTAGCAGTAAAGTATCTTTAGTCTACAATTTTGATTGTTTTTACTGAACAATAAAATATTAAAAATAATCACATAAAAATTGATGCCAGCCTCAGATTTTTCAATAATGTGAATCATGATCCTAGATTTATAAGGCTGGCTTAAAAAATCTCATGAGATTTTAAATAATATGGTTTTGAAAATGTTTCTTCTGTTTTCTGAGCCTTTGGGGGTTCAGGTTTCAAGTTTCTTTCTACAACTATGAGGGTTGGAAATAACTCATGTTATTTTTTTAAAGAAACCTGAGGTCCATAATAACATGACCCCATAGATTGGGGTTTTAGACAAAAAACACATATTATGCAAGAATCCTGATAAAATCAAGCAGGTTGAAAACAGAGCTACGTAAAACTTTGATCCCAATGAATCTCAAACTGTTTATTAAACACATAAACACTGACCCCAATTGTCAAGTGCTCCTGCTTTAACAAAACTGGCCACATAGCCAGACAGGCTGAGTATAAGGTCCATGATTCCAGCTGAAATGTTGGACAACTGAAACTGAAAATTAGGCCATTGTCAATTTTCGATAATGTCAAAGACAGGTGACAGCAATAGGGTATTGATAAATAAGAAGCATTCAGATCTATCCTTTTCTTCATGCTACATTAGGTTTATTCTCATCTGTACATGCTTTTTTTAAAAGTGACTGTCTAGGATTATATTAAAACCAGAGGGAGCTTGTTGTTGTCAAGGTCATACCAGTCCAGCTGTTTTTGAAGATTACTTAAGTCTTCTTTGTTTCATCCCCTTGGTCTGACCATTATTTTCAAGTCTTTTGTCTGTCTATTTGTATAAAAATTGGATAAACTCAAATGGTAGGTCTTTTCTTTTGATTCCTTTTTCTTCTCTGTTCAGGCATTAACATTGGTGGTCTGGAATAACTATCCAGACTGAAAGTTCCAGACTGGATGCTCATGGCATTTTCTTTCCCCTAGAAAGCTTTCCTAATTGTACACTACAGTAACAGTATCCATCAACATCTTTATAAGGCTTTTTAAAAACAAAACCCTCTGGATAAGAAGGTTGGGCAGTAATTAGGATGCTTGTTTAGGGTTTCTAGACTTCCTGGTTGACTCTGAGCAAGTGGTTTAGAGATTTTCAATTTTCCAAAGACAGTTCAGCCCTCCAAAAAGCAGGTAGCCCAGGAGAATCTTCTACAGAATGTAGACACCCAGTTCCTAGTGATTTCCATGGGGTTAGATTCCTGGGTGCTACCCACAAGGCACCAAAATATTTTTGAACAGTCATGTCTCTGGGCTGCAATTCTCCATGTGTAAAATGTGGAGGATAATACTTGCTTTCTCCCATTCATCATCTTGTCTCCTTAGGCCAGACCTTTCAAACAGGCCTAGAGTTACGTGTTCAACTCCAAATGACTTTTTTGGTTCCCTTTGAATAGCCAAGCCCTAAACTGTAAATTCTTTAGGACAGAGATGGTTTAAGCCTATGTGTGCATATAACAAACTCCCCCCAGAGTGGTGCAAGCTTCTTCAAAAAACAGGTGGATATATTTCTTGCTGGGGTCACTTGATCCCAGCTGACTTCCCACTTATGGTGGACCTGATGATCTCATGTGGTCCCTTCCAGCTCCTAATGTCTATGAAATCTATGAAAGTACATACATCAACTAGCATAACAGGGCACTAATCTTGGTTGAGACTCACTCTAAGGCATATTTATTACAATAAATTGTGGAGTACATTTAAAAGATTATCAGGCCCTGAGCACAAAACTAAAAGGTAGAAACTCTTGAGAAGGGACTTTGTTTTGGGGTGGTTACTTTAACTTTCTATCCCAGTTTCCCTAACTGTAAAATGGTATAATACTTATGTAGCCCAGGTATACCGAGGGGTGGGCCCTGTCTGCCAGTGGAAGGGATGGGGTGGTCAGGCAAGGATGCTGAGGGAGGGACCTGCCACCTGGGAGCAGCTCCCTCTTCTCTCGACAGAGCTAGGCCAAGACCAGTGCTTAACAATAAACAAATTTATTGTTATAATAAATAAATATGGATAAGAAACATTAAATACTTACAGTAAACTTAGTATGTGACACTATATACAATAACCTGCAATCAACATATTGCACCACTTCGAGGGACTGCAAAAACATAAACCTGGTGATTCACAGCATATTCAATAATTAACCCCCCTGCACAGAATAAGTATTAACATTTTGGAACAGGTAAGTCAAGCATCAACACAATAAACACATATGAGCATCATCTTAGAGAACCCAGGTAACATACACAGGCAACAACATAGGTAAGTTCCAATAATAGGCAATAAACATATATAGACAATGAAGACAGATAAACCCACATAAACTCCCTTAAGGAGTACCCATAACTGTATTAGCCTCTGCAATATGAACAACAATAATCATAAAATAGGGGGGTTGTGGACACCCCCCCACCTCCCACAATGGTGGAGGATAGAGGTGGCAGACCCTCCTCTCCCAAGCCCACCTCCCCTGTGGGACCCGCTTCCCCAGCAACTCCCACTCCCACTCATGGGCTCCACCAATCGGAATTGCAGAATCTTTTTAGGGTTAACAAGAGACTCTAATACAGGAGGAATATGGATGTGTGCCACAGCCCTGCATACAGGGCAGTTTTACCTGGCTGCTGTGGCACCCCAGGGCCCCACAGTACCCTGGTTGAGAACCAGAGTATTAAACAGTTGGATAACAAAAGTTGGATGTAAGTGCAAAGAGTTTGATTTATGGAGAAAACAGAGCTCTGAGGATATTGGATTTTGAAGGATGTTGAAGCCAAACACAGGACAGCAGCACAGGTCCTGAAGCTGCACCACTGCACATTGGAGTGGATATTAGAGCAGGTTTAAAATAAGATATAGGTTAATGGAATTTATTAAATAAATTTTACATAGAATTTGCTAATATGAAGATAATTCTGTAGGTAGGATAAGTAACACGAGGAGCAATATGTTTTATGTTCATAGATTCATAGATGTTAGGTCGGAAGGGACCTCAATAGATCATTGAGTCCAACCCCCTGCATAGACAGGAAAGAGTAATGGGTTCAGGTGACCCCAGACAGATGCCCATCCAACCTCCTCTTGAAGATCCCCAGGGTAGGGGAGAGGAGAGCACCACCTCCCTTGGGAGCCCGTTCCAGACCTTGGCCACTCTAACTGTGAAGAAGTTCTTCCTAATGTCCAGTCTAAATCTGCTCTCTGCTAGCTTATGGCCTTATTTCTCTGCTAGCTTATGGCCATGTTGTTTTGACTGATTAGGCCACATGTAGCAAGATATTAGCATACTTGGCCAATTTAGCAAGGAAGACAGTACAGGACAGTGTACTGTAGGAGCCGTGTAAACATCATGCTGGAGAGAATAAAGATAATTAGAAAAGATGATATAATTTTATGAAAAAGAGCTCATGGAAAGCATAAACCAGTGTTTAATGCACTGAAGACTTCAAGTTCTATTGAGAACAGCTTAAAGAAAACCATGAGGTACAAAAGTAAGATTAAAAGTGCATTTTAACAGTAGAAACCAGCAATGAATATAGAGGTCAATAAATAATATAGAAAAAAAAATTCTTTCTTTTTTTTCCCCGAGAAGCAGCTTATAGAAGAAAAAATGTTGGAGAGAGGAACAGAAAGCACATAAGGAAAGTAAGGAGACTGAACAAAAGTGATTTATGGAGAGAAAAAAGGCGACTGAGGAGAAATCTTAGATCTTAGAATTCAACTGACAAGAGGACAGATGTGCCAGTGGACAGTGGCTGTGATGATATTCACAACCATGAGGGCATAGGCATGAAATGATCTTTCATCATGTGCTTGACAAGGTGATGGAAGGTTTTCTCAGATTGTCATCTGACCTCTTGTGTACTCAAGCACCAATGTTTACATTGGGAGTGACTTAAAAAAATTGTCCTAGTGATTCTCCTGTACTATGGCTTACATTTGGCTGGGATTCATTGCTCAGTTTCAGATGAATCAAGCCAAATCGTATACAGATGCACACCCCTCAAATGCTAAGGCAAGTTCTTAATAGATGTATTTGGATACTTAAGCAAACTAAGGCGCAGTAGGGTTGTTGTCATTGTCCTTGGCTTTGTCCAGCGTGTGTGTGTACATATGTGTGTATTTTCCAGTTTGGACTGTTCTCTAAGTAAGACAGTTGCTTTATGGCTTAATAACATGGACATGCTATGACAGGGGGTTGTCAAGCCTTTTTAAGTATTATTAAAACCTTCCCTTAAGGAATATTTTAAATCAGATTGCATTATAATCAGTGTGGACTTTGTGTAGTAACTTCATATACTCTTGAATTAGCTCATCTGAGATTAATTTTACTTACCACTTATATTTAACTCTTGGAATCAATTTACCTGCATAAACTATTTGCTGTCATACTTACCTACACAGCAGTGATGATTTCATATACATTTTGTACCATACTATGGCATATCTGTTTGAGTAACATCTGTGGGTGAACAAGCTGTCAAGATTTCTCATGTCAAGGAAGGTTACTGTGATAACTGATAGATTTAAAGATTTTTAAGATCAGAAAGGAATCATTTAGTCCGACCTCTTGCATAGCATTAGCGTTGGCTGTAGTTTCTCGCCAAGTGATTCTTGAACTAGAGACTATCTGAAATATTTGGCTGAATAATCTTGATTTAAAGACTTCAAGTGCTGGAGTATCCTTGGGTAAAATGGGTCAGTGTTTCACCACCCTCAAATTTTGCCCCACTTTGCTTCTGTCAGAAATCAACTTTTCAGGTACGTACGTATAAATGGACTTAAAGTTGTCTGTGAACCTTTTTTGGATAAACTGTTAATTGAGCCTCTTTTCTGAACCCTACCCAATCTGAAAACGTCTCTTTTGAAGATACCAGAATCAGATGCAATATTCTAATAATAATGGGGAAAGAAGAGATCTGACCAAGGATCTGAAAAAGAATACATGGAAGAATAATTATCTGAATGTTTTAATTTTTCACCTCTATTTCTTTGTAATACATGTTAACATTCCAATATGGAGGGCATATGTACTCTCCTTGGAAACTAGCAGATTCAGCTCACAAAGTTTCAATTTTTTTGAAGTTGTTGTTGACCATATGAAAGGAAAAATCAATCTCTTCCCAAGGTTGGGACTTTACCAACCTGTATTATAAAACATAAGAACATGTTTCCCTGAATTCCAGAATGGGACTTAATAATAATAGTCTTTGTTTTTTTTTTTGAAGGGAGGGAGGAAGGTTGTGAATTGTTTGTTGTAGCTCTAATATGCTTAGGTTAAGTGTTGCTAGCAAAAATCATCACTGCTTTTTTAAATTTATGATTGACTCTTACTCTGAATATTTTTAGTGGTTGTGGCTTAGTTTGGTTGGGTCTGAAGTGTCTCGCAACTTTAGCTTCAAGGATATACCTTCTACATCATATCACTGCCCGTGAGATTATTTCTTTGACTGTCATTCATCTGCACTTTAGACAGTCTTCCAGTTTTGGCCTTGTACTTCAACACCTCCATCTAGGAAATATTTCCTATAGTGAGGCATGAGTTATAGAACTTTATGGAATACAGTAGAAATATAAATTTCTTACCAGTGCAGGGCAGC
Organism: Crocodylus porosus; assembly: GCF_001723895.1. Lineage (NCBI taxonomy): Eukaryota > Metazoa > Chordata > Crocodylia > Crocodylidae > Crocodylus > Crocodylus porosus. The sequence continues at coordinate 93,711,540 of NW_017728947.1, forward strand.
TCCATAGTAATTGTCTGAGGACCAGCTTGAATTTCAAGTAGGTTTTGCATTTCCTTGAATATTTCACATACTTCTACACAACAGCCAGAATTCATAAAGATCATGTACTGTTGTTGAGTCTGTGTCATTTGACACAAAACAGCCAGCTGCTAAGATCCCCTGACGACCAACATTACCTGGCAACTCAGATGGTTTTGGGAGGGCTATATAGGAAGCAAAGGAAGATCAGCACAGGGATGACATTCATGCTGATGGATTGTCAAAGGGCCTGCTCAGAGACATCACTCTTCAAGCTGCTCTCCTAAGTATTAACCAACCAACCACATAAAGTTAACTAGCAACTATCAGATGACAAGCCTAGTGCAACACAACTGCAGCACAAAAATATAGCTGCTACCTCCTACATGTCCAAGTGTAGTCCAGTTGTCTATAACATAGAAATTTCTTCCTTTCAAAGTAACTGTTTCTCTCATTTTTTGAATGTGAACATGCTTTATGTCCCAAGCTGCAGCAGAAGCAGAAGCAATAATAGTAATAGTCTTATAAACAATGAAAATGATTCCAAAATATAAGGTGGAGGAAAAAAATCACTTCTAAAACTAGCAAGCTCTGCTTAGTGTAGAACATTTTTTCTTGAGCATGCTGCCAAAAGTGCACTTGACACATTATACTACCTGTGTTGTTACAATAAGAAGATGCTCTTTACCTTGGAGGCAACATAAATTCAGTGTGATAATACACAGACTGCCAAGGCTAACGCTGCTTTTATTTAAATACTGACCTAAATGCAGCATACAGCCAGTGTACGTTAATGGGATGTAAATCAGTGCTATGTTATAGCTGCCACAACCTATTGCTTCCTCCCATTTTCTAACATTGTCAAAGTTTTGTTTTGTTGCCTTGAATAGATGTAGTTTTCAGTGTGAGCTCCAAGTAACCTCTTTATTGCTAGTTCCAGGCCTTTTGATACCTGAAGTTAATCACTCTTCAGATACATATTGTTAACTGTGATGTGCCTGCTTATACAGGGGGAAAGTACCCTTAGATTATACTGGAAATAATAAACATTTCCTCAGGATTCCTAAGCTGGGGAGGGGGTCTTTTTTATTAGTATTATAAAGAAATCCCTACCCCATTGAGAGCACATGCCATAGAACTAGAGACTAACATTTCCTGTGCTATCAAGACATTATTTGTTGCTTGTTTAATGAACTCAATTTCATTTTTATCTGTGTTTTGTATGTAGATAAAGAAACACATAAACACATAAAATAGGAGATTTTCAGGCAATTTTTGGGAGGGGGGGGAAATGATATAGCAGCCTCGACCACAGATAGCACGGTCGCATTGTCAGAATGGACAGCTCAGCTTGTCATTCATTGCCCATGGCAGTGGATTGGGACAAGAGCTGTTGATATGACACTAAACAGAGAATTACATTTTTCTGTACTGTATGGGAAACGTAGATGTATTCTTGTTCCTTGTGCCTCTGAACAGGAGAACAATGCTGATAGTAGCCCACTACTTTAAATCGTTGTTGGCTATTCACTGCACTGACAATAGAAGGCAGTTGTGAACTGGCAAAAAAAAATTGCCACTACTGAAAATAACAGCAGAGCGTTTGGCATCCATCGAATGGAAAGCAGTGTTGCTTTATTCAAACGTTGGCTGAATCCCTAAGCAGCTGCCAGATTTCTTTGGTTTTTTTTTTTTTTGCCTTTGATTTCAATTCTTTGAATACTATTGAAACACATCAGACAACTCTCTTAATGTTGTATTTTAAATGCTCAACCCAACTAAGCTTATACATACAACAGGTAGAGTCCCCTTACACAGCAAGTGAAGGTTGCAGCTCATGCTGCCCATTGCTCAAACAGTTGGGCACCTGATTAGGGATATACTGTATTTACTTGTATACCACATGTACCCTTATCCCCAAAATTGAGGTGTGTATCTTAAGCAAGAAAGCTATTTTTTCTTTGCTGGAATAGAAGCAGGGGGCCATAGAAGAAAGCAGATGGTATGACTCATAGCTCCCATGATGGTTACCACTTCTCTGCATCCCCCGAAAGCAGAAGGGGCAGAGTCCAGTGTCAATCCTCTCATGGATGCACTGTGAGCTGGCTTAGAGCAAGTGAGCTGCTGCACGTGTAGTATCCTGATGCATCTGTAGTACCTTAATGACTGTTTAGAACTACTAAAAATTGTGGTATGGAAACAACACTTTATTATGCACAGAAACTTATATGAATAACCATCTACAGTAAAGACGTAACAACAGTCTTGCTACTACCCTTGCAAAGGTCAGGGGCCTAGCACTTACAGTTGGTCTTAACTCCGGAAAACATCTTTTTTTTCCCTACATTCTGCCTTCTAAAAACAAGATGAGTGTTTTATTTTGGGTATGGTATGCAGTAAAATATGGTGACATGCAAATGACCACTGCTTTTCCATGTTGTTTCCTGCACATCTCCGTAGAATTCTAGTTGCCTCTTCGTACGCATGCTTTCAGAAGTTGCATTACCCATATTCAGTTTTGCCTGGAAAATAGAGATGGGATGGATTTTTTGCATGTGCCCCTCTAGTTTGAAAAATATGCCCAGTGAATCCATATATGTATTCTGTAGCTTCACGGGACATTATTTTGTCTTTTTAAAACAAGTGACATCTTATGCAAGTATTTTAATATATTTACATATTTTTATATAGGTTAACTGGCTTGACTCGTTCCTATGGGCACTTCGGGTTAAAATTGCACCTGCCCATGGCCAGTGGATTAACTCATGGAGGGAAAGGGCTATTGGAAATGATGTGTTGGCATTCTGTTTGGGTGAGGTCGACAGCATGCTCCCCAGAATGATGAATGTGTGAAAAGGAGGTGTTCAGCCCTTTCAGGTGCTAGCCCTGCTAGCAGGTGGCTGGCTGACTAATTGCATGATCATTCTAATGTTGCTGGGATTTTTGTTGTGTTGTGCATTAGAGGACTTCAGACTTTTATAATTGTCTTTTTCCTATTTAAGTCTAAGAAAAAGTAGACACGACTTGGAAAGGAAGAAAAATAGATTTTGTCTTTTTTGCATTCCTTTATGATGGGAAAAGAAAGCTCAAGCTTTTGTTTTTGTTTTTGGGGTTTTTTTTCCCCGCTACTCCTAAATTTTTGCTTTCAGACGATCATGAATGCCAAGCCTAATCTTCCTGTTTTCTACTGAGGATTCTAGCTTATTCATGTACCTGCATTTCTCAGTGCTTAATTAAAGAAGAAGAGGTTTTGAACACTTACCAAAGAGAGCTCTGAACCCAACTGTTTTAGATAAATACTTCTTAACAAACTAGCAGGGTCCATATCCTCAGTGGATGTATATTACTGTAGATCCATTGACATCAGTGGGCAATGCTGGCCAAAGAATTTTAAATACCATAAAGAAGTATTCTCCATCCTTATTTAGTGCTTGGTTCTGCAAAGTGTTGAGGTTTGCTTGATTCCTACTGAAATAAGTGGCTTTTGGGATATTTCCCCTGTAAACTGAAGTCCCCTAGTTCCAAAAATCCATCTGTGAAGCTGAAGATCTGTTGGTACTATATACCTTGACCACACACTGTCTAATTCTCACAAGGAGGACAAGGTCATTGTCCTTGGTGACTTTAACACCAGGGCTGGACGTGAAGGAAGACACAGGGAAAGCCAACTCTAGTGGCATCCTTCTCCATGCAAAAGCATGGAGCATGGTCTTGTTATCATCTCTTCATGCGGCTTGGGGGTAGCACAGGAGACACTGCACCAACTGGAACCCCCTCCTCCCCCCTGCCACTTGTCCTTGCCTCCACCCCCTTCCACTTATCTTTAACCTCCAGCTTCAGCCCCTTTAGTCCCAACATGCCAGGGCCCAGAACTGCCAACTGCTGCTCCACCTTTTTTTTTCCCCATGGGATTTTTTTGACCCCTGGCTATCTAGGGGTCAAAAAAATCCGCAGGAAAAAAAGGCGGAGCATTGCAAACGTGGGCAGCGTGCCCTTGCAGTGGAGAGAACATCTACAGGTGCAGTATGTAGTACTGCAGACGTGTTTGTAGCTCCACATACTGCATGGCTGTGCTTGCCTGGACACGGCCCTGATGTCTAGCTGTGTCATTTCCCCCTCTCTTTTTTTCCCCAGCACCTTGCAAGGGAGTAGCTCTAACAGTCTGAATGCTATTACTGAGCATGTTCCCATCATGATGGCAATGCCTGATGCTGTGCAGGCTGTTATTCCATTGAAATTTATTTCCTGCTAACGCTAGTTTGGATTAAAAAAAAAAAAAAAGGGGGGTTTCCTAGCATTCCAGTAAAACCAGTTTGGAAGGATAAGTACTGTAAGCCATATTCCTGATCAGAGCTCTCTCAGGAACAGCCTTTCAGTTCTCATCTGCACGCATGAACACTTGAAGTAAGCATTGATTTGGGGGGCTGCCAGTGAATGGTCAAATATTGTTTACCATGGCTTTATTTTTATTTTATTTTATTTTTATCATTTTCCCACAGCTAATTTTAATTACTTGAGTTCTCTGAGGTTCCTGCTCCTCCTCAGATTTGCGAACAATAAAGATAATCACATATTCCTGAAAAATATCTTTAGACATAGAAGAAACTCCTGAGTTGTTTGTTTGTTTTTTGTTGATGTCATAATATCAAAATCAAAGTATGGAAAAAGTCTGTCCTATTCATTAGTACAGCTAGTACTAACTAGAGTCTGTTGGGATTGTATCATCTAAACTATTAGAAAATATGTTCATGATGACAAGACCATGCTCCATGCTTTTGCACAGAGAAGGATGCCACTGGAGTTGGCTTTCCCTGTGTCTTCCTTCACGTCCAACCCTGTGTTAAAGTCACCAAGGAGAATGACCTTGTCCTTCTTGTGAGAATTAGACACATTAGATAAAACTTTCATCAGGAAACATTTCTCAGCTCCGGGATAAGATTCAGCAGGTGGTACAAGAGAGAGATGGATTCTCTGTAGAATAACTTATAGTCTGCCATTTAGGCGGGATCAGGGAAGAAGGAGGTCTGTTCCTTGCTATAAATCAGGAAGACCAAAGACTTGAAATGGAACTGCCACATTCAAGGTAGTGAGCCCTGATCACCACATCACGGGCTATTCCAAAGCGCACGTCTCTCTCTTTTTCCCTCTATATTTTTTCAAAGGATTTGGTTTTATTCCATTGTAGAATTGAAAAATGTATTGAAATCCTGAATAATTTCTGTAGGATGAAACAACACTATCCTGCTCAGTTCTATCTTCAATACAAATACAACTACAGCTTAGTGGTGCAAATGATACAGACAGAATTGAAAAAAATTGTGTGTCAGTAGATATATGGATGATGAACACATCTGAAAGACCATGAATTCATAAGTTTATATTTGGGAACTGGGCAAGGATCTTTGGCATTATATGGGTGTTGATATTATCCTTAATCAGAGGACGGGAAGTTTTGTAAACATTTATTTGAGCAAAATAAAGTGAAAAACTCACAAAAGCACTGAGTGTCTGGAGAAAACCAGTATCACCAGCACTCCTAGAAGTAACTACTGGAAATCAATCCACTTTTCAGTGCCCAAATAACATGGAATTTAAGAGAGCTTATGTTAATTATACAACTTTCTGCAAGCTGGTGCATATGTTAGAGGCTGAGTCAGTAGGTGAAATTTTCCTTATAGAAGTTTGAATTAAATCCAAATGTCCTCCTGCTGGCAGTAGCAGGAGTTAGATAGGCAAATTAGAAAGTCACTGAATATGAATTTGAGAAGATGAATTTATTACTTCCTTTTATAAAACAACATGTATTACTTGAGCTGGACAGAACCAGGGAAACTGCAGCAGCAAAATGTGTTGGTTTCATTGCGGGGGGTGAGGGGGGTGGAAGGAGGAAGAATCAATGGACTTTTCCAACCAAATCCACGTATTAACAATGTTTGGTGTAAGATACGTGTGTACATGCCTACACGAGCACACAGTTGCAGCTGACAATATTCATTTGCTAAGCATTGCAGGTGAGAAAAAATGATTAAGCAACTTTGAAAATGAAATCAAAGCTTTTATTCAAATGCCTTTTAAAAATAAGATCAAGGGTAACAATAAGCATATTCAGGTACTTATTTTATAGATTGAGAATAATCTGAATTGATTAGAAAATTCGGTTCTCTGCTTGACTTCTTCGTGACAGCATTACTGACTTGCTGGAATTTGCCAGTTGTAGTCATGCAGTGGGTCTAGTTAAATA
>NW_017728947.1:93720298-93790537 GCF_001723895.1 Crocodylus porosus
ATTTGCATAACTAAACTGTCGGCAAGCCCGCTCTGCTGCCCAGGTGCAGGGACATTTGCATATAGAACAGTGAGGAGGTCCCAAGAGTCACTTCAGACTCCAGTGACTGCTGAGCCCGCAGTCCACATAGCACTGGAAATGAAATTGGAATGACAAAAAAATGGTAGTGCTAGTCTGGGAGGGTGAAATATGCACTTGTGTTTCAAAGGTTATGTAGAGATCACAAGACATGAGAATACACACAAGCCCACTGAAAAGCAAATGCCATTGTGTATATTTTATTTTCCTTTGCAGTAATACATTTTTAAACCTGTAGAGTTGTGTATTATCAGCATTTCACTGCTTCTTTAAACCTCTGCTATTCTTTGTGTGTGTGTGTGCGCGCGCGCACGTGTGCGTGTGTGATGCATACATTGTTCTCAAAGCTAAACCTCTTGGACATAAAATTAAAATTAATAGATCTTTTTCTTGATCAATACGTGCATTTTCTTCTTTACAGAATGTACATTTGCTCCCCCTGCCAATACGAATAGATGTATCTCTGTGACTCTTTTGACTATGTACTGTACAATTAGAAGATATGGATGATGAAGTAGTCACCATAGTATATTGGTATAACTGGAAAGAAGCTCCTGAAGGCAATGGAGGACAATACTTGTACTTAGTGATCTTCATCAGAGAACCCCTGTGACCTTTGTAGCATCATTGTCCCCATTTTACAGGTGAGAAAGTGAAGCACAAAAGTGAAATGTTTTCCTTACTTTAAAGTTATTCATCAGTGGCACTCCAGAAGGAGATCTGACACGTGGTTCCCTGCTCTAACTTCCTATTTCCCCAAACCCACTTTATTATTAAAAAAATAATAATTACAGTTGCATTGTTCCCATTCAATTACAATCTATTGTCAACAGTAATTTTCCAGAAGGAATCCTAGAAGGACAGTGTCTCCCCAGGTGTTGTGTTTATGCCACTCCCCCTTCAGCCCCCCTCCCCCAGCCCATAACAATGTGCCTTCAAGTTCCAGGGATGAAGAAACATAGCAGATTTTGCCTTTGTTCAAATTTGATATTTTGTTGGGGAAGGGGAAAAGACAAGGTGTCCCTCCTGGTTTGAATGTCACTTGTTGTCAAGTTGGCATCCTGAGTGGTTTCTATGACAACAGCTTTTTTGTGCTGGGGGATGAGGTCATGCACCTGTGATCTCAATGAAAAGGACAATGAGAGAATGTACATTATTTAAAGCTTTTATCTTTCAATACGTGTTTGAGTCTAACCTTGAAACTGGGTGAATAAAGGGCAAAGTACAATGCTATGTATGGGGCTGAGGCAAGCTAAATCAGTTAGGAAGAGTTCCAAATAGGCAGGGCCCACTGCACGGGTACTTACCTAACCTGCCATAGACAAGCGAGATTGTTTTGACTAGTTTCCACCCCTAATACTAGCAAAAGGTCCTCTCCAGTGAAAGAAGTCACTCATTTCAATGGACAACTGAAAAGAAGGGAGCATGCTCATTAGTTACCTTTCTAGGCTTTATCTGCTTCTCTTATCACTAAAAGGCATTTGAATCACTTTGGATATATTATTATTCATTACTTGTATTGCCATAGTGCTGAGGAGCCCTGGTGATGTGATTGTCTTAGCATGTGATCAAACACTGAAGCAAAAAGACAGACTGTTTCTGCCCCAAAGAGCTTACAGTCAGAGTGACTGGGCATGATTCCTCACCTGCGTTTGGTGTTATTGGAAAATGTCCTTGTTTATCTGAATATCTTCACAAGGTAGTTGATAGAGAAGTGAAATAACAATGGATGACCTAACAACATAAAAGAATAATTAATACAAAAGAAGAGGTAAACTGAATATTCTTTATATTTTCCTGTAATTCAAGAGCAAAAACATATTCAATGGCATTTGAAAACAGCTCATTTTGGTTGGGGCTTTTTTCTGGGGCTCATTCGGTTGCGGGTTTTTTTCTGTCAAAACATTTTTTGGGGGAAAAGTCATCTTGTAATCAAAATTGTTCAGGCTTGAAAAGGCTGGTTTGATAAATTTCACATTTAAAAACATTAGAAAAAATGAAAAAAGTGAAACATTTGAGTTTAATATTTTAAGCAAAATGTTTCATTTTTGGTGCAAAAATAAATTTTCATTTTGAAATTTAATTTTTAGTAATTTAACTAATTTAATTAAAATATGTCATTTTGAAGGCTGAAATAAAAATGTATCAGCTTCAATATATTAGAATGAAATCCTTCAATTGACTTGTTCCATGGGTTTTTTTGGACAACCAATGCACAAATATTTTGAGACTAGGAGGTTTTTGTTCCTTTTTCAAATAGGAAAATTTGTTATATTTTCAAAATTCTCTAAATTGTCATAAAAAGGTATGCTTTTGCATGGTACATAATTAATTAGAAATCCATGCTACAGGGAAGTCAGGAATCTTAATAGGGTTAAAAAAATCAGATATATACTTAAGTAATGAGAACATTTACAGCTACAAAACAAAGGGATGAAAAGGTATTTTTAGAAGTGACATTGATACTCAAACTTCAGGGAACAAGCTGAGCACCGTCTGAAAGAGGGTAGATAGTAACTTGCATTATGATATTCCTTGCATGTTCTTCTGTCAGAGACAAGATATTGCAGTGGCTGGACCACTACCTGTTTAGGTAAAGCAATTATGTTCCTAACATGAAATAAATGTAATAGATATATGGGTGAATATTGAGATGAATTCCCAGATACATATAACATTAGGGTTAACATCATATTCTCCAAATCACCTTTTTGCCTTCTTTATCAAGTATACATTAATAAAGTATGATATAGACTCCCAGGTTCAAGTGGTGGAATTTTTTATCTCCTGCAGATAAATTTATGTATTTTCCCTGATAATTATGTAGCTTTTTTGGTTTCTTGCATCTCTAATGAAATGCAAGAAATGCAAGTTTTGCAAGTTTTCCCCTCATGAATGCTTGCAGAAATATTAAGTTCCCAGGTCAAATATACTTGAGAATTGTAAGTGAAGTGTGACTTTCTTCTTTGGCCATGAGTGCCATTACGTGTTTTTGTGTTCTGGAGCCAAATGTGTAGATCACCACTACAATGTAGAGCAATTGAGAAAATTCATCCCTAGATGTCACTATAAACATGGCAGAATTCCAGGGGCAGCTGTGACACCTCCTGGTGGCTCTGCAACCATGCGCTGCTCTGCCCCTAGGGCACCCTCCTTTCTCTCCTGCCATGCCTTGATGGAATAATAATAATAATAGGGAGGTTGCCCAGGGGCCTTTGCATGGCCCCAGTCAAACTAAACCACCCACTGAGGTTCCTTGGCACCCTACTTGTCTCTATAATGCTCTGCCCAGGCCGCAGACCCCTCGCTGGGCCTCTCTGTGACTTTGCTGCTGTAGGGCATCTGAAACTTTAGGGCTAATTGAATGGCTCCATTCCTCCCCTACACCACATCACAAGCCTCATGGGTGTTATTGTAATTTTGTTCTCTTCTGTGGGGCTTCAGCCTCCTCAGCCCCTTTACTGTCCCTTTACTTTTGCTAGACCTTCTAGGTCACTGTCTCAGACTTGGCTTTGAGGTATTAGCTCTGTTTTGGCCCTCTCAGGCACCAGGCCTCTATCTGCTGGGCCCCCTGACCCCTGTCTAGTTGTGCCCTTTTGGGGCGCTGGCCCCCTGGCCCGGGTCTAACTCTGTGACCTCAGTCTGTGCCTGCTCTAGGCTCAGTAGTCACTCAAATTATGAGGTTACCCCTGGCTGGCCTCAATGTGATTGTGTGCCCTTCAGGCACTACTCGGACCTCTGTATACTGTTCCTACAGTCCTAATCCAAATCACCAATGTAACTGCAACATGAACAATAGGCTGCTGGGCTGTAGCATAAGCATAAAGGGAAAGGAGCTTTCTGTCCCTTTAAGAGGGCAAATCCCTCTAGTGCCAGTATACCTTGTGAGCTCCACCAGTCCCACTGGGGTTCCCCAGGTAAGATATTAATCCATTCAGGAGCCCCACTAACTGGAGCTCTTCACCCTGTAGCTGCCAGAGAGAGACTAGCTTGCTAGCTGTGGCCCTCTTGGGCCTTTGGACCCTTGGTCCCACACCCAGCCCCTTCTTTGGGCTCCCGGACCCCTAGTCCCACAACCAGCCCCACTTTGGGCTCCCAGACCCCTGGTCCTGCACCCAGCCCCACTTTGGGATCCCAGACCCCTGGTCTCACAACCAGCCCCGCTTTGGGCTCCCAGACCCCTGGTCCCAGACACCTCAAACCCTCCAAGGGTTTCATATAAAACAAAGGCTACTTGCCTGTTCTTTCTCTGGCCAGGGAACTTGCCTCTGTTCCCAGGCCTGGAGAACTGTTTAGAGAAATCCAAGTCCCTTCAGGAGCCTGGTAGCTGCTCTGCTATCAGAAGCTCTCACTTCATGGCTGCCACGGAGGGACTGCCTGACGGGTTCAGGCTCTGGGCTTATTGACCTCCAGCCTGAGCCCTCTTCTGGCCAGGTGAATCTCTCACTAGCCCCTTGCATTACTTGCAAGGGCCAGCTCAGGCCGCTTGCTCCCTTAAAGGAGCAGGCACACCCCAGTGCCCTGCTACAGTCACTTTGCAGGCTTCAGAGATTAATTTGACCTGGAATTTTCACAAATCCTGTTTTTTAGTTTTATTTAGTAGGTACTTCTGAAACCTAAGTATATTTAGATACATCATAAAGTTCAGTGACTTTCAAAACTGCCATTCTCTCTGACCAGAGAGGGAGAGGAGTGGAAAACCCACAACGTGAGTGGAAAAGTGGTAGGATGGCAAGAAGTATTAAACCTAGTACTAGAAAAGTCCTATAATATGTTCTAAGGTAATAAAGACCATGACTTAGCAATGGTAGCAATTACAGCATGAGCTTATCTTTTCTTTGTTGAATAAGTCATTTCCATGCTGTGGCCAGTTGGCCAACAAATGGCACTAAATGGGGCCAAATGGCCTCTTCATACATTAATTCTCCTGCTGCTGAATGCCTCTTATCCAGCATAGAACCAGGGGATGCAAGGAAATACTAGAGTGGAGATGAGGGATACAGTTGCAGACAGGGTGGAGGTAAGCTAGACATTTTGGAGTAGATAAAGTGATGGTGAATACCTTGCTACCAGCCTATGACAGCAAAGAAATCAATGTAAAGTAGCCCAAGGTTTGCCCTAGCTTATTCTGTAAGCTAAGCCATCTCTTATGCCATCTAACATAAAAGAGAGAAAAGTTACCTTCCCCACAATCCCTTGTATTGATGCCTGGACCAGCACAACGATGAATCTAGGCTTCATTATCCTATTGTTTAGTGTGCATGAGTGAACGTCAATCATCTTTTACCCCCTTGGAGTCAGATCCTGCTTTGTGTGGCTAGAAAAACCGTAAAAGCCATGCAGGATCATTGTCAGTAGTTCTATGAGAAAGGGAAAGATCACTGTGGCGGCATATCTGCTATTTCAGTTTAATTAGTAGTCAGAACTTCATTCATCACGTTAATCATTTCAGACAGACACCACAGAGATAGAAAGTTGGGAAAAAAACCCCCAAACAAATGGTTGCTTTGGGCATGTTTTATTTGTTCCTCAGCTCCGTTTATTTCTGTGTTTCACTTTTGAAATTTAGAATAAAAGTGCTAAGGATATGTGTGTGTGGACAACAGGGTGGGAATCTGTCATCTAGTGGTTAAAAATGTTTCCATCTCTTTTACTCTGATAATTTGGTTTCATGTTTTTAAAACGGTCTGTGCTGAATGTAGTTTGGGCAGCATACTACCATCCAGTAAATTCACAGGTGGGTGTTGTACCAGGGGTCAACATGCTGTTGCTGTGTGGCTAGGTTTATTGATACCCACATGAGAGCCAGGGGCATGTTTCTTGTGTTTTATTCTAGTTTTTGCTTTCTAATGTGTGACCTTTGCTTCCAAAACCTGCTGACGGCATAAGAGCATTTGCAGGTGGGGCTACCTTCTTCTCACTTGTGACTTATTCTTTTTCCACGTGTTGTTTGCTGCTGCCCCCCAACCAACAGTTTTCAGCAATACAGCGAGAGTAAGATGAAGACCGTTGGCACATTATTCTGAGTTCTCAACTCTCATGTCTCAGCTGTCTCATCCCTTTAATTCATTACTTCTTGGAGTGTTGCTACTACAGTTATTGACCTTTTACCATTGCTTTTGCAGTATCTGTCCCTTGCTATGTTGTTCACAGTGAACACTAAGTTAGGCTTCAAATGCTCTTTGGCCTTTGTTTTTTGTCCCTACAGGTAGAGGCCCTTTTCAATTCTATGATCTGTAGCTACACTGCAGGATAACCCTGTTAACTTGTTTATGGTGGGGCAGCAGTGGGTTGAATTCCACCTGGGAAGCCTCTATTTGAGCTGAGATCTTGGGCATGCTGTTTTCCATCTGCAACTCTCACAAAGCATGATGGTCTGTAAATAAATATCAGCAATGTAGGCCAGTATGCTAGTCGTAGCCTTGCATTGGCATAAAAGCTTTAGAAAGGTAAATTTATAGCATTGTAAGAGACACAGCATGCCAGAAAGCTCCCAGCCCCAGCATTGTCACTAATATAAAACGAAAAGATTACTTGAGTTAGGAGAAACTCCTGCATTCCAAATATGTCCCAAAGTATTTGAAATCAATGAGAATTGCGGGCCACCAAGGAATGCGGGGTCAAGCCAGAAGTCATCTTTATCAGGACCCTTCCAATGCATTTGTGATGTCTGAGAATTGCCAAAGTTCTGTGTGTCTGTACGAACTTGCTGACCAGCACCCACCGTGTATGAACTTGCTGACCAACATGGCTCGGGGTGTGACTTAATCTGGCACTTGCTTCTTGAAGTGGGTGAGAATGAAAAAAAACCTGTGTGAGTAGCTGGTATGTGGCTTGTAGTTAGCCCAATCCAACTATTAGTGGTTATGAATTTCTCTGACCTACAGTAGTCTTGAAAGTTTGCACCTGAGTTAGTTAAAAAATCTTTGTGGTTGTGCTCAACAGTGTCTAGGGGCCCATCTGTGGCATAGTCCCTGCTGTAATAAATTTATAATTGGAATAGGCAGGACAGACAAAAAGTGGGAGAGGAAAGAGAGGTGAAAATACTTGGCAAAGAGACAAAGCATGTCAATGGCAAACTGCCTACCCTGTGCTCTATTCACCATGGCTACCTTGTTCTCTTAAGAAGGCGGTGGTATTAAACTTGTTTCTCTTTCCTGAGAGCTGAATTTCTATATATAAGAACAATCACTTTGGAGAGCTGTTTCGTTTTCCAAGTGACTGCTCTGTAATGGTTAATATATAAACTCCATCCTCAAAAGATTACTATGTTGTGTAGTTTCTATATTGCAAAGTTGGAATAATGGAAGGTCCTTTTTTGTGGTACTGACTTGCAAAAACCATTTTCATTCAGGCCTTGGTATAAGATGTCCAGCCTTTTGAAGTCTGCATGATTCTTGCTCCTTGCAGGTACCTGTGGACTCTAGCCCCTTGTGCCAGCTGGACTGCTGACGCAGCCCTAACCTAGAGGGGCTCCTGCACCCTCTACCCACTACAGCAGTCTGACAGTGGGGGCTGCTGCCTGGCTGTGACCTGCTGCCACGTGCAACAGCATCCACCCCTTTGGACCTGTGGCCTCATGGCTGCTAGTCCTGGATGGGCTGCCCCTGCTTTGCCATCTGGGCAGCATTTTCCCAGATGTGCTCCTTGTGGTGGCCTGCTTTGAACTGTCAAAGCATGTCCTCTTGGCTCCAAATGGCCAAGAGGTCAGCCACCTCATCTGCCCTCCAGCTGGATCCCCAGTGCTGGCCCTCGACAGGCTACTCCTCACTTTTCTCACCAGGAGAGATCCTGGTGTTCCCTGTTTAAAAATGCAAGTTCTCTGAAAAGAAACCCAAATTCTCTCATTAAAATACCAAAAATAGTGTTCTTCCGCTATTAAAATGAAACATCACTATATAGAAAGGCAATGTTTTATTGATATATTTACAAGTTTAAAGCAATTTGGAAGCCTACTGGTGCCTCTATCATAATAAAATACATTCTAAATATCTATACAATTTGGAATTTACTTTTCTGTTTCTTTTGTCATAGAATAATCAGAGCTGCCCCTACCCCCTTTGATCATGGACTGCCCCTCCCCCCCATAGAGTCCACAGCCACCCCCCGCCAGCGTTCCCACTAAGCTGCATGGCATGCGAAGCTCTGCAGGTGCATTTGTACCATGCTATAAGGCATGTCTGCGTGGCCACACAAAGGGAACGATGCGCCCATAGCAGCAGTGGCCATCGGGTGCTCAGGGCCTGCTGCTGCCAGACCCCCCTGCAGTGCAGCATGGTCCTGGCCACGTCAGACCTGGTGCCATCTGTGCCACTTGTCATGGGTCTGGCCCAGCTCAGTGCAGCAGGGCGCAGCGCCATGCACCTTCAGGCAGCACTGCGCCACTCGGGCTGTTCCCCGGGGCTCCATGCTGGGCCAGGTCCTGCCTCCGCAGAACTGGCCTGGCCCAGCCTGACGGCACGTGGGGCCCATGAAGGCAGGATCCAGCCAGCACCATGTGCAGTCTCTGCGAGTGGTGCTGGGCCCTGGGTGACAACCTGAGCAGCACTGTGCTGCCTGACGGTTCACAGCCTCACGCCGCTCCGAGCAGGGCTGGACCCACAACAAGCAACACAGGTGGTGCCAGGTGTGAGGGGACCAGGGCCACAGCGTGCCATGAGGGCCTCTGGCAGCAGCTGCGTGGAGGGGGAGGCTATAGGCCCTGTGGGGGGCCCATGCCCCCCCAGCCAACCCCCTGACTCCCCACATCCACAGACCTGCCCCCCCACCAAATCCTCCCCAAGTCCCTACTTACCAGGGACAGCGCCCAGGTCTCAGCCTTGCACCACTCCTGCTTGCCCTGCATGTGAACGCAGCATGCTAGGGCAGGAAAAGGTACCATAGAGATGCTTTGGCTGGATGCCAGAGCATCTCTGGAGGTCCCAGCCCTGGCTTGCTTCAAGGCATGGTGGGAAACTGTGCCCTGCACCGCTTTTCTCCGGGAGGGGTGTTTTTACCTGGAAATCCAGGTATCAAATTTTGAGCCTGCACTGCAAATATGCAGTGTGGGGAACATTTTTTTATTCTCAGCATGCTTCCTGCAGCATTTCAAAGTGGTTTGAGATGCCGCAAGAGGCACGTGCACACTCCTCTGGACGCACCCTTGATTTCCACCTTGGTTCTGCTAGTGCACTACTGTGGAGAAAAGGACTTCATCTCTCTGTGCCTTCATTTTCTGCATTGCCTGTTTTCTGGCTTGCTCATTTATAGTCTAAGCTCTTTGGGCAGCAGTAGTCCTTACTGTATGTATGTACAGCCCCTTTCACAATGTGGCCCAGATAATGGTTGGGGTCTACATGCTACTATAACATAAATAATATTATTATAATATGATTTATAATTCTGTTGTGCAGTCTTCACCCAACTCTGTGCAATATTATCCATAATTTTCAGTATCATTTGTTTCATTTATAAAACTTCTCTTCAATTTCCTTAGCTTTTTATGCACCCAATATATATTAATATAGTAAGGAACAGTTTTAAAAGTGGAACATGATCCTCACAGAGCTGTTCTTACTCTTTCTTTTAGTTCATTTTGTCAGCTTCATTAAAATTTGCTTTTTACAATCAACGGTTAATAGTCTGTTATACTAGGAAGTGCTTTGTTAAAATTTAAGGAAATTACCAATGGCACCCCTCCAAATTCATCATTTGAAGAACATTTTCTGATAGTAATAAATATCTCAGGACCCATCAGTCAAGAGGGTTCAAACACTTGCTAACACTTACGCATCCTCTCTCTCAACACCCTATTGAGCTAAGCTCTAATCCCTGTTTTGCAGGGGGAAACAGGAAACAAGCAATGAAGTGCCTTGCCTTAAGTCACAGGGCAAGTCTGTGGCAAAACTAGGAATATGACACAGATTATCTGACACCCACATCTATGCTTTAATAATAGTCTGTACGTATTCTTTTCTACCCAACCTCCCTAACATTGTTTGCCACTATTTTGTGCGTCCTTTCTCTTGGAAATGGTCTTAAATTACTTAACCTTGCACCCTGATTAGCACCAACTATTACATATAATTTTCAAAATGTTGATATTAGGAAGAAAGCAGTAGCAGGAGAAAAGGTATTGGGGCCAGGCTGCTGGTTACGCTAATCCCAATTGTTAGTTTGATATTATGGCTTTGGGGAAAAAAGGCCCATTTATTTGGTGCATTCCAGTAATCTAATTGGAAAAGTTGAATTAGCACTTAAAGGATGTGCAAGAACGATGGGAAGAGAATATCTTTAAGTCATGAAGCTAAAATGAACTGTGAAGTTATATGCTGGAAAGTGCTGCCGTTGCTGCTGCCGCAAGAGGCTTTATTTGAAATTACAAAATGAAAATTACCGATCAATGCAGCCAGAATGGAATGATTGATATTTCAATTGCACTACTAGAAAATGTAACATAGCATAAAGATACACTATTTACCTTCTTTTCAATTCCAAGTTTTTTCACATTATAATAACATGTATAAGTATATAAATGGGCATTTCCAGACAGTGAGGTTGGGAGTGGAGATGAGAGTTGCACTGCATATCAAACTTCAGGCAAGGCTGAGCATCAGTAGGATTTACTTTGAGAACTCTGACAGAATGGGCTCCCATTACAGAAGTCATATTTTTTTACCTTTACAAAGGCTTCAGAGCCTGAGGACCCAGCTGAGCAAGGAAGCTCAAGTCCATCAGCCAACTTCTATATTGTCCCTGCTCCTCTCCCCTCTGCAAGGAACTGAAGCAAGAGGCAGAAAGGATTTACTTTCTCAATTTAATCTGCTGCAGATTTAAACTAGTATAACTGAACATAGAATATGGCCCAACAGCCTTTATTTCTTGAGTTCTCCAACATGTACTATTCATTCCTTACCAGCGACAATAATTTTCTATGACATCAGAAATGGTTGCTATGGAAATTATTAGAGGCCCAAAACAGGATTCATGATTATGACATCAGATAAAGAAAAGATGTTACATGCAGATGAATTATTAAGCAATTCTGTTTTCATGCAAATGCCCATAGTATCATAAAACGGGGTGAGGAATACGGAAAATAGAGTAAATAACTAGAATTGCCTCCGAATGAAATGTTTTATCAAGTTTTCCATGAAGCATCAGCAGCTCTTTAAACATGCTGGTGATGGCCCATCACAAAGCCAGATGTTACCATTTATCAAGTAAAGTAAAGAGCCCCTCCTGCCTCCACAAATATGAACAGAATATGAAATCAAATGGAAAACTGCTGCACTAACGCTGGAGAAGATATAATGCAACTTTTAAGCTATCGACAGACTTGAGAGTAAAAGAAGTGTCTGACAGGAAAGAATGAGTGTCAGCAGCATTACTTGATTCATCTTTCAAAGGCAAAATTGCAGCCATATGTATAGACTTCAATCACTTGATGTATGTCCTACAGGTTATGATTTCCTTCTCTCTCTCTGTCACCTTCTCCTCCCTTTCCACATGCAGGTCAAGTACTTCTTAGCCAAAAGACCTGTTGTGAAAAGAGCCTGTGCAAGTCTCAGAGAGAGAAAAAAAGAAAAACTTAAAAAAAATCTGAAAGACATTTCAAAGCAACAGTGACACCCTCTAGAGAGACATTAGCAAAAAACCAAATACCTTTCTTGGCCCTATTTGGTGGGCCTAGTGGAAAAGTAGTTGATGAAAATTCACTGTGAAACTATTTATTTGTTTCAAGTACCTACACCTTTCCATACCACAGTATGGGCTCTGAGAGCCACTCTAATTATAAAGCACCCAGAGCATCTCGTGTATCAGCATCCCCACGCTTCAGAATGGTGGTAGGAGTGCTTTACCTAAAGCTTGTTCAATAAGCTTTAGGTAAAGCTCCTCTGCCATCATTTTGAAGTGTGGGGATCCTGATACATGAGACACTTTAGTCTGCTGGAGCGTGGTGATTGCCATGCTTCAGCAGACTCGATTAATTGAGTCTGCTCCAATGTGCTGTAATTACATCGCATTGGAGCAGCCTCACCCCTGGATGCCTCACAACGGGGTTTCAGACCAACGCATAGCATGGAAGTAGTACTCAGCTTAAAAGATGACCTCCTCTTTGCAATAGAATACAGGCCCTTAATCCAGGACTCAGTAACAGTGACAGATAGCTGCTACTCTTCCTTTATGGACCCCTTTCTGCTTCCTCTTCTCTCTGAAATGGCTTGCAGAGATGATGGTGGGATGTCATTGTTCTGGTGCCAAAATAAACTCAGTTACATATTTAAGTTCATATCACAGAAATGTCATAATGCCTGCCAGATAAGTACTTGGATGAAGGAAGAACTGGCTGAAGTTTACATGGGCAACACAAATTGGCATTGAATGGAAGTGACAAATGCTCTGGTGTGCTAACCCAGTAACTGTCTTCCCAATCCACCAGTGTTATCTGTCCTGACACTTACCAAAATGACTTGGAGTGTCAGAATTCTTAGGCTCGTAGAAAATTAGGGTTGGAAGGGACCTCGGGAGGTCATCTAGACCCTGCTCAAAGCATCCCCAACTAGAGCATGATTCTTTTGGACTCCAGATTAAGCCCAGAGGATCAAGTAGCATTTATGCTTTATTTTATCTTCTGTTTACTATGAAATTTTCCTCTTAGTCCCAAATGAAGGCCTGGCTGTACTGTATTTGCTGCCTCCATACCAGATGTATTGTAACTCACTGGATCTGGGCTTAACGCAGAATCAGTTCAAAGGTCCCAGCTTGTGCAGAAGGCAGCCATTTGTGGCAAATGTGATGGGTCAGAATCATAGGTCCCTGCGCTCTGGTCCTTCCACCAGTCTGTTTCTGCCATCAGTTTAAAGCCTAGGTCTGAGCACCAAGCAACACTTGGATCAGGTCCCAGATCCATCCATGACCCACCAAGCTGGCTTGGTTTCCTCAGGGAAAAGCAGCTCACAAACCCTACAACAAATCATGTGGGAGCCTAGAGGCAAAGTGGCTACTCAGTTGATGGGATTTGGCTGTGAAACAAGACCAGATCAGCTTAAATAGAATCTGATCACAGTTAGGACATACTGACAAACCTTCCTCTTCAATCAAGTTCTGTTGCTGGAATTAATATGTTAGCCCAAGCAGACCTTCCTAAAACCAGGGAGAAGAGCAGAGTCTATAGAATTGTTTGCTAGGTACCCTGCATGCCACCTTGTTTCACCTGGCTGAGCTTAAATACTGTGCTAACAATGGTGTACTAATAAATAGAATTATATGTCCATACAATGGAGTTTAGATTATATTCTGTATAATGAGTGTGTATTCCTCACCCATGATTTTGTAGGAGAGCGAGACAAGGAGTGACCAAGTACTACCAAAGTGACATGAAGAGCAAGTACTGCAGTACCTAAATCTGGCTACTGAGCCTTGACTGTGCACGTGAAAGAACTTACTGGTGGCAGTGGCAATCCCTCATAGTCAAGGATGATCACTCCCATGGGTCAAGTAAAGGGTTGTAAATGAATCCATTGATGGCCAAGGCTGATCCTCGAGCTGCAGGCTCTCTAGCAAATGCTACAGATCATGGTTAAAGGGAGGGTGACACCAAGCATTTCTTGGTCTTGTTTCCTTTCCTTCTATCTCTGTTGTTTATCTGTCTCCCCGGCAAGACCGTTTTCCTCAAAAGTTAGATGAACTTTCTCACAGAAGTTGTCACCATGTAGCCTTGTTTCAGGCTAGATTTTCCCAATTTGTCATGTCAATGCTGTACTTTTTAATGTCCACCTTGAGGGTGTCCTTGAAGTGTTTCCTTGGGCGATCATGAACACAACATATCCCTGGAGGCTGGGGGGCATGGAGACCACCCGCAGGTAGCAGCAGCAGAGGCATGGAGGCAGTGAGTGGGGAGCTCCTGCAGGCAGCTGTGGTGGTGTTGGTGGCATGGATAGGCTGAGTGGGGAGCTCCTGCAGGCAGCCACAGCAGTGTCAGCAGTGGTGCTGGAGGGGGGTGGCAAGTGCTGACTGGTGGTTGGGGACCACCTGCAGACATCGGCGGTGGCCAGTGGCTATTGGGGATTGCCTACAGACACCACTGGTGGTGTTCGTGGTGAGGGGTGCGGGTGGCGAGCACTGACCACCTGCAGGCACCACCATCAGCGTTTTTCACAGGAGGTGCACTGCCAATCTCAGGGGGTGCACGTTTACCCACGTGCACCCCCTACATATCGCCAATGCCCCTGTGTGTCTTTGGTTCAGTTGGGAGCATAGCAGTTGTTTTATGCTGTAAATGTACATCAGGCGCATGCACACAGTGCCCTGTCCACCACCACTGATGCTGAATAATCAATGTTTCCAGACTGGTCATGTTAGCATTGGTGAGGACACTGGCATTTGTCTAATGATCCTCCTACTTTATGCCAAGGATCTTCTGGAGGTAGTGCTGGTGATAGCATTCCAGGCTTTTCAGGTAGTCTGTGTGGGTCACCCAAGCTTCACAGCTGTAGAGAAGAGTTGGGATTACCACAGCCTTACATATTAGGATCTTTGTTTGAGTCCTGGTGTGATTATTGAACACATGATGATTCAATCTTCTGAAGGCAGAGCTGGCACATTGGATTCTATGCTGGATCTTCTTATTGATGTTGGCCTCCTTTGAGAGATGGTGGCCAAGGTACACAAAGTGTTCAGCATTCCCTAGCTCCTGTTCATTAATGAGAATCTTTGCCAGGGGAGTTGATTGGCCTGGAGCAGGCTGGTGAAGCACCTTTGTTTTTCTGATGTTAAGGGTCAGTCCTGAGCACTGGTAAGGAAGAGAGAATAGATGCAAACTCTCATTCCCACTGGTAAATCCTGGTCTGTTGAATTCTATTCTTCTGCTACTAGTCCCACTTATGAATGCTTAATATTTCAGCCAAAAAAATCCCAAGGAAACAAACCAATAATTCAAAATTAGGCTAGAATTTTTAATATTAAAGTGCATCTTATATTCACTATGCTCTGATTAGCTTGGATATGATCAGTGCACTGGTATAGAAGTGGGGGCTGGAGAAGGGAGCTTCCAATCACTAGACTCCTGCAATAGCACATAAGAGGTATGTTTACATGAGATAATCACTACCCATAGTAGACTAATTAGTTGTGCAGTAAACATCTCAGTGTCTACACTTGCACCTCTATTAGGCTGAAGTAAATTAATTTATTCTGCAGCAGGATAGTGCTTGTAAATACAAGCTTGTAAATACAAGCACTATCCTGCTGCAGAATAAAAAACACAGCTGCACATGTATAGATGCTAGAAGAAGCGTCAGTGTGGGAATAGCCAGCAAGCAGCCCTTCCACTGAAGCACCCTGGTGCCCCAGCCAGCCCCTCCACAACACATTGAACCAGGGAGACTCCCTGCCAGTCAGGGTTGCTTCACCCTGGCTCAGCGTGCTGCAATCCTGGGTACATGTGCAGACATGTGTCCTGTAACAAGTGGGCATCCCGGGGCTGGTCCAGTCATTGGCCTACCCACTTGTCTCTGCGCTAACCACCCACCTATCTCATCTGCCACGCCTTAGATGAAACAATTGAAAGTTGATAACAAGGCACAAGGCTGCCCATTTATTTGCCCCGATGCCAAGGACCTATATACACACCTCCGAACCTCTCCTTACACCATGTCCCATGCCTTGCAGATGGCACTCATGGCTTAACACCTGGCCTTAGCATACATGGCCGGTCTCTAATCCAGTGTCCTCACACTAGGACCCACACTCCAGTGTCTCAAGTTGGGAATCTCACTCCCATTCCCTCACACTGGGCTCTCAATCTCATTTACTTGGGGCTCCCTGCTGTTTCCTTGGGCTCCCTGCCCAGCTTGGGACCCTCCCAGTGCCCTCATGCACCCTCCCAGTGGTCTCACACTGGGTCTTCATCCCCTACCCAACACTGGGCCTTAATCCCCTGGCCAACACTGGGCCTCAATCCGCTTGTCCCAGGAGCTTCACACCCAGTTCCCTCATGGGCTCAGGGCCCCATCCCCTGGAGCCTCACACCTGGCTTCCTCATACACCTCAGGACTTGCTGTGAGCCTGGGTGCTGCCTCATGTCCCTTCACCTGACCTGGGCCCTGCCTCAGGACTCACTGTGAGCCTGGGCCCTTGCTTTATCTTCAGGGTGTGCTCCCCCAGCCTTTCCCCTCCACAGGGTAACCCACAAGGCAGCAGGGGCTGAGGCTTTCTGGTGTCCCCTACTTGCCCTTTACTGGGGAGGCACAGGTGTGGCATTTCCTGGAGACTGCCCCACCACTGGCAGTCCCACCACACCATCCAGCCCCAGCAGGGTGTAGTTTTTGGTCATGCCCCAGGACCAGGAACCTCCTACCATCCCCATAGTTCCTGCCCTGTACCTCCAAGATGTTCTGAGCAACAGCTCCAGCTGAGTAATGTTCCCTCTCTGGCTGCCTACAGCAAACTGCTGGCCCTGCTGCTCTTATGCCTAGCAGCTGGGCCCACTTCCCCAGTCAGGCAGCCCTTGGCTGGCTGTTTAATTCCTGATGAGGATTGCAGCCACCTGCAGGCTGCTCTGCTGCTAGCTCAGCCCCTTTGACTAACAGAGCACAACTTGTTACATGTCCGGCAACGATAAATTCCAAAGTGATACGCTCTGGAGCTTATTACTGCACATTAATAGGCATATGTAGACATGACTGAGGACAACCAGGATTATGCTGTGCTTCAATGAAAGGACTGGTTTCTTTTCAGTTCTGCCACTGCTGCTTGCTATGCCAGCAGAGATATGGCAGAGGTGTTGCCATAATAGTCCTTCCACTGCAAGCATAGGGAAGCAAGCTATCCCTGAAGCAAGCAGCAGACACTCTCCCACTATATAAAGAGAAGTTCCAAGAAGTTCTGTCCACAATTTCTTCCCCTTAGAGCTTCCCCTCAGTGTAGTGCCTGCTGTACACAGTTAAGCCCAATATGTTCCAGGAGGGGCGGTGGTTGAAGAGTTGGGAGGGGGGGGGTCACTAAATTATGGTTGCTGTGGGAACCATAACTTTGAATTTCTTGACATCTGTCCAATGACAATTTCAACATTAACGTTGCATTAACATAGTTCTTTTGCATTTAATTAAAAAAGATGATGGTCTGGAATCTGTTAAGGAATTTAAAGCCAACATTTCAACTATTTGCTGGGAGCAGAGATGTCAGAGCCTCTGCTCTTGAAAAGCTCATATGTTCTTACTAAACAGTTTGCCAATGTAAAGTATCCACAGAGACTAAGAGAAAGCAAAATGTGCAAGAGACCATTATCTATTTGTCTGCTTCTGACTGCCTCACCCATTCCTCCTGTCTGAATGAAGCCACAATGACTGGGCTTGAAGCATCTTGAAAACGATAGAATTGCTGCCAGTTCCTCTATAAATCACCCCAAAGTTGGCCACTGACTCATTTGTGTGCAATTGCTGAGATTTTAGTTACTTACATCTCCATCCTACGCTGTCCTCCTTCAGGTTCTAAAGAGCTGTTTGCAGGAGTTCTCTGCATGTGTCAAGATGCTGACACAAAGTAATTGTAAGTGCCTGTGTGTGTTTTTCATCTTGATTTTGGGCTCTAAAAAGGATGTGTTTGGGCTTCCCAGGCTCTGTTCCAGCACAACTGCTAATTTGATTTTAATTTTCAAGGTTACACAGGAAGTATACACTACTGATAGGTGTTTCACTTCTAAAGGTTTTGAGGCATTGAGCTTTAAGAACTCCCTTTTACAATTTAGTGTTATTTCAATAAGTTCAGCTATCAGACAAATAGACATATGGACTATGCTAAAGTTAGGTTCTGTAGATAGGAGAAAGATGTTCATATGGCACTCGTGTTATTTAGCCTTCTCTCATAACAGAATACCATACTGTTAAAAATTGTCTATTTTTATGTAATTCTTCCACTTATATTGAGATATAAAATTATTAGTCTAAGGTTGGCTCACATCATCAGAGCTTCTGAATGTTGGCAGCTTCCCTACAGTCTGTTGCAGGCAATAACTGCCAGGGAAGTTGCCTGAACACAAGCAAAAAATAGGTCTTCCTGCTGAGCCACCAACACAGCAATGTAAGGAAGAATTTAATACCTTGGTCTTAAGAAAGTTTACATGCTTTCAGACAGCCGTGCTTTGGGGGGAGTGATGGGAGTATCAAATTCCAGAGTTTCCACAAGCCTCCAGAAAGTTGTGAAAGGAGATTTGGCAGTTAGTGACTTTCTATAAAAGATTTTTGCATATAAATTACATACACATATGACATTTTAGCTCCAACTTTACATGTGTTTTGGAGGTTGGATGCAATCTTGTCCCTGCCTGTCTGTCTGCTTCTGCCATTTTTGCATCAATATTAATCCTTTTCCTCAGGTTGAAGAAAAGCTGGATTTCTTTTTTTGTCAAAACAGTAATAGGGGAAACCATTTGTCCTTTTGTTCTAAAACATAAACATTGCTTTCCTCATTCTGTTAATGAGCTGTTGTATCTGATTCATGCATATTTCATGTCCACTTTTCAGAATACCCTGCCCAGTATTTATACTGGAGAGAAGAAGTGGCTAAAGATCCTTTATGGTCCCCAGCAAGTTTCCTTTACTGAACTGCTACTTCCTTTAAAGAAAAAGAAATGGCTTTTATAAGTTCCTGCTGCCTTCATATCCCTTTTTGATTCTATTGTGGCAGAGATGCATAGCCTTTGCTTTAGCAAAGTGTTTGCATATCATCTTTAAAAAATGCTTTCAACATGAGCTAAGCGCTGGGCGGACTGTTTATAATGAATAATTTGTCAAATGTAGCCCCTTTTCTATTTGTGAATTGTCTGTGAACAGGACTATTTTTTTCCTTTTGTTTGTTATTCAAATGGTTTATGTGAGCCTGTTCAGCCTTTGGATTTCTTGCAAACTGTACTTGGTGAAAATTTAGTATGAGCTGCGATTGGCTACCTAAGTGATGTGCAGTAGTTTTTCTTCGTGGATTGGAAGACTGAAACTTTTGTAAACAAGAAGGCTTGAACAAGCTACTGGGCCTTTGAGCCTCATATCTAGGGGAGAAGCAGCAGGGGTACAATAGGAAATTCCAGGTGGTGTACTCGTTACCTAGGATTAGATTTAAAGAATGAAGTCTCCTCTGTTAATATTCACTCTTCTTTCCCTGGCTTGAAATGCTAGTGCTTTACTATTGTTCTTTTCCTTCTTGGCTGGTGCCTGAAGAAATCTCTGCCATTTGTCTGTTTTTGTCCCAGAAAGTAAATCCCACTGATGTTAAATAAAATACTTGTCTCCTAAGGGAATGCAATACCATAGCATCAATTCATACAGTAAATTGTAATTTACATTTAATAAGCCCACAATACTAGAATGATTTGGGAAGTTACTCTTTCTGTTAAAATTTGTGGAGAAAATATAGATTTTTAGTCTGATTATTTTCTTCGAAAATCATTTTGCATTTACTGATTTTTTTTCAGTTTTATTCAACTGAAATTTGGCCAAAGATTGAGATGTTGGATGTCTTGCAATAAAATCCTCCAATAAAATCTTCAAATAAAATCCTCCAAATTTTCTTTGGAATTAGGGTATTTAGGTGAACATTTCTACTTAATTAAAATGTTTTCTTTTGGATCATTTGTATGAAAGATATATGATTTAATTAATACTTCGGCTTCACTGTAACATGGAGGTCTGTGAAATCAACAGCTCTTGGGTGGGTTCAAGTTACTTGCATACAAGTTTGTGATATTCGCACACAAATTTGAAAATTAGGCACATAAGGTGCCTCCAGTTGAATAAGAAAACAGTTGAGGGGTTGTGAAAATGCATCAGAAGCTATGACATCTCAGCTCAAATAATTTATAAACAGCAGAAGAATTTTGAGAACTGAATTACTACCTTAATCTTCAAGAGAGACCAGGTATTGCTATTAATATAAAGAATAATTGTGGGCTGTTAGCCATTAAGTTATTTGAATTTGAAATCTATCAAAAAGGTAGTGGAGGAGGAATATATCTACACTCTAATGTAGGTAGAGGATTTGTTTGTGAGGTAAAATTACTTTAAAAGTATGAGAAGTTTAAAGTACGGTATGTGTTATCACTTGAGATGCATGTTACTTTGTGATGGGTGTTTCTTTCCAATAGCCTAAACGGAGACCCTCAAATCTTTTCAGATCTGTTCCAAAACAATTACTGAATCTAACAGCTTTCTCTACCTACAAATTAGAAGCAGTAAACCAGAGTGAGTCTTCATTATCACACTGCAATTTCTATGAGTCTTCCAATTTCTCGCATAACTATCTTTGTGTAAAGCTACAATGACTCCATTAGAAATGGAGGGTGCAAAGTACTGCTTTCCAGTCACCAGGGGTGCATACACACATACTAAGTCAACTTAAAATAAAGCTACTTAACTAACTTGATTTAAGTTAAGACATGGAGCATACACATGTACAGGTCCTTGACATGGTGGCAGCAATTTTGTGAGCTATGTCAACATAACTAATGCAACTAATGCAACTCCAGCCACCTTTAAGTCAGCTTGGCTCCACACGTGTGTATGCTCTGACAGCTAAGTCACCTTTAAAAAGTTAAGCTGTCTTAACTGTCAAAAAATGAGTATGTGTGTATGCACCCCAGGAAACCAGGTCAGCACATGGATTCTTGCACAAGGGGTAAGATGTTCATTTGGGGATCCTAATTGCCCACTTCTCCCTCCATACATCTTCTCCATGGCTGTTGACAGATTTGTCCTCTCCATGCTGTGAAGAGCTTGTTCAGTCTTTAATGATGGAGTTAAATGATGCATGCTTGTTAAGAGGGAGCTGTAGCAAGCAAGTTTGGTTTGCTCTTGACCTTAATCTGACTGCAGTTGAAGCTTGGAGAAGCACTCACTGATGTTGATATGAAATTCCCGAGAGGGGATTGTTGTTTGTGAAAAACAAGGACTAGTTTATATAGTGCTAAATAATAATTTCCGCCAAGAATATATATGTAGACGCCCTATCGCTAATTTTTCTTCTAGCGGGGAAACTGAATTACAAGTCCCTGACATCTTCTAGGATCAAAGAGGCAACAATAAAGGGTAGTGGGTCTTCATTCTGGATGTAAGGCACAGATTAGATTCTTGTTTTGGCATTAAGCAAATGTGTTTTGAGCTGCCTAATCCTACCACAAAGGATCTCTCTATAACCTGGCCTGAACTAATTAATCCTAGATTGAAGATACTCTGCAAAATAGCATTTGAGCCATAGTTTCCATTTTGTTTCTCCCAAGGTATAAGCATAATTAGTTAAAGATTGGTTTTGGAAGCACTGTATGGGTCTGGCTTCTGGCTCCAAGCTGCCAGTGCATGCTAAACACTATCTGCTCTGGGCACAGTATCAGGTGGGGAGTTCGACTGGGGTGGTACACCGATCAAAACCATGACTGGAAACAGCCACTTTTGTTCTGTGTAAGAATATAAAAAGGTAATTGGTTGATCAAATGTGGCATTAAAGTTAGATGTTGTTACACCACTGTGGCATGGGGAGTCATATTTTGAAACTAAACCAGTCCAGTTCAGCCTGCAATTCAGTCCCTCTTTGTCTTCCATGTTTTCTTAGCCTTGAATCATCAAGCAGAAGCTTATCTTAGTTGATAGTTTAATTCTTTTCAGGATCAGCACAAGACAGGAAAAAATCTTCACAAAATGATGGAGGTTCAGGTAAATGGATAGATTAATGGGACTTGTAAAAACCAAATCAGCTTCTGTTTCATTCATTTAGATGCACTACAGATTGGCAGCTTTGGATCTGGGGTGGAGTGAGCAACTTTGTATAGTGAAATTATGGTCACCGGAGTGTAGAAAAAACTATCAAAATTTATTTCATTTCTGTGACAGAACAAGTATCAAGCCAAAATCTTTTATTTCTCAGAGCTAAATCTGAACTTGCATGTGAAAGGAAAAAAGGAAACAGAGAGAGAAGCTTAAAAAAATGAGGCAGAAAAAAAAAGGACCGGTACTAAAACTGCAGTCTTAGCCTTCTAAACCCTTTTGCTTCTCTGATTGATACTTTTCAATTATACCTTCCCATTTCACTGACATTTGAAATGCTATTTTTTTTTAGCGATAACTTCAAATGCTTAAGTTCCAACAGCACCAGTAACCCTGTTTAGCTGTAGTAGTAAATTGGTTCCTTGTACAACATAATGGCAGTGACAGCCTTTTGCTAGGGAAATGAGTTCTCCAATGGGACATGCCTATGATAAGACGTCCGGTTTTGAAATTGTATTTCTCTGTATCAGAATTAAATCTGGACTTTATATTTCTTTGCTGCCACTGCTCTGTAGCTGGTCCCTATACAGTACGACCAAAGACTGACAAGTAATGCTTACACAGGAACCCTTTCACTTAAATTGGATTTGTCCTTTTATGCTTCCTCCTATTATTAGCTATTAAAATTGCTCAAAACCTTTTTTTAAACAGTGATAGGGTTTGCCAAACCTGAAACTCTCAGACTGGGGGAGAAAAAAAAAGAAGAATTCCAGTATTAACTGCACTCATTTCCATCCCAAAGTAAAATTAACTCAAAATTAGTAAAATACAGTATTGATTTCTTACGTTATGTGGTAAGATAGACTGAGTATCTTCTTTGTGTTGGAGGAGGTCAGGACCTGAATGTATTTTATTGGCAAAACTACAGGTCCTGCAAAAAATGATACCAAAAAGAACACAAATTGGTGCCACCCTGGGTACCTATTGAAAATCCAAGCCTGCTTTCTTTTGGCTGTCATATTGTGTTTCTTAAGAGCCTTTAATGGTTAAAACAAAAGTAAAGTGCCTCCTGTGTCTTTTGATTTGCATTGGTGCTTGACAGTACCATAAGTGTGCGCATTTTGTTAGTGTATTATTAACATGCACTGTAATGGAACAGCACAATGGAGGTCACTAGGAGATCATCAGCACATGTAATTTCATTTTAAACTTAGGTTTATATTATCACTTAAATAACAAAATAATAATCAGACTGGGGGAAGGGTTTTCCTTTTCTGTTTTTGTATTAAAAATTAACTCAATGTGATCTCCTTCTTGGTCCCTTTGTTCCTATGTTACAGAGACCATTGTCATGTTGTTTTACTTCTAGCAATATTGTTGATAAATTTAGGAGAGAAACACCTCAGTGGTCCCAATATCTTCAGGGCAAAACATGGTTTAAAATCCTCAGATGGTACCTCATGGAGTGTGTGATATGTTTACGGTGTAAACTACAGTCTACAATGTGTATTACCAAATTGAAAAAAAGGTATTGAACTACAGTTTGTAGGAAGTGCCTTTGGAGTTGTGTAGAATAGCTTCCATAGACAAAATCCAAGGCTGATTTGGAAAGGCTGTATTTTCTGCCTCTGGTTTCCACCAGGAATGTCTCTGACGTTGGACCAAATTATACTTACACCTTTTCTTACCCTGGGGAATGGGACCACTATATTCAGACAAACCATTTCAGTGAAGATTACTTATATTTAGAGAGTGATCAGGATTTGGTCATGAGTTGCATTCTTTGTAACTTTTGAAAACTTGACCAAAATGTAACTTTTATGGCCTCTGTCTGTGTTTTCTAAATGTCATTAATAATCAGAAACGTTGAATACAGGAGGGCAAGTTAAATCCTGTCATTGAAACAGCAAACAGCTTTAGTCAAATGTATTGGCACAGGATTAAAAATGCATCAAGCATGTATTTGTCTTCTCAATGGGAAGCCCTTATTAATAGTTTGAAGAGTGGAAAGCTTAGCCTTATACAACAAGCACTGTAGTAGCTTTTTTTTTTTTAAATATGTTTTAATGTGTGAAATTGCAGGATGCCAAGGTTGCCATTAAAGCTTCTTTCCAGTTCCAGTAATTTTCTCACTTAGATTCATTCTTTCCCTTTACAAAAAAGCACTTCATAGTGGTCACAGCAGAAATGCACTGATACCAAGAACACTGCAATACTCTTGCAAGGTTAATTACTGTGCCACTGTCAAAATATTGGACATAGCACTGGGGACATGAGTCAGCCTAGTACTGGGGAAAAACTTCCCCCCTCTCTCTTGTTCCTTTGGCTTCCCTAAGGAATGGTCTCGATTTTGTTGTGAAGTTCAGCAGACCCATGCAGAGCTGGGACAGGCTTCTTACTGGTCTGTGATGCTCGGGTAACCCAGTGGTTCAGAGAAGTAGAAAAGGCCAGACTGCTTGGTTTATTTATGGCTAGTTTATAACTGAAGTGTTCTTTTGAAAGTGCGCAAAGTGATGGGCTTGAGTCTGCACACAGAGCATTATTTTCATTTCTGGTTCTAGGATCTTAAAAGGGAAATCCTGGCTGTCTTTAATGACACTGGCCTTCCTTACATAGGTGCACACACAGGAGGCTTTGGGAACTTCAGACACAGCTTCTTTTTATTTGAGATAAAACCACATCCAATTAAACGTTGAAGTGAAATTAAGGGAAGCCACCAAATATGTGTGTGGCCCAGCAGACTCCACAGATTCTGTTAGTAGCTGTGGGGCTGCAGGTTGAAGTCCCCTGAAACTTTCACTGCAAGCCACTCACTCCCCAGCCTAAACCGAACAGTCACTGCTCCCTCCACTAACGGTCCTTTCACCAGAGCTGCTGTGGTCTGCAGTTGCTTCTGTTCAGCCAGTGGATGCCCTGCAATGAAGTTGTCATTGTTTTCTAGGCCACTTCCATGGATCAGCCAGGTCAGCTTGTTTTCCTTGTTGCTATTTCTGTTCCACCCATGTGCTGCTGCTGCTGCTGCTACCTGCTCAGATCGCTTTGGGTCATCTGCTGCCTGCTCCAGTTCATTACAACAGGTGATTGACCAAGATTATTCCAATTGATAGTTGTTAGTTTCAGTCCACTGCCATGAACTGATCGGCTTGGTTGGTCTTTTACCTGACTCTGGGCTCTCACCAGGGTCTTGGTCTTTGTCAGAAGTTTATTCAAGAGTCTCAGTGGGGCTGCCTGCAGTGGCTGTTGTGGGCTTAGTCAAACAGTAAGAGCAGACTGTTGGCCTTTCAGGTTCCCAAAGACCTTTATTTATTCATGATGCATTCTTTTAGAATGACTAAAATGTGCTTATCACATTTCTTTCTGTGAGTGAGAACAAATTGCATTAAATTAACAATGCAAATAACAATAATGGACATGTTGGCCAAATGTCAGTTAACGCGCACAACTTAATTTGTAGGCTGCAGTTAAGACTGCACTCCTTTGCACCTTACCTCTCAATCTCTCTCTTTCTTTCTCTTTCTCTCTCCCAAAAACCGATGAGCCTTCCTGCTTGTTTCAAAGCTGGGAAACTTTCAGACCAGAGTGGATGGAACACATTCCAGTAAAAAATTCTTCCCTGAGAAATCCTGGCTGGTGGGCCTCTGACCTTTAAATCTGTGGGCTTTTAATGTGTATACATTAGCAGATCCTAACAATCATGAAAGAAAATGAGGAGGAGGTTAGATTTTTGAGTAGTCACACCATTAATGGCTTGCTGAGTTGAAATCAACATTGCAGATTGCACCAAGGAACAAATTAGAAACCAATGCAGACTGATCCCTGGGAAAAAAGAGCACCAAGTTAAAAAGCCAATGGTGCACTGCATTAAATGAAGCTTCTGAGTGAAGGGTTACAAAAAAACAGAACTCTTGGTTCCAAAACGATACCTTTTATTAGACCAACTGGAAAATGGCAAGAAAATTGTCCTTTTCTGCAAGCTTTCGGGATCAAAGTCCCTTTGTCAGCCTCTGGGAAAAGTGTAGATGGTACAAGATGGTAAAAAGTCCCCATAGGTAGGAAATAAACTTCATTTTTGCACAGAGGGAGCTGAAGATGGAAGTCTGTCCCTCTGGGTCCATGAGTGTCTTTGTGAGCTGTGTTGAGTAGCTCTTTGATGTGTTGATCAGGTAGAATTCCTTCCCTGGAGGTGTCAGATGGCAGGCAGGGAGGCAAAAAAAACTTCCTTGTTCTGCAATGAAGTTTAAAATCCAAAATTGGCTGAAATTCGGCATCTTCCATGTTTCAGGGGTGTACTTGGTAGCTGTATTGGTCTCAGACAGACCAACACGGCTACCAAGTACACCCCTGAGTGAAGAGTGGCACTTTTCAGTTCCAAAGCACTTTACAAAGGTTAACAAACTTGAAATGCATCATGCTTCTATGAGGTCAGCATTACTATCCCAAAGCTATAGAGGGGAAAGCCAAGGCAGACAAGCAGAGTGGCTTGCCCAAGGCCATTGTGCCAGATTTGTAACTATTGTTACCTGGCAGCTTAGTTTCTAGCTATAAATGGCTTTCTGAATCTATCCAAGTTTCTTACACATGGCATTTTGAGGCTTATTGTCAACAGGCTTTTTTCCTTTAAAAAAATCAATGCAATTTGAATTTTTTTCCATCCAGACTGAATCCTTGGTAAATTGTTGTGGATAGTTATTGATTTCTTATATCTATGAGAATTTTTTTAAACAGCATTAAGGCAAACAGAAGTCTTATTGTGTTCATTTTGCTGGATAACACTTATCTAGACAAAAGGAAACATAAGCACACAGCTTACCTATAGGAAAGATACAGTGAATCACTTCCAATAAAACAAAACAAAAAACCAAAAACCCTTCTCTTGCTGAACAGAATGGGAAAATTGCTCTCTTGTCACTAATTTTGATTGAATTGAGTAGGCACTCTCTGAACTGGTTCACTGATACAAGAAGAGGCAACATTTAACTATTTCCCACACTGCTGTGTGCAGATAAGACACAATAAGTGAAAACTAGGGAGGTTTTTGAGAATTTGAGTCTGACTTTACCCCTCTTTGAACATAGGTGACTGGTAGGGGCTGCATGGGAGTGCATATGCCCCCCCAACGGGGCCAGTGCCCTCGTGATGGCCGACACTGATACTGTCGGTAGGGCAGGTTCACCCCCAACAAGGCAGCCGACATCATCAGCTTCTGGGGGCACCCTCCCCGCCCAGATTCAGGAGGCACCAGTCACTCATATTTTTGAATGTAGTAGGCAGTGGGTTCAGACTAAACTTTTCAAGTATTAGCCCAGCCCCTGAGCATTCAATTCTGGGTCAGTTCCAAAATCCCAAGTTTATTATTTTCCAGTGTAGATGTGAACAAGCTACTCATTTTTATAAAATGTCAAGCCAAGGTCATTGATAATGGCTCCTTTAGTGGCCAGCATATCTCAGGAGCTTTCTATTCCATGGAGTCAAAATCTCAGACTATTTGGTGAAACTTCAGCTCTACCTAATCCAAACCTAGATCTTTGCATTGTATGACCTTCACCTGAAGTTCAAACTCTGCCACAAATCCACTCAGATGAGAATCCAGATCTCCCCATATAATTATACTGTGTTGCCCAAGCAACCTGTCATGTTCAAGATCTATCAATAACGAGCAAGAAGATTCTGTAAACTTTGTCATAATATGAAAGTGAGTTAGAAATAAGCACGGGGAAGACTGAGAAGAGCTAAGAGTCCATGGTAATGGGTGTGATGAAAATAGGGATCTTGATAAAATAGAATGGAGAAAAATATAGTGAACTCTAATAGATCGATGTATGGCTACTTTGGGTTTGTGGGGATACAGAATAATTTTAGAGAATATGTGATCCTAGCAGCAACTTGACTGAAGCAGATATTGAAAATTTGTGACAGTCAGTCACAGACTCTGATATCTCTCTTTGGAATATTTAGCCAGCACAAAGCATGCTGGATTTAGGGTAGAGCATGGACTAGAGGTGCTGTGCTGACACCAAGGAGAAACTAGAGTTAATTACTTCAGTTAGGAAATGACCACCAAAAAAAAGAAAAAGAAAAAAAAAAAAGATTCAAACCAAAAAGGGACATTTGAAGATGTATTTTATTTTTTTAACTTTCATTCTTTTCTAGTTCCCTGCAGAGTGTTCAGTTCCTAGGGTGGCCCGAGGAGAGATCAGTGAAGCTGTGCTTTGTAGTCTATTATAGCACAGCTGTTCATCAATTAGAATGGAGAAAATAATCCTGCTGTTTTAGAATAGTGTGATGTGCATGGTACATTATCAGGCAAAATGCAAACTGGATACATGAAACCCACACAGTAAGACTGCTATTGTGGGGGGCACCTCTGACTCAAAAGTTCTCTTTTCTCTCCTTTTCTCCTCATTTAAAACAGTTATTACAAAGTTAAGCACCCACGGTATAATATGAGGGAGCATCCACAGTTGCTTGACAGGAAGCAGTCAGCTGTTAGTGGAATCAGAGTTCAAGAATAAAGCTAAGAATTTTGAACCAATGCTATGCTCATATAGGGTGGCAGTTCGTATGGATTTTTTTCTGTCCCTTTCTTCTTGTAAGGCAGCAAAGAATGATGTGCTGAAAAGCAGATAGTTAGTGCCATTTTGCCACCATATGCCTTTATATTCGGAAATTTGCATAAACAGCAAAACATTAAAAGAGGATTTATAACCCCATTCAAAATTAGAGAATATATGCAAAAGTTTAAAGCAAACTGTGGGAGTTAAGTAAAAATCCTCATCCTTAAATATCATTAATTGGAAATAGTGGTTTATTTATATTCATAACATGTCTGTCTCAAGGATTCAAGAGGAAAAAAAATAGTGAAATTGCTCTGGTACAGATGAGGTATCTATAGGTAAGGGCAGGTCTTTGTCTATGCTTGGGTTGCAATTTTTAAAGTGTGGGGCACTCAGGATTAGCTGTATATTGGTCAATGGAAGAAATAAATAAGTATCCAAAAATTAAACTATCAGCTTCCTCCTCTTAACATAGTATCATGTTACATAGTACCATGTAAAATATAGTGGATCCCCTACAATCAAGCCTCAGAAAAGAGGAGTGCATGGAGGTTCAACAAGTAAATGAGGAATGCCATGAGCAAGCAGGATAATTGAGTCCCAAGGCTTCTGGTTTTCCATTATGATTCACACCCTCTGTAATCCAGGGGCCTGATAGTAAGAGAGTAAGCAGCTCTACAGTAGTGGTCTCCAACCTTTTTAAGTAGGAGATCACCTTTGGCATTTAAAAGCAACCCAAGATCTACTGTGCACTGCCCCCCTGCCCCCTGTGTAGCAGGTAAGTCTGTGGGGAGGGAAGCAGGGGGGAAGACATTGGGGCAGAGGGCAAAAAAATTATTTGGGGGCATGCCTCCCCAGCAGGTAAGTCCCACCCGGTCAGGACTCCGCTCAACTTACCCTGGCTCTTGCCTCTGTAGCACTGTCCCTCACCGCAGGAGCCTCTATCTAGTCCCCACCCCTTCCCTCCCCCATGGACTGACCTGCTGCACTGGGGTGCATGCATGTGGGCACTCGGCTATGCACCCAAGCCTTGGATCGACTCCAAGAGGCTCCAAGATTTACCGCAAGAAGCTCCGAGATCTACTGGTGAATCAAGATCCACTGGTTGGTGACCACTGTTCTACAGCGTGGAGTCTCTTTGACTACTGTGAAGGGTCTATATCTGCACCTCATTCAGTTTTCTGTGTAGAGGCATGGGTAGTGAGGAGGCATGTTGGTTTTGGGAAGGATGTATGGCAGGAATACTCCATTTATTCTGGTCTCACCCCATGCCTGTACATATTTTCTATCAGACGGCATAAATTAAATTCTTCTAATGTGCTCAGGGACAAGGGTGGTCCCCTATCTTGTCACACAATTCAACAGGTGCAAAGCAGCTACCAGCTATGACTCTTACCCCTAGATTTTAGCCAAGATTTAAGTCCCCCATTTGCAGTGCTTGTGTCTTCCTATTTAGAAACTATAAGTAAACGAGGTCTTGTCTGTACAAGTGGCGGGGAAGGACAGAAGTGATCTCAGTTCAGGGATAACAGATTTATAGAGAGAGAACTTTGCCCAGGAACAAACAGGAGGCCTGCACAGCCTTTGGAAGAGCAGCATAATGTGCTGTTCATGCCTACTGCCATTGATGAATTTGTCTGAGGGTTTGCTCTTCCTTAGCTCACCCAGAATTATCTGAGGGGAAGTCACAAAATAAACATCTGGATCAGGGAGACCATTCTGACCAAAGGCAAAGGGGCGAAAAACCACCTTCCTTCAACTGTAGGCAAATGTTACTTTCCACCAGCTTACACAAATTTTGCTCCACTCTCAATCTTTTAACCTATGTCACAATTAAATCTTTACTGTTTTTTCCTTCCCCTGCACATCAAGTTGAAATTCCTGACTTATTATCTCATAGTTCTGTTCATGTCTTTCCTGCATAGATTTCTCTCCATTTTTTTTCCTCTTTTCTTCGTTGCTCCACAAATTCCTCCCTTGCCACTCCCTTTAAATTCTTCTTCTCAGGGAAAGATGGGTTGAGATAGTCAACCAAAGGCTTCAGCTTCTATGATCACAGTTTGCTCTTTGGTGAGAGAGGCAGTGGTCTGCTGGAAAGAGATGGCTTCCACCTCAGCTCTCTATGTCAAGGACAGCTACACATCCCTGAAAATTGACATTGGCACCCAGGAAGGATGACTGGGTCTCTCTGGGTTAAAATATGTGGGGAATGTGGCACGGAGGTCATCATGGTAGGAATCTACTAAGACCTCCTAACAAGAAACAAGAGGTGGACCAGGAATTTACCAGGGAACTGGCTGAGGCTGCACGCTTTCAGTGCATGGTTGCTTTAACTACCCAGACATCTCATGGGAAGAGCACTCAGCCAAATCTGATTGGTTGCAAAGCTTCCTCATGTGCATGGGCGAGCGGTACCTGACTCAAGAAGTCTATGAGCTGACAAGAGGTAAAGCGTTACTGGACCTGGTACTGGCCAAAGGGGATGACCTAGTCAGTGACCTAAGAATTGATGGAAAGCTGGGTGATAGTGACTATGAGCTGATCACTTTACTATACATCGCAAAGCTGGCAAGTCAATCAGCAATACAAAAGTCCTTGACTTCAGGAAAGCTGACTTTCACAAGCTCAGGAGGCTCATTGTCAAGGCCCTAAGGGACCATGGCTTGACAGGAAGAGGAGTCCAAGAGGAGTGGTTGCTCCTCAAGGGAGCAATCCTGACAGCACAAGGGATGGCCATCCCACCTCAGAGGAAGGTTAGCAAAAGGGCACAGCAACCCCTTTGGCTCAGCAGGGAACTTGAAGATCTCCTACACCTCAGAAGAGATACTTATAAAGGATGAAAAGCTGGAATTACCACCAAGGAGGAGTACTCAGCACTCGTCCTTACCTGCAGGGAGCAGATCAGGAAAGCCAAGACTGCAACTGAGCTCCATCTGGCTTCACATATCAAGGACAACAAAAAGTCCTTATTCAGATATGTAGGGAGTCAGAAAGAAAGCAAGGGTAACATTGGACTCCTGCTGAACCAAACGGGACAGCTGATACTGACACCTAGGAAAAGGCCAATCTGCTCAATGGGTATTTCACATTTGTCTTTCATCAGCCCAGTGGCACTGCCCTGCCTAGCAAGACATGAGATGGCCAGGGTGAGGGTGTTTTTATACCCAGCATTGGTGTTGGTCTAATAAAGGATCACCTTGAGAGGTTGGACAACTTCAGGGCAGCTGGTCCTGTCAGATTACACCCTACAGTACTCAAGGAGCTGGCAGGTTTCATAGCCCAACTATTGGCAAAAATATTCAAAAACTCATGGCACTCAGGTGAAGTACCTGAAGACTGGAAGAAGGCCAATGTGGCAGCCATCTTCAACAAAGGGTAGAAAGTAGATCCTGAGAATTACAGGCCAATCAGCTTGACCTCAATCCCCAGTAAATTACTGGAGAAAATTATCAAGGAGACCCTTCTGGATAAGCTGGCTGAGGGCAACATCCTGAGGTATAGCCAGCATAGGTTTGTCGCGGGTAGGTTTTGCCTGACCAATCTCATCTCCTTCTATGACCAGGTGACATATCAAGGGAGAAGAGATTGATGTCATATATCTGGACTTTAAAAAAGCCTTTAATCTGGTGTCCCATGACCTTCTCATGGAAAAATTGGTGAACTGTAGCCTAAGCTACATCACAGTCAGCTGGCTGGGAAATTGGCTCCAAAGTTGAACCCAGAGAGTAGTGGTCAATGGTAGCGAATAATTATGGCGCTCCGTGACCAGTGGAGTCCCCTAAAGCTCTGTCCTTGGACTGGTTCTCTTTAGCATCTTGATCAACAATGTGGACAATGGTGTCAAAAGTGCACTGGCCACGTTTGCTGAAGACACTAAACTTTGGGGCATAGCATCCACACCTGCAGACAGGCTAGTGATCCAGGCTGACTTGGATAAACTTACTGTGTGGACATAAACCTGATGACATTCAATACCGATAAACGTAAGGTACTCCATCTCAAAGGTAAAAAATCCACAGCACACTTATAGGCTCAGCACCACTGCTGAAAGAGACTTGGGGGCCATGATTGACCACAAGATGAACATGCGCCACTGGTACATACCTACAGGCTGGGGAACTCCCTTCTCATCAGCACAGAGGCAGAAAAGGATCTTGGAGTCATTATTGATTCCAAAATGAACATGGGCTGCTAATGTGGGGACGCCATCAGGAAGGCTAACTGCACCTTGTCATGCATCTACAGATGCATCACAAGCAGGTCCACGGGGGTGATCTTCCCCCTCTATGTGACACTGGTCAGGCTGCAGTTGGAGTACTGCATCCAGTTCTGGGTGCTGCACTTCAGGAGGGATGTGGCCAGCATGGAGAGGGTCCAGAGGAGGGCTACTCACATGATTGGAGGCAGCAAGGCAGGCCCTACAAGCGGAGGCTACGGGACCTGAACCTGTTTAGCCTCCACAAGAGAAGGCTGAGGGGGGATCTGGTGGCCATCTACAAACTGGCCAAGGGGGACCAGCAGGCAATGGGAGAGTCCCTGTTCTCCCAAGCACTACTGGGAGTAACAAGGAATAATGGTCATAAGTTGTCTGAGAATAGATTCATGCTAGATATCAGGAGGCACTACTTCAGTCAGGGCAGCTAGGAACTGGAACCAACTTCCAAGGGAAGTGGTGCTCACTCCTACCCTGGGGGTCTTCAAAAGGAGGCTAGATAGTCACCTAGCTGGGGTCATTTTACCCCAGCAGTCTTTCCTGGCCATTGCAGAGGGTCTACTTGATGATCTATTTAGGTCCCTTCTGACCCTACCAACTATGAAACTATGAATGCAGTGTCACAGCTGGTAAAGCAGACAAAACACTGGCTTGCTTCCATAGATGTTTCTCAAGTAAATCTCAGGACGTCATCCTCCCACTGTACTTGGCCTTGGTGAGGCTGCAGCTGGAGTATTGCATCCAGTTCTGGGCTTCACAATTCAAGAAGGATGTGGAGAGAGTCCAGAGGAGAGCTATGCTCATGATGAGAGGGCAAGAGGATAGGCCTTATGAAGAAAGGCTGAGAGCCACAGGACTTCAGCCTGGAAAAGTGTAGGCTCAGGGGGGACCTGGTAGCTGCTTATAGGAACATAAGGGGTGCATATCAGGATCTGGGAGAACATCTGTTCACCAGAGTGCCCCAAGGAAAAACAAGGACCAACGGTCATATACTCGTCCAAGACTGTTTTAGGCTGGGCATAAGAAAACAATTCTTTACTGTCAGAGCCCCCAAGACCTGGCATAAACTCCCTCCAGAAGTGGTGCAGGCACCTACTCTGAACTTATTCAAGAAATGCTTGGATGGTTATCTTGCTGGGATCCTTTGACCCTAGCTGACTTCCTGACCCTCAGACAGGGGGCTGGACTTGATGATCTTCGAGGTCCCTTCCAGTCCTAACATCTATGAAATCTATGAAACCCTTCCCTTCATCCCTTTCTGCAGTAAGTGAATGCACACAATTTAAAAGCAAGGATGTTGGAACACACATTGTGCTTTATTCATTTACTTTGGGAATTATAACATAGTAATTTATGATGCTCTATGTACCAGTGACTTGACTGCCGTGTATTTGGTAAAAGTAAGGAAGTAGTAATACTAGACACAAAATACTGCAGCATTGCTTCTGCTATTAAATCTTGGCCCAAGTAATGATAGATCAGCCATTTATGGGTGTGAATTATAAAGCATGTGGATTAATAAGGGTCATCAGTAATAATAATAATTAAAGCTGAGTGAATAATCCACACCCAATAATTGTTTGATAAATTTTGCCTGTATTCTGTTTGGGAATTGTCTGTGAACAGATTCCAAATCCTCCGCTGTATTTGTTATCCAGACGTATTTGTGAATTTCGTCAGGGACTAATCATTAGTTTGCAGATCATTCGCAAACAGCTCATTGAGAAGATTTGCACTTCATGCTGTGCTGGGTTTTGTCTAGACTAGGGAAATTCTCACCAGCATAGCTATCTTGATGGAGTTACATCTGTGCCACACTCTAGCGTAGGCATACCGTACCAGTACAGCATGGCCTTTCTCTCTTTAATTTACCATAATTAAGCAGTTCAGTGCAGGCTCCAAGGCAACCTATGTGCAGCATGGTTTGCTGAGAAACCTTGCAGATAGAGGGAGCCCTGGCTATACAAATTATGGTTTTATTTGTGTCCCCTGTGTATGCATGAGCCATGCATTCATATATAAGAATGTGGTGAGCACATGTGTGCATGAAGGTCAGGTGATGGAAATACCTGTGAATATATGTAAAGATACAGTAGCACTGCCTGGATTGTGATACGTGTAGCGTACAACAGTCTGCATTCTACTAAATTAATGGTACTTTAATATTTATTTTTAATTATAGTATTTTTTTAGCTTTCTGTTTCCCATATGAATTACACTGAGCATTAACTAGCCAATAAGCATGCAGGCAAATAAAAATCTCATGCATGACTGTGAAAATGCTGTGTGTGATGTTCTGGTGCTCTTGTACTTGCCTCATGTAATGAACCTACTAAGCATTTTACAAGTGAATACACAGTTTATTTTTGAAGAGAAATTCAGCCCTTCGTAAAGGGCAAGCATAAGGCCTGAGGCACCATCATATCCCAACTAAGCCCTCAAAATGGGTTTTATATGGACTAATTGCTGCAATTGTTGCTCTGGAATTATGCATATGCATAGATTTAGCTCAGTGAACAACCATGTGGACCAACAACTGCACACTAGAGTGTCTAAAAAAATTAAATGCCCATGCAGTTGTAGGTTCTTGAGACAGCCAAGGTTTAAATTGTTTGTTGTCTTTGTTCAGTCAAATGCCTCTTAGTATATTTTTCTAAGGATACAGGTCAAAGGGATAGTGGCAGGCCCTAATGGAATAGAATAGGATGTGTTTAACCCCCTAAAGTCCTTGTGTTATTCCATACATTCTGAACTAAAAGGCTGGATGAACCATCACTGACCAGGAGAGGAAGAGGCAGAGAAGGCAACAAATGCAGGAGATAGTTTATAACCTGAAATGAATGTTTTGTGCCTAGTGTATGTAGATTCTCTTTAGCAGTTACTAGCTGAGTTGCTCTGATACCTGACTGCTTGCACACAGGTCATCATTTTGTCATTACTGTGTTAGACTCACCAGTAGGTGTCATATTAGAAAAATTGAGAAGTACTCATTATAAGCCTATGTAGAGTTAATTCTACATGTTTTGCAAATGGAGGATGTCGTTAGCTGCTCCTGGACAGAGGAAACAATGGTGGTTATATTATTGCAAAATACCATTCTGACTATGTGCATCATTTAAGTATAGGAACTGTTTCCGATCCTTTTCTGACCATAAAAACTTCTCAGAAGCATATATTGCTGTGCACTGTGGTGAAAATGTTGTTCAGTCCCTACGGTATTTCCCCAAGAGGCTTTCTCTTGTGTTTCCACTTGTTTTCTCCCTAATTTTCCATTTGTGACCCCCGTCTCCTGGCAGAATCAGGATAGTGAAAGGATTGCTTATTGAACAATGAATGCAAGTGTATTTTCATGTAAGTCCGCATTCCTCATTTGTTTTCTTTGTGCAAAGAATCTCAGTTTACTGTTATTTTTAAGCAATTGCCTTAATCAACAAAATAAATTAATGTACTTTTCCCTGACTCACTCCACTTCATACAGTTATGTTGATCAAGAAGAGAGAGATTTAATTCATAAGTGAAATGAATTTGACAGTCTCATACTAATTCCTCCTGAATGTCTGTCAGCCCTGCAGCTCAGAAACCCATTTTGGAATGACTGGCAGACACTGTTCAGAAAGAAGTATTCCCTGGATGGGATATCACACTGCTTGAACTTTAGCACTGAAATACGTATTAGAACAGTGTGAGGGAAGATATACGGCACCGTGCCTTACAATCCCACCGCATCAGTTGCCTCAGCCTCTTTACCTTTGCCAGTTATGTCTCTAAATTTGAAAAAATAAAAGAAAGGAAAACTCAGAGG
Organism: Crocodylus porosus; assembly: GCF_001723895.1. Lineage (NCBI taxonomy): Eukaryota > Metazoa > Chordata > Crocodylia > Crocodylidae > Crocodylus > Crocodylus porosus. The sequence goes on from NW_017728947.1 coordinate 93,756,674, forward strand.
AATTCAGAATCTAGGCAAGTCAGTAAGCTGTTGTTCATTAAATATCAATTTCTACGAAATCTCCAGATAGTGAAATTTTCTTCAAGACTAGATGCATTAGGTTTAGGGTGATTGAAATGCACTTGAAGGAGTGAGCACACTAAAAGTACCCAGTTTGAAGAACTAGTGATCTGTTACCTTCTGTATTTTTAGGTATAGTACCCAGCATTTAAAAATGAAAGGTCCTGCAATATCCTTTGACAAGGGGACATGAACATTCCTATGGTCCCAGAAAAGCATTTAAGGTCCACTGTTTATACGCTGAAAGGTAAGTAACTTACCTTTCAATCCATGGGTAAATCTCATTGATCTTATGCTTAGATTTCGGACCTAAACATTGTGCTTCCATCTTTTCCTTAATCAGAATCAGGTCTAATCCAAAGCCAACTGAATTCACTGGGAAACTCTGCACTGATGCCAGTGGTTTTAGGATCTGGCTAGAGAAGTGAGTGAATAATATAAAAAATAAAAAAAGGGGGGGGAGAGAAACCTAAGTGTGTGTGTGTTGTGTGTGGGGGGGTGCATGTCTGGGTGTGCCTGCGTATGCAGCATGAATTAGGGGACAAGCATGTGTGTGTTGTGGGGGTGGGAATTTCATTATTTATTTTATCTATTGATGTTGGAGTCCCTAGCTATGTTTTTCCCCTCAGTGTGGAGGCATTTTGCTATAAAGACCAACGTTACAGAGATAAAGAACTTGCTCCACGAGTACTTTTTGAAATGGAAATAAAACTCGTGGTATCTGTGGTCTGGTAATGTTAAAAAATACATAAGGTTAAAATAAACAAGCCAAAGTATTTCTCTTAAACACATAGACAAACACACTTATGTACTTAAATTAATGTAGCAGGTTTGGTTGATCTGTTTTTCCCTCTTTTCTTTCTTTTTTCTCTCTCTCTCTTTTTTTTAAGAATATAAATTCCAACCATGTTTTGTGTGAAGGGTCTCAGTGCATACTGACATTGTGAGTGTCAGCTCCAGATCACTTTAATCAGAGAGTGGATATGCATGATAAAACGGATAAGGGACTTTAATCAAAAAATCCGCTGGTCTGGAAACGTGACGCACTCCGCCAAACACACTTCATCCCACTTTTCTTGTGCCACTGCCAAGATTTTTATTTCATGAATATGCATTGGACATGATATTACATTAAAATGTGACATTGTTGTGTGATGGTAGGGATTTAGAATTACAATAAATAAATAAATAAATAAATAAATAGACTTCTGCAAAGTTTTTATCAATTGAACATTAATGTTACAGTGTGGTGTGTCCTCCTCTCCACCCCCAGCGTATTTTTGGACTGAATATTAGATTCATACCCTTCTACTATTCTAATCAGAAAACTAATAGTAGCAGATAGGTGCTTTGTTTAAATACTACCCAGGGGTATACTGCATAGAGTTCTCACCTAGGGATCATATTTTTCCATATAAAATGCATATTTATGTGTAAAGACATTTTTGTTTATGTAATGAGAAATAGGTTCAAGATAGAGGGTCTGATTCTGAGCCCTGTAGCAGTGATGGAAAGATTCTTAGTGACTTCAATGAGCTTTGGATCTGGCATCTAATAGACTAGGAAATCCATTGCTTTCTCCTATTTTTGCCATGTTATGTTGGCTCCTGGAAATTGGTGAGGATATTAAAGTGGAAAAATTTACATCGGTAAGCCTGTGTTCATCTCGGTTTTAGATTTGTATATTCTCACATGCTCAGGCCAATCAGCTTTTAGGTGCATTGTGTTAACATTGCTGCATATTTCTTTTTGTAAACCCCCATACTATGATTTCTGAGAATTGATCTTTCAAACAATGTACCTTGAAACACACACCATGTGGTGATATATTCACCGGATTCAAGATGAATGTATTTGCTGTCTTACAGTTTCTCAGCTACAAATACATACAGGATGGCATTTGGAGAAAACAAATTCATCAGAATGAAATGGACTGCCTCTGAAAAAGAGGGGTCAGATCTTTGTCTGGTATAAATAGGTATAACTCCAGTGACTGCAATGGTGCTATACTGATTTACACCAGCTGAGGATCTAGCTGTGTATATATGTAAATGTGTCCTGGAACCAAGCAGTAAGCAATGGTGGCATATCCATGTACCTTGAGTGTGGCCTGATGTGCTAGCTATTGCACTAGCAACCAAGAAACATGGGTTTTATTTCTGCCCTTGGCTAGGGACAGAAATTATACATAAATCAGTTTTAGAGATCAGAAACTGATTCAAATATGTAACATAACAGAAGTTCAGTTCACATAAACTGCTTTAAAGGGCACCTGTACATGTGCAGAGAGGCTGCTCCAAAATGCTATAATTACAATGTGTTGCGCCTTGCCCCCTCCACCCTTTGAGCCCTTCTATAAATGCCCCAAATGGCTGAAACTGGTTTAAGATAAACCTGGATGGATGTAGTATCAGACTTAGCTGATTTAGTTTAAATTGGTTTATTGAACTTTTGTTCCAGATCCCCTCTACATTCAATTTAACTCTCAGTCCCGCAGCATCCTAGGATGCTTTGCATCTCCCTTGCCATCTTCCCCTCACAGGGTGGGCAGGCTAGCCTTAGCCCAAGCTGTGTGCTCCTGCTGAGCAAGAAGGCGTGCTTTAGTGCCCCCCAGCTTCTGGCCTGGGCTACTGCAGGCACGTGACTGCATTTCCAGAATCAGAAGTGAATGTCAGCTCACTTGCTTATCAGTTCAATCTATGCAGCTCAGACTAAGATTGAATTGATTCAGCCTTGAGCTTTTTTGATGATCTGTACTTAGCCCTTGACATCAGGCTATTTCATAGTTTCATAGTTAGTAGGGTTGGGAGGGATCTGAGCAGATCATCAAGTCCGATGGGTATTGGGTATCTTTGAGTAAGCTTCTTTCCAATTATGTTAAATGGGGTGCTCTTTTGGGTGCTTTGAAATGAAAAGACACATTTATTAGTTCCTGGTGTTACCCTAGGTTGGGGTGCAAAAGGAGAGATTCTTAATTTCCAGCTGTAAATTGTTGTGTATCGATTGTTCAGTAAGGGCCTCCTCTTCTAATAGATACTTTCTGAGCCTAATTTTAATTAAACATAAACAAACAAAAATCATAATTACCTAACTAATGATCTGAAGCACCAATATTTCATTACCTTTATTATTATGAAGGTGGTACAGTGATGTTTCACTGCAGCCTGCTTACTCTGTATGGAATTTTGTTTTAATTACAATGATAGCACAATATTTTCCCCAGTTTTTTGAAAGACCATCACTTTTAAAACAAGAGGCAAGAAAGAGAATGGGGAGGATCATCATTGACAAGGGCAAACCGTCTTGAATGAAGAAAAAAAGGCAAGATACTTTATTCTTCCTCTTTAGCACTAAAGTTATGGTCATTTCATAGAGAGTTTCCTTTATAAGACCTAGTTTCTCAAGGATTTATACCTGCCATAAAAATCTCCTATAGGTTGAAGTGTGACAGTGTATTAATCAAGAAGGGGGAACTTACAAGATATCCATGAATTAACTGGAAATTGATAGCCATTTACAGCTAAATCCTGGTCCACCTACTCAGCCCCAATAACTAGGCTTTATATTGGGGATGCCAGGAAGGAATAAGGAATGTCTCCTTATTCTAGATGGGCAGCAGAGGCATTCTACAGCAGTTAGTGCAAGGACAGAACAAGCCCCTGGTGGTGCCAACATTTTTATCTTTGTGAGGAAGGGAACAGCCTTTGAGCCACAGAATCATTCAGCCTTGGACCTACTCTTCTGCTTCCTTCCTTTTCCTTGCCCTTGTGACAAGGTACTTAGCAGAATGTGCAGATTCTTTAGAATCTGACAGGGCTGCACCATGATCACTTCTGCTGTAGTCTCAAATTTTTGACCTCTGGGCTGTTAACCACACACCTTAGCACCCACACCACCCCAGCCCCAACTCTTTTGTTGACCTACGTATAAGTCCCGTATGCTCTATGACACAGGGAAGCCCCCACTGCATAGGCATTGTTCCCGCTTCCCTTGTAAAGCAGACCTGCTGAGGTTTAGTATGTTTTCATGACTTAGACGGGGCAGGAGTGGGCCTTTCCCTGTGTTACTTAGGCCTTACTCCTACAATTTTTGTGCACACCAAGCTCTTGCCCAGAGTCTGTGCAAAGACAGTTGCAAAACTGGGACCCTACCAAGCAGCACATCGTTTGCTTTTAACTCATTCAGCGGTATAACTGAAGTCATTTAGTGTTTTTTCTTTTACAACAAATATATGTCTTTTTGGGAATAACTTATTCAGAGAAAATGAAGTGTCAGTGTTACCATAAAGTGGGGCTTCCTTTCTAGCATAGCAGAATGAGGAACTTGCATTTTTCAATGCAATGTGTAAGTTGTAAGTCCTGTAGCAGTCGCATAGTAAAATTATTAGTACATTAAGGAGAAATTCCCTTTATAGGACATTAACTTCAGTGGACCTACATTGATGGACATCAACTGAGCATTTATCCTGGAGTGTTTATAAAATGTGAAGACAATTCCAGGTTGGGTTTTAATGGCTGATAGAGGCAGAGATCAGTAAGAAATGCCCAATATAGAACAAAATGTTCTTAAAGGATATTACCATTGCCAAAAGTTATTTAATATTAAAGATAATTGTAACACCAGGGGCACAACTCATACCCTGTGTTAACCTAAACATGAAAGGATGGTTTTCTCAGTGGCGCTGTAAAGAAGTTAAACCTGACACCATGCCCTTTACCTTTGGTGTTGCACATGATTTTTAGTGGGGCTTAGAAGGATGTTACGTCAGCATGCTGTGCACTGTTATCACTAGTGCTTCATGCCAAATACATCGGTATTTGTCTATTCCACAGAATAACTGATCTTTGAAACAAATACCAGATAGGGGTACGAAACTGCCACATTATTTTAGTTCTCAGAACATGTTAGTGTTTTAAACCTTTACTAGTGTTATAGGGAATCTCTGTTCTACTTGTCCACATTTCATGTTTTCTTCCTAGTGCTCTATTCCTTTGAAAATATTTCACAATATAGTTGCAATGTGATCCTTGGTCACAAACAGACAAATATAAATTATAAGTGTCCTATGCACAGACACTTTTTATGCCCCAGTTTTGCATATGGAACCAGGAATCCTCAGGGGTTCAATGTAGTCTGCCCAACTCCCAAAGCAGGATTGTATCATAATCCTAAGAAATTGAGTTTTATAAGGGAAACTGTCTATGAAATGCTAAGGAATAAAGCCTCCTGTGCTTTTTCTTCAATATTGCTTTGCCTTTGGCAGTCATGACCTTCCCCAGTCCTTCCCTTTTCTGCCTCTCATAAGGATGCAGGTGTTGCAAATGACTAGGAGAGAACTGTTATAAATAAGCAGTTGATATCACAATCTTAGTATCACTTGAACATGATTTTTATATTCCTGTATGCCTGTATCTCCTGTTATAAACTTCTGTTTCTGTTTGCTACAGACCTGCACCTGGTCTCTGAGAGGATTTAACCAGTTAATAGTTAGGTAGGTGTATGACTTTAAAAAAATAATTCTGACATGCTTAGTCAGAATGAATCATTTTGCATTTGATTATGCCATGTTGGGTCATCCCAGTGGTTACATCATGTCATGTTTCATTATGTCGCAACTCATGACAGATATTATATGACATAGCAGAACCACCAGCATGCAGTATAGCAAATTAAAAAAAAGGAACATCTCCACTTTGCTTATCTATTTCCTGCTGTGGATGCAACTAGAAAAACTTTCGTTGTGAATTCTTGTTGTTAATTAGAAGGTTTGGATATCTGCAAAAAGCAGATATTTCAGAGATAGAGTTACAGAGCACATGAATGCGTTAACTCAGTTTTGAGAAATAGGACTATATTTGAAAGTAAGTTTAAATCTAGAGTTAGAATGGAAAAGCAGTATATCTCTAGATAATATTGCAATACATTCTAAATGCTGTTCTATTCATTCCAGCACTTCAATTTTGCCCTTTAAGTTAAATATAAAGTTTTTGCCTTTTAATTATGTACCTTCATGTCCATCATCTGCTCACTGATGGTGTATAGCCATTTGGGGGATTTTGCAATGTAGGACAGGACCCTGCCAATTACTTTAGGATATAAACCTACATTGTCCAGAAGCTTGTTAAAATAAAATAGAGTTTGAAAAATCCTTTGGATTCCAGTTGGCTTTTTTTAACAGGCAAAAGTAAATACTGTAGCACCATTTTTAAAGGCAGTTGTTCTTGCAGAATTTACACTCAAAAATGAGCATGTGTTTTCCCCAATGGGATTCACAGGAAGAGTTAATTATCAAATGCTATCCCAGAAACAGTGCTGGCACTAAGGATGCTGGAGTGAAATAACACCATGCTGGCTACATAAAGTCCTCAAGACTGTTCAAGGGGGTAGTAGGGCGAAAGGAGGAGGGCACTGGGAATTTTATGCTATGGTCAGATTGGTATGTATTGCAGCAGTTTTTGCCTTCCTCCGTAGCAAACGACCTGGGATCTCTTGAATGTATATTAACAACCTTCTAGAAAAACAGGACATTGGCTGCTGTTGTCCCCTTGCTTTACTTGCTGTGGGTTAGTGTATTATGTCTTGTGTAGTGTCAGGGTTGATTATAGATCTGTATAGGATGGCTTGCATAGGGATGATCCTGCCTTGGGCAAAGGATTGGACTAGGTGACCTATGGAGGTCCCTTCCAGCCTGATTTCTCTATGATTTCTCTAATTTTTACAGGTCTGAAAGGGAGCAGCCAACAGAATCTCTAGCAGGCCAGCCATGCCCTCCTGAGGCTGTGGTACACACGCCTGCTGTGGCAAGCTCCCCTCCCCTGAGTGGGAATTCTGCCCTCTTTTGTGCTCAAGCGACATTCCTAGGGGCCAGTTAGGCCCGTGTTTGTACCTTTATCTTTCAGGGCATGTTCTGGTTCTAATTTATAGTAGAGTAACTAAGGGAGGGTGAGCAGGATAGCAGTCCCAAGCACAACCTTTGGAGGAGGATGCAAAAATAGCCACTGCCACAGTTCAACCAGGGAACAGTTGCAACGCCACCACTGGTAGCATGGTAACCAGTGTTGCTGCATGTGGAGCCACTGCCCGGGGTGTAGAGCTGCCCTATTAGCAGTGTCTGGTCTCTGCTAAATGACACCCACGCTCAGAGAAGAGAGGGACACAATAGCCCTTACTGCACCAGTACAGCAGCCTCAGTACCAATGAGATACACTGTAACAGCTCTGGTCAATGCTCTGTATTTTTGAAGTCCTTAAATATGTATTTAGATGATAGGGAGCCGTCTGTGTGGCAGCAATCCAAGCTCTAAAAACCCCATAAATACATATTTACTTGACAGATTTACATGATTTGCTCTGGAGATTTTGCACAATTTTTATGCAAGATCTCTCACAGCCTGCAATATATTGCAGCAAGGCAATATTTCCACTGCAAATGATGATTCAAGGCAACAAAGCAGCCCATGCCTATCAAAGATCAAGGCAGAACTGAGTGCGAGCTGCCTCATTTGGATTCTTGTTAATTTACTAGCAGCTGGAGAGGGCACAGAAACAAAACAAACATGTCCAAGTATTTAACGTGGTTTCGATGGGCCATATTCTGCCCAGCATACCTACAGTGTTCCCAGAAGATTTGGAATTGATCAGATGCAGGATTCAGAAGTTATCGCATTATGTCCAAATAGAGAAATGTCATTAAATTGAGAGTAAGGGCCTCAAAGATTAGCTACCGTGTCAGCAAAATAGAACATATAATATACAATTTCATTTAATAGACTGTTACTATAGCACTACAGTGTGATACCAGGCACAATAACAAGAAGGTCTTTAGAAGTAGCTCAGTAGCAATATCTTGCTCAATGCCAAAGCATCTGTATCTTGTGTGTTGGCATAGTGTGTCACACTACATCTAAAGCACAAGGACTGACATTGTCTTATTGGGACTACTATAGAAAGGGAATTATTTTCATTTTGTCATAATCTTTCTGGATAACTTGTATGAAATAGCACGTTTAATTTCTTTTGATAAAATGTGAGTAGTAGTTCATGGGATCCATGTAGAGTTTAGAACCTGTAAGCCAAATCTCTGATGGAAGCCAGCTGGCCAAATTCTTCTCTTCAGCTAGCTCTACAGCAGCAGCATCACTTTTCTGGTATATTTATTCAAGTATACTCTATTGGGAAACAGCTCCTACTATAGATGCAGCTATAGTAAAATCAACCACTATGAGCAAAGCTATAAAGTTAAACCACCATTTTGCTAGTATAACTACATCTATATTAGGGGCTTTAGTCAGCACAGCTTTGGCAGTCAGCAATCGCACTTCTTCCCATCCCTGAGTGACATAACTATGCCATCAGATGTCTGTGGTATTATCATGGTTTTACTGTCTCTGGTATAACCTCACTGCAGATAACCAAGACAAATTTGTCCCAGTATAGTTTACCCTTTTTTCCATTCAAGTACAAGCTTTGTGCCAGCTGCATTGCAGCCTGGATCACAGACTGAGCAGTTGAAGGGGAGGGCCATCAGCCTAACCCAGAAAGGTTTCCTGCCCAATGAGGTCTGCTACAAAAACAGCTTTGTACTGCAGATGTCCCTAGATGACACCCAGAGAGAGAGAGAGAGAGACATCAGCATGTGGTGGAGTGTCTGGACCTCTCCAAAGCCTTTGGTTCTGCCTCTCCAGCACATCTTCAATACCCTCTGAAAGCCTGGGTTTCCAGATTAATTTGTCTAATTAGTCTGGATGACCACCACCATCTAGTCATTAATGGGCAAAACCCAATCCAGACTGAAGTGAATCTGGTCATGGAACCCCTCCTTAGGGGGGTTCAGCCTCTACAGACTGATCATCTTGGCCTACCCAGACAATTAGGTCTTCCTCATCAGCCAGCCCAATGAACTCCAGAGGATGTTGAACATCAGCTCTGAGGGAGTTAGGTGGATGAGGCTGTACTTCAATGTCTCCAAATGTGCCTTCCTGCAGGAAAAGAAATGTAGTTCTGGTTGCTACCATCAAGATGCAGCATGAACCCATGAGGCACCTCTGCTGGCTCGCTGGCAGAAGATTGGTGCCCTAAACATCTTCCTTAGCCCCTACATCCCAAGAGGTTCAGCAGTCCCCAGGATACCTCTGAAAGTGGACAGTGAAATCAAGTGACTCCTACAGAAGTAGAAGAATCTGCAGCTATGGGCCACTACTGAGATCCAACACATCTCCTACTGGTATTGGCACCAGTGCCCTAAAGAAAACTACCAAGAAGCAGATTGCTAGGTCACCATCCAAGAAGGACTTGGTCAAATTCCTGAACAAGTCACTAGAGGGGGAGTTTGAGTGACATGGAAAGGACTTTTTTTGACTGGATGCCAGACAAAGCCAGCAATGCTATGTTGTACCTTGGGAAGTGCATTAGCTGTGGCTGAACATTGTGCAAGGGGAAAGGCAGGGACTGGTGAGTAGGCGTTTCACTACTCCTAGCCCCAACCACCAATCACATCATTATCATTCCCTGCATCAAGGCCTGCCTGGAGAGGTTCCTGAATATGACCTGAAGGTGAAATCCAGTCAGGAAAGTCTTCAAGGTCACCTCAAAGTTGGGTGCTAGCAAGCACTTCATGCCCTGCAGAATCTTCATCCGCTTCGCAGGCTGACAATTCATCTATCCAGCCTGTTTCAACTGCCTCCTGCTCAATGGTGCCATCCACTACAGCCACTGAAACAAGAGGCACCAGAGGTGTGACTAGGAGAGCTAGACTCTGCTCCACGTCCTGTCCAACTGCAAGCCCCACATCAGAGCTTGGCAACTGCATCACAGTGCTGTACCATGAACCGCATCATCCCAGGCTGCAATAGCCAGCTGTACCTAGGCATTATAGTGACAGATGAGAATAACAATCATACTGAAGATAGATATGACCATCCCCTTTGAGAACCGGTGGAAGGTCTTCATGGAAGCACAGGAATAAAAGCTGGTGAAATACAGGTGTAGCAGGGCACTTTCTCTAGGGTTAACCATAAGCCCCTGGAGGCCAAAACAAAATCTCTGTCTACCCTGGTCATTCTCTGGGGACAATCACTCCTTTGCTCTCCTGCCACACATTGATGTATTTTATGGTTATAAAAGGGAGGCTTCCCCAGGGCTTCCCAGACCTGATCTCCTTTTAGTGACCGTCAGGTGTCTGTGGTCCTTTCCTTAAGGGCTAATTGTGTGGCTTCATTCCACCCCTATACCATGTCCCAAGCATCACAAGTGACACCACTCTCAGGTGTTTGCTCTTTACACTCATAGCCCCTTGTCTGGGCTCTTGGACCCCTTGGCCTCATTCAGCCTTTCTCTAGGCTTCTAGACCCCTCAGCCTCTCCCTAGGCCTTTGGTCCACCTTTGGTCTCTCTCTAGGCTAGGGGTAGGCAATGCTTTTGGCTGGAGTGCTAAAAAAAGCCATAATGTCTATCTTGTAAGGTGCTGGAGTGCCAGCATGACAGAAAAACAAACCAGGTCAGGGGACACATGACAGGATGCACTGCATATTAATATAGCTAATAATCATAAATGTTGCTTTTCTTTTTACAGTAAATACCAGGTTTTCTAAAAATTCTAAACCTGGTGACAATAAATAAAATGTCATATAGTACCTTCTTGTATATTTTTTTCTTGTTACACATGTTGTGAGGAGAGCAGAGAGAAAAAAGGAGAAAACAAGGGAAAGAAAAAAGAAAAGAGAAAATAGGAGACAAAAAGGTGGGGAGAGAAAAAAAGAGAGAAAAGAGGGAAAAAGAGAAGACAGAGAAGAGAGAAAAAATGGAAAAAGAGAAAGTGGGTATGTCTCTCACTGCCCACGTATCCCACCACTACTGGCTGTGACTTGGGCTCACAGGTCCAGGGCAGCATCCAGCGGAGGGAGGCAGTGACACCCAAGCAGCAGCTACCAGGGCCAGGGTGCTCAGGCCTCTCCAAGAGTCCTGGAGTGTGGGAAGCCCAGGTCCAGGGCTGGGAAGGAGGGCCAGGCTGAGATGGGGGCAGCACCCAGCTGCTGAGTGCCAGAGCTGGGCGCTCAGGGCAGGGTCCAAGCGGTGCGGGGAGAAGCAGTGGCAGGTGCTGTGGGCAGACTGGGTGGGAAGTGGGGGATGCCCCAGGGCTCAACAGACTCAGGCTACAGTAGTGGGAAGGCAGGCAGTGGCACCAGAGGGATGGCCTGGCCTGGCCTGCTCAGCTCCACAGAGATGGACCGTAGCCGCCCTGCCCATGAGGGGACACCAGCTGGGGTGGGATGCTGGGCTCCCAGGGCTCTTGGCTTGGCTTCCCTGTACACCAAATGCAGCAGTGGTCATCCAGCTCCCAGAACTGGGCCCAGGCATGGCCACAGGAGCCTCCAGGCCCTGGAGACAGTCATTGTGGGCAGTGCTAGGAGCTGAGCCAGCTAGGAGTCTCCAGCATAGTGGCCCTCTGCAGTGCCAATGGAAGGGAGTTATGGGTGGGCGAGGTCGGGTCCCAGGCAGGAGTTGCGGAAGGCCACTATGCTGGAGGCTCCCAGTGGGCAGATAAGCTCTGGGTCCAGCCAGGGCTTGGGCAGATGGATGCCCTGTTCTATCCAGCTGGGGGTGACACCAGGATGCCAACAGCCAGGGCTGGGTGCTTGGGGCAGAGTCTGAGCAGTGCAGAGCGGGGTACTGTGGGGAGACTGGCCTAGCTAGGACCGTGGGAAGGTGGCAGCCAGAGGAGAGTGGGGACTGAAGGGAAGCAGGGGCTGCCTTGGGCTCAGGCTGCAGTAGGTGGGCAGGGGCACCCAGTAGCACCCAAGGTGAAGCCTGGCCTGGCCCATGCAACTCCATGGGGATGGGACACAACTGCCCTGCCGGCAAGCAGACACCACCTGGCCAGAGTAGGATGCCCTGCTTGGGGGGCTGCTGGCTCTGGCTTGGTCTCCCTGCATGCTGGGTATAGTGCAGGCAGGGGAAAGCTGCTTGTGGTGCAAGGGCCCAGCTGCAGGACCCCCTGGGAGTGCAGGTGGTGCTCAGGGTCAAGCCGGTTGGGTACTTCCAGCACAGCGGTCCTCCGCAGAGCCTGCCCAGGCCCCAGCCTCGCCCACTCACGGTTCCCCTCCAAGGGCTGGGCTGGGCTGGAGGGTGCAGCCCAGGGACAGGAGGCAGGATCAGCAGAATGCAGATAGCTGCCTTGCCTGCATTCTCATGATTGCACCCTCAGTGCCTGTTGTGGCTCTGGGACCTGTCATCTCTGGACTAGTAACTTAAAAAAAATTTTTTTTAAACAATTTCCTTGCATACCTCTTGGTGTGCTGAGGAAAATGTCTCCATGTGCCACTAATTGGCATGCATGCCGAGGGCTGCCTATCCCTGGTCTAGGCTCTTGGACCCTTTGGTCCCATTCTTCTATGCCTTTGGGCCCTCTCTGATCCCACTGTCTCTCGGCCTTGCAGGTATCCCAGTTCGCTTCACTCCTAGCCTCTCCTCTGGCACCAGGGCCCTGGTACTTGCTTCCTGCTTCTCTGGGAAGCAGGTCCCTAACCTTGTCACTCTCCAGCAGTGGTCCTTTCTTGATCTTTGGCCTCTCCTGATCCCTGACCCCACTCCGGGCCAGTTGAGATCTTCAGGCTTTCTATACCCACTTGCCTTTGGCAGTGGTCCTCCCTTGACCTTTGGCCCTCTTGGGCTCTGGCCCCACTCCAGGTCAGTTGAGACATCCAGGCCCCTTGACCCTGCACACCCCTTGGCTACAAGTTGATGATTCTGCCTCATGCCCCCTTCAGGCTACTAATCCCTGACCTCCCATGCTTTCATGATCCTTTGGCAGGGCCCTGCTCTTCAGCTGTGCCCCCTAACTTTTGGGCTTTTGCATTCACTGGCCCCTGTCTTTGGGCCCTTGGATCCTCTGGCCCCATTCCCAGTCTTTTTCTGGACTCTAGGCTCCTGGGTCCTCTGATCCCTTTCTCTCTCTGGGACACTCCAAGTGCTTTTCTGTCAGTGCGCTCCCCTAGCCATCCTCCTCCATGGTGTAACCTGCAAGGTAGTGGGAGCTGAGGTTTTCAGGTGCTCCACACTTGCCCTTCCCTGGGGTTTGTCTCCAGTGGCACTTTATAGAGGCTGCCCCACCACAAGTAGCACCACCACTGTGACTGCAAACCCCAGTAGGGTATAGTTTTCTGTCTTGCCTAGGACCATCTCCTGAGTTATCCTGCCCTGGCCATCCTTACCTTTCCTGGGCTATAGAACCCTTGGCCTCATGTTGCTGTCATACATCCCTTTTGGGCTCCAAAGCCCATTGGTCTCATTCTCAGCCGCTGATTTCTCTGGGTTTAAACTCCTCCAGGCTATGGGCTTCCTGCCTTCTCTCTCTGCTGTCAGTGGGCTACAGGTCTCCCAGTATCAGGCATGTCCTTTTGCCAGACTGGAGTCCACCGGGCAACCTTTACATATGTAGGCCTTTTAAAGTCTATGGATTCTTTCCATTGACATCAGTGGGCTTGGATCAGGCTTGGATCTGTCCTTTGCAAAGGAAGAGTAATGCAGCTTTTAAAGGCCTACCCCCTCTTTAGGACAAATACCACAGTTCCTGTTTAGTTCTTTCTTCTGGTGGCATTGATGGAAGTTTTTCTTAAGAAATACCTAAACTTTTAATTGATAATGAATAACTTGCTTAGCTAGGTTAGCATTTTTTTTATTTTCCTATTCTCTGTCTATTAGAAGACCCTGATTTATTTGTCATTCAAATTTAGTATCACTTGACCAATACTTTGCCAAGTACTTGATGAGCTCTCTTTGTGAACTAACTGCAAGAAGTTCAATGTTAGTATTTACCATTCAGTGTCCAAAAGACAAAGTGGTGTGTCTGGTCAGTGACTTTGCACCATTTCTCTTCCCTGATTGGAAGATTATAATGTTCATAGCTGGGGATAGAATTTGCAAGCCATCCTGTGAGGGTTTTATTTTCACAAGTAGCAGAAGAACAGGATAGAGATACTCTGCTAAATTTTAAACCTGTCCTGTTCTGGGCCCCAAAGGGGCACCATCACCTTGAAATCCAATCAGTTAAAAAAATGGATTGAAAGCAGTTTCGGGTACTACATCTGCTCAAGTCCCCTGCCAATTTTTGTGGATTTATATAATCACATTTTCCAATTAAAAATAATCTCTCCTGTGTTGCATGTTGCAAGGAATGTTATTAACTATGCCTATTTTTACATCAGTGTGGGTACAGTGGGGTCTGTTCACTTAAACATGATGGTCAAAATAGATATCTTTTAAGGCTATTTGAAAAAAGTTTGAATAAAAAATTTCCCATCTGGAATGATGTTGGCTACTAATGCAGAGATTTGGTGGGAAAGGATCAGTTTTCCCTTAGGAAAACAGAAATTAAATGTTTTGTTCCTGGATGACATTTATGTTTACTTGAGCTTTCAGGCTGTCTCATGGGAATTATTGTTCAGAGTCCTCCCCAAGACTTTTATAATGCATGAATGATGCTGTTGGCTTAGGTCTAGTTAGGATGGTAAGAGAGGGTTAATTCCTGAAAGACCCCGAAACTCATAAATAGTTGAATTGCCCATATTTGCCTTATCTGATACCATCCTACAAAGATGTGGTATAGATTGGGGAACAGGATCTTTCTTGGCATCATTTTCTGACTGTGTAACTCGCGCAGTTACAGTAAGTCTTGCAAGTCTTCCTTTTATCCATAGACTCTTGCTTGGTGACATCAGTGGGTTAGTATCAGACCCTGAAGAGCAGTAACCTGGGAATGTAGCAAAAAAAAGCACCTTCAAATCTGGGAGGGCTGGCATTAAGGGGCTAGAAACTAATTAATGCACATATGCTGCATGTTTTTTACATACCTTAACAGAACCGATGTAATCAACAGGTTTGCAGTGTATATGTACAAGGTGTGATTAGTGCTTGGAGGACTCTGCCTATAACCTGAAATAGTGTAAGAATGGGTCTGTAATGCTTATTCTTTAAATCACTGTGGACACATCTATATAACATATTTAATGCAGAGCTGACTAATTAGTTCTGCAGTAAACGTGTCAGTGTCTACACGTGCACACCTCTTAGGCCATAGTAAACTAATAAACTCTGCGATAGTAGAGTTCTTTAGTGCACAGCCACACACGTGTAGACGCTGACCTGGGTAACTGGGGCACAAGCAGCATTCCCTCTAAGCAGCATGGCATGTGTGGCCGCACAGGTGTTCCTGGCAGCGTGGCATGAGCGTGCCTGCACAGCCGCGCACACTGTGCAGCTTAGAGGGAACTCTGGACACAAGGGTTTCATAGTTTCATAGTTCCATAGATATTAGGGGCTGGAAGGGACCTTATAGATCACTGGGTCCAGCACTTGGGCAGGAAAAACTGCTGGGCTCAGATGACCCCAGCAAGGTGGGTGTCAAGATGCTTTTTGAACATGGCAAGGATGGGCAATAATACCACCTCTGGCGGGGAGCCTGTTCCAAACCCTCGGCACATAACATGTAAAGAAGTTTTTCCTTATGTTCAGTCTGAAGCAATCTTCAGTCAGTTTGTGCCCATTGTTTTTTGTCCTCCTCTGGGTGAACTTGGTGAACAGATGATCCTCCAGGCCCTGAAGTATGCCCCTAATATACTTGTAGGTTGCCATCAAGTCCCTTCTGAGTCTTCTCTTCTCCAGGCTGAACAGTCCTAAGTCTTTCAGACTCTCCTCATATGACCTTCTCTCTAGCCCTCTAACCATGTGCATGGCCCTCCTTTGGACTCTCTTGAACTTCTCCACATCCTCCCTG
Source organism: Crocodylus porosus (assembly GCF_001723895.1). Taxonomy (NCBI): domain Eukaryota; kingdom Metazoa; phylum Chordata; order Crocodylia; family Crocodylidae; genus Crocodylus; species Crocodylus porosus. The sequence continues at coordinate 93,772,501 of NW_017728947.1, forward strand.
AAGTGCAGTGCTCAGAACTGGATGCAGTACTCCAGCTGCAGTCTCACCAAAGCCGAGTAGAGTGGGAGGATGACACCCTTAGCCTTGCTCGAGATGCCTTGGCAGATACACACCAGTGTTTGATTTGCTCTGGCAGCTACATCACATTGGTGGCTCAAGTTCATTTTGTGGTCTAGCACAACACCTAGGTCTCATTCAGTTGTGCTTTAGAATGGGGGCTGCCCACCAGCTAGCCCTGCACTATAGCATACTTGTGCCCCAGCCAGCCCCTCTGTAGCATATTGAGCCAGGTTGGAGTAGCCCCCTGCCAGCTGGGGCTGTTCCAATCCAGCTCAATGTGCTGCAGTTCCAGGTGTATGTTTAATAGACCTGTGTGCATAGGGAAGCAGGGCCATCCCTGGGGGAGGGGGGCAAATCAGGATGACTGCCCTGGGCCCTGCACTTTGGGGGACCCCACAGACCTGGGCGGAACAGCTGCAGTGACTCTGCACTGTCGCCAGCTTTACGTCCAGCCAGCTGCTTGGCACTGCTCCCCCCACTCGCTGCTGAATCCAGTGCCTGCAGCCACTTGACACCTGCTCCCCCCCACCGAATACAATGCCAGCTTCCTTGTGTCTGGGGGTGGGGCCCTGCACTGGCTGATTTGCTCTGGGACCCACACCCTGCTTGGGTCACCTCTGCAGGGGAGTATTCAATTCGGATTCAGATTTGGCCAATTCAGAAGACAATGATTCAATTCAGTTGTTCGAATTACAGTCCCCATTCAATTTGTCCAAGTCAAAATCAGAGATTTGGCACTGATTCAATGCTGATTCAGAGATTCAGATTAGCCAGGGAGAGGCAGGCACAGCTGGGCGACTGCAGGTTCTCCTGCAGCTGTGTCTGACTCTGCCCCTGTGGGAGGAGCTGTTGGAGAAGCCCCCATGGCTGCCTTGCCCAGCCCAGTCCCAGCCTCCTGGCACTTAAGAAAAATTTTTTAAAAAGCCCCCTACTCACTGGGTGCAGCAGCGGTGATCAGGGCCTCTGAGGGCTTGTGGCAGAGCTTCCTCGTGCAGCCTGGGGTATCAGGGGGAAGCAAGGATTGCTCCCTCGGCTGGTACCCTATTGCACAGGTGGAGCATGGATTGGCAGAGCACAGTGCACTGTCTGGGAGATAGGGCAGCTCCACCTGTCAGCTAGAGCTTGACACTGCTCAGCCCCAGCTGCCAGACAGCATGCAGTGCCCTGCCGAGCTCCACTGCACCCATGCCATGGGGCAGTGCCATGCGGGTGCCAGGCGGGGCGGGGGATGATCCCTGCCGCTCCCCACTGCCCCATACTGCCAGGAGGGCTCTGCCATGAGACCTCAGAGGCCCTGATCCCCACTGCTGCAACCAGTGAGTGCAGGACTTTTTTTTTTTTTTAATGCCAGGAGGCTGGGACCAGACAGGGGATGGAGCTGGGCAGGGAAGCCATGGGAGCTTCTCCCGTGGCTACTTCCACCCAGGGAGAGGCAAGCACAGCCAGAGGAGCCATGGGAGATCCTGCAGACAACTGACTTTACATTATTCAAGCTCTTGAAAGATTGAAGATACTCTACTGTAAGTCATAAGGCTTTAGAACAATAGGTTTGATTATGTCAATCTACTGTAGACAATTAAGTTCAAATATAATTTTGTTATGTTCCCAGTTTCAAAAGAAAAAAGAGAGAGAACTTATTTTTTTCTTTGACTTTGGAGGAAGTGGTGTAAAATCTGCCATGCCTGCCCATCTGTTTTCCTATTGAATTGGTACTATGTTGAAAAAGGATTCTGAACAAGTTGCATATTTTGAATTTCATAGTATTGTAATAATAGAATCATAAAATAAGGCTGGAAGGGACCTCAAGAGGTCATCTAGTCCATCCTTCTGCCCCAAGGCAGGTTCAACTATAACTAAACCATTCTTGACACATGTTTGTCTAACCTGTTCTTAAAAACCTCCAATGATGGAAATTCCACAGCCTGCCTAGGTAAACTATTCCAGTGCTTAACTACCTTTACAGTGAGACAGTTTTTCCTAATGTTTAACCTAAATCTCTTTTCCCATAATTTAATTTTTGTCCTATTCCTAATGGACATGGAGAGCAATTTATTATCTTTCCCTGTACAGCAACCTTTAAATACTGGAAGACTGTTATCATGTATCCCCCCAGTCTTTGTCTCTAAACTAACAAACCCAGTTTTAGTCTTCCCTCATGTTTTCTCAGCATTGACAATTTCTATTGCTTTTCTGTAGATTCTTTCCAGTTGGTCGACATTTTTCTCAAAGTGTGGTGCCCAAAACTGGACATAGTACTCCAAATGAATCCTTATCAATGCTGAGCAGAGTAGAAGGCTTAATTTACACGTCTTACATAGAACTTTCTTATTTTTAGGCCCCAATATGGTGTTTGCTTTTTCATGGCAATGCAAATAATGTAGGATTATGCAAAGGATAAAAATAAATGAAAGATCAAGTTAAGTCAATGGCTATGCTGAGGCACATTTTTTTTCTTTTTAATGCATTAAAACACAGCGAACATCACTATATACTAGTGATTCTATTTTATCCACCACTTAGTGGTGCCCTTCTTGCTGATATTTCATTCATTTGAAGTGGTTCCTTTTTGTCTTTCACCTATTGGTATCCAAGCAACTGTGACAATGTCAAAGCACATGTTTGTACAGTCACTGCTACTGTACTTACTGTTCACAGAGGTTTAACAAGAAACATGATCTAACTTCAGATTAAGAGTATTCACTTCTTTTTGGAACCACAAATTTTTGGGGGGAATTTGGAAAACTGTCACATTGGGCTCAAGCCCATGAAATTATGATTTAGATTCTATGCAGTTCAAAGTTGGAGGCCAGTCAGCTCTAAGGGTGGCTTAGATGGGAACATCACTCATAGCAAGTTATCATAAAACTAGTCAGCACACAATAGAATATTAAACTTTTTCCTTGTGGATCTTTCTCCTGACACACATTCCACATACCTCAAGGTGGGTCTTCAAGTATCAAAATGGTGGATGGGGATCACTGAGATGTATCTTTGCCTCAGCAACCAAATCAAAATACTGAAAGCACTGGGAGACTGTCTTTCCAGGTTGAACTCAAGACCCTGTCTAAAGTGGAAACTGGCCATAACTGATATGTAACTATTACACTGGTGTAAAACCCAAGGTGAAGACAAGCAAAAACCATAATTAATGCTTGGTGGAGTTTTCCCCAGTAAACCAAAATAAGCACCATTGGCATATGTTGTGTTTTTCCTTGTCTACAGTTGGGACTTATGTAGGCATAGCTATATCACTGTCTTGCAGCTGACTGCTGAATTTAGGGTGATATCACAACTAAATGCTTAAGTTTAGAAATGTCCTATACTGCACTCAAAGGTGACAAGGGAAGCTCCTTCCTGAGCAGAAATCTTACTAAGGGAGAGCTCAAGAGCGCAGATCTGCTCCTTAAAACAATGTCACCTTGAGCCAGGAAATCTGAGTGGGCTGGACTTTAACTGTACAGCCAAGCCTGTGGGAGAAGACTGCAATGCCCCCAGGGCAGGGCAGGAACCAGAGTTTGATCCTAAAGGTCCCAGTTGTTTCACGGATGAGGCGATCTGTGCTAAATCTCTCTGTGGTGGCTTTGGCCTGTAAACTGGTATATTAAGGGGTAGAACCAGGGCTCTGACCACTGCTCCCCCCCCCCCTTGGGGTACAGCAAGTGACTGTTCATGGGGGCTGCTTTCTCTTTCACATAAACTCCGGCAGTATTGTCATCCCATAGAGGATGTAAAGGAATTCCTTTCAGCCCCTTTTTGTTGTTTGTGGACAAGCAGTAAAGCTCACAGGGGACACTAATGAAATAAAGTACTGTTTGACTTCTGTGAGTTTAAGCAATCTAATCGGCCCTAAAGTTATAGCACCACTCCACCAGCAAACAATATGGCCACATTAGGGACTATCATGCCCATGAGGGGTCGGCAGAAGGAAGAATTTGTCCTACTGTGTTACCACAGAAAGCTTCTCCTCTTAGCCAGCTTGATCATTTATAACTGGGGTTGGAAAGTGCAAACCAAAATGAAACCTGCATTAAAAGAATTTTGTGGGCTGTACAAATCATAAGGGTAACTACTTCACAAAATACTGTCAACTGAGGCATATATTTAAAAGGTTAGATAAAATATCTCCTTGCCGTTTTTTCCAGTTCTTTTCTTTTTATAGTCCACTGCAAAACAACAATAGATAAAAGGGCTGTATATAATGCATGTATATTTTGTTGTTTTTTTTTTTTACCTTTCCCAAAGGAGTCTCTGTGCTACCCACACTAATTGTAGGTTTTTCTGAAAATGCAGCATGAATCATTTATAAATAAAGAGACTTTAAAATCCCTAAAAGACTCCCTGAGGTATTCAGTATTTCAGCATAAAATAACTGTTAAATGGAGTTATTCTGAATTAGCTTTTACTGGAAAGTGGTGAAAATAAAGTTTTCTTTTCACTGTGAATGTGCAATAATTCTTTTACACAGCTACCCTGGGTAATTGACAAGTGATTTTCATAATTCAGGTTTTAGCAAAGAAATAATCTGAAGTGGCTAACATTAAACGAACAGAGCTGCTATTAAAACATAGCTTTCAAGAAAAACTGCATGAGATGTCAGTACCAAGGGCTCTGTGTTGAGACCTAGAAACATAATTCGGGCTCTGAAATAAAAACACAGACATTGAGGCTCAGTAACAAATTTATACACACACCCTCCTCACACACACACTTAAAAACATAAAAAAGGACTTTTTTATTTTCATCTTTCTTTTTTAAATAAAAGAGATTATTTTAATGCAGAGATAACCCCAGAAAGGCCTGGAACTCAGAAGTGGCGTTTGATTTGCGTGACTTCTTTGGACTTGGTAACCTTGACTGTCCATACCCAGTGTACAATCAGAGGTCACATTTGATCTCTGTGTGTAAAATTATGCAGAGGAGGCTTCCTCAACACTTTGTAGTTGATTGACAAATTGGTCTGTCACTCAAATGCTCCTTCAACTTATCGTGAACAGTAAAGAAAATTATCTGTTCTGTGCATATGTGAGAAAAAGCTTGTTCATTAACCTCTAGACTGCTGAAGCTGTGGAACATATCGAGCTTCAAAGAATATATACTTTATACGACAAGTATACAAAAGATACAGGTCTATAAATGTATACATGTATATATGTTTGCATGTCTGTTGGTACATAGATAGAGTGCCTGCCTGATCAATTTAATAAACCAGAAGTGTATCTGTATATGTATTTGTATGTATATATAGATACAAACATGTCAACACTTAAACAGTCACCGAATCATTCTTAGTACTTCATGTTTCATATTATATAAGTTACCTCTTGCTTTATTTGCAAAAATTATTTTACATACATTGCAGCTTTCAGATGCTGGTCTATTTACAAAACTGCGTGAAAATGCAAGGGTTTAAATGCAGTAAGATATTTAACTAACAGTGAAAAGAGGGCCTAATTCACTGCAGGCATAAGCAGGTGAATTTGATTGAACTTAGGGGAGGTTTGCTATTGAGGGGAGCCATGAACTCTATCCGGTTTACCCCAAAGTGGTTTGCTGGAGCTCACTTGTAACAGATTGGGAGCATTCCCACAAGCCATACATGCCTACATGCTTTCTCCCACTGCTGCAAACCTGTAGCCTATCTAGTCTAATCAAGTAGGGCATATCTGTCCATTTCACTACACGTCCTTTATGTGGAAACCTTAGCTCAACCTTAACTCGGTGTCAGCACCAAAACCCTCCTAATCTATATAATGGCAAAAGGCTCCTTCCTTTTGTTCTAGTCATTATTTCTTCCACTCTTTGGAAAGTTTTCAAAGAATCTTTTTTTCCTTCATGCCTGAGGATAGCCGACAATGAGACTCTTCCTTTGACAAATGATCGGGGGTCCACATTATTAGCAGAGATGGATTCCTAACCAGCCCTCTTCCCTTCAAACTTTGTGAAAGTCCTGATCAGGATCCCAGCTTTGAAGCTCTGGTCCATCTCTGTCAATTAAGTAGCATACCAGATCAAACCACAATAGAATATGATCTTTCTGCTCTCAGAAAGTATAATCAGAAGTATGGTTATTGTCTGTTTAAGGGTATTTTGCTCCAGACCTGAGTTAAGGGATGACATAGGCTTAAACAATTGGTCCCAACCTCATTTTTTTACACACAAAACTTTTTTGCTTTCTCTATTAAAAAATGTTTCTTTGCCAGTGGCTGACTGGCTTGAAGTCTTTGAAACACTGAGCTTCCTATAAAATCCAAATAATTCTCTGTAAATCAAAGTACTTGGCATGCTTGCTGCAAAGCCTGAAGCTTTTTTTTTTAAGGTAATCTCTAGAAAGTAGTTTGTACTCATGTTTTCACAGTGATTAAATATGCAAAGTAATTTTCATGATTATCACCCCGTTCTGAACCAAATCAGATGCGGCTATGCTTCTCTTTGTACAAAGCCAGTTATTGGATCAGATTCCAAAACAAATCCCCTGAATTTGGCGGATCATCATTTTAAAAGGGGGCTTGTTAAGGTAATGATTAAATTAAACCACCCCTTTAAGAATATTTAGATCTGGTCCGCCAAGCGGAACGGTCTAATGGCTTTTAAATTAGAAGCTGCAAATGCTGGTGAATTTCTTTTGTGGGTCAAGTGGGTATTAACAAATGCTAAGACTGTTCTCTCTTTTGTCATCACCTTGAAATCTGCAAAGAAAAGTGAAGAGTGGGAAAAACACAAGGAGAGAAGCAGTGTTAGTATTTAACATCCATGCTTTTAACCAAGGGCAGCCTCAGATTTACAAGGTTGGCTAGGAGAAGGTATGAGATGATGTTGCTAGTAATCTCTTTATATCTCACTCTTGAGAGAGACAGAAGCTGGAATCTTCAAGGAAGTGGAGAACCCAAGTGCATTGAATTCTGGCAGTCTTAAGCTAACCATAGGAGCATGGATAACAACTGATAGCCTGTGGCTTCAAGATTTTTTAACCTTGTCACTGGTGAGTGAGTAGCAGCTTCACACAGAAGATGATAATACCAGTACATCCAGTTTGTCTTGTGCATACCCTATGCAGATTGTATGTTGCTGCTGTTTGCTACCAGTTGGTACCAAGGGCCTGCAGAGACTGCTGCTAAGTAGATATAATTCTAGTGGGACAATTTTAGAATTCAAATCACAGCAAAAGTTAGTCTGGTCAGATGAATTCAGAGCTAACAAAACAGATGCTGTTTGTCTACAGGTACCAGAATTGTCTGTTTACATCGAAGTGGAGGTGGCTGCTATAGTTAAGATTGTTTTATGGGTTCTATTCAACCTCCTCGTTTAGTCATTCATAAGTTTTTGAAAATGGCAGCCCGTGGGATGAAGTTGTTTTCTTTATGAGAATGAAATTTTGGGCAAGTGGGTGGCTGAGAGGGAATTTTAGTTACCTTGAAAAGAGTAGGGAACATAGTTTCCCCATTATTACAAAGAATGATGTATGATGCTTCTGTTTCGAAAAGCCTTACAACCAAAATGCTAGATATGGAGAAGCTGGCCTTTGGTATGGGACTAACCTTAACTGCCAAAATGCATTCTTGCATATTCAGGTGAAATATTTAGCTTTTGGTTGACTGAATTCTGATCCTTTGAAAAGTGCATGCTCTGCACATCAAGTGCTGCACATTTTGCATGGGTTTATTTTGCTCCACTTGTAAAATGTGCACTAGAGGAAGGCTGTGCTGCATGGGTGCATGTTTGGCTAACTGTTGTGAAGTCAGCTGTTTCCTGATTATACAGGATGGTTAGGGACTGTTTTTAAACACTGCTGCGCACTCACTGGGCTCAGCTCTGTGAAACTTTAAAATCGAGGCTTCAGAGCATGGCTGCTGTCCTTTCACAAAAAGAATCGCTCTCATGTCCCTCAAGAACTTTATTCAGCGGTCACAGGGATCAAGTACCTGTGGTCTCCCAGAACCTTCCTCAGTATGTGCTAGTGAGAGGTAGACAAGCAGCATGCTGGGATACTGGGGGAGTCTGGTTTAACCTAAACCAGCAAGAGGTCTGGGACAGACATTGCATAAACTGGTTTGACCCAAATCAGTTAAGTCTGATACTACATTCAACCAGGTTTATTTCAAACCAGTTTCAGCCATTTTCAAACTGGTTTATGTGAACATGTGTTCTGTTACAGGTTTAAAGCAGTTGCTGATCACTTAAGCTGGTTTATGTGTAATGTCTGTCTGTCTGTCCCTGCTCTAGGAGAATGTTACTACTACTGCATATCTGCAGATTCAAAAATTGGGATATGTCCTAATTAAGGATGAATGTACAACCTTAACTCTTTCTGTTATCCATGTGCATTATGATTTTATCCAGGAATTCTTTGATTTATTTATATAGAATGCTGGTCCTAAAGACCCAGGAAAGACCTGAGCTTACTATGGAGAGTTCAATATCAACCTCTGTTCAGTGAGCAATAGCTATCAGCAAAAAATTAGAAGATAAAACTCAGAGTATCATAATGAAATTGTAGTACAGAGATGGTATGGTTTCACCTGAAAAAAAGTGTTCAGACATTCAATCAAAAAACAGCAGAACTAGCACGGTTCCAAATATAAGGCAAAATAAGAGATTAGAGGCATGGCACTTAGAAAAGATAAGGGGTGTTTAGCTTAGAAAAGATACAAATAAGAAACCTCATGCTACAAATACGGCATACAAACCATGGTGGTGAGTGGGTAAATTGGGCCCCCACCTACATAGTATAGGAACAGAAAAGCAATAAAAGTGAAAAAAAAAGTTTCATATTTTTATATAATATCTAATTGACTTGCAGAGTTTATTACCACAAGATATCATTGAAGTCAAGAGATGAACTGAAGCCAAAATTATTAGATATTAGACAGCAAAAGGTCTGCTTCTCATTGGATTAAAGTCTAGGTCGGTATCAGAAGTGCCTTAAAACATACTTTAAGGCATTTTTCCATTGTCAGAGTGGTAGGAGAGGGGTCTTTAGAATCAGACTTAGTGAAAACTCCTAGTTACATTACAAATGATGCGTTAGACTGGATATAAACCTTCGTGCTGCGAGTTTTAATTTAACAACTGTCTGACAGGGGTTATAAGGAAATTTCCCCTGTTGGGCGGCTTAGTGCATAATTATCTTTTTCAGACTTTCTTCTTACTTCCTTTGAAGCATGTGGTACTGGTCACCGTCAGGTCTGGCAATGCAATTCCCATGTTCCCAAGTATATTCTCTAAAGAAAAAGAGGTTACACAAAGTAAAATGTCAAACATTTTGTAAATGCTTCAGCTAAATAATCCTTGGAGGAGGGACAATATATAAAGAAAATCATCAACACACTTCATTAGAGGGAATTTCCAATAACAAACCTCATTTCCAGATCAAAACTCTTCCCAATCCAGGCCCATTCAGATTCCACTTTTGTTTTTTTCTCTCAGTCTATTACAGAGAAATTGCATCAGCCAGGCCCTTAGCTCCAAACTTTAGTGGAGTTCAGTGTGATCACCTGTTGGATTTTAGTTGGAGCAGACCATCAACAGTTACCTTATCACCAGGTCCAAATGTGTTGAAGGTAAGGGGGGCATTTAACTTGTGCCCTTTGTGTTGTAAGCCAGGGCTATCCAACTTCTGAGTGGCCAGGGACCTCATGCACCCTGGGCTGAATGTCATGTGGGTAACATACAGTGTCATGTTGTTGCTCCCCTCCATGTCACACAGGGGGTCCTGCTCCAGTGCATGGCAGGCTTCCCAGCAATACACAGCTCCATGTCGCATGTGTCCTGCTTCCCACTGCATTGCACCCTGTGCCATGCAGGATCCACAACACCTGGCCAGAGAAACTGAGTATGTGGGGGCCCAAGAGCCCTGCCCCCCTTGGGAACAGGGCTGTGACCTGAAATGTGTACAACTTTCCACATATCCATCATCTTAGGGTCCCCCTGGCAAAAATAAACATCAGTGCCTATGCACCTGGCCATGGGTTGGCTCCACCCTGCCAGCCGTGACACCCTGACTTGCCTTGCCCCTAGGGCAGCAGTAGGAAATGGAAGCTGGAGGAAGTAGGGGCCTAGAGACCCCAGTGGTAGCACTAACTAGAACACAGTGGTGCCTGGACCAAGAGCATGGGGATCTTTGATTAACCCCTCAGAAGCCACATGTGGCCCATGGGCTGCCAGATGGACTGCCCTGTTGTAAGGAATGTGGGACTGGGTCTCTTTTCCCATGTGAGAGGTGGTAGAGCATACCACCCAGTGTGGCTACTAATATACATAATGGTCATCAGGATTTATAGATTCCTTTTGGTAAATATGACTATAAATGTGGCACCATTGGATTAAAAACCTGTTCTCTTTCTTGATAAGTAAGCTGCCTTAAAATGGAGGCTGTATGCTGAGCCATCACATGGAAACACATTCTCCTCTTCTGAAGCTGCAGTTTGCACATGCAGATTTTTGTATGTGGAAATCAGGGGCATAGGCATCCAAATGATATTACTTGCACCTGCAAATACTGCTGGTATGAAACTGGCATTTACAGTTATCTGTAGACCAAGCATTTTTGGCACACAAGTGGAAACCAGGTTGAGATCTTGTTTAAATTTAGCTTCACATTATGTCTTCAACAGGTTTTCAAAACAGTCTTTTTTTACTTTATTTTTTATAATCTCACAAGAAAGCTTGAAACAGAACTGGTATAAAACCAGGATAAGAATTCTGGTGATTTTGTGTTTTGAACATTGCCTTAGGTTTTTAAGGTGAACATTATTGGTTACTGCTCTCTTATTTGGTGTCTAGCTTTCTTTGCTGAGTCATAAGGTCAACCCTCTGCTTTCAGGTTATCTGCAGAGGGGCTCTTGACTGCATATTCTGCTCTTGATCCCAGCACAAGACAGTCATTGGCGTCAGCATGCATTTCACGTGTGGATTAGAGCGCTGTGTGAGCATTTCACAGCAAAGGCTGAAGTTATGTGAGCCTCTGGTAAGTTTGGTTTTGAACACAGAGCCAAACCCAACAGTGTTTTATGTAGACTGCACAAATAGTTACCTTTTTTTTCTAGGTATGTATGGTTTTACCTCCTGGTTTAGCTGATCTAAAAGATGATCATCTAGGCGGATAAACTGTTGCTTGTTAAGCCAGATGCAGTGCATATAGTTTTGTGTTTTTCCTTTATTACAGTTGGTTTGAACAAGGTTTGAGATTAGAGATGAGTCAAGATTCAGAATTTTGATCCAGATTTTCAACCCCATTACACTCGGAGGGGTCCAGGCCTTTTTGAGCAGGGAAGGTAGGCAAAGGGGTATTGTCCATTTTAAGACTGGCGTAACAAGAAATTTGGTTCCAATTATGGGTCTGGATTTTAGGTTCCTAACCCATCCACCAAAACTGGCTGGATCTGGATAGTTTTTATTTAGATTAACATCTGTTTAAAGGAATGCAAAATCACATGTACAAAAATAACAACAGAATTTAAATGTTTTTTAACTGAAGATAGAACTCAGCAAAAGAGAGTGGAGATGTATTATGAAGTTTGAGAAAAGGAGCTTTTTTGTTCAGTCTCTAAAGATCAGTAGCCCTCCATGGACAATATCTTGTTTTACGACTTTTGTGAGGTTTAATTTGCCCATTGAAATAGTGAAACTGAATAAGTAGAGTCCAATCTTGGAGATATGTCTGAGTAATGAAGGCATATACCCATTCTGTGGACTCACAGCAGACCTGTGGACTCACAACAGATAAATATTGTACATTTTTAAAAGCTTTATAAATATGTATTTAACCAAAGGATTCACTCTGGTCTCTTAGTTAATTAATATGCACTGTAGAACTTTTCATTAAAGATTTTTCCCTCTCTTCTTTTACCTTTAAAAAGCAAAGAAATTAAATACAAAAAGCAAAACAAAACCCCACATTGTTTGAATAATGATATAGTTGGGACATGAACCACAAAAAACAAGACATCAAAACTTTAAGGCTGTTGCAACTTGTACAGTGAAACTGCTTTTTCTTTTCTTTTCTTTTCCATGACAGCTGGACCTAATGGACAAAGTATCAGCTTCATTTTAAACTTCCTGGCTTTTGTCCCATCATGGCAGTCTTCATCGTAAGAAAATGGTTGCTTCTCCAACATTAAGTTTAGAACGTTTCTGGTCCATGAGTGGGTGCTCAAAGTTAATGAAAGGGCACAATACTATGTGCAAGCCCTGCTGCCAGATGTAGGGATAGTCTTCAGTCCCGGGTATGCTCTCATAGGTCGTGTCCGGATGAGCATGCACGTGTCTCTTGCAGCAGGTCAAAGCCCTTTGAGATGCTGGAAGAGGCACATGTGGGAACAAAAAAAAGTTCTGTGTGCTGCAAATTTGCAGTGCAGGGGCAAAATTAGACCCCTGGATATCCAGGGGTCAAAAAATACCCCAGGCAAAAAAAGCAGGGACCATGCACTGAGGCAACGGAGGCTCAGGTCCTCCACAGAGCTGCTATGACAGCCAGCAAGAGCATCTCTATGACTGGCTCTCACCCCGGTGCTGAAGCAGCTGCAGGGAGCTAGACCCAGGCTCTGTCTCAGTAAGTAGGAGGTGGGGGGAGGGGGAAGGGGACCATGGGGAGACCCTTGTTGGCCCCATCTCCCGCCCACTCCCCGAGACCCTCACATCACTACCCCACCAGGCCCCATCCCCTGCCGGCTCCTGTGGCCCCCTGATGGTTGCCCTGCCCAGCCCCACCCCCACTTGCACCCCCAGGCCCCCAATTGCTGCCTCACCCAGCCCCAACCCCCACCCACTCCTGCAGACCGCTGATGGATGCCCCACCCAGCCCCAGCCTCCCAGCACTTAAAACAAACAAAAAAAGCCCCGCACTCACTGGCTGTAGCAGCAGCCATCAGGGGGTGGTGCTGGTCCCAGGCTGTAGCTCCTCCTGGCTGCAGATCTGGGAGGAGCAAGGCAGGGTTATTTTGCCCCAAGTGGCACAACTTGCACCACACCAAAGTGCATGTCTGGGCACATGCACTGAGGCAAAAAGCCCTGGCTGAAATTTGCACCACTTCTATTTGAGCTGCTGCAAGCGCATGTGCCTGCATGTGTGGATGCGCCCATAAAGTGTGATTTAATAGCTTATAGATATACTGTCTCTCAGGGCTCCCCCAAGACCATTGCAGTTGCTCCCTATTTTTGTGGGTCTGTGTCTCAGAGAAACAACCTGGCTTTCAGTTTACAACTAGTTTTCCATTACAACCCTGACTGCGAGCCCTCCAACCATATTGTTCCAAATGAGATTTCCCAGGCATGGTTTGAAAAGGTTTAAGACCCTAAACTTCTTGAGGCAGAATTGGTAAGATGATGGAATTCTCTGCACTTCCCGTCCTTTGCCAAAGGAATTTTTTAAAACTTGTGTGGTAATTGGCCAAGACGTGTCAAACACCTTGGTTTGATACATCAGTGTTTTTATGGTTTATAAACATTTCTGATTTGGTTTCTTTGTCTCATCATACTTAAAAAAAAAAAAAAAAGCTTTGTTATCAGTTGTCAAAAAGAGTTTGGACATTTTTTCCTTAGGTAGTCCCCTGTGAGAAATGGTAGCCTTCAACAGATTAGCAGACTTTCCTGAGTTAGTTTTGGAAGTTGTTGGCATATTTTAAGCCTATCACAATCGTGTAGAGCTTTTAGGGTGTTGACAATTGTGCAGCTTTTTGCTTTAACTCATGGTGCTTCACAGAAAGTGCCATGAGTTAGAGTGAGCCCCATCAACCCAACAGGCATTCGCTGTGTGGTCAAAAAAGGAGGAGAGGATTGAGCTCTACTTTGAAGCTGATCCAGCCAAGGAGCTGCCTGCCTGCAGCCTCTCTCCCCTAGCCCTGGCCCTCCTGCTCCCAGCTCCACTGCTGTCTGCAGGAAGGGAAGGGGGGTGAGGGAGGGGGAGTGTACTATGGGCCCATTCTGAGCTGGAGGGGGAGAAGGATGGGAGGGGTCACAAGGCAGGGGGCCTACAATCCACTCGCCTTCCCTTCAGCTCAGCCTGGGTAAACAACCGCCCACATTTTTCTCCCCTTCCTTTCCTGCAGACAGCACTGGGGGTAGGGCTGGGCTGCAGCAGCTTAGTCCTAATCATTTACAGGGACTGACAGAAGTTCTCAAAGGCACTTTGCTTTGGAATGCCTTCATCTGGTCCCTCAGTACATGAAGGTTCATTTGTTGCATGACCATCCTCTTTAAAGCACTTTCAGGGAGCTGGTCATGTGACAGATGTCACTTCTATCAGTGCCCATAATGTCTGTCGGTTCCCAGGGAGACAGAAAACCATCAGTGCTACAAAGCTCCTGGCTGGGACTTGTTGAATAAGCTGTAAAGGAGCATAAAATCTCACTTGGGTGGCATAGGGCACAGGGCTTGTAGGTTACTCCAGGCTGAGGATGTGGAGGCAAGACCCAGTGGCTTCCTCTTGGCTTGTGGAGTTTACAAATGCTGTAGTACAAAAGAGGGGCCAGAGCACAAAAAACCACTATAGTGCTGGACAAAAATGTTTGTTTAAACTTTATTTTAAAAGGACATTAGTTTGGCCTTGTTTTCCTTCTTTTTCTCATATTTTTGTCAAAACAGAAATTTAGATATTTTAATATGTCCTATCTTTCAACTTCCAAATAAATCCTAGTTCCCCACCTTTCATGCTTTATAAATAATTATGCTTGAAAGCTGAATTTAATTGATAGTTGGCTGTTATTTCTACCACACTGCTATCTTTCAGCATGATCCAGAGCCTATTGAAATCAATGGAAAAGCTTCCTTTGATTTCAAAATACTTTGCATCAGGACCTTTATAAATATTTTTCACTTATTTAGAACACCTTATTTATGGTAAAGCAGTACCCTTTTCATTTCCCTAGCCACAGATAAATGACACAAGTTAACTGCTGTTATGCTAACAAAAGACTCATGCTCATTGAAATAAAAATTTTGCTGTTTTACCAGACATATTAAATCATGTTGTACAATTTCAGATTTATGTATGAGCTTCCTATGAAAATGTTCTGTGGTGGCACTGAAATTTAGAGTGAATGAATTTCCTGCTGTACCTGGTCCATTCTGAAAACAAGACAGTTTATCTCATGAGGCTATCTTGGCAAACCGAGGTTTGAACACACCGAATGAAAGCTCTCTGCTCTTACAAGAGCAGCGTGCCTCAGTGCCAAGCATTTTACATGCTATATACAGAGTAAAAAACATGATTGGTATAAGCAGACCTAGTAATGGGGAGGTAAGGCTCTGCAGCATTGTATCAGAGAGCAACTGCACAAAGCTCTTTAATAAAGGGCATGGATGCTATGTTGACTTTTTCGTTTGTTTTATTATAGGGATGCCATTCATGCTGCTATAATTAAACTTGTTTCAGCGCCTCCATTATAAACTCTTTTTTCCCCCTGAAGCAAATGTTGGCATACTCCATCTGTTTTAATACCCTAGAGTGCCCTGTTTTGGGGGGTGTTTTTTGGTTTAAGTTTTAAAACCCATATTGGATAAATTGTAACCCCTACAATCCTGACCCATCCTGAAGCATTACGGAATGCTTAGCTGTATCTTTCATACACTGCAAGACACTAGACCCTTATCTATTAGTAATAATAATAATGAAAACAGTGGAGGTCTTGAGTTAAGTCATTGGACTGGAATGACTTATGAAATGAAACCTGGAATGAAACCTCTTATGTTTTAAATTTTCCCACAGACCATTCATGATCTTGGGCAAGCCATTAAGGCTTGATCACTGAAGTCAAGGGGAGGTTTTTCAATAATGTCATCTCTTTGGCTAGGTCTGTTCCATGCCCCAGGTTTTCTTGGGGAGGGTTGTTTGCAAGTACACCTTGTTCACCCACTCCCGCCTGCACATGCTAAGCCCAGAAATGCAGTGAGGAAGCTGCTCTGAGGGGTGCCCACCATGGTCTAGTCCCCTCAAAGCATGTCTAGGGCAGAGGTCTCAAAAGTAACCATAGCTGGCACTCTCAGAGCAGCTTCACTGACACATTTCTAGGTCTGGCACCTATAAGCAAAAGAAGGTGGCCAGGACATGGTAGATATACCCTTTATGCCTCAGTTCCCTGTCTATAAAATGGGATGATAATACACATTTTTATACACTTTGTCTTCCTCATGTACTTAAGCTTTAAGAATTTGGGGGCAAGGACTGCCTGTTACCATATTTATAGACAGTGCCCAGGCCTTACCTCAGTAGGGGCCTGTCTTCAGAAAGCCGTCTGTTTCTTACCTGGCTAAGAACAAGGTTTGGCAGCTATTGGAGAAAATATATTGCTCACATTCTATTTTTAGCAATTCAAATGTACTGAAAATGTTCAGGTTGTAATCCTGGGCCCAGGGAAATCAACAGCCAAACTCCTATTGACTTTCGTAGGGCCAGGATTTCACCCTGAATGATAAGGTAAACAGGCAAGCCCATTCATCGCTGCTAATAACCCTTTGACTTCAGTGGCTTATAGTAGGCTTGAATTTAGCCCAAGGCACTGACCATATTAAATAGCTCCTCTGTGTCTCTACCCTGAGTCTCCAAGATATGAATGCTGGGTGTACAAACACAGGCAGGCACTCCATGTGCATTGGAAAGGATCAATACACAGACAGTGCCCACTCATGCATGTACACCCACCTGAGGTCCATGTCCAGGAGTCACATCATGTTGCTACATTAGTGTGTTCAATGGTTTGTGTTTAATATTTTTAAAAAGAGAGGAGGACAAGGAAAGAGAGTTGTATAATAATGCTGCAATCTTATAGCTCCCAGAATGTTTATTTATTCAAATATTTTTTTATAAAATATATAACATACCTACCTTCTCTGCTTCAGGGTAATTTAATGTGCTATTTGTGTCACAGACCCATAATATCCTGGAGATACTTTTCTATATTCGATGTTTTAGAGTACTGATAAACTACAATATTACTGTACAGATAATTCATAGTGGCTAACTATAGTAGATATATTAACCACAAAACTGATTATAGCCTCCCTTAAGGAGATGAACTAAAATGTACCACACCGTCCGTCCTTTAGTACCAAGGTTTCATGGTTATCACATTTTCAGTAGGATTAAGATCATAGATTATTTTAGGAGGAATGAGTAAGCACTCTGCTCACTATCAGACTGGCATAATTTTTTCTCTTGTCTGTTTTTCACCATTTTGTTAGATGCTATTTTTATAGCTTTCCCCTCCCCCCCATAAAAGTCCTTGCTTTCAATAATATAACATTAATTTGTGATTGATCTTTTTTGGGGTGGAGAAATAGGGTCGAAGTATATATTGGCATCCTGATGGCTTACTCTGGTCACTGCCAGCTCTTGATCAGCAGCCAACTTTTCAATTAGGAGGTGAGAGCGAGTGATCTGTGCTGTTTTCGCCATTTATCTCGTCTCCAAGGAGAGACACTTTTTGCCTTTCTGAAAATGGCTCCGTAGACTTTATCACAGCAGTTCTCTCAAGTCCAAATGCACTTTGATCAGTGGCAGATCTCCGCCTCCTATCTGAAAAGTTCACTGGGGTTCTCAGCATCATTCAAAACGCTTGGAGGTGAAGCTATGAAACATGGAAAATGATCAGAGGAGTAATGATGATAATACCAGAAAAGGGATAGACCGTTGGAGCAGCTAAAATATTATAATCCAAAAAATGTTATGGGTAATTTCCCCCTCATAATCTGAGGACAAAAAACTTTACTACTCTTTAAACTTCAATATTGCACCAATTAAATTCCAGCTTCAGAACCAAGGTTTCCTGGCCACATTTAATTTGAAACTATGTTTCTTATCCTTGTTCCCATATGTCCTGTAAGACCAAGTTCTTTTTTATTCTACTTTTTCCCCCTTTCCTACTTCCAGTAATAAAAAAAGCATGACAGTGGTTACAAATGGTCCTTCAGTTTTGCAAAGCAGACCCTTAAAATATTGCTATTTTCTCCAAAAAGAAGTGAGTGTGTGTGTGTGTGTGTGTGTGTG